>NC_065436.1:19860368-20485368 GCF_024364675.1 Aethina tumida | reverse complement strand
GGGGATATGAGAAAGAAAAAAGTGTACGGAATGTTAGCTCTATTCAGAGTCAAGATTATAAAGTTCATGTTAAATTAAATACATTAAAATTAAGTAAAGTAAGAAAAATCTAATTTACTTTGAACATGCCACTTCGACTTATCTTTTACGGTGTCTGAAACCAAGTTGGTCCCATGGCATTTATAAGAATTTACTTGAAATTTAGAAGTTTTAATCCTTAATTAACTTTTTTAATTCTGCCCTTTAGTAATTAATTCTTCTAAATTTATTTCTTATTGACATGAATTAATAATAGGTTGTAATCTACTCGTTGTTACTTATCTTCAACAAAAGTTTTGCTTTATAAAAAATACTACTAATAATAATTTGTGCTATTTGTGTCAGTTTATTTCACAGATTATTTGATAAAAAAGAACAATTTGTCTCTAAGAACATATTTTTACGCTTTACAATTGAAAAAAAAAGTTAAAATGAGACAAAAGATACAAATTTTATCCACAGACGTGGATACTTAGGGTATAATTTTATTATCTATTTTATGAAAATAGTTGTGTTGTTAAGAAATCCAAAAAAGGTGAAAATTGAGATAATTATTATTTTTTTGATAAAATTTTTATGAAACAAATTTATTTCAAATTTAAAATATAACGTAAATATAAAAAATATCAACAGAATTTTAATTTTTATTTATTTTTTCACGGATGACGACACATTCTAACACTTTTTTAATAAACTTTTTTATTACCTATTTTATGAAAAAGTTTTTTGCTTACAAATGTTTTGTTTAAATGTTCAATAGTTTAATAACTTAAGAAAATGGATAAATACGATTATTTTTAGATAAACTTTCTATAAACAAATTTGTTTCCAATTTAAAAAGGAACGTAAATATCCAATGGAACGTAAATATTTAATTATTTGTCCACAGATACTCAGTTGATAATTTTATTACCCATTTTATGAAAATAATATCAAATTTAATGCACAGGGGCTTAATAAATCTAGAAAACGTGAAAATATTTTAGATAAGTATCATTATTTTTTAAGTAGGACAAAATTTCTGTAAAACAAACTTGTTTCAAATTTAAAATTTAACGTAAATATAATATATTTCTTTTTAATTACACGGATGTGAGAACAATGAGTTTAAACTTTTTTATTAACTAATTAATAAAAAGAATATTTTTAATTAATCCTGTTCGTTTAAAAATGTCACAAGGATCACAATTATTATAATAAATAATGAATAGGCAAATATCCTTTACCTAAGCATGTTTTTATTTTTGAAAGAGTAATAAATGTCGGTTTTAATTATTCAAAAATCCACAAACGAATCGGACAGTTTGCTTCCGTCGTCCCATTTTATTTTAACGTCCCCACGTAAAAACGCCACGTACACAAAAAACTCCAATTCGCGTCTAGCAAAGAAATAAAACATTCCGAGCCCGGATTTGGCCGTCCGGGTTATCGGCCGACGTTTTACTTATGCAAAACGTCGCGATGCGCGTATATCCAGCCTCTTTGTCGCAGGTGCAAATCAGATTAACAAGTGACCAATAAGCGGCGTACAACGTGCGACACGGTCCGTATCTCCGGTGAGATTCTCACTGGATCGGCTTAATCCGTTTCGGAACGTGTACCAGCCTGTGTCCGTTTGTGTGTGGAGACATGGACAACGTCCCACGGTGGGATTTCGGGGAATAAATGCGTGCTGGTACCTCGGGCATTATGCTTCGGTCCTGCCGCTTAAAAGGGATTAGGATCTTGTCTTATTTACTGAATAACGCTGGATTATTGCTGGATTCGATGTCAAAATATGTGCCGGGCAAATTGTGCACGATTCACTTCTTTTATTTGTTCAGATATGTTCGTGTGCAAGTGAAAAATAAAGAAGTTTACAAAGGAAACAATTTATATAATTTTTATTTTCCAATACAATACAGGGAATCATCATAACAAATTTGCAGAACGTACTATATTTTTAAAGATTTAGGTAGATAAAATGAGATTCATGTGGATAACATTTTATAGGTAACACACATAAAAATTTTAATAAATATAAAATATCTTGATTAATGTTATTATCTTTGCATTTTTAATAATGTTAGACCTTTTGTAAGATGGATCAGTAATATAACAATCTTATTTCACCATATGCCTTTAATATTTTCCTTTATTGTCTTCATATTGATATGTATCTATATATTTTTTTTGTATTCAAGTGAAAATTATAAAATAAAAAAAATAATTGGATACAATTATTACATTATATTACAATATACAATAGAATTTAAGTTTATTAAATTACATTTTTTTTTTCAGTCTTTGTGAATCACAGAAACTAATTTATTTTACTTTTATAATAATTCCTTAATTATCATTTTATGTGATAATAAAAATTAATTTCAACAATTTATTTTGGTTGTTTTTTTAATTAAAATAAGGAACACATTATATAATAGATTATTTATTTAAATATTTGAATTTAATTAGTATTAATATTTAAAATATGTCAATTTTAATTTTAAATATTTGAATTATCCATTCAAAATTTTAAATTTTTTAAGCTTGTCTAAATTACGTTAAATAATTTATTTTATTTTCATTAACTTTAATATTTTAATTAATTTTTTTTAATGAATTTTGGTAATTTTTTTCTAATTTAAAATAAGGAATATATTAAATACTAGAATATTTATTTAAATATTTGAATTTAAACAGTATTGATACTTCAAATACGTCAATGTTTATTTTAAATACTTGAATTATCCATAAAAATTAATATGTTTTTTCTATTCAAAGTAAAATCGTAAAATTAAAAAATAATTGAAACTACTCTTTAAAGAATTTAATATTTTTCGTACAAGTCTTGTAATTATTTGAATAAATTATAAATTACAATATAAAAATTCATAAATTATTTTTTTTTCAGTCTTTATGAATCTCATTAAATACTTTAATTCATTTTTATTAATTCTAATAATTAATAATAAAATTATTATTTATAAAATGTGATAATAAAAGTTAATTTCAACAATTTGTTTTTATTAAATGTTTTGGTAGGTCTTTTTTAAATTAAAATAAGGAATACATTAAATACTAGAATATTTAATTTAATATTTGAATTTAATTATTAATACTTCAAGTATGACAATATTAAGCATTTGAATTATCCATTCAAAATTTTTAAAATTAAGTTTCTTCTATACAATGTAAAAATGTGAATTAAAAAATATTATGGAAAAATATGGAAACATTCTTAAATTAAATAAAATAGCCTAGTCTAAAAAATTACGCAAATTGAAACTACACAATTATTATATTTTTCTAACAAATTTTGTAAATTTAAATAAACTATAAATTACAATATAAAAATTAACTTAAGTTTATTAAATTACAAATTTCTCAGTCTTTATAAATCACATTAAATAATTTATTTTATTTTCATAAATCTTAATTTCTTAATTAATGTTTCATAAATGTGATAATAAAAATTAATATCAATAGTTTTTTATCATAAATATATTTTGGTAGGTTTATTTAAATTAATATAAGGAATACGTTAAATATTTATTTAAATATTTGAATTTAATTAGTATTAACACTTCAAATATATCAATTATAATTTTAAATATTTTAATTGTTTATTCAAAATTTTTATATTTTTTATATAAAAACAAATTTTGTAAATTTAATTAAACTATAAATTACAATATAAAAATTAACTTAAGTTTGTTAAATTACAAATTTCTCAGTCTTTATAAATCACATGAAATAATTTATTTTATTTTCATAAATCTTAATTTCTTAATTAATATTTCATAAATGTGAAATAAAAATTAATATCAATAATTTTTTTTCATAAATATATTTTGGTAGGTTTATTTACATTAATATAAGGAATAAGTTAAATATTTATTTAAATATTTGAATTTAATTGGTATTAACACTTCAAATATATCAATTATAATTTTAAATATTTTAATTATCTATTCAAAATTTTTATATTTTTTTATAAAAATATATTTTTTTTTTACAAAGTAAAAATGAAAATATATAAAAAAATAAAATAACACGTGAAAACATACACAAAAACATAATCATAAATTAAATTAAACAGCCTATTCTAAAAAATACACAAATTGAAACTACTCCTCAACCAATTATAATAATTTTCTGACAAATTACTTAAATAAATACAAAATTTAATTTAAATGTATTAAATTACAATTTTCTCAGTCTTTATGAATATCATTAAATATTTTAATTTATTTTTATTAATATTGGCGGGTCTTTTTTAACTTAAAACGAAGAATATATTAAATACTAGAATTTAATAATATAATAATAATAATAATAATAATAATAATAATAATAATAATAATAATAATAATAATAATAATAATAATAATAATAATATAATTTGAATAATATATTATATTAAAATTTTCTAAACGTTTGTAGTTAATTATTAAATAAAACCGAATTCATATGTATTCAGTGTCAGTAGCAAGATAATGTCAGGAACACTTATCATTTATTTAGATCGTAGACTGCATAATTCACGTTACTACAAACTCATGCAATGTAAATTTCCGCACAAAGTCTTTCATAATTTCCATCTTTCATAATAATACTCTGATATAATGTTTTGATGGATTTTCCTAAGAGACCGCAGCCCCGACTCGAACACAAAGCGACATCGCTTCGAAGATATCGTACACGTGGTTGACGACTTGTTCATATTTATAAACGCCCCGTAAGGTAACAACTGTGCAAGACACAAGACATTGGGATGATTAAGTCGCGCTTTCCATGGTTTAAATTAATAGTTCTACCTGACAACACCTCCCATTTGAAAGCGCACCGTCATCAATTAGCTCAAGTCCCGCGTGGTAACCAAAACTGGCGGTTTAATTATAATTGTGTGCGATTAGTTGTGTCGAATTTCCTGAAACAACAACAACGATTTGCTGCGTATAAAACGGCTGATTTGGCGTGGCAGCAGGAAGGCTGCAACGATATGGTTTGTGTTCGTCAAATTTGAATTTAAAATTTGCGGTGGCGTTGTGAAAATTATTATAAATCTTGATTAAATGCAAATCGGCTAAACATAAAACTTGTTTATTTGTGGTTTAATATTTAATTGCACTTTGTTAAATTTAATCGGCACACGAAGTTAATTTATTTTATTTGCATAATATCATAGCTATAAAAACGTTATTGAATTCCACAGTCCAGTCAAATTCAAACCGCTTTCAGATTTTATTGCGATTATTACACTGGAAATATTTCGGCCGAATTAATAAATACCCAAAATGCCAACCGTTCGTTTTTGCAACAGAAATTATAACTAGATTCTAATTAAAGCAAAAATATTTCAATTATTTTAAGCTAATTTGAAAAGTTGTAAACTATCGTCGAGCGGGCATTCCACTGATATTACGTACGAATCATGATTTTAACCCTTTTATTTTTAGTTTTTTCAACACATTACCTTTTGTATGCCCGAGATTAAATGGTGCGGCACACTTAAACGCAAATATTTACAAGTGGAGGGCCAATTTAATTTATATAAATTTATAAAGCGGTTCAGTCTGGCACAATTAACACCACGTAAATACATTAAATTTTATGCGAAACATACGAGCTTAGTTGAAACTATGTTTATCTTGTAAAACTCAGCTGAATATGGCGACATGAAAAGTTTTCGGTACATATCTAGTTAAAAGTTTAAAAGTTGTATAATAATATTAGTAGCCCCAATTATTTTAAAATTATGTATTTTATTTAACAATATTGAATATATTACTTAGGGCAGTTTTTTAAAAATTTGAGTATTATGGAAATTATTGTGTTTTTACATATTTTGGAGACCAGACCCCAATTAGTCTGGTCTGGTCAGAAAATATATTAACTTTTTTCTCTTTGGGGCTATTCACTCTAATGATGGTGCATTTAAGTTTCTCCATTTAAACTATCTTGGAAGAATAGATCCAAAATTTGTATCATGTATTGGAATTATTATAATATGCTGAATTTTGTCTAAAAGTGTTCTCATTTATAACCCCCTAATTTACTTCCGATCAAATCACATTAAATACCGTTGAATGCGTCATTAGCCTCTGATGAAATATAATTAATTTCGATCGTAAATCAAAGGTCACAAATATATGATTATACAGAGTGTCTGTTATAAGAGAGTCACTTTAATGTATCTTTGTTATTCAGATACTTGTTTATTCTCTCTTATATTATTTGTTGTTATTGTTGTTTAGTATATCCAAGTTAGTTGGCAATAAAGTAATTAATGTTTCTCAAATAATATTTACTGATTTTTTTGTGTAAGTTTTCTATGAACTGTTTACGTAATATAAGAAAAAATATTCTCTTAAAATTTCAATTTTAAATTCACTCAATCACACAATTTTGACATAAATACTAATTTTTAAACAAATTATTATTGATTAATATGCATTAACTTTTACTTTTACAAAGACGATACCACAATTTACCACAAATGTAGTATGTCACAAATTATGTTTTTACACATCTACATAGCTTTGCTATGTGAAAAATGTATTTTATATGTGTTCTATAAATTAAAATATTAATTTAAATTTATTATCAGTATTATTATATCCTACAGTTAGTTAAATATAACGTAATATATCACACATTAAATTTTTATATTTGACAATCTCGGCTAAGGATCTTCATATTATCTCGAAATCTAAATAAACATTCTTGATTTTCGATCAAATAAATAAAAAACTGTAGTTTTTATAATTAATTTAAGAAATATTTCTTGCCGATAAAAACTAGCAAAGAAGGCATGTGTAATAAAATTGATCAGTTAAAATTTTATTTTAAAAATATTTTTTTTTTTAAATTTGAGAAATAATATCTATTAAGAATTGAAGAAAATGATAATAAAATAATCATTTTTATTGTTAATGGTTTTAAAAAATGAAACCAATTACTTAAAATTTCATTTCAATTTTGTTAAAAAAATGTAAAATATTCGTTTGTTGGAAATCAACAAGTTTGTAATAATAAATAGGTTTAGTCTAATTTTTAGAGGTTTAAAAATTTGTTATCATATCTAAAGTTTGTGCTAATTATATCTTTTTGTTACAGGACAAGTATTCAAGCTAAATATACTAGAATTGTTGTCATTGTATGTCAATAAGTTTACGTCACAATATCAAAAATCAGATTTTTATGAATTTATTTCTTCCCAAGTAATAAATGAAAGTGGATTAAGAGAATATGGTTAAAATTTAATTTTTCAAGTTAAACCAAAATCACAAAAAAAAAATATTATTTTTAATTTAAAATTTTTGTTAAAAATTGAAATTGATTGAGTTAAAAAATTTCATTTTATAAATTATAATTGGTTTAAAAACATATTTTGATTTGGTGATTAATGTTGATTGAGAAAATAAGAATATATTTAAAAAAATATGTTTTATTTAATTATAATATGGCAAATAATATTTATTAAGAATAGTAGAAAATAAAAAAATAAATTATAAAATTGATGGTTTAAAATTTCATTTTATAAATTACAGTTTGTTAAAAAAATTGATATAAAATAAAAAAAAAACAAATAGAATTGATTTAATATTTTTGAATTATATTTATTCGTTTTAATCAACATTTTACAAATTTGGGACGTCCGGTATTTTTGAAATTCTACTGTTAGCTAAATAATAATTGTGCATTTTGTAATATTTCATTATTATTCAATCTGTATTTAATAAATTGTTTATTTTACTTTATGGGTAATAGATACTTGATGTACAAGTGTGCCAATAAATATTAAATACGAGTATTTAATCTGTTATGTTGGGGTATTATGTTTAGGTTATATGTTATAAACGCATAATCAATGTTAATTCTACAATAATAATTAATTTTTAATTTATTAATCAATATTGTGTTGAAGTGGACCTACTATAATGTTTGCAAATAGTATTACGTTAGATACTGCATTAATATTACACAATTATTAAATTATAATGTGCTTATTAAGGTATATTCATAATTAATTAATATTTATATAAATTTAATAATATAAAGTTATTTAAATAAGTAATTTCCCATTTTGGATTGAATCACGGTGTATGCGCAAATTTAAAACTGTATAAAACAAGCTCTCTCACATCGCCAACAACAAAAAGTAGTCGCTTTTGAAATTCCAAAAATAGCCCATCGATTTTTCCTCTTGTTTAAGCCGTGCAAAAATCTACTTTCTAGCAAACCGAATTGGGTCGCTGTTGGTGCGTTAGCATCGGCTCGATGGATAGTATTCATACACCGGATGGTTAACAATTCCGACCACCAACCCCGCACACTTTACGGTCGACCCGCCGTTCCGCAGCTCCATATCAATCCCCCAAATCGTGACCCGACGCACACACGACGTCCGAGTTTGTTGCCGGCCGAGAGTTCCTTCCGCGACCTAACGAGGTTAATACGCACGCATTCGTCCATCCATTCGCTCCGAACGATTAAAAACAATACACCGTTTTTCGAACGAATTACGCCCCCAGGCCGGTTAAATGACAGCTTTTTTCAGGTCACTCGTCACGTCATACCGCATAACGTGTGAAAAATAAATGGCGCTTTTGTCGAAGCAATATTAATCTGGAGCCCGATTAGTTTTGTCAAGAGCCAGATTAAACTACTGAGTAAATGTAATTTGTACGGTTGAACTTATTGTTCGTACTAGTGGAGAAGTTTTAAATTTACTCAGGGCACAAGCCCACGTTATTGTATTTTCTGTAAGCAAGCTGGATTCCGTGTTGCTTAAAATTCATATCATACATCTGGTACGTAGGCTACCGGTGATGTGCGCTGTAATGGTTTAGTGTTGGCAAGTGAAGTGGTCGTTGTTTATGTAATAAATTATTTTATATTTTCACGTCCGCCCCAGAATGCAGGTTGCCTCACTGTCGTGCATCTTATAAATATTAATTTTTCCGCATTACTTGATAAATGATGCCAACTTGGTACGTCATTCAATAGAGCTGGTGCATTTATTGCATGTGACATGTGGATGGATTTGGGAAATGCAGAACATCGGCGCATTCACCTAATTTTAAACAAACTATACTTATATATACACATATTATTTTAAACTTATTTTTTTAATTTTTTAAGTCATTTATGTTACAAATTAATGTTTATTGAAGTATAAAAGTTCATTCGAATATTATTTTTCCATTAAGTATGGTCCATTAAGATAAAACATATTTTTTTATTTATAATTCGATTTTAATGAATAGGAGCTTGAAAGAAAGATAATAAAAAATCTATATACAATATAATGAATGAATCAACATTATTTTCCCTAATATATATTTAATATTAAAAATTTGGGGAAAATTCATTAAGTTATTGTTTATGATATACATCACCAAAAAAGTTGCTGCTAACTATTTCCTTTTTGTTATAGGGAAAGTTTTCAGGCAAAATCTATTACTATAGATATACGTCACAATTAAAAACCAGATTTTCGTACTGAATTTACTTCATTTTCGAGTAATAAGGACACCCAAATTTAATTATTTGACACACACACACAAAAACAATCATTAGAAAGTCAGATTTATTAATATGCATTTTATAAAATTTGGGGTGCCACTTTGTGGCATAAATATTTCTAATTTCTCAGTTATTATTCATCAAGTTTATTTATAGATAAGTTAGAATAAAAAGTTTTAAATACATTTGGTTTAAAATAAATACAAATTTACGAATTTTTTATACTGTATTTTTAAGATTATAAAAAATTTCTATTTTCAACAGTGTAATATTTTATACTTCATAAAAAGAGGTTTAGTATAATTTTAAATTTTTCTGTAGGAAGTACTACTTACAATATATCATTAATTTGTCTTTCAATTATTAATATATTATTAATTATTTATTAACTTTTTGTGACAGTTTTCAAGTAAAAGTCAATAGTAAGTAATTAGTTAAGTCGGTGTCACAATTAAAAATTCTTGTAATAATTCTATTTCTTTTCCAAGTAAATCAAAAAATCAAAAATCATGTTAGAATATAAGACAGCGACTATTCTCAGATTTTATTTCATGATTCATTTATTATAGTTGATTATTAGTTGAGAAATTATTTAAGAAAAAAATGTCAATAGCTTTAAATACTAAATTTAATATAAATAAAAATTAATGATTTTTTATGGTATTCCTTTAATATAAAATATATTTAATTTCTAATTGAGCTTATTTCAATTTTTGGGCAGAATTTGTAATATTTTCATTTCAATATTCATTTAAAATTAGGTTTAGTATAATTTTTTCACCATCTCATAAAATGTATTATATTCAAGTTATAATATCTCATTAATTTGTCGTTTTATTGCTAATTGCCTTTCTTGTTTCAGGTAAAGTTTTGCTGCCAAGAGTTTCATATTTTATCATTGTAAATATATTAATAATTCAATTAAATATCAAATTTCACAATTTAATTTTTTTGAATAAAACTATTTAGATTTAGTTAGTTTAGAAGATCAGTGAATATATTTGTAACAGAAAAAATTCTGTCAAAAACTGTAAATATGTAATAGTTTTTGAGATTTGAAATTAGAATGGTACTAAATTCAATGGAGAACTATTTTTTTTTTTATTTTTTCGCTTGTCTTTAGCTAATATTCAATAAAATCGAATTGCAGAAAAAAGTTACAGAAGTTGATATTTAAAATAAAAAATAAAAATGGTTAGTTATTAGTAAATTAGTAGTTTATTTAAGTGTCAAAAAAAAAAATACAAATTTATAATTCGGTGTATTTAAAATTCTAAACTAGATTTTGTAATAAGTTTTACTTTATAAAAAATTGAGTTTAGTATAAATTTTATGAATTTACCCTAAAAACTAATATATTCTAGTAATAATAACTCATTAATTTGTCTTTTCAATGCTTATCTCTAATTATTATCTTTTTGTTACAGGTAAAGTTTCCGAACAAAAAGCCTCATAAGTTTTGTCATTGTAAGTACTCCTCAACTCGGGATATTGTATTCAATTCTGTTTTAATCACAAATGGTCCGCTCTCAATGGATAATTAAAACTATACCATAATTTGAAGCAACTAAAACTGCTTTAAAACTCTCAGCTTACCTTTATCTGTTGCGGCTTTGAAATTTAATTAAAATTTTAATTTAATTTTGAATATGGGTCACATTTTATTAAGGTTTTAAAACTGCCTAAATTAAATTTTGCTGATCTTGAACAACTTCTCAAGTCTTTTAATTTTTTCCAATTACTTAAACATGCATTTATTAGATGCACATTTATAAACCAACATCGGTTTTAATGTAGGATGGTTAATAGAAAAAAAGTAATTGAAAAAGCCTCGAAACATGGTCTAAGCTATGTATGGCGAAGTTTCGCGAGTTTATATTATGAGGGACTAGTTTTGAAGAACCTTACATCAAGAGGTATAAAAGTTGTATAACTTTCAACATGCCAGAGGAAAAGTTTTATCTATTCAAGGTTCGAAACATAACCCGCGAACATTTAGAGAACAGTATTTTAAAAACAATATAAATGCTGGAGTTGTAGCACGAGTAACTTCCAATGCAGCGGTGAGTTTTTGCTTCTCTTGTCTTTCAACGTTATTTAATTGATTCGACGTTGGTCTGAATTTATAGAAAACGAAACTTAAACCGTCCACAATTTTTTGATAAAAAAGTTTATTGAAAACATTATTACATTAACTGCCCTAGTTAACTGCATTTTGTCGTGACTTTTCGAAAACCGAACATTGTCTTACATAAAACCAATTGTTTAGAAAAGTACACGGAACGGTAATAAAACAAAACATGCCATTTTATAATAATAACCTTCGGGAAATACACAAATATCGAGTCGAGTTTTTATCGTCGTCTCTTATGACCGTGTGACATGTGAATCGGATGGTACAGTAAACCTACACATGTTCGAATCGATGTACGCGAACATTTTATGTGTGCTCGAAACTGTGATAAAGTTTTACATAAAATTAAAATGGGAATTTTATTAGGCGGCGTGACGCATGTGACATTTCAATTTTGACCTGGTATGATTTATTGATTCGTGCCACGTTCACTGAAAACTTATATTAACACGTTATGTTTAAAGGCGATTACGTAAATGGCTTTAGTGTGTGTGTTTAATTTTCTTTTTAACATCTTGTACAAACATTAGTTAAGAAAATTTTTTATTATAATTTGTAACTAGAATTGAGGTCAATCTTATTGTTTTGATTATGAGTTGGCATTACTGTATTGTGCATATTAGTAATTTCTTTTCTTTGCCAATTTTTACCATTATTTAGTATATTAATGAAAGGAAAAAACTTCTCGGATTTCACCCATTTTTGGTATTTTAGCAATTTTTTTCATACAAATTAATTCAATATCCCAAATTTTATTTTTTTAAACACTTTAGCAAACCAAGATACGAAAAATTTAAAAATGTAATACATATGGTTCATATTTTTTAATTTATTTAAGTATGTACCATAAATCGATGAAAAATGGCTGATTGAAGGGCTTTATACTTCCAACGTATTTTCCACTAATAGAATTCAAGTAGTGATTTCAATGGTCTTCATATCGTTAACGATAATGAATTGTACACACACAAAGAAGCTTAATAATTTTTTGAAAAAATATAAATGTTACGGATAAAGAAACTGAGTTACAGCTGATAAAATTATTCATTCGTCATTTTTGAGATTATAATAATTTTTTCTAATTTTACATTTTTTAATTTTAGGTAAAAAAGGGTGAAAATATTATGACAGAGAAGTAAAAACTATAGTATAAAATGTATTTGTTCATTTAAACTGTGTAACCTGATGAAAAATGATTTTAATTTCCTGTAATTCCAACATATTTTCCAGATAGATTAGTAGTAGATTTGAAGTGGCAATTTTGATGGTCCTCATATCGTTACCCTGTATAAAATACCGACAACCAATTAAGTTAATGCTGTAATTCACATAAAAATTTTTTGGAAGGTTGTTAACATTTTTTTTAAATATAATGGTGTGGACCAAAAAGACATAATTACAGGTGATGAAATTTTTGACTATTCAGCCATTTTTGACATCTCCGATTTTTGACAGTTTATTCCATAGATTCCATAGATTAATTGATTAAAAAATACATTAGTATTAAGAACATTTAATTTTTTCAAATTATGAATAAGCATATTTTTTATGAAATTTTATATACACCCATTTTAGGGGATGGTTCCAGGGATCCAGTAAAGTACTTAGTTTTTGTATAAAAAATTTGCTAGTATGATTTTTTCAATTTTTATTACTGAATTACCTTATAAGCTTTTGTTTTGGACTAAACGTGACATTTTTTGTAGTTTTTGTTTTATTTTGACAATTTTTTTATTCAAATATACAACATGAAAATATGTATGACAATGAATTTAATGGACGCATTGCAATGTATTTCACATGGAATCTTTTCAGATGGCACTTAACAATTTTTTTGTGAAAATATATAGAAATGTTGCGGACGAAAAAAAGTGAGTTACAGCTGATAAATAGTATTTTTTTTTTAATAAATACGTTCAATATCTGAAATTTTAGATTTTTTAATTAATGACTTACACAATTGCTAACATTCCAAGAATAGGTAAAAAAAGATGAAAATATTATGACAGAGAGAAATAAAAAACGGTAGTATGAAATTTATTGGTTCATTTGAACTGTATAAACCGATGAAAAATAATTTTAATTTCCTGTAATTCCAACATACTTTCTAGATAGATTAGTAGTAGATTTGATGTGGCATTTTTGATGGTTCTCATATTGTTACTGCTGCAATTCAGATAGAAAACTTTTTGAAAGGTTGTTAACATTTTTTCGAAAATATATAATGGTATTTACATAATTACAGGTGATGAAATTTTCGACTATTTTCAGCCATTTTTGATATCTCCGATTTTTGACAGTTAATTCCATAGATTCTATAGATTAATTGATTAAAAAAATTCCTTAGTATTAAGAATATTTAATTTTTTCAAATTATAAATAAGCATATTTTTTATGAAATTTATAATATACTCATTTTAAGGGGTGCTTAATCCAGTAGAGTACATAGTTTTTCTATAAAAAATTGGTAGTATGATTTTTTCAATTTTTATTACTAAATTTGCCATTTTACATTTTTAATTAATAATTTATCCATTTGTCAACATATTAAATACTGTCAGACTAAGATAAAAAATACGAATATTGTTAAAATACATATGTTACTTTAAAATTATTTTCTACTGAACCAACAATAGTCAGGTGTTTATTCCAGCCTTGATGTCAGTTATCTATTTCAATTACATTTTGAAGTTTATCACCTTTTAGTGCTTATAGAAGAACAAGTGGTTTGTTGTCTCCTTTGGATGAGAAGTAAGAAAATGACTTCCTGCTGCTGTAGGTTTAAGTTTAACAAAAGGAAATGAAGAACGTTTTGAACACAGATTTTTACACTTTTTATATTAATCTGTACACTTATTTTATTTTATCATCTTTTAAGAAATTAGAAGGTCCTCATATTAGTCATTAGTGTAAAGCATTCTGTTACCTTAAAAACAAATAGCATAAAATTAATTTATTAGATATATGAGTAACAAAAATGTGACAATTTTGTGATATATTATATTCATGATGCCTGAAAAATGAAACATAATTAATTCCGCCGTATTCTTATAAAAGCTGAAGGCAAATAATAGGCGTGAATAAATAAAGAAATGTATTCTTGCTCCATTAAAATATTGTCGTATTTTGCTAACAAGGTAAAATAAGTGCTATTTGATTCCCTCCAATTCGAGTATTCCCGTAGGACTCGGTAAGGACGGAAATATGCTTTGTCTTTGATCCGTCCGTCGGCAATTAATTCCTAATATTTTATTTATGTTATTTTAATGTATTCGACAAACGCGATTGAGAGCACAGATTGAAAATCCCCCGAGCGCTCCGTATCCGTCAGTCCGTGGAAGCGCCGAGCGACTCCGCATTGTATACGTTAGCATTTTTATAAGAAGAACATAGTTGTACGTGCTGTGGAAACTTTCTAATCCACCAAAACTCCCACCCGAGCTGTTTACCTATCTACTTATATATTAAGTTTAAATCCCGCTGAATTTCAAATTGTATATGTATCTGAAGGAAGCCTGACACTGGAGCGTTCACTGAATTGTCAACACTCTCCATAATTCTCCATAATATTATGAATATCTAGACGTGCAACTTGAAATCTAGCAGGTGGCGACAACTTATAAAAATTGTGTGCGCCACGTCAGAATTTAACACATAACAAATTCAACTTTTTTATATTTTAAAACCCGATGAACATTCACCATTAATTACTGCGCCGATGGGCACTTTAATGTATTTCACAGCTCAAAATAAATTTTGCGTTGCAACCGTATAATTCCATCTTCGTTGAATACTAAGTGGTTATTTCCCGTCCGAAGCCCGAATGAATTGACGTGAATATTAAAATTAATTTCGGCATCGATGCGTGGACCGATAGCGACATAATTTCAATAAATCAAGTCCGCGTCACCGGATAGTTGCGGTCCATAAATTTGAAATTAATTCATTTGAATTACGCACGTAATCTAAATTCAAAAACAATCAATTTAACTTATCTTAATCGCAATGGATGCTGGATTTCACTTCGGTGCGATGCATTTTCAAAAGCCAACAATTCATTCCCGACTCAATTGTGTCACTCCCAGTTTCTATAAATGGTTTCCATTATTATTTCATAATTTATGAGCGGTAAATTAAACTTTAAAATATTCAGGGAATTGTGCATTAATTAACCTATTTTTTTTCAATATATATCTCTGATTATGAACGCGTATGTCACTAATTAAATATACGACATGCGGGTCAGTCCGATGTGTGATAAATGATTTTTCATATTTAAATTTCAGGTTTAAATTTAAATTTAATAAAACTAGGTTATACTAGGTGACACAGTACCATTAATTTCTAAGTAAAATCAATCTTTCTATCTAATATATCAATTAAAGCTGTATTTAAAATTTTCGAAAAATTGAAATGGAATGGTATATTTTTATATAGACATATATAAAAAAGTTAGATGTTAATTTGGTTCTTATTTAAGATATAAATAATAGAAAATAATATATAAAATATTTTTCTCTATAATGATTAATTAATAAAATAAAATTATTTTTAATGGTACATTTATTAGAATTTTGGAGGAAATTTAACTTGTTGAGTCTTATATATTTATATTTTTTATTATTATTATTATTTACATTATACCTTATTATACACTTGAATATCTTTTAGGTATTGATTAGGTTAGTAACTGATCATTTGTAATCTAAGATTTCCTGGATAGTGTTGGGTATGTTGTTTTCCGTTCTTTCTTCTCGGAATTGTTCACATTCCGTCAGTATACGTTTTACAGTTAGTCTACTATGGAACATCTCGCAAAATTGTGGTTCTTCGGCGCTTAGAAGGTATCCATGTGTGTGTTTTGTATGATCGATTCTAAGACAGGTTATTATAATCTGTTCTTTTCTTGTCATCGGTTCTTTAGGACTGCTTGGGACGTGGCGTTTAATTTCATTCAATTTCGTTGAAAGGTTTTCCCAGTTTGTTTGCCTTAGACGTAGAGCTGCATTTTTAATTTTGTTTTTGTATCTGCCAGAGTTGTCTTGTTTCCTTGTTGGGCTTCTTCTAAGATAATGGCCATTTTGGCAGCATTGTCAGCGATTTCGTTACCGTTGATGCCTCTGAAACAAACTATTTTATTATTTTGTCGAATTTCATACAGTTTTTAATTTCTTGTAGAAGTGAATCTTTGTTATACAGTTGTTTTATACCCATAATTGAACTAATTCTATAAATTAAAATAAACCATTTTGAATTTTTTTATTTAATTTTTTTAATGATTTTAATCTATAAAATTTTATAAATTTAGATATTTAGTGAATAATGAAATTTTAATTTTATAAATTTAAATTAATCTTTTATTCTTTATTTTCAAATTTTATGGTTATTTTTTTGCTTTAATTTTTAAACATTTAATGTTTAATTTTAATTTAATTTAATTTAATTGGTTACTAATTTGTTAATTTAAATTGTTCCAGTTTATTTTTTTTAATTCAATTAATTTAAATGAATCATTTTGAATTTTTGTATTTAATTTTTCTAATGATTTTAATCTATAAAATTTTATAAATTTAGATATTTAGTGAATAATGAAATTTTTCTATAAGTAGAATTTTAATTTTATAAATTTAAATTAATCTTTTATTCTTTATTTTCAAATTTTATGGTTATTTTTTTGCTTTAATTTTTAAACATTTAATGTTTAATTTTAATTTAATTGATTACTAATTTGTTAATTTAAATTGTTCCAGTTTATTTTTTTAAATTCAATTAATTTAAATTAATCATTTTGAATTTTTGCATTTAATTTTTTTAATGATTTTAATCTATAAAATTCTATAAATTTAGATAAATAATTTTAATGCTTTTAAAATTTCACTAAATTATAATGTTTAAATTTAATATTCTAATTTTATATATTTAAATTAAAATATATGTTTTATATGTATTAATTTTTATGTTGTATAAATTTAAATTAACAAATAATTTTTTTACTGATTATTTTTAATTTGTTTTTAAATATATAAATTGTAATTTAAACTCTCTTTTGATATTAAATTTATTGACTTTTGTTGATCCAAACTGGAATTTTATCTTTTCCATTATTTATCAGGTTACCACCATTTTATTTTGAGATGCATAGCACACAGAGAAAGTTATCGGATATCAACATGTAGTTTATTTAAACATCAATCGATTAATTGAACAGGAGAATAAATAGTTTATCATTAGTTTGTTGCATAATCAGAGATTACACAATTGTACAAAGCGGATTGTTGAGGGAGCGGGACTGTTTATCTTTAAGTATTTATCAATAGGTCTTTTGTGGCAAGCAATTTAGTCGATTGAGTGCCTCCGACAGGGAAAACAGTCTCGGAACCGTGATTGAAATAAAGCCGTGCGATGCATCCGAATCTGAATCCTGTTAATAATGCATGCAAATGACTGGGAAGCCTGTCGGGATAGGTTGAGAACCCTTAATCTGACAATATTACAAAAGGCTTCGTTAAGACACTGGCGACGATACAGTAACGTACTATTAGAGTTTCATCCTTTCAAATCTCTCGGTAATTGTTAATTATGCTCCATAGAACACTTGCTGTTGAAACTCAGTATCGGACCTGTTTGTTTCTTTACTAACTGTAACACAAATCCAACGGCACAGACTATCGCGTCGCTCAAACAATCTAACTAATTGCGAAAGTTCCTTGGGCCACTTAACCTGATCGATTATTTTATAAATTTAACTAATTCGATTGATCTTGCGATTCAATTAAATAATTAAAATCTTCGAAGGCAACGAAAACAAATTAAATCCTTAATTTCATGGAGGAACCATGAATAATTAGGACCGGCGAACAAAGCGACTGAGGAACGGAGACCGTATCACCTGTACACTGTTTTCGTTGTTACGAACCGGAACGGCGCCGTCAAAAAACAAAACTAAATTACGCAATTTTCCGTTATTATGCAGCAAAATGTTGCGGGCTGTGCGGGATATTTATTTTCCATCGGATTTAATAAGTTCCCTCTAGATGTTCGTACCTCGGCGCGCGTTAATTCTAATTAAGTTTTGTAATGTAACCAAAACAATGAGTCGGACTGGGGGAGGGAAGAAGACGGATAATTCGAGTGGTGTTTCAGTTTGTTGTATGTATTCATATATAATACATAAAGTTTAATGTCTAATAGAACGTGTTTAGTTTCTTAGGTTTTGATATTTATATATCTATTTTGGTTATAACTTATTGAAAACATTGGTTTAATTTGCATTTTTTATGGATACCAACAAGTGTCCTTATTATTTTTCACATCACATATATACACATATATATTACGTAAACTACGAATTTAATAATCAAAACTTATTATTTTTGCTATAAATTATAAAATTAAAAAATGAAAAAAATATAATTTTAATATCAATTTAATTTATTTGATTTTGTATATTAAATATTGTAGTTTTTATATTTTGATAGCATTTGTTATTTAATTTAGTTTTTGTTCAACATAGTTTAAATTACAAAATTTTTATTACAAACAGTATAAAATATGAGTAAGTATTTTGTACTTTTTTATAATCTATCTAATAAATAGATAAAACAAATTTAGAAAATGGTCATTTTCAAATATTTCCGAATTTGCCACAAAATTTAGATATTGTAATTTGTTTGATTTTTTATGAAATAATTTTATACTAAATATTCAAGTTCATATATTTTAATCTATATGGTTTTAAAATTTATTCACTTAATTGTAATGTTTAAACGTAATATTTTATATTTTATATATTTAAATTAAAATATATGTATTATGTGCTTTAATTTAAATTAACAAATAATTTTTTTACATTTACACACTTTTTAATTTGGTAATTTATGTTTCAGCGATATTATTTTTAATTTGTTTTTGAATATATATAAATTGTAATTGAATTAATAAATTTTATGAGTGATGATCATGATATTCACATTTGTTGAGCCAAACTGGAGTTTTATCTTTTCCATTATTTATCAGGTTACCACCACTTTATTTTGAGATACACAGCAAAATTACTTAAATTATCTACTATTTTTATGTGATTAATATGATTAATATTTTTATATATAATATTTATTCGATTAGTAGTTATTTATTTGTTCACTTCATATATGAGAATGTTAACAGATATCATCATAGTTAGTTAATTTAAACATAAATCGATTAATTGAACGGGAGAATAAATAGTTTATCATTAGTTTGTTGCATAATTAGAGATTATACAATTGTAGTTCATATATTTTGAATAATATGTTTCTTATTTAATTTTATTTTTTATACATCTTTTTCTTTTAAATTACAAAGTTTGATGTGTGATAGAATGTCTTTCTTAGATTCTAATAAATAATAATAATGATTAATTCTAATAACAAATAACACGAATTTAAAATTTTCCTATGTTGTTTGTAATTTGCTTCATATATATATATATATATATATATATATATATATATATATACTAAACGTTATTTAGTACTTATAAATAACTGTTTGAAATTATTTGAATAAGCACTACGATTAGTAATATTTTGTAGTTACTACTACTATAAAAATAAAATTGATTCTATTATTTACATAATTTTAAGTATAATAGAATTTAAGATAATTGTTAATATATTTAAAAATTAAATATTATTATGCTGATGAGTTGTAATTTATTGCAAAATATAATTATATTTTCTTTTTTATATTATATATTTGCTTTACTGAAAATTTTCAATTATAATAATAATAAGAATTGTTGCCATTATCATTATTAGTGCTGAAATTAAATTCAGATGTTTAAAATAATATTATATTGCTTTTAAATTAAAAAATTTTTATTTTCAATTAATTTTCAATAAAATTTAAAATAAAATAACAAACGAAAAATACAATCCTGTCATCATTACTACATTACATTATATATTTATAAAAAAATGTATATTGCACAGCTATAATGGGAATATGAATACTTCAATATTGAAATAAATGAATATATAAATATATTTTAAATATTACAATTTTGAATAAATACTTTAATTTTAAAAATTCATATCCTATCCATTAATTATTTCATTATATTGAAATTTTTAGTATAAATTTTTTATTAAATACATGCATGATATGATATTATTTATTGATATTTTTTGTACAGCCATAGCTTTAGAGACAATTAACAAAATTATTAGAGATTACTCTTACATTTTCACTTGTTCAATCGTTAGTTCAACCTTGTTGAACGAGATACGGTTTAGGCTTCGCGAGACTAATTAATATTATTTTCAAGCGGACGTCCACAAGGATTTACCAACCTGCTGGAAAATCCTTACCGTTCATTCTAATTAAGTTGTATAATGCAACCATAACAATAAGTCAGTTCGCGATAGTGAGTCTGAAAGGTGGGATATTTATTTGCGTACTGGAGCGTCACTTCTTCCCCCATCCATAAATTAATTCGGGAACAAATGTGTGTCCTCGTTTTAGGACCGCGCTTTGTTGTCAGCCGAACTTGTAAAGGGACAGAGACATTTTGATCAGCAAACCGTAGCGCCGACTTACCTACTCCCCATGCGACTATTAATTACCGGATCAACGTATTCATCATGGTGACGTGATTGAGTCATGTCATGGCAGGTTGTTTGAATCATACAATAAACACATACTATTGATATGTTACGCATCGATCATGCATACATGCTTAATTAATTGGATTCGGTTCCTATAACTAAACTCGAACTATAGTTATGATATCGTTATTTAAGTCATTGATTTAATCGTACTAACATTTAATGTTTCTGTTGCTGTTATCTCGGCTTTGATATCAATAGAAATAATAATTATTATAATTGTAATATTCAAAAATAGTTCGTATATAATGCGTTTAAAAATTTACTTTGGTCGCCAATTTGTATGTTTGAATTTTGCCGAATGCGCCACATATATATATTATTTGAATTTGACTTTAATGTATAATTTGTCATTTATTCCATTTTGATTTTATTGAATTGAAAGAGTCATTTATCTGAAATATTTTCAGTCACTTTCGATTCAATCGGACCCATTCAATTTACACATCATTTTACACTGAATTTTGATCTGTTTGATATGCCCTATAGCTACAATTAATATTTATGGGATATATTTTTCAAATTTACCAAAAATTTTTAATTTCTACTTCTCAAGCAGCTTCGATGTCATTGGGACAATATATATGTATATTATGATATAACTAAAAAATAATAAAAAAGTTATTCTTGTATGTAATTATTTTACACACAGAATAAAACAACCTGTTGTGTTCACTGTAGTACAAATAAAGTACAGATTATCTCTTTAGACTGAAGAATTGTGAAACCACAATCATAATATTTATACAGGATATATTTTCATTGAATCAAAAACTACGTGTTTTACAACCTAACCGCTTACCCTCTAATGAAATGTACACGTAGGAGACAAACGAGTCTAGCGGCGAACCGTAATTAATAAAAGCAACATTAATCCGACGCGCCCGAAAAAAAAAAAAAAAAAAAAAAATGTGGCACACGAAAAACACGGAGCAGCGGAACAGAAAAAACGAACATGTCCGGGCTAACAAACTAATTTGTCCGCGACGTCGGAATTAATGCGATTGCTTGGCTCCATTAGGGAAGTGGTGAAGTAGATGAAATTGTAATGGGGGTATCGGAATCGCGTTGTATTAAACGGCGCCCGGTTTAGGTCGGATTACCGTCCCGTAAACGCGACAAAGATAACTGCCGGCTTTTTCTCTTCTCAATGGAATTTAATTGCGTGCACCCTCCGATCAATGACAGCTAATGGTCTCTCTTTTGGTGCCTCAACGGTAGTAAATATGTTGGGGTGGGCAATGTTTAAGGATTACGTCGACTCAAGGATGAGACGGTTGAATTAATTACTTATGGTTTATGCCTTTTTTAATATCCAATTTACATTCGCATCAAATGTTCTGACTGATAGATCTCGTAAATTAATAAAGGATATTAGCTGACGCATTCGCCATTTTTTGAAATAATTTATTTGTGACCTATTTTCTTATGAAAAACATATTTTTATCATTATAAATAGTAGTTTTATTACCACTCAAAATAAAATCTGTTACACTAAGTTATTTATATATGTCTAATTAAAATAAATAACTTATGTTAAAATTGTGGTGGATGCGCTTATTTAAATTATTGATTTTGTCAATAATTTATTAGTGATAAACTAGAGAATAATTCAATTATATGTTTAATTGAACAATTGCATTATATAGCAAAAAGTTTTTATTAAAAATGTATGTACCTCAAATATTTGGTAATATACATAAACAAATAAAATAATAATTGGATATTATTAATTACAGGTTTGTTATAAACAACACATGAACAAATAATCCTATATTAGTTTAAATTGTCAATTTCGTTTTAAATATTTTAATAATTAATCATTTAACAACAATGTGGATTTTAGTTTTTTCGAACAAAAAATTACCATTTTATTTTCATAAAAATGAAAAAATTGGGTATTATTTATTTCAAGTTTGTTACAAATAACACTAATTGTAAAAAGGTTGTTGAATAAAATAATATTTTAATATTATTGTTTATATATTATAAAGAGTACAGTAATAAATCTAAGATTATTTAAATAAGCTGTTTTGTTTGTTTAATTCGTTTTTTCAAATAAAAAAATCTTTTTTATTTCGAATTTTTTACTGTATATAATTTTTTATTGGTTATAATATATAATTTTAATAATAATAAATTTATTATATAAAATAATGCATTTTACTATAATAATGAAATTAAACTATTTTTAAATTGGTAGTCATAGTTTGTTTTCACATACATACATAATACCAGAATGAAAATAAAAAAATTCTAAACCTTTTCAAAATTTTTATTTCTCTTAAATAATAATTAAAAAATCAGTAACTGAAGAAATATACTTAATTAGAAAAATATGGATGCAATATTGTTAATTACAGATTTATTATACATAACACATAAAAAAATATAGGATATTTTAAATTTGCAGTTTTATTTTCAGTAATTAATTATCATAATTAAGAAAAAATTGAATTATAATGAGAATGAGAATTTATTTTTTATGGTTGTAAGCATTATTTTTAAATAATTCAAGGGTACAAATGTTTTGTTACTTCATAAATACCAAAACTCTTTAGAAAAATTTGTTTATTTAAATGTTAAATGTAACAAACAATATAGATATTTAAACAATGGCCATGAAAGCCTTAACCTTTATATTATAGCTTTTAATTAACGAAAATGTGGATTTTAATATTTTTCTTTAAACATAACAAAAAAATTATACTTTGATATTTAATATTTTATAAGTTATGTTATATTTTTGAATAGGATGTTGTATTTCATCCATTTATGTATGTAATTAAGATAGTAAAATGTTTCATTATATATTTTTTAAAAACAGAAAACAAATTTAATTGTAATTCAAAAAAGTTTAAATTGTCAATTTTAAATTTGATTATATATTCTTTAATTTTGAATTTTTAAAATTAAATATCTTATTATTGTAGTAATAAAGTTAAAAATAGTTTTAATTAATAGACATTATAAAAATTGAGTTTTATTTTGAAAACACAATCTTTCAATATAATTCTTTTATTCAAAAGAATTACTATTCAAAAAATTGTATCCTTTAACTAATTTTAAAAAATAGCCATAATCTGATTTAGCATTTCAGTTGTGACACCAGTAAAACCAGCTTTATCCGCAACGCATTTCCGGAGCAACACACAATCCGACTCGTTAAAATCCATTTATCGATTAAATAGACATTTGATCGTTAACAGATTACCAGCTATTTAATCTGTTTCCCTTCGATGGCAATTAAAAAAATCCTTATGTTTCCACGTCGGATTGAACCGATTTAAATTCGGTTGTTTTTACCTTTTGTGCCGCAAATCGGGGGAGTTAAAACCATGTTCATATCGCGAGCCCATTGACATGTCGAAGATCGAATTACCGGTCGTGCCAAGTGTACCGGAAACAGTAGCCAAGGGTCCGCCATTTCAAACGTTTCGATTTACCGTTGGAACGATACAGCAGGGTTATTTTTCTAGCGGCGGCGTTTCGACATGTCAACGACTAAAAGTACGGATATTTTGACAAATATTCCACACACAAATGCATTTGCATTTATTTCTCCAACGGGAAATAATCACTTAATCAGTTAATTATATTAATTTATTCTCTTGTTTCTTGTTTAATGTTTAATATTTATGTGTTAATAATTTAATCAATAATGCCAGTAAACAAATGAATAGTGCAAATAATACATAAAGCATAACTTATATCAGATTGTCCTTAATTAATCACATTACTGGACTTGATTCGTAGAATTGCATTCAAACATGCCCGGAGAATAAATCCAGAGAAATGCAATTTGCAAATTTCTAATTGACTTTATAAAGTACAGATTCAATTGTTCCGAGGATGTTGCCCCAAAGACTCCCGTTATTTATCTGACGCTCCGCAAAGCTGCATCAAACTCATTTGATACTCAATTAATTAATTAGCTAATTAGCTGATTTGTTTCATTTAATTTCGACCCCTGTTTAAAATCGAATTAGTCGATTGGCAGAAGTAAAATACGGATGTTCACACTAAAATTTATATCGCATTATTTCACATAAAACTCATTAGTTGAAACGACGTGAAAATCTGGGGATAGTAAACCACATTGGGCAGACTGATTCACAAATTTGTAATTGATTCGTACGTACGTATATAGTGGAGTATGTGACCCGTTTATCAAACTATAATTAGGCGCGGTATCGGACTTTTCGTTCCGCGTCGCTTTTAGATATTGAGCCGATTTATTATAGTTTCCGCCTATCGTTCCAGCCGACCCATTTTCAAAAGCGAAAAATCTCTATTTAATAGACCTGGCGCCCTAATTTGCTACGTCGTATTATTAATTATGACTTGTCGAGGTTTTTCGTTGATAATGTATTATTTAGGGGAGAGTTGGAAAAAACAAAGTTAGGTATACATTAACTAAACTATGTTAATTATTTATCTTTGGGAACTTTCACTTTATCATTATCACTTTGTCCTTGTAAATTAATTAGTAATACTTGTTGTTACTTGGTTATAAAAAGTAAGCAGGCCGTATCTATTAAAGAGAGAATAAATCTACTAAAGAAAGAATCATTATATTTGTATTCATTGATTTTACAATATATACATATACAGTGTGACCACTCTATATGCGTTAATAGGTAAAACTGTTAAGTTTGTGTGTAATTTGATGGCCGTTTAAATAAAACAGGTTTTATAATTAAATAAATATAGATAATAACTAAAACTAAGACTAAAATTAAAACTGAGACTGATACTGACACCGAGCCTAAAACTGAGACTAAAACTGAAACTAAAATTAAAACTAAAACTAAAACTGAGACTGAGACTGATATTGAGACTGAGATTAAATAAATACATAAAAAGGATATGATTTTTTAACAGAATCATGAATATGCATATTTTTATAAAATTTAGTATATACTCATCCAGGGGTATAATTTATTTTAAAGATTAAATAAAATTAAAAATAGTTAAGAGTACGATAATGTTTAATAATCTATTATTTATCACAAATTATTTAAAATAATAAAGTTATGTTAAATGGAATAGATTTTAAGTAATTTTTTGAAGTAAAAACTTCATTAGTAGCATTGGGCACTTTTTGGTAGGGAATATCATGCATTCGCGTCATTGACATGCTCATGACTGGCGCACGCGCACTGTGTTGTGCGCCTTAGACACTTTTTGAATGGGTGAAGTCCCGTGCGTTCGCGTCACTGACATGCTTATACCAGTATATCTGTAGCTATACAGTTGACGTATAGTGCTGTGTATATCTTATAAGTGAAATTGAATAGATTTAGTAAAATTTATTTAAATATATCCAATGATCGGAAACTCAGTACTACAAAACATAAAAAGATAATCGATGGCGGTATTTGATAAATTTGAATCAAACATTTTCATTTCTTACTTTAGTTACCATAAGTCAAAAAGTCTAAGTATTGTTGAAATTAATGATGACAATGATGCAAACAATTACAATAATGTTAAAAATCAAGTACATTGAAATTTAAGTAAATACAAATACTATCCATAAATAATATGATTGTATTTTAATTGTTATTTCAATTGAATTGTATTTATATTTTATCATGATCTTTACAGCCCGTAATATATTTAAATAATAAAAAACTATATAAATATGGATAAAATTGCTGCTCGGAATGTCAATAGATGTGAAAACCAGATTGATGTTAATAAATTTAATTCAAACATTATGAAATTTCAAATTTTAATACTAAAATTAAAATTAAAGTTTTCACTTCTTTCGGCAGTCTCTATAACTGCCAACTTTAATTTTTTTATTTTCATTAAACACTTAAAAATAGTAAAAATAATTATAATAATTAAAATTATTCTTCAATATCCAAGTTTATTTTTAAGAATTGTCATTTAATTATCTAAAATATCGTCTGAATTTTAATTCTGTTTTGAACTAAAAACTATAACTACCTAATCGTTAAGCCGGCCAATTAATTCCGAATTCACCTGGTGGATTTAACTCGTAAAATCGTGGAGCGGCAACTTTATATAAATGTTGTTTTCGAGCATGTTTTAAAAAACTTTCGGCGGCCATTCAATTCGAATTCAATTGCGAAAAATCGCCTAGCCGAGGAAACAATAAGACGCGTGTTTGTTTGGAAATCGCCCGGCGTATTTATGGACCATTGAATTTATCAAACTTCTGTTTTCATTATGCCGGCGATAATTCGCCCGTGCCGTAATTAAATTCGGGACCGTAATAAAAATCTACGAGTTGAGGGAAGTTGACCCGAGTCCAGAAGTTCGAAGCGCTTTTGCCGGGGGACGAGGATGAGAAAAAAAAATCATCGATGTTTATGGGTTTGATGCGACGCTCCGTAAATCGCACATCCAATACGGATTGTTTGCGTTTCTCGGGTCCGGCCCCCGTTTTCCTTCCCGGCTTTTCATTATCGTAAATTCCATGTTTCGGACTTTATATAGATGGATAACGATATATTGCAAGATGCTCGCCGATAAAGGGTTCCGGGCCACGGGCGGAAACGTTACTGCAGAATGTTTCTTTTTATTTTTATGGCGGACGTACTCAAAGTAAACAGTGCAAACAACATTATGGACACAATTTATCATTGCCTGGCATGAATAACCGACTATTTCAAAGAGTTCAGTTTCATGTGTATTGATTTATAACATATTTGGAGATAAAAATACAGCCGGAGTTCGTCATAATTTTATTTTTAGCAACTACGATAATATTGAATTTCTATAGAACATCTCAAAGAAAAAAAAATCTTTCAATTTCAAGTACAATAAAATTTTAAATATAATTATAAATATTATAAAATTAGTTTTTTTTTTCAAAATATTATATCTAATTGAAAAAAAATCTGTATATATACCGAGTGTCAACGAATCCATTTGACTGCTTCTTAGACACTCGTTATATCAAAATAAGATCTGGTATAGGTAAATTGTATTGATTAAAAATAATCTCATAAATTAAATTTTTACCAAGCGAAATATTATATAATAATTCATTTCCTTTTGTCAAACGTGCTCAGAATTGTTTCAGAAAAATGTAAATATATAGAGGGTATTCCATTTAAAATTTCGAAAATGGAACTTTATCCGGTGAAACTGGAAGTGAACGGAAAGTGAAAAATACGAAAAGTCACTCCATACCATTTGTACAAGTGATTTGTATCCAGACATTCTTGCATAATATGTCAATAATTTATTTATTTATTTATTTATTTATTTTAATGAAATTAGAAGCTGTCTAAATCTGAAAAATCTGGGAATATCAGATATTTACTTGACTGTGATTCATATTCAGTTTAGTAAGTGTGATCAATAAATATTATTTTTAATTTAATAATTTAATTTATGAATGAATTTTATAAAAAGAAAGACTGCATTTTATAAGAATTTGGATTTTCAAGAAAATATTTAAATTTTGCCATTTTTTAATGCTTAATGAATGTTTTATTGTAAAAAATAAATATCTTAAAATATTTCAAAAATGTTTATGTTTATGTTTTTTTTGGTGAAGTTCAATAAAAAATGAATAAATTGAATATAATCGAATTGATTATATAAATTATATAATTTTTGACAAAGGAGATAGAAGTATTTGATAAAGTATCGTTGAAACTTACTTTAATGAATTATTTTATTATTTTGTAAAGTTTATCAAAAATAAATAAATTGGAAAAAAATTGGCAAATTTCAAGTCAGCAGTCAAAATTATTTTAAAAAGTAAATATTGTTTAAATATTTAAGGATGAGTCAAAGTTTTATTATAGAACAAACTTCTCAGTAAGAAAAAAATTAAAAACTTCTTCAATTTTATTTGTACAATTCATACGAAAATGATTATTTTAACGAATTCATATTAAGTGATCAAATTTTTATTTTCTGTTATTGAAAAAAACATAATTCTTTATGATTTTAGTAAAATTTGAAAAATCATACGAAGCATATTTAGTAGGATACTAATTATCATACAAATTTCAGAAAAATTCAAAGAGGTTTGAAAATATTGATATTTTTTATTTTTATCAACAATTTTTTCAAAATTTGTTAATTGGTCTTAATTTAATTAAATAAAATATTTCACAAAAATTGGTTGGGGGGCTTTCTAATTTGTCAAATAGAGTCGTATTTAAGACATTGTTGTATATTTTAAATAAAATGGTGAAATGGGAGATAATAAACTAAACATAACGGAAAATATTATATTCGTATTTACAGAAATCCTTATAGACACTAAAATGGGCACTCAAAAATTAACATATTTTGTAGTGTTAATTATTTACCACTTATTTTGCCTAACCACAAAAAATCATCAAAATCCATTAAAAAAGTAATAACTACATGTAATTCTTACTTTTGACTTTTATAGGCTAATCAGTTTCATCATCAAGTTTGAATATAATTTGTGTAAAAATATATATTTATTATTTCATTTCGTTAATGTGAAAATATATTAGTGAATAATTTTTAAAAATACTAATATCTTAATTAAGCAGCATTCAACCTGGATATTAAAAACTGGGACAAAATAACCTACATATAACATATTTGTTGAAACAATATTTGTTTTACATTTTATAAATTTAAAAATTGACTCTTTATTAAAAACATGAATACTCTACATATTTCATATTTGAATATTTTTAAAACATTCGACGGATTCCATGCATATAAATTCCAATCAGATATGATCGATATCATATAAATAACAAAATTTTAGGTGAAAACCTGTAAGTGCATAATTGTTGTGCAATTATTTAATTCGTAAAATTTATAACAATTATCTAATTCCTACGCAGAATATTTTGAGCATACATTGGTTGATTACTGAACCGTTTTTAACACGAAGCAATTCAAAACACATAAATGGGTTTGACTGTATTCGAATAATTTAATGTAATAGGTATTATGTAAATCAAATGTTTGACGTTTCGTGTATAGTTTTTAAGCCCAAAACCTTCTAGGATTGCATACATTGAAAATATTTAATAGTTTCACAAATCACACTATCAGATGTAAAAATATCCAGTCCACAACAATCACTATAATAAAATTTAAATTTAATTTAAACAATTTGAATTTTTTGTTTATTGGCATTGTAAAAACGAGATTAAATTTATATGCAATATTTGTTAAAACAATATATGTACATTTTACATTTTATAAATTTCAAATGGACTCTAGATATAAAATATGAATAGAGTTTTATTTTATTCATAAATTTTACAGGTCTGGTAACGCGTTCTATTATAATTGAATTCCACAACAAATAACAATAATTATTATTACCTAATGAAAATCATGAACATTTTTCAGTTTTCTTTATCGTATTTATATACAACACTCAAATGCAATAAATATGAATTTCTGATGTATGTACACATATTCAGATATCACATGTAAATAAAAAAATAAAACAGTTGAAACTTTAAACTTTAAAGTATATTGTTTCTAATTATTTAGCCCGTTTTACAAGTCAAACGACGATATGTGATTCTCTATGACATTTAATATAATAGCAATTATACAAATCAAAGGGCTGGAAGTCACTTTAAAATTTTAATTCAGTGTAAGTCCCACGGTTCATGTCCATTGTCATCGTATATTTTGTGCAAAAAAATGCAACACATGACTCTTAATTCATTAATGGAGTATAATTTACTAAATAAACAAATTGTGACAAAAACTAAAACGTTTGTTTGAAATACCTTAAAGATATAAAAAAGAACAAAAAACAGACATTACGTTTTCCGATTGTGTATCAAATTTTATGAAAATATCTTAATGCGTTCAGAGTGTTGCGTTTTCTTTTACAGTTATTATAAGACTATTCGCTAAAGCGTAATTTTTTATTTAGTATGTATATATGTTACAGCGTAATATTTGTAAAAACACTTTAATCAATAACTAGACTACATTTCTTATACATTCCATGTTAATAACAGTCTGTGTTCGTTATACAAATGGAGGTAAAACTCTGAATTTTAGTTCCCACTGTGAAGAAAATAACTGTAATTAATAAAACTCCACTATTAATATTTTCCGAGACACATTTCTAAGTCGAACGAAATTCGAGTACGATCTAAAATCGATAAATTATGCATTTTGAGCCTTTGGCAACAAATCTGGTAATTGTAGACAACCTCCTTGCTTCGTCGATGCTGACGCTTTCAATTATTACGCTGAGATCATTATTTATTTGCATAAAGTGAAGTATACGAAACCAGCTTCAAAGGTGATGCACTTGTTGGATATAAAGAATGTTTTAATTTGATCCATTCAATTTTATTTTCAGTCGGATATTTTCTACCAGGTTTTAATATAATAATCATTCAAAGGATAACAAGTAATTTTTTTGTGAAGGATGAAAAGGTTGGTGGTTTAAAAATAAAATAAATATAAAAACACAAAATAATATATTTCACTATTTATATTTGTTATAAACCAGAGAACGTGACTGGTGCAATATTGTTTATTCATGTGTATGTCAGTGAGAATGTATATATTTGCATAATATCAAAGCAGAAAATATTTTTCCTATTTTTATAGAAAGCATTTTCCATTGATTTTTTTACGTCAACGTCACTCTCAACAACTTTATGAAAGTTTTTGATTCGTGTAAATTATTGTTGTTTCTTCCAATATAAGTAAAAGAGAACTTCATAAAATAACTACAAATTTCCAAAGTAAATGTGCATTTACGAAAATTTTGAAAATGAAATGGCATATTTTTTTATATGTAAATAAGTAAAACACAAAAAACAAAGAACATTAGATATCTTTTTTATTATCTGAGATTCTAACACAAATTTGTAAACTACATATACAGTAAAGGTCATAATTAATCAAATTATTGGTCGAAGTGATACTGTAAGAAAAATAATAATTCAGCGTCACCAAGACCAAGAGAAACAAGAAGATATGGCTAAGAGGTTAGGGTTAAATAAGTCAATTGTTACCTCTATGAAAAAATTTGTCTGAATTCAAAAATATTAATAAGCTTGTTATACCCACAGTGAAACATAGGGGCGATTCAATTATAAAGAAATATATTATACTGAGGAAATGACACTCTGAAAAAATGTCTTTCAAGGTGAAAATGATTTCAAGCACATTGTGAAGAATTGGTTAAAAGATCAAAGTATCGATGTTTTGTCTTGCCTTTCTCAATCTCCAGACATAAAACTCCAGAAAACTCCAGAAAACATGAGAAATCACGTTTATAACCAAATTGGTAATAGAATCTTTTAGCTTTTTAACAAAGTGTCCTTTAATTGTAAATCTGAGTATATAAACACTTCAGTGATTTTTTTTTTATTTCTGGTAAAAAGACATAGTAAGATACCGCCAAATTTTTTAAGCTTACTTACATGTGTATAGAAGTAATAACCATTCTAATTGAGTTTTCAAAATTGTATGTCTAGCGATTGATTGTAAGAAAACCATGAACTATCTGTAAAATACAGAAGATATGGCAAAGAAATCTCTTCCCTCTGATACCCAATTTATCGATGTACGTTGGGTCAAAGTGTAGTTTCTGACTTTTATCTGTTTCAATATTTAATGCACTCTATTTTAAGAGATACCGTAAAAAGATTTTAACAAAAAATATGGCACACATTTTGACAGGATAAAAAATAAAATATCTTTAAAACACATTGAGGTAATAAATTAGAAAGTAAAAATGATTTTTCTGGTCAATGGTTTTAGTCACTCTAATGAGCAAACTATTTTAAAAATATTTTCCCCGTTTTATTCAGTGCTTTTGATGTTAATATTGTTACTAACAAACGAATTACAACAACAAGAAGGGCGTGATCAAATTTAAAATTCTTTTGGTAAAACATGGATATTATAGCAAGGATTAAACGATTAAAATTTGAAAACAAAATATCAAAGATTTTAGACTTTTTTTAATAATTTAGTTAATAATGTGTCTATTGAGGTTATCAAACACTCCCAAACAGGTCTTGGCATTGATTCAATGAGGTGGACCATTTCCTTTTGAAATATAGTATCATTTGTCAATGTCTTTGTCACTGAGTATTATGTATATTTATTATTAATACATTTTCAAATAGTACTTTCTAAAATATTACTAACGGTCTCCACTACAGGGTCATGCAGTGTAAATAATTCAAGATCCAATTTTTTATTTAACACTTGAGTATTATATGTGTTTCACTACATGAAATAATTTTGACGGACACCTTGCCCAGACCACACGATTAATGCGAGTTCAGTGAATGCACCGGTCCGAATTTAACTAGAACTCATCCCATCCATTAATATAATTCCAAGTCAATTTACATCCGCAGTACCACGTTCAAGACCATTAACAAAATACGGCCGCTGTGCAGCCGCTCAGTTTAATCGCCGCGAATTCCACGATACATAATTCGTAGCCAATTCGGCCGAATGGTGTGAAATACGCGGACGAGCACTGCAAGGTCTAATAAATTTCCCTGTTAATTTAATAAACACGTGACTCGTCGAGTTAAGCCGTTCAACAATCAATCCTAAAAACGGGCGTGGAAATTGAGAGATATGCTGGCTGCAGGCGACGTTTATGAAATCCGAAGTCAGCGGATTCTGGTGTAATCCCTATTTACTATGCTCAGGTTTGTACGCCAACCGTTTCGATGGACCAACGAACACTGGAACGAAATTACACGATATTTTATCGTTGCAGATGAAAATTTTAGTTCATACGCCAGATTAAATAAATGTATGACATTCGGCGAGTACCATTTTTATATCACAATCATCTGTTAAAATGTATGAATGTGATTTTGTTTACTAATAATGTGGATAATTTTGGAGATTAGGTGGTTAATTATATATATATATATATATATATATATATATATATATATATCTTGGGAAGCGGTAGCACCCCATACCATTATGATATGAATGTGACTCTTCACAGTAAAGCGAGGTTCACCTGTTTCTCCACGTTGCCGTCTTACTATAACACATGACCATCGTATATGCCCAACAAAAGCGTGATTCATAACTAAACATAATGTGATTCCATTCCGGATCCTCTTGGTCTATCTCTAGTGCCATGTTCATTCAATGACTGCCAACATCGTTTTACAATAGTCACATTTTTATTAAAATACTGCTTGTTTGAGATATCTTAAAGATATGAAGAAAGAAGAATAAAAACCAACAATACCTTTTCCGATTAACAAATTTTAAACATTTCTTGTATTACCTACTTGTATACCAAATTTGATGAAAATATTTTAATGCGTTCTGGGTGTTTTTTTGCAGTTAGTATAAATATTCATTGGACACATAAATATTATGAGTAATTATTTAATTTAATATTTAAAAGAAATAGACAGATGTTCATTGCATATAATAATTGCTTATTTGGGAGAGTTCGTTAATAAATTAGTCAATAAATATAAACTAATGTATTTTACAGCTTTGTAATTAACGAAATAAGTAATTACAGTATTAAAATGTTAATGGATCTCACTAGTTAGTAACATTATCCATCATTATACAATTATTTACATAATTCGTATTTAGGTTGTTTAAATATTTTACTAAATTTCAATTATTAATTTATATGATTTATTCTATAAAGTTAATTAACAATTTGGTAATTAAATACTGCAACTAATATTAAAAAGTTTATAATTAATATTAATAATGCAATGTTAATGTTGTTTTAAAAAAGTAATTGGTACACAAAATAAAAGTACATTATACATACCATCAGATAGTGTTCATTAACATTAATTACTAATTTATTTAATAAATATTATTATTATTACGTTGTTCACAAAGTTATTGTGTTTTTCCAAACACTTTTCAAAAACGAAATTGCACTCAAAGAAGGCTTTTTGGGGGTTTACTGCCCGAATGATCCACTACAGCTTCCTGATTCGTTAAATTCTTCATCACAATGCTCCCCTCACACATCACATAACTGACACTGCAGATATTGAACGAACTGGGATACGAGGGAAGTCTCACCAAACCTTTTGTCATCTGATTATCACATTTTCAAACATTTCGACAAATTTCTACTCGATAAATGCTTTTAAAATCAAAATGAAGTACAAAACGCCTTCAACGACTTCGTTGCTTCCAGGACTCCAAAGTTCTATTCCACCGGTATAAATAAGCTTGTTTGTCGTTGGCAAAAACGGTTCTTATTTCAATTAATAAAATTTTGTTCAAGCTGAGATTTGTGCATATTATTTTTAAGGATGAAAAACTTTTTTGACAATCGAATAATTTGTACTAATATGTTATGTTTATTTAAATTATTATTTTTTGGTTGTATTACTAGTAAAGCATTTGTACATGTGTTTATTTATTTCTGCCTAATTTTCCATTCATTCACTGCCGGTTTAATTAGAAATCAATACAACACATACATTTACAGGAACATTAATCAACCATCTGAGGAGAAACCATTCGTAAACGGCACGAGCTTATTGAGTGAGAGCTAGACAAGTGCGATACAACACGATTCGAGTGCCGTTTTGCGGAATTTTCAGCCGATTCGCCATTAAAAATTACAACGACTTATTGTTCACGGTGACTAAGTAGCACAGCACACAAAAGAAGTAATATCGTATTGAAGTGTTGAATAAGTTCCTTTTTAACTCATGAAGGGCATTTCAGTCTGAGAACGGTCTTCCGGCCTTCAATTAATTTTCATAATTATGACGTGCTTCATGCAACTGTACCTGATGCCAAACTCTAATTTACAAAGGTTTGATCCTCAACCTTTCGTGTGTGGGTTTTTGGCACTTAACAGTTAAGATTATGTCAAAGAAGTAGTAATAAATTTATATTGTGGCAAAGTTTTAATACTTTACGGTTATGGAATTATTTAAAATGCAACATTGGTTTAATAACTGCACGTGAGCCATTCACTTTGTATGCAATGCAAAGCTTCAGAAGCACATTTGAAATAAAAAAATAAAATATTTTTTAATTCTTGTAACAGGAAATCCTTGGGGGATAAATGTTTGTGACATTTGTTTGATATTCCGGCACGGATTAACTGCTTTTTATAATTGCCCCGGATTTAATGAGACTTGATATGGAAATGACACAAGCGATTAAAAGCAAAATGTTTCAATTCGTTAAATTTAAAAGCCCTTAAATACCTGGCTGTTATAAATATTATATTAATTAAACACCTCTTCAATAAATAAATAAATAAATTCGATTTTAATTGTGAGCAGGTCGAAGCAGATCTTTAAATTTAAATAAAACAAAGACGTCATAATTAAATACGCCAATCGAACACTGAAATTAAATCATCCGTAGACAAGCTAACGCAATCCAATACATCTACTTAACGTCGAGAGCATTCATTAGCCTCACACACACACTGTAGCTAAATATTCAACTACCACACATTCCTCTTTGCTTTCAATTAATCGAGTGTTTCCTTTCTCGGAGAACGCCTCCATTTAGAAATGAAAACGTATATCTACGAAATTTAGTTAATAAACTTCATGTAATCAACACTGGCGTATGCGGTTTTCGAGTAAACACCAAAATGAATCGTATAAATGCATGCGATTGTTCCATGTGCAATATACTGCGTTTAGGTCGTTTAATTTACGTCAATCTTATGCACGTTGGTCTGGCTTCTGTCCTGAGCCTTTGTTACAGTTTTAGCTGTGAAGTAATTAAGACTCGGAGGAATTGTTCTCGGATGGCAAATCTCCACCCTGTTCGGGGGCGTTTCAAGAACGCGATTAATCGACTGACGATTATGCCTTTTTTTGATTAACTATTATTTAATGGCTTTTTAAAACAGCTCATTGTAATAGAGATGTAATTATCAATTTTGAAAAACGTTTTTGGGCTAATGTGTTTTTATTTCAGTTTACAATGCCAGATGTTACTGAAATTACTGATGCTGAAAAGAGGGATTTGTCATTTTTAACATGATATTTTGGAACCGCATAAAATATGTTTTATTAAGTCACTGTTTTTGCTCGTCAGTAAAATTACGTGGCAAATCCAGGGACTTTTATTGTTTTCGTTTATAATTTTATTTATTTAGTTACCCCGCTAAAAAATAGAGAAATTAAAGGTAACAAGTGTGAAAAATTAAAATAGGTTATATTAAATGAACAAATTATGAGGAATTTAATGATACAACTTATATAGGATGAAATGGATGATTATTGAAAATAATAATTCAGTTATATTTGATACTAGCAATTTAGGAATTTAGAAATAAGCATATAAAATATAAAAATAAAATTGGTACGTATAATACGTAAATTACTGCCAATAATCTGGACAATAATGTGGTCAATAAATTTAACAATAAATTATGCAATAAACTGGTGGATAAAGCAGCTATTAGGGGAGTGTTAAACTTTTACATCAAGGAAATAAGGGTTTTCAAATTTTATAACTAAACGGCTATTAACAGAAATCTTTTAAAAATAGTCTCCTAAATGATGGTATACTCAGTGAAACAGAAATTGCAACACCAAGAAGGGAGTGTTCAAATTTAATATTGTTTTGGTAAAACATAAATGTTATAGCAAGGAATAAACGATTAAAATTTGGAAACAAAATATCAAAGATTGTTCTTAATAATTTAGTTAATAATCTGTCAATGGGTGATCTACAAATATTTCCTTTTGAGTTTTAGTAATTAGTACTCCCAAACCAAACAATTTAATTTTTTAAAATAACAAAAAAAATGAATAACAAAATTTTGTAAAAAATATGTTTATTTGAGAAAACCTATACAAAACATTACCAAATTTTAATCGTTTACTCCTTCCTACAACGTTTTACCAAAAGAATATTTGATTTGAACAACATTCCCTATACTAATTTGAAATTTCTGCTTGTCCATATCACTTGATTGAAGATAAGGAACCACAGAGATTTTGGAAGTAGAGATACTCAACTTTTTTCCAGGATATATGAAGTAGGTTACGTAGGAATTTTTTACTACCACTGCTTATGGAAACTTTCTCTAACATCTTATTTAATTGTTCTATTTTATATAATTATTGGGATACATTTTTATTTTGAAAAAATAAGTTAATTTTTATAATTAATTAATTGTTTTTGATATACATTGAAAAAATATTTCTTTTTACAGATTGCATATTTAGTTACACAATTTTAACGAAGCATCATAAGGACTCGATGTACATCCCAACGCATATGGAGAGTTACTAAATGATTCGCAAAGATTAATTTATGTTGTGCGACATACGCGCACTAGCAAAGCGCATTATCTCAGAGTACAGGGACTCCCACTACGGGGCAAAACTTTTACTCTCTTCGTCGTGCATGTGGTCTCTTAAAAATCCAGACGGGGATGCGTATTATTCAAAAAATAAACAAAATAAAAAAACATTTTAAAATTTATCCATGTTTGTTTGTCAAAATGTTTGATTCAAATTTATTTAAGTATAGCGTAAAACGGCATCGATTGTCGTTTTATATTTTGTAGCACTGAGTTTTCGATCATTGGACATGGTCATTCAAATAATAATCAAACAAAAACACTATTTCAACAATGTACAGTATATAAACAGATATACTGGTATAAGCATGTCTGTGACGCGAACGCACGAGATGCGTGTGCCCCAGTCATGAGCATGTCGGTGACGCGAAATATTTTCCCCTACCAAAAAGTGCCCAACGGCTAAAGAAGTTTTCACTTAAAAAATACAACTCTTTCTTTAAATATCCATTAATAAAAATAAAATTGAAAGTCATTTTGCAAATTTCAATTAAAGTTATTGCTTAAATAAATATAATTGAAAGTTTTTGGTTAAACTCTCATTATTGCTATTATAAAATGTTTGAATTTAGTCCACTCGAATGTTCCGACAGAACTTTTAAAACAAATATGTAGTTGGGTTTTAATACGTATGTAATGTACTTCTACTGGACAATTTATAAACTGTTGCACTGAAAATATTTAATATACTATCCGACAGCTTTAAATCTAATTTGGTTAGAACTTTGTCAAACTTTTAGAGTAATTCTATTTTCCGTATAAATGGTTGCATCATATTGAGTTAAATTTTCTCAACAGAAACAAGTAATAATTTGAATAACTGAATTTGTGTTTATTAAGCATCAGCATCCTAACAAACTTAAAAACTAAACTAATTAATCTCCCATTTTAGATAATAATTTACCAGGTTTGTGAACAAATTCAATTAACAGTGTCCAGAGATATATTTGACATCATATATCAAATGGGTGATAAAAAAGTAGTTAGTAATCCGATAACGCGATCATTTTTTACATTGCACATGTCTGTAATAAATCAATCGAGTCTGACAAAGTTTTTTTGAGAAATTCCTTAATATCATTTCCCAGCTCTGCGGGGTCCGTGGCAAATTGAACACTATATTATGCTCCAGACCTATTTTCACTTATTTAGGGCAGTGTAAACACCACACATTATGTCATACTATATTTTTATCCGATTTTGTAGCAAACTAATGTGAAGCACGTAAAGAAATGTGCAAAACAAATTATGGCAATTAATAAAAGAACACATTTCCATGTATGTACACACTTTACTCGTAATGTACACCTATCAAATGAATTTATTTACTGCTTATCTGTAAAACACACACAATAAATTATCGCGTACAAAGTTGCTTTAGACACGCTTTCATATCTGAGACTAAAACTAAGAATTTATTAACTTAGTTTCTGTTGTGTACAACTGCATAATGCATTCAAACATTCCCGTACAAAGTAGCTAATCCGTTAATATATGCATAGAGTATGGATTATTTTCAGTGATCATATTTTACGTTTAAGTTTCGATGTGAAATATTGATGTAGTCGGCGAATTGAATTTCCCAGTTACTACAAACATCGTGCACTCCCGTAAAATTAAGTACGACTTAAAATTGTGGTCCAATACTTATGTAAACTGTTTTAGAAAGGATGTGTGTTCATCGGCTTTTATTCATACAAATGCATTTAACTCGGAACCCGTTACTGCTAAGTCTTAAATTCGTTCTTTCAGTTGAACTTTTCCGTACAATTATACTCGAGCCAAATAGAGACGCAATTCGGTAATCACTTCGGGATATTTAAATTTTACTTTGTTGGTGCAATGATTTCATTAGCCGGCGGAATTTCCATTTATTCGCCCGTTCAATTTTCAACAAAATTTACAGTACAATGTAATCCAATCAATTTGTTTTGCATATGCATGACATCCATTATTTTGGGCGTTTGCCTAGACGTTAGTAGGCCGATACGAACTTTCCTAAATCAGATTTCAATTTCCTAAAAGGGAAGGCCCTTAGCGGGAATGCAGAGGTGAGAGTAATTACAGATGCACGAAATTGCACCCCCACATTTCCCAGCTTCCATAATGTCTTTGATGGAAACACCAAAGTTAAGTTATAAGTTAAAATATCTTTGTGTATATTCGTCAGTCTTCTAAAGAAAAATTACTGTGATGTAAATTATCTTTTTAATTGATTTTCACAAATAAAAAAAAAAATAAGAAATATACATACATCTATTAAAAACGTTTCTGTTCTATTTTAACTAAACTGACAAATGAATTTTTCAAAAATACATTTAAATCATATTGTTTTGTTACAGGTTAGTACCATTCATATTCTTAAATGAAATTTCTGGTAAGTCCTTTCTGAATTATATATTATTAATAATGATGAAAATGTAAATATTTTTCTTTTATAATGTTTCTCCTGAAGAAAATATTGCCCTTCAAATTTAAATTTCTATAATTCTTTTTCATCATATTTCCGTAGCATTTGGTCTAATCATGTTTAAATTTGGTATAAATAATATTTTATAAAATAAAATAAAATATTTAATATCTCAAATGAATATTTTATTAAATTTAATTTTTTTTAGCTTTTTATATTCTTTGCACAATGCAGAAAAAATGATAAACTTTATTAAATTTGATATTTTCAGTTTTAATATTTGAAGAAAGTTACGGTGTCTGTCATTATGAACGAAGTATGAAAAACTAAAAAACTTTTTTTGTATTCAGCACAAATAAAATATTGATGGGTAAAAAAAGGTTCCATATTTTATATATTTTATTTATTTAATTTTGAACAATAGAAAATGTGTTTAGCAATCTTGTTACATTAAATGAAGCAAAAACCTTTAAATTAAATTGAATTTTTATTATTATTTTACACTTATCCAACAAATAAGTAGTAATTTCAATTAAATTTTGAGTAAATTAAAATTAGCTCCGATTATAAAGTGAATATTTCATGATCAGTGGAATCCATAAAATATAATTTCTGGTTTTATGTTGTTAAAACTGTAATTCAATTTATACAGGAAATGTAAAACCAACTTAATGTCCAGTTGTTTTATTATTTTCAATTTTATACGAATAACAGTCACTTATAAATAACCAAATGAATAATAAATATGGCATTAAAGCGGAATTGTAGAACACTAAAATATCACCGCTGACTGTTTTCCCAGGAGTATTTGCTGCATAAAAGTAACTTATTGTATTTTATATGAATCGTAAACAGGATAATTACAAATAACAAATAAATGCATATTTTATATGCCGTTAAAAAAACACATGATTTATGATTTTTAATTCGTTTTATGATACCTTTTTGATTACGTGTAAGCCTGCGGAATAATCGCATTTACACATTCGCCGTGGTTCAAATACCAGGACGGCAGGGACTATTGTCAGCGATCTCGCGTGTAATTACTGTTAATCCTAATTTTGCACGTCGCCATCGCCGTGTTATGTTGATTGAGCTTTCATGTTTCCCAATCACCGTAAATTATTGTATACACAACAATGGTAGCGTCTGTAGTTTGGCGGACTGCAAGCCAAGTTACTTGTTGATAGTAAATGATTAATTTATTGTTAAGATACACTTCTAATTTTCTTCAGGAAATATGATAGATATGTATACATAAATAAATAGTTATAATAAAATAACAATATTATCCCTATTAGTATTTTAAATTATTTTTAAACATAAAGTGACGTCCAGAATTAACTATATTTCCCTGAAAAGGTGAGTAAATTGTGCATCCAATGGTATCTAATTTATTTCGTTTGAAATAACTGAATTACTACTGTACAAAGTTTGCACAAGTCGCAATGTTTCAATTAATTGTCATTTCATTTACTTCTTAGAAAATCTAGGAGGCCAAAGCGACGAACAAGGTGAAAGGTTTTAACCAACACATGACTGAAATAGAAAGAAGATATCAAAGCTTCAGGGAGGGTTTCTTATGCGAGTACGTAAATGTTCCAACCGAAGCTCTTTACACAGTTCAAATATATGAAATATATAAAAATATAGCAATAACTTTAATATTCTTATTTCTTATCCAATCTGGGCTTACTTTAAATGTTTCTAATTGAATAAAAAAACGATTAAAAATGTAAATCTTGGGATATTATTAAAAAAAGTTGCTCAAATGGTAAAAGTGAATGAAAAGTTAATTAATAATCCTTAGATGTTATCATATTCAGTATAAAAATATAAATAAGCAAATAGTTAATAAATACTAAAGTTAAAATCGTTCCTCCTATTTGCACAACCAACGCCATTATTAATGTAAAACAAGTTGTTTGTGCTTGTTAGCATTGGACAGTCCCGTCCTCGTAGAAACATCATCCGCAGTGTTGATTTTCAATTTGGGCGGAAAACTTTCCGTCAAACATGTGTTACGCCTTTATGGATTTCGCTCCGTTCCTCATTGTGTCACTAATTTCATGGCGGAGGGTCCGTCATTCGTGACTTGGTAAAACTTTTCAGTCACTCAGCCAGTCTATCTCGTCATGCCAAGTCTCATTGGATAATACTGCGGATAATGCGGATTATCTCGGTAACAAAAGGGGAAGAGAGGAACGGTTTTTTGAAATCTGGCTCGGAATTATGTTTCGGCGCGGATCTATGCTAATTAGGGACACGTCTTTGTTAAAGACGTGCAGAAAACGGATGATGGCCTGTCAGACTTTGATTTCATTTTCATCCAAATTGATGCTGAGATACTCGTGGCGATGTAGATCGTTTATTACTTGAGATAAATTTAAAATTATCTTTTGTAATTAAATACTTAGTCAAGAAATTAACGCACCACGACAGTACTAATTGATCATTATTAATTTTTTTGAAAATCACTCTCTATCTCCATTTGTATTATTACTTTTAAATTACCCTAAAGAAAACATAAATAATTTATGTAAACAAAAATTAATAAAGCTCTATCTAATCAAGAATTGTCTCAGAAATCCAAAAATGTAAAAATATACAGGATATTCCATTTAAAAATTCGAAAATGGAACCAGTGAAACCGGATTTGACCGAAAAATCTCTGTAAACTCGCTTCATATCATTTACCTTTTCCAGACGTCATTTTGATATACTGAGTGGTATATTCTAAATAAAAAATATTTTTAACAAAAAACTAAACCTCTAGTAAGAACGATTTTTCAAGTTTATAAATGTATTTCAAAATTAATTTGTTTGATTTTATTTAATTTACTGGTGGGTTAATTTCTTGAATCAGTGAGACTTGTTCCTTAAATAAAATCTATTCAACAAATTAATAACATTATTCAAAACTTCTAAAGTATATTAAGCAATCTAATGGGTTTCCTTTTAAACGCGTCTTTTAGTTTATACGGCCATTTGACATTCGACAGCAAACACCTGACCTTTAAGAAATCACATGGCAAAGTTGCTCATAAGTCTTTGTTCGAGAATCCCGATAATCTAATGGAGCTTGAACAACAGCTTGTGAAAGTAATATGTTAATCCATTTACGCTTTAATGAAACTGGAATTAACTATAGAACATTTACTTTACTGCAAATAAAAGAGCTTTAACTTTAAACAAATGAAATATATCTACGTGTGTGTGTTTTTAATAAGGCAACTTCTTAAGTTTATTTTACATTTTTAATTATATTGCTCAGTGTTAAACTAGTCCAGTCTTAATACGAATTTTTAATTGCTGTTTACGTAACCACTATTTGATTATTCAGTAATAAAATCCAACCTAAATTTGAATATTCGTCGATGCAGAACGAAGCTGAGTGATTGATCGAAAAAATTAATTAAATCGAGGGAAAAGGCCGATGTTTAAATAAAAGTTAGTGGAACATGTGCAATCATTTAAAATATTCCTTCCAATCCATTAATTTTTTCTCTTTATTCGTTCGCGTTTTTTAATCCCGATGCGGAAAAAAGTTGCTTTTCAGCATATCTGGCTGGGCGTCAGGTCGATTAGAAAGAAGTGGAGTAATTGCTGTTACTATCTGTTCGATGTGCACCGATATGTGTCAATACGTCCCGGAGATTTTCCACTATTTTCTCTTTCGAACAAATTCAATGATTATTGGGTAAATTTTACTTGTCACCTTCAATAAAACTTTCGAGCAACCTTCAAATAAATTTATTATCCAACTTAGTTCGCTAAGCTGAAAAGTTAACGAACTCACTCTTACAGTTCGATAATGTGTTTTCATCCGTTTTAATTGCCAGCTTATGAACGGCAAAAAATACACATATAATTACGTAGTGTCTTGATTCGAAATTCATTAGAATGAAAAGAAAATCCGGTTAATTAACATAAAACTTTCGGTGACGGAAAAAAGGAGCATTCGAGCTGGAACCAGTCGGTTGCGGAGCCGAAAAGTTATAGTCAACTACAAAGTGCAATTATAAACTACTCCAAACAAAAAGGTCCGGACCGGTTTGGCGGCTGTTTATACATAAAAGGCGGGGAAGAAAGTTGAAAATCCGGACGAGTTTTTAGCGCAGCATCGGACCCGGGAGTCACCGTTGAACAACCGCCGTTTTACCTTCTTGCTTTGATAAATGCCATTCAAGTATTTCTGGGCACCTAAAAGTTTTGCGGGACGCTTTGAAATGCACTCGGTTTTCGTGTTTTATGATACTTTTATAACAGGATTATTCACTTTGTCATTATTTCGAAAGTGCCCCAGTTAACTGTCGCGGTTTGGTGTCGATTCCTCAAATCCACCTCCCGCAGTTTGAAGACTTAACATATCAATTAGAGATAAAATCAATAAACGAGGAATCGAGGGCAGAGTCGTTCGGTTTATTTGTGCCACACATAAAAACAAAGCAAGATTAAACACGGTGGAAACAAACCGGCAAATTTATCGTAGAGAGCTTCCAAATTTGTAAGCAATTAGTCGGTCCGTTGGCCAATGCCTCAACCATTCTTTTTTAATCCGGCATGGAACATGTGCCTTTTTCCTGCCCCTGTCTGAAAAGTTTTCCAATGTTTACAGTCGTGTTCCGGCCCATGGTGATTTCGCAAGTTTTTCATTCGATTTTAAAGAGTTGGAAAGTTGCACGAGATTTATTTTTATTTACTGGCCGGGCGCATTCATCTCGTTCCTAACTTGCTTCATAACTTGCGGACGCAAAAAATGCGAAACAAGTTTTTCGATTGTGCCGCGCTGAATAAATATTCGACGGAATTTGTATTCCGGCGGGTTTTCTTCTAACGACGTAACGGCTGATTCAATTTTAGATTAAAACACATTGGAACTTCTTTTGGTTATTACGGTACACAAAATGATATTAGTTTTGTCATTATCATTGACAAATTCACTTGGGGAATTAAGGGATATTCGTTTTATATATTTTCATCGACAAATTATATTGTTTTTCTTTTTATACCACTTATTAGATTGTCTGAAAAGTAATGTAGCCTTTTTATATTAAATTCAAATGAATGAATTTTTAACAAGCCTTTATTTTTAATCAATAATATACTCAGTGACACAGAAATTCAAAGAACGGGGTGTTCAAATTTAACGTTGTTTTGGTTGTTTTGGTAAAACTTATACGTTATAGCAAGAAGTAAAGACTAAGATTTGGAAATAATAATATTTTAGATTATTTTGAATAATTTTATTAATAATATGTTTGACTACCGTGGCACTGATTTAATGAGGTGATCTATTTCTTCCCAAGTTTCCTGTACTTCATGTTTTAGAACCTCCAAAGTCCATGGGGGCTGAAGTAAATTTCCCAGCTTTCTACTCATCATAACCCAAACATGTTCTATAGGTGAGAGGTCGGGAGATCTGGCTAGCCATGGCATCAAATTCACATAGGTCTCTTCAAAATAGTTTAAACTAATGTTGTCGTTCTCTACACCACTGTAGCCGTTGTCTTCGATGCTTCGAAAACTGTTAGGACCCTGTTCTCTTAACCAATCATCAGCCAAAGACTTAGTTGTCAAAAATTGGTCATAAGTCTTATACATCGATCTTAAACTACATCTATGCCCTTTTGACGTCCGTTAAAAATCAATTAATTGGTTGTTGAGTAAAATATCTCGAGATGGCATTTTGGTCATAATTTGAAGTTCCAAATTTACCACTAAAAATGTTGTAGAGGTCAGAACAAATGGATATCCGAGGGTGCAATATCTGGTGGGAATAGTGGGTTGAGCAATACCTCCCTCTGTACTGTAAAAGTTCCTGGATGGACCACCAAGGTGGGTTTGACGGTTCTTCAGTTGTTTAAAATGGATTTGCAAAATTACCGAATTTGGTCTTGGAAAACCATCATTGGCATTTACGAATGTGTCGGATATACTCTTCCGGTATTTGGCTGGTTGTCTGGTCGTCGATAATTGTCATGGACTTATTTTATTTACATTTATTTTTATCTTAAAATATAAACTTTATAAAACTCTTATTTTTCTTCTTGGTACATTATTCTTGAGACCTGTTGTAATGTATACCTCGTGCAATTGATACAACAAGCACACTTAACGAAAGCTTCAAAGTTTACCAAAGTCGTTATCGACTTATTTGCGAAAACAAAAGAAAAAAATAGACTCAACCTGAAATAGTCCGTCCTCTAGGAATCCGTTCTTGTTTATATTCGGAGTAAAATTTGCAAGTTTCCGACTAACAAGATCCTGACAGGATACTGAAATCGACATTCATTATCGAAACACAAAAGCCCTCGAAGCATTCGTCGGGCACAAATAAAATAAACGTCGTTCTCGTTATAGAAACTGTTTAATAATATTGACTAAACAACGAGCCGAACGGGATCGGGCCGGTCACCCCTAATTAAGCTTATTTGTCTTACGCCGTCCCCCGCAATCTAATCAAATTAAAGCAAATAATAACGCGTATGGAAAAATCTGATTAGACACTCGTCTGTTTCGGAATTAATTATCATTCATTAGCGGGTTTTTGCAGCCGGGGGAGAAATTGTGTTCGGCTTGGGATATTTTGTTTTCACTTGTTGCCTCCGATACACAAATGAACTTGAATTAATGGGGGCTAAGTTTAATTGACACGAAGGTTTAATTTACTCCTATGCGAAATGTTCTAATTGCGATTGGGAACTTATACAATGTAATTAAAAGGGAAATATTTACGGAAGATTAACTTTCAAACTTGCTTGTTATTATGTAGTTCTGGCGTTGTAAAAAGTTCAACATCTATTTATTCTTGCGAAGTTTGGTTTCTACAAGTGGAACAGTTCCTTTTAATATTTAATAATGCAAAAAGTAGGTGTGTACATAAACGGAATGGTGGGTAATAAAGTAAAATATTTAGGTGCTGAAAGTATACATTTGGGATCCATTTCGGTCATTCTATTTTTCAATGACTCGTCGCACGCTTCTATTATGTACGAATTTTCCTCAAGTCGTAAAAAATTAAGATACGTACCCAATAATTCATTGGACCATACAATTTTAATTATAGTTCTTGCAATAAAAAATATATATACGGCTGCGTTAAACTAAATTTTACTGAAACCAGATGGGGATGTCGACGCCAATCTATACCATTAGCACCACTGCCGATACTGATGTATTAGTCAAGGTTTAGTACTAGTCTACTGGTTAGGAATTAAACTTAAAGTCTTTGGATGGAAACAGAATATACCCCGAAGGTTTTAATAAAAAATATATAAACTGTAAAAGCTGATGTACTATATACTAAAAAAATTAACAAACATGAATTTTTTAAATCAATAACAAGCAATTAAAATTTAAAGTATTTTAAGGAAATAAGAAGATTTATATTATTATTTCTTTTGAAGCTAACGTTCTTTTATTATTTAAATTATAAATATTCAAGCAGAACCAACAAAGAAGTTAATGTTTAACGAGGTACTACTTAATTTTTTTAAGTGCTCTCAACACAAACTGATTTATGAGTACAAGAAATGATTTTAAGAGCAAAGTTCTTTAATAAAGATGAAACAAAAAAAACAAGAAGAAATATTAAAATTAATGAGGAGAAAATAATTTTTAGTATTTGTAATGAGAGACATGTATTAATTTGCTGCAGCAAGTGCATGATACATTTTTGTCGCTTTCTAATATCTGGGTCAAAGATTGGAGTTTTTCCTTTTCCAACAAGTGACAGTTCCATTATTAGCGTAATGGGGAAAATATGTCCAGTGTCACGGGGTCACTTTCTCCCCCGACGCGGCTAATAGTGCAACGTGCCCGGCTCGAGTCGATTACGGAACAGCAAAAACCCACCAGGCGACGCGTTCACGGCCTCAACGACGCCAAAAGGCGGCGGAAATGGAATTCAGTTGTATCCGAAACTCAAGAGGTCACTCAATCATTGTTTAAACTTTAATGGTGGCCACGAGCCGTGGACCTGGTGCACGCGGCTTTGTTTCTTTATTTCCCGGTCAAGAAAGACACTTTGTCGGACGGGAAATGAATTGTGTGTATTAGTATTTACGACCGGAAAATGGCTGTTTGACGTTTTATTCTGCGCGTGGGGTTACTTTTTGAACCGTTGTCGTTTGGCTATTTGATTGTTATGTCGTCAATGTCTGGCGAAACTTTGGGGGTGTTTGCACGTCGAAACCGTTCGTCGATTATAAAATCAGTTAGCCAGTTGCTGCGGTCCTCGAAAGTTAATAATCGTGCGGCGAATCCCATCCGGGGTGGTGCGGCAGCGCTCCGGTTAATTTAAGATCCAACCTTCACACATCCGATCTGCTGGCAACACGCGGTCGTGTGCTGTAACGGGAAAGTTGCCGTGTGTGGTCTGGAACTGTTCGGAAAGTTGCGAAGTGGCGCGCGGCATAAACTGTCATAACATGCTACACAAATTTCTATTAACACGAAACAAAACTACCATGGACAGTTTAATACCTTGGCAGCGCTCTTCCGCAACGTGATGCCTGATACATTTCTCGCAATTGTAATTTTAAGCTGCTGCTGCTGCAGCCAGCTGAACCGTGCATGTCGCGGAACTTGCGTGCGATTTACACATGTGGCTGGGCACATCTGGGGTTATTATTTTGTTGTAATGCTACTTGGAGTACCGTGAACGGTTATTCATTGTCAAAATTACGTAACTGTTTATCTGTTTAATACGTGGAATTCTACTCAATATGACTATCGATGTAAGAGGCGAAGATAAACAAGTTTCAAATGATGACCAAAAATAGGTAAAGAGCACATATAATAAGAAAATAATTTAGCAGAAAAGATTTAATATATATTATATGTATTTTATTGCTTTTGTCCTTTTTCATAATATTTTTCATTTTTGATAGAACTGAATGCATTGTTCAGTAAAATCTGAAACTCTGTGCAATGAAATTATCTGCTGGTGGAAAAGTTACTCAAATGACGACAATGTCTAAAAATTTGATTTGAATATTCATTAATTAGAACTATTAGCTAATTTTTTGAATGTTTGAATGAAATATAGCGTTGTTTGACGCACAGTTTAATCACATTTCTGAATCTGTATCACCGTGGACGTTTGTTTAAATAAAAGATAAATTGAAACTATTATTTTGAATCCTGACGCAGCTGTATACACATAATAGATAGTTGATTCCAATTTGTGCCTAGTTATTTATAAAATAATTTGGTAAAAAAGAGTTGGCAGTAAATTTATATTAATATTTTACTACGTTTCCCTTTTTTAAACGATTGTTAATCTTACAATAATGGAATTATTCACTATTGGTCAAAATTATTAAACTCATAATTGATAAATGGTTCAAATATGAAGAATAAGTTTTTTGTCTTCAGTGAATTCAAATTACCTTAAAAATGTAAGAAAAAATCTCCAGTTTTTTACTGTAGTTTGAGTATGGTATACTAATTGATCCACATGCTATTATCCTGAATCCTGACGCAGCTGTATACACAAAATAAAAATTTGATGTCAATTTGTGTATAGATAATTATAAAAGAGTTGAATAGATTATCGATTAAAAATGTTAATCAAAGAATAAATGAATTATTCACTACTGGTCAAAATTATTCAGTTAATAATAGATAAATGGTTGAAATATAAAAAAAATAATATGTTTATTGTCTGTGTATCCAAATTACTTTAAAACTGTAACAAAAAGTCTATCGTTTTTTACTGGTAGTTTTAGTATTGTATACCACTTGATCCACACATTATCTTGAATCCTGATGCAGCTTGTTTACACATAATAAATAATTGATGCCAATTTGTGCCTAGAAAATTATAAAATAATTTGGTAAAAAAGACTTTAGCAATAAATTTATATTCTATATTTTACAACATTTTCATTTTTTATATGGTCTTGCTTCTTTAAACTTTGAAATCTTTGTAACAGAATATATTATCATTTAAATAAATAAATAATAGAATAAAAGAATTATTCTCTACTGGTCAAAATTATTCAATTCAATCAATCAAGAGAAAGTCTTTAGTTTCTAACTAGTAGCTTCAATGTGGTATACTAATTGATCTGCATACTTATTATCTTGAATCCTGATGTAGCTGTATATTATAATAAATAGTTGACGCCAATATATGCCAAAAAAATAAATAACATAATTTGATAAAAGTTAATAGTAAATTTATATTCTATATTTTACAACATTTTCAGTCTTTATATGGTCTTAGTTTTTTAAACTTTAACATCTTTGTAATAGAATATGTTATCGATTATAAATGTTAATCTTAGAATAAAGCAATTATTCACTACTAGTCAAAATTATTCAATTGAAAGTAGATAAATGGTTCAAATATAAATAAATAATATGTTTCTTGTCCTCCAAATTACCTTAGAAATGTAAGAAAGTCTCTTACTGCAGTTGTATACTTATGGTATACTTGATCAACGTACTATTATCCTGAATAATACTGCAGCTGTATACACATAATATAAAATTGATTCCAATTTGTGTCTCGATAATTATAAAATAATTTGGTAAAAATGAATTAGCAGTAAATTAATATTCTAAATTTTACAATATTTTCATTTTTTATACGAACTTGGTCTCATAAACTTTGAAATCTTTGTAATTAAATAGATTATCGATTAAAAATGTTAAAATTGAATTATATATTATTGTTAAAAGTACTCAATTGATGATAGGTAAAAGAATCAAATATGAAAAAATTAGTATATTTCTTCTCTTCAGTACATCTAAATTACTTTAAAAAATGTATGTATGTATGTTTTTTGCTATAGCTTTAGTGTACTATTTGTTCCACATACTATTATCCTAAATCTTCATATAGCTGTATAAAGCTATTATCCTGAATAATCGTTCAACTGTATACACATAATAAAAAATTAATGTCATGTTGCTCTCAGATAATTCCAAAATAATTTTGCAAAAAAGAGGTAGCAGTAAAATTATTATAAATTTTATCATATTGTCATAACTTTGTTGTTAGTAAACATTAATTAAATGATGAAAATGGTTAATGCTTGTCAATAATTGATACTGATTAGCTCTTTTCTATTGTATTCTATAATATTATTTTGCATACTTATGCAGCTTTATTAAAATAAAGATTTATCATGAGAATTTTTTTAGGAATAAATTTTAGTATTTTCAAAACATCGTCACCTTCCAAACACTCCAACGATGGGCACACGATTATTAAAACGTTCCAAATGTACAATTCTTATTCCGAACTTTTTCATTGTGTATCTGAAAAATTCGTGGGTTCTCGACATAAATTCAGCAAAGTAGAGCTGCGCGAATGTAAATCCCCGGCTTTGAAAGTTTAGTGCATTCTTTGTATGAGGTGAGATTTCAATTCTGGGTATTTATTCCTGCTCGGGGACATTTCGTCCCTTTAGCCTAGGTAAATATGAACCTTTTCATTCCGCACTAAATTGAACAGAAACTGGGTCGCGGAACACATTGTGTTTATTAATTCAAAAGTTTCATCAACGTTTTTCAGAAACCATATTTTACGGCTAGCTCTGTCTTCATTCGGCCAAAGCAAAATTAAATTGGGTCTAAATATATACATATATTGGGGTGAACAATGTTTTACAGGCGCTGACCTGAAACAGGATAGAATCATGGACAGATGGAGTTGATCAACCAAGTTATAATTAAATACCCGTTGCCAATGACTGTGTCAATGTAGATTTATGTACACATTTACAGACCAAGTTATTGAATAATATTGCGTTGAATTTATTCAATAGTCCATCTTTTGTGTTTGAAATGTTTAAAGGCATTTCTTGTTAATATAATTTAGTTATACAAAAGTTATATTTGAAACATTTTAATAATAAAATTTATAACAAAAGCAATTAACTTTAGAAACACATTATAATTTGATTACCACAATTATATTAAATATTTTATGTAGAAACAGTAACATGCATCCATCTCTTTGATAAGGCTCAGCTTACAAGTCCAGGTAAAAACCCAATTACACTAATTATTTAACGTTTCCGCGGCGGCAACATAATCTAAAATTTTTAGTGTGACCATCTGGCCAAAATAAAGCGCAACGCCACGCAAACCCCGGCCACTCACGGAGGGATAAATTACACATACAATACGTCGGCGTACGCGGGTTATGCGAGGCTTAATTTCACGGATTACATTTTAGTAATGGCTTATTTAGGAAGCCTGCCTCCATACGGAGGCACATTCTAGCCAAACGGTGGGCGAAAATTGTTCAATCAACAATTTAATCAGTTCGGCAATGCCGTGTGTAATCAATATTACACCCCCATAAGATACAATCCGCTTCCCCGGATAAAATAACAGATAATGGGAACGGCGGCATGCTAATGAACATAGATACAAGCTTCGACGTTGTATCTTATTTGCTACATGAACTAACAATGTGGTTGTATTATTGGCCCTCATTATGTTTTGTCATAAAATCTGACTAATATGCACTATGACGAAACTATAGATTAGCTAAGCCAATTAATTTTAATTGGGTATATAGTATTCGATTTTTGTCTTTAAGTTAATAGAATGTATAGATCGTGTGGTACACACAAGACAAGTACAGACAAGACTGGTTCTTCGAAGACGTAAGTGATGGTTCTAAACTAAATAGGACTTTTTGAAGGCGGCATTTTCTTTTGATGTAACTATTACATTGTATCTGAAGCAATATAAGTGTATTCGATTCATCAGTACAAAAATTAACTGACAATTTTTGAAGATTTAAACGCTGTAAGTGGTCAAAAGATCAGAAAATTTTGACTGGAAATAGGTAAAGGATGACCCATCCATCTCCACGTAACATGATGGGTATTACCAAAAAAGAATTTCTCATATTGTTTACTTTGGAACTTCAGAATATTAATTTCTATCATTATCATATAAAATAATGTCAATAAGGAGAAATATTTCCTATAAAACATTATGATTGGTGATGGGATGTGGGAGTTTCAATAGAATCTGGAAACTAAACTTCAAAATATTGGGCTAGACCATCCAGAATCAAAAAACAAAAAAATTATTTTGTAATTCAGAAAGGAAACTTTTATTTACAAGTCCAGAGATGTTAGAAAAGATTTTTTGCTTCTTTTATGCCTTCTTCGAATAATGAATTCTAATAAAATGTTAGAGTGAACCCATCAAATGAGCTAAATTTTTTCTACTCTTAAATTGGTTAAAACCATTTGGGTAGCACCATCAGAATATATGACAAGTCTTTGTATTGGAAAACATTAAAACTAAAATTTATCAAAAACAACTGAGATTATTAATTATTAAATTAATCAAAAGTATTTTTTTCTAAAATGTGCAAAGAATATGAAAATCTTAACAGTCTTAAAAAAATCAGCAGTGTAGAAAGTAGGAGGAAAAAAAGAGGAGAAACCCAAGTAACATATCTATTCTACTCTATATATGCTATATGGAAAATGTTTGTACATTGAATTGTTGAAAAACACAACTCCTAGATGTAATTGATTTATTCCACTTTTCTTTTTAGAAAAATATTAACATATTACAGAATAATAATTGATTAAAAAATAAATAAAAATCTTAAAACATAAATTGCCAAAAGTTAATAATGGGTAGATTTGATTAAGACACTCATTGATGTCTCGTGACATCACATGAACTGAATTTGACGTCATAGTTCATGGTGGGCACTGTTCGATTGAGGAAAGGTCTGAAGATCTGGGTGGTCAGGGCAGTAAATTCACATGGGAGGCTACTAGAAAGTTTAATGAATTCCTGGCAATATGTGGACGGGCATTATCTTGCTGAAAAATTAGTCCGGGGTCTCTTCTTATGTAGGGATGAAAATAAGGCGCCTTTCTCCATATTGTCGTGTGGTTAATCACTAAACACAATGTGATTCCATTCCTCATCGCACTGTTGATGTTACTATACACCAGAAACTTTAGAAAGAACAGTTATTTAGATTTTTTCACCATTCGACGTGTTTTAGATGTTTTTAAATTTTGACCACCGTTTTTAGACACATCTTGTATGTTGAACTGGTATAGAAGTTGCCTCATTCATGAAAGAATAATATAATTTATACTACAAGTTGTTATCTATAAAAAATGACAAATTGTTTTGGTAAAATTGTTTCATCAATCATTTCTTCAAGCCGAGTCACTTGACAACTAATTACACAATTCTTTAATAACCTTAATCAAACTAAATCATTTATAAAATATAATCAAATTAATTCATAATTTGATTATACAAATGGCTCAGGGATAAGCTAAAACATATACAGCAAACTATCCCTACAAAAAGCATATTTGTTGAAATTCACAAAACAAACAAAGACACAAAGACCGTCTCGGGAGACTGTAAAAGAAAATAGGAATAATTTTATTTAAACAAATAAATTCCATTCGCCGATATCAAATACATAGAGCGTCTTTATCTGTAATGAACATTGCTCCCCAAGGCACTGGTCCGTCAAGCGGGGTGTGTGACGTGAGTCACATGTATAAAATAAACCCTTTGAAATGTGCATTAGCTTGTCCCGCGGGAGAATTTTGACCAGCAGTGCTTTTAGCAAATGCCGGTCGCCGTGGTTCGCTGCCTCCGTGTTTGCACGTTTGTTACGGCCTTCCCTCTGCGATTTTCTATCCAGGAACAGCACCGATTCATCAATTCCGCCTACGGTTATCGAAAATTAACAGACATTCGGTCACCATGTACTGTATGTACAATATGTACAATAAAATAAGCAGGCAGATATAAACAATGAGATTCAAACGTGAGAATTTGCAGTTGGGAAACAAGATTTTCCAGTCAACGTTGGTACAAATATTAGCTTGCGAATCGCCGATACATGAAAGCTCCTTAAGTGAAACAGATGCATTCGCCTCTGGCATCTGGGAGTTGTGCATAATAGTGCATGTTTTGATTTGGATGCAACTACTTAAGTGACCAGTTTATGAAAACGGTCGGATGATGTTCGATTCACCATCGCGATCCGTATGTTATTCTTAAACATTTCGTGAATATTTTCATTTAATAAAAAAAATTGTATTCGTACGGCAAGACGTTATTCGATGGGAATTATGAAAATATCTATATCAAGGAAAATATTCATGTTATTTGTGAATTCCAGGCGTTTTAAAGCAAAATACACATTGTGCTTGCAGAAGCCATTCTGAAGGAACGTATTTTTAGAGAAAACATCAATATAAAAATATATGTATGCGCTTTAGATAAATGGACGAATTTTATTACTTTCTCGTAGCAGTGAAATGAAGCAGATAACAATACTGAAAAAGGAAATGAAATGGATGATACTTGATATTTCAATGGAAATTCATTAATAATATCGAAACTTCTATTCTTTTTTGCATAACAAATTTAAAATGTATAGTAATGGTGGTTAAAGTTGAAATTTCAAATAAGTGTATGTCAATTAAATTTTATAAAATTGTTTTAATTAACTTTTAACCACAAAACTAGTTTTTGAAATACATTTAAAATTTTACATATTTGTATAAAACGTTTGGTTTATGTAAAATATTCTATAGTACTAGAAAAGAGTGATATTGATATCTATATATATGATATATGATTTAATATATGTACGTATGTATATAACGTACGTTAATTCAAATACATAAAAAGATTTATTTTTAATATTTTATATACAAATACTTTTTGACTTCCATTTAAATACATTGCGTCTCTTTTGAAGTGTATAATTTGAATTTCCTAGATTAAATATATTTAAAAATGTATTAAATATGTTTTATTGTGAATAATAGTATTGTATTCATATTTGCAGCAATAAACGGTCAGTATTTATTATTTAATCTTCATTTTACATATTTAATAGACATAAAAATAAACAACATTTCATTTCTTGCAAAATATTTATATAAAAAACATTTTGTAGGTTTCAATACGTTCAGTTCATTATTAATTTATTTGATGCTTAGCACTGTAAGATGCCTCAAAGAAGACTTTCTTCTGAAGGTTTTGTTTTGAAATGGCCAGACAAATACCAGAAGAACATATGCGGCATTACTTTTCGAGTTTCGTAAAAACAATAGAAAGCAAATCCATGTTAAACAATAGAAGATCTGTCAGACACCCTTAACTAACCTTAACTGACCAACAACATTTACAGCAGATTGAAAAAATAAGAGAAGCAGGTGTTTGGAGACGAAAAATGGGTCCTATTTGATAACCAAAAACTCAGAGTATTCACGAAATTGTTTACTTTGAAATGCTGAAATCTTTACACACTTTTATTGTGAACAATTGGATCGAGTTATACCAGATACCATACTCACCCGATATTGTACCTTCGGATTTCCATTTATTCCGACGATCTCTTCAACATTTTTTAGTGGAAAAAATTGTATAATGTCCAAAATATTATTTAGAGATATTTTAAGATTAAACATTTGCCCACTAGATCACAAAATATTGTTGATAATGAAGGTGATTATATTATGGATTAAAAATAAAGTCTTATTAAAAATTTATTTGCATGAATTTAATGTAAGAAAGCATTAAGGGTTTGCAATAAGACATGGTGGTGATCGATAGCCATCTATCACCAGAGGACAGGACTCCTTTCTGATTATTTCTGCTAGAAGATTGCGTGAAGACGTTGAAATCACTCTAAGCTGTCTACGATAAGAAGAAGGTTGCGTGAAGCTAATCTTGGAGGCAGATGTCGTTTTCGACATTGTTCATTCACTTGTTCATTCGTATTTGAACATGGACAGAACGATCTACTTCAAAAAATTAGGAATGAAATGTAAATTAATTGCAAAACGATTAATGATTGGCAAAATAATTAGAAATTTGTCGCAAATTATTTTTCCGATTTAATTAGTTAGTTATTAAGTATATTGCATTTTAATAATTTTCGTGTTAATTATAAAGTAATACAACATTTAATTTAATTCGCCCTGATTGGATAATATTTATAAAAGTTTAATAAAATAAATATAATTTTATGCCAAAATGGAATTCAAATCATGATTATAATAAATCATAATAAATGTTGGTGAATTGTTGTTATTAGTGAAATATAAAACAAACAATAATAGAGTATGCGATTGTAACTATAGTTAATGAAACTGTAAAAATAATTAATGGAATCTATCAACAACACACAATCATTTAACATAAATGTTATGCACCAATATTAAGTTTAACTTTATGAAATTTGTTTTATTGAGACCGATATTTATTTTTATATTATTTAATAGGGATGTGAATAATATTTGATTTTCAATTTATTAACATTCCATATTTAATTAAACTTATTTGCAACCAAAACTGTAAAATTCCATCGAGTCAACATTTGTAGCAACGTCGTTCGCATTCAAAATTGATTTTGATGATTTCCGGTATCAAAACATACCGCTAGTTGGCAATAATCGAGCTGCAATATCTCATCGGAATGCCCAATGGATTTATTATTTATTTGTTGTCATTCCATCTTAACATGTAGGCAAAATGTTTCGGATTGATGTTGCTCCACGGAATTAATCAATTATGGCCCGGCTATTGCAGCTTTAACTTAATAAGAGCATACCCCTTGGATGTTTGTTCGATTAATCGGAATAATGTTGACATGTAAACCGAATTCATATGGTTTCTGATTACCCACGAACGGCGGCATAATTCGAAATGTTTATATAGAATTATGGCCAAGCAAATTACAATCGTTACGTTTTGCCAGAATGGTCATTCGTGAAGTACCGGGGGAGAATCCGGGACAAAACTTCAAACAACGAGCAAATCCCGCAGAAGAATTACTTGAGTATAAATATGGATGAGGCTTTTTAAAACCGTAATAGCGACTGCGTGTTCCGAAAAGTTTGTTAATAAATTTAACGATAATCGTGTTTTTATTACATCTTTTTATTAAATTGCGGAAAACGGACACCATTGTTATCTCCAATAAGTTTCTTAATATGGCATAACTTTCCTCTTTATCTCCATAGGAAATTTACTTCAGTTTTTAATAAATAATTCGGACAAGTTTATAGGTAAGGAACACACGTTTCGAAATTGACTTACTATTTTTAATTAAATTTTAAAAGTTGGGCGCCCAAACAGTATTTTAAAACCATTTATTAAAAAATCTAATAATTATAAGAAGTCAAGACGGGGATGTACCTATTAAAAAATTTAATTTCAATAATGTAGTATGGTGATTAAATTTTTAATTCTCCTGATTGGTAAATTGTGTTTGTTCCATTACTGTTTGTACCTTTTAATCGTTGAAAAATAAAGTTATGACGAAAACATTCATGTCACTCATGTTGTACATAAACTAAAAAAGATCAACCTGTTATTTTTTCATCATCCAAATCTCGCATTATTCATGGGTGAAAAATCGTAAATCCAAAAAGTCGAAATAAAACATTTAATGGATAACGCGGTTTGGCATTCCGCTAGTGCATGTATGAATATCGGAAAATGTAACGGAAATATGAGTTTTCAACATTTACACTCTTTGGCTTTTTACCAGCTTTATTGTTAGGTGGTATTGGTTATAGTCAAAACAACACACATATATATTTTGTTTATCTGTTTTACTTTATACTTACGTATATAAATTAAAGTTTGTTTTTGTGTGGTGAAACTATGCATAAGAATAATAACGTAGCACATAAAATATTTAAGAATACGAAGTATTTAAATTTATAAATTTAATAATATTATTTCGTGAAGCTTTATGACAATAGAATAGTTAGTCGGAGAATATTAAATTTACAATACTTAATTAACAAGAAACATGCTCTTTGTATGAATCAGAATTAATTCAAAGTTATAACAATTAAAATTAATTCACTAGGAAACTTTACACTACATGGTGTCCCAAACTGGTTGATTTTGGCTGTTACGCTGAAACACTTGGAGATATGTAATTAATATTGTTGTCTATGAAACAAATATGAATATGCCCTAACCACATTTTAATATCTGCCAAATGTCAGTTTTCAAAAAATTGAAATACAATTCTTTACAAGTATTCTTTTATATATTTCTTAACAAATATATCTCTTTAAAATATTTGCAAATTATTTTTTAACGGAGATGGGAAAACATTAAGCCTTCCCAAAAAATATAATTTATTATATGAGAAATTTTCTTTAATTAGAATGTAACTAACTTGTGATTAATTTGAAAATATGTATTTATTATGTATGTAATTATTATTATTATTATTATTATTATTATTATTATTGTAATTATTATTATTATTGTCTATATAACAAAAAGGGCGTAATCATATTTTGATAGCTTCTGAAATATCTACGAAAACAAACACTTGACAGATTTAAAAAAAAAAATGAATTATTTTTTTTTATTTAACAAAATATAAAAAGTTTTTACAGAAAACTTTTTATGTACTTCTCAACAAATATATCTCTTTAAAATTTCGAAATAACATTTGCAAATTATTTTTAATGGAGACCATATTTATGTTTGTCTTTAAAATGTGAAAAAAAATGAAACTTTTCCAAAAAATATAATTTCTTATATAAAAAGTTTTCTTTAGCCCGAAAGGGCGTAACCACATATTAATATTTCTGACAGTTTCTGAAATAAAATAAAAAATTGACATTTGGTAGATTTCTTCACATTTACAAATTATTTTTTAATGGAGACCGTACTTACGTTTGTCTTTAAAATATGGGGAAAAATTAAGCATTCTCAAAAAATATAATTAATGAGTAATTTTCTAACTAGAATATAATGACATTTGTGATAAATTTGAAGATAGTAATTAATATTAATGTCTATGAAATAAAAAAGTGTAACCAGATTTGGCAGATTTCTAAAAACTGTAATATTTTTTATTATGTGACAAATTGTAAAAATTATTTGCACTTATTTATTCACTTTATGTACTTTTCAAATAATATACTTCTTTAAAATTTTGAGGTAACATTTGCAAATTATTTTTTAATGGAGACAATTCTTATCTTTAAAATATGGAAAAAATTAGACTTTTCCAAAAAATATAATTTATGGTTTAAGAAATTCTCTTTAACAGGAATATAACGACACTTGTGATAAATTTGAAGATATATAATTAATATTGTAGTCTCTGAAATAAAAAGGGCGTAACCACATTTTGATATCTCTGATCGTTTTTGATATATCTACGAAAACTGATATTTGGAAAATAGTGTAATAATTTTTTTTAATTGACAAATTGTAAAAACTTTTACATGTACTTTTCAACAAATATATCTCTTTAACATTTCGAAATTTGCAAATTATTTTTTAATGGGAACAATTCTATGTTTGTCTTTAAAATGTGGAAAAAAAAATAAGTTTTTCCAAAGAATATAATTTATGATATATTTGTTATATTTATTGTGATAAATTATAAGATATGTAATTAATATTATTGTCTAGGAAACAAAAAGGATGTAACAACATTTTGATATCTGTAATCGTTTCTGTAATATTTAATGTAAAAACTTCGTACAGGAATTTTGTATGTACTTCTCTATAATTTATTTTATAATTTTAATGTCTTTAAAAAGACAATATTACTAATTTATTTAAAAAAAATTAAATATACAAATATTGTTATATAAATTTTGAAAATAAAAGCATGCAAAATTGAAATAGTTTACCTAAATTCATATTTAAGTTACCAGTTAGTTATTATTACCATAAACTTCGTCAGAATTTATCGAACGCTGAACTAAAATGAATTAAAAAACCAATCTCTACTCGAGACTCTTGAACTCGAAACGAACCCAATATTTTCTTCCTTAATCAACTTCGTTGTTGGAGGAGATTTTAAAATTCCGATTGTAAATTGCGCCCCGTAAAAATTACTACTTTGCCAACTCGTCAATTATACTGGTGAGTTATTATCGTTGTTGGAGGCGCTCATACAATATTAAAATCAATCAAGTCGAGAGCTGCGTATCGGTTAGCTATTGACCTGTCATATTCTTCTTAAGTTTGAACGAGACCTTTATTAACATCCAATCTGTTTCAATTTCTTGATCTCTTAATTGAATATTTGATACTTAAAAAAATTATTCGTTGTCGAATTGTGAAAAATAATGTTTGATGAACCGGTTCATTAATCATTCCAGTAACGAACTCATAATTATATAAATTGCCAATTTTCGTACGTCACATTGCCAGGTTATTTTCTGCGAGAAAAAAAAAACTGTCCCTTATATCACGAACTGGGAAAATCTCTTTTCTAATTCTAACCGTCTGAAAAATTCAACACGTGCTCGGAATATTTTCGCAAACGATTGTGAATAAAGTTGTCATGTCGAGTTGGAACACCTATACTGAAGGTATTTATGGAGTGCCTACTTTCAGAACCGAACGTATTTGTGAAGTCAAAAATAAAATACAAAAGCCATCGCTAAAAGCCTAATCGTGTATGGGAAAATTGTATGTTGTAAATTATATGCAAAATAAAAACATCAATGCCATTAGTTGGTAGTTTGCTCCACACAATGTGATATATAATTTATTTCGGAACGACAAAATATATTTTTAAAATTTAATTTCAGCAAATAAAAGATTTATGTGCACTTAACTGCCAATTCGTTAATTTTCTACATAATTAATAAATACACTATCTGGCGGCGTGTTAGTTGACTAAAACCAATGAGTGTAAAGTTTTCGCAGGATAAATATCTTGAAGTAACGAGTAAAGTTCAAATTGAAATTCCGCTTATACTTTTATGTTTATTTTCTAGAACTGTTCGCCTCCCAGAAATACACTGATGCAATATTAACGAATATTTTGATACACTTCCTCTAAATTAATGAGAATTACTTTGTAAGTTTGTTGCAATTTTATGGTACTATAATTCGACATGAGAATCACTTATGCACACTGCCAAAACTATTTCAAACCAAATAAACTTGCGACGTAAATCTAATTTTCATTTGTGAATTGACCCTTGAATGCGGAACAAAACGGGGTGGAGTGGAGTAATAATTACGATAAAAATAAAAACACATAATTTACATGCATTAAAAGATATCGTCGTGCGCATTTATGCTCGGCTCGATTATCTTTTATCGTCGACAGAACGGCATTATAAAAGTACATGTAAAACTTTTATAATAAGCATTCGGCAGTTTATGTAAATTCAGGCGGGGAACACGACAATTCCCAGTAACATAGGAAATAATGTAATTCGTAATTTATTCTTAACTCAGTGTATTAACAAAGAAATTAGCCCATCTATTAAGGTAATTTAAGTTGAGTAAAGCCGTTACTAAGCTGAGAGAAAAGTTTCAAGTTCTCTTAACTACACTTAGTAGTTCTCGCAATTCGAATCCGTTTCAGTTCCTTCGGCCGACGCGGGAAAAACTTTTACTAATATTTACAGGAAAAAAAAGATACATAAAACTCATCAATTAGTTTGACGGAATATGAGCGCCGATATTTCGAATCCGTCCCGAAGAAAATTGGACGCTACCGAAATCGATACACAAACAAACTTAAAACTTTCAGCTATTTTATGCTTCGGGGTTGATTCGAATCAAATTTTAATGATTAATATATCTCACTTTTTGCTAATAGTAAAAGTTATACCCGATTTATGTCCACGGCCATTCTATTCTGATTTGGCGAACGCCGCAAAAAGGGTTTGATTAAACGATCAACCCCAATTACGCGTTCACTTCGAGAGGTCCGTGCAAAAGAAATTCCATAAATTTTTGCGTACTCATGCCAAGCTAATGACAACGAAAACACCCGTTCCTGCGTGCCCGCACGTATATCATGTTACACATTTAAAACAAGGGTGTGGATGGATGTTGAGTAGGGTCGCCAAAAAACCATAATGAACGCCGACCGTTTTCATTTATTAACAACGGCCCATTGTTATTTAATAAAGTGGTCGTTCAGAAGGCGGTCAATTAAACTTTGCTGACCTCGATATGCGACGCGTACAAGCGATTATTTCTGGGGTGTGGGGCGGATACTTCGCGAACGCAACGATAATTTTGGCAGTCGTTTTTTAATGGAGCCGTGATTAATTGTCCAACTTTCGATGGGCTCCCACTATTTTTATTAATCACTTCTTTGTTGTGGGAACGTTTTTATCATTAATAAAATTTTATTTTGTCGTGTAATTTATTGCGGGCCAATTTTATATTACTTAACATGTCCTTAAGGACTTTGATCCATGTGTCAGGCATATAATGAATTGGGTATTTTTTTACATATTCATTAATTTTATACAATTCACTCATAAGTTTATGCCAAATTTATGCTGTTTAATTCTCTTCTCGTATGTACATATTTAATCTACTATTTATGTCCATACACATTTGTTTGTACATATGACATTCGTGTGCACAGTTTTAATCAGATGCGTCAGCAAATACTACTGTTTTCAATTAAAGCAAATGAAGTTAATGATCAGATATGGACTAATTTTACGTTTCCATTAAATTATATAGATTGGAATTAGATAAGGAAACAATTATTGTTGTCGATGAAGTTTGGTAAGCATTTAACAACAATGCATTAAATAATACATTTTAATGTATACACAATTTAACTTATACATTATAATAATCTACTATAAATCTGTAATTTAGTAGATACCAAAAATGTGTAATAATTTTTTATTTATGTGGTCTTGAATTAGTATTTACAAAGTCAAGCTTTTCAAAAATATATAATTTGAGATGAATTAAATTATTTTTAACTTTGAGATTTATTGTTTATGATATAAAGAGGGCATAACTGATAATTTGTTTTATTTATAATTTTTAAAACCAAATACATGGTAATATTCATACAAATTATCAGTGGTTAAAGTACGTCAATAATTTTGTATATCGAAATTTATTAGATTATCTTAGAAACACATAATTTTTAAGATTTTAAAACCTATTCATCACACATATTTTGTGAATAGTTGTATGTATATTTATGGATTTTATGGATGTTTTGTAGTATGTTTGTGACTTTAATTAAAAGAATGAAATTTGTCGTAAAGTTTTTGTGGAAAATTCACAAACAACCAGATATTTAAAATCTGGTATCTGACCTTTTTAAAAAGTTGTGGACACTTATTTCAGTTTTCTTCTAACTAGTTTGGAAATACTAACAACAGAAATATTAACAACTAAAAACAGCCAATTTACAACATCCAATAAAAGTGGAAAGCAGTTTTAAAATTAACAATAATAATGAAATATATATTTTTTTTCAGGTATGAATATTTTCCCACATGTTTAAGTGAGTATTGAGAGCTTCAAAGAAGAAATGACATCAAACTCAAATTTTCAGTAATTAAATTGTAATATGAGCAGTTTTTCCCAGAGTAACACCCACAAAATATAAGATTTTAGCAGGTGAAAATCTTTTTAATTTAAGGTACCAAATTTCCTTATAAGTCCATAAATTATAAGATTTTAACATTTGTAATTTTTTTTTATTTACCTATAGTCTATTCACTATAGGAGTTATGTAAACAATAGCCATCTGTCATTCACGTAGAGTACATGAGATTGTCGAAAGGGCCGTATTTAAAACTAAATATATCCAAATAATATTTTTAGACAAATATTAAAAAAACATTTTTTAGGACTCAATAATTTTAAATAAATAAATAATAATAATAATAATAATAATTTCTTTTATTACTTCTTATCTTGTTTGGATGGAGTAAAGGAAAAGAATATTTTGGCGTATAGAATTTTTATTGGTCTATTTTGTGAGCTATTATTCATTAAAATAGAGTTATAAATAAATATGCAAAGAATTGCACTATGTAGAATAAACAGTTTTACCCAACAACATCAGCTGAACATTTCTTAATTTTAGAGTAAATGTCACTCTTGTTTATAATTAAAGCGTAAAATCCTCAAAATATAATATTTTAATATATATATATATATATATATATATATATATAACAATTTTAATCGACATAGAGCTTTTAATGGTCTATCTTTTGAGTTGCTGGTGATTAAAATCCAATTATAAATAAAAATGTTATTACTAAGGCGTTTCTATTTTAAAAGGGGCTACTTTATTTAATTAATACTAGAATAATAAACTCTGCACTTAATACTAAATAGATTATTAAAAAATGCCTTTTTAGAAGAAGTGCGCAATATCATGCCTGAAACTGAAAGTGAAGCTTACCTCCAAATTTGATTATAACTAAAAACAAGAAAAAATGTGGCCTAGTTTTTTTTTAATTAAGAAAAAAATTGAAAGTTTCTGTATCATGTTTGTTTAGACAGCAGTGTGACCAAACAAAACTCATTTAGTACAACTTCATCGTGTGGTAGACTCGTTTCAATGTCTCCCATAGAAGCAAAACCAAGAAAGAAAAAAGTTCTCAAGGAATGCGATTCAATTAAATTCATTTCGTGGTAAAACAAGTTTAAAACAGTTTAATGCACGCATCCTCGATATCATAAAACGGATATTCGGGAAGTTCGCTCGGATGCTTCATCCCCCGTCTTGTGCCGTTCATATCAAATTGTTATTTGTTCGAGTGGCATCGCACTTAACTTTGTTAAATTCGCTTCAAACTTATTAGGGAGATTAATTCGCCGTTGGGAACTAGTTTGTCAGCGGAATTCACGTTAACTTGCGAACCTAATGTCTTCGAATTATTTACGAGACATTGTTACTGCACTAATGTTGTCTTAATTCGTTGCTTGTGGACAATTAATGACCACCTTAAATAACTGTTCGATAGAGTTAAAGTCGTATTTTATCGGTAACATTTACCAAGAATTATATCATGGAAATAAATTTATATTGAAACGAAAACGGCAAATATTTATACTTAATTCTTGGAGCCTTGATTGACTCGTCGAGATTAATCTTTGTTTTCGCAGCTTACACACATTTATTTTTTTTTCTGGACCGCCACGGCATCGCAACAATAAAAATGACGCAATTCATCTCGGTGTGCGCGTAATCTGGTCCGTTGTGAAGTTGGCCTCTAGACGAATGGGCGACATTATTGTTCATCTGGCAGCCCCCATGTGTCCGTGGCGTTTCAGCGAGCGGCGGCACACTCGGTTTGCCGTCATTTGTCCGTCGCGGGCCCGTATAAGTCAGGAAGACAGTAAACGATTGCAGCCGTTTACACCAACTGGGCGTGTGTATAAGATTTACCCCTTAGCAGGACATCCGTCAAGTTTTTCCACTTTCGCGTCGGTGTCGGGGACATTAGTCAGGCGGACAGTCGGCTCCATTGACTGTAATAATGTTTCCGATTTAACAGATGTAGCATTTGATGGAGATGTTAGCTCTTCGGATTTATTCCCGTTCGATTGGCGCCTGTTTCATAGATACAAGTGATTTGTAACAACCTGTGATGGAATACATTTCACACACCATTTGCTCCCATATTGTAAAATAGGATTTACCACCAATAAAGGCTTGAAACTTAAACCAAGTCGTACGGGTATTTTTTTTTTTTTGTTAAAACACTGCAAAATTTAGAGCAGTGTATAGTCATATAAATTCAAATTTCATCCCTTTGAATGTAGCCGTTAAATTGGATGAAATCGTGGTTTTGATGCATGGAATTCAATTAACCACACAACAGCAAAAAATCATATTCCAATACAATATTTTTTTTGATTGAGTACTGCTCGCATCGATAACCAAAATACTTCAGCCAGATTGAAAACCGTACAGTTACAATGCAAGGAAATATTGTTTAGGGGGTCGATTATATTTTTCAATTATAGAGAGAATTCGAATCAATTTGTTGTCCTTTCGAATCGATTTAAAACGGTTTGTGTTTTCATTTTAAGACTGTGTAATTTTGACAAGTATTGTAAAGAAACCTTAAAAAGATATAATAAAATTTCGAAATTTCTGTTAAATTTAATGGAACGGTAATTCCTCAATTTAACTTTTTATTAAATTGTTTCAGCGGTACCGTTTTATCATATAGGGCATAAACATTCAGTCCGCAACATTAAATTTGAACATTTTGTTCAAATTGGATGCGAAGAATTTGTTGGGAAAAGTATCAAATTTCTTTTACCAACACAGCCGCTCCGTTAGAGAGGAAATCGAAACAGTAATTGAAATATTTGAAGACAAATATGGGTAATTTCTGATAGAAATTTCTCCCGTGTATCAAATATTGCCCGTGTCGTGACATACAAGTTTTAAATTCGTGCCTGAAAGACAATACACGTGTATTACCCATGACTTTGTGTATGTATCACGAGAAATATTACGTTTCAAATTTTTGATCAAATTGTGAAGGTAGTTCGTTTTCTGTGCACGAATATTGGTGACTACCGAGACAAACAAAAACGTCTGGAATATAACAGGTAAATTTCAAAGAGGGGATCTTGTTACAATTAGATTAATTAAGGCCTAAAGACTTTAGATACCTTGGTTTCCCAAACAAAGAACGTCTAAGGAAACTTGATTATATAGCAAATTGTCTACACAAACTTGTTTCTATTAACTCAATTAATTTTCTTAAACACACATCTTTAAAATCATTATAAATTTAAATTAAATCAAAATTTTTCTTACGTCATATATTATGCTTGTTAAGGGAATACATTTTTCGTTTGCATAAAGGAATATCGACTGGTTACTTCGGCACTGTATCTAGGTAGATAAGGGTGTGGGGTGGTGGCGAATCGCGGGGGGCTTATTTATGTGGTATTTACGTGAGTGTCAGGCCGCCTCCGTGATATTTATGTTCGTGAAAGTTCGATGCGACAGTTCAGTGCATTCCCATAAACATGTTTAAAGCTTCTTACGCCGCTATCTCGCTTTAATCAAATAAAGCACACTCATTCTTTCCGTTGGTTGTTTTTTAGCACGACCCGAACAGAGATTTATCTTGCTTTTACATGTCGGAAATGGATACAAGGGGACATTGTGTCTGTTTTATAGGTCAATGGAAAGGCCACATGCCCAGACTAATGGCTGTATTAGCGCGTCTGCGATTGCCCAACAAAGGGATTGCCATAATCAAAGGTGTTAAATAATCTGTTAAAATATCTTAAAGCGAGGGCTTTACTTGATAGTTAATGTGATCACATTTATCGTATGTTTAAAGTTTTTTGGTGTAATTCAAGATTCTTTTATTTAGATATATTTTTATAAATGGCTACAATTAACTATAAATCACCAACTATATCAAAAATTATAATTAAATTTTTGTTTATATGTAATTTTAAGAAAATTAATTCTGGTTAAATTAACAATTTCTATTCGCTATCATAATTATCACCTTTAAAAAGCTTATATCATTGAAATAATTTGAAGAATAATCTTAATAATAATTAATATAAATTAATAATTTAATATAAATTAAATTATTAATTCAAACCAAATTTTAATATTCAATTTATTTCTTATTTTTTGTAATTTTAAAATAGGAAATAACATTAATAAACCTAGAGGACATCCATTATAATCAAATCTGTAAAAATATCTTAAAGGAAGGAATTTTATTGATGGATAATATGATAAAAATTATGGTACGTACTTGCTTTTTAAATAATAGTATAAATTTAGTAAGAATCATAAACTATATACAAAATTATAATTTAAATATTATTTTTATGTAATTATAAGAAAATTAATTTTGGTTAAATTAACGACTTCAATTCACCATCATAATTTCGAAACTTTAAAAAGTTTACAGCTCACTGAAAGATTATATTAAATTATTAAAAAATATATCTTTGATTAGATCTAAAAATATTCAAAACCAAATTTTTGATGTACATTTGATTTCTTACACTTTGTAATTATAAAATAGGAAATGACATGTATATACTCAGTGGAATGGGTACAGATAAAGTGAAACAGGAAACTATAATAAATAAAATTAGTAAATTTGTAATTAAAAATATTATGATGCGATTATTATAATCGAATTTATAAATTGTTTTGATGGACAACATAGTAAAATTTATGAAACATTTAAATTTTTTTGATTATTACATCAAAAGTTATAATTTAATCGTTATTTTTGTGTAACCATAAGAAAATTATTTCTTGTTAAATTTAAAATTTCAGTTCAACATCATGACTTGGCATCGCATTGAAATTATTTCAAGCTTAAATCACCTTATTAAAATAATTGCCTTTCCTAGAGCTTAAAACATTCTAAGTCAAATTTCGATGTACACTCGATTCCTTACAATGTGCAACTTTAAAATAGGAAATGGCGTGAATGTACCAAATGGAAACGTTCCAGATAAAGTTTAACAGAACTTCCATTAGATTCAAATGTATAAAATTAGTCAATCTGTAATTAAAGATTTCATGATACCATTACCCTGTTGTTACACGACTTCGACGCTAAAGAATAACTTAAGATGTTAAAAACAAGTTTAGCCAATATAAACATAAAAATAGAGGAACATTTAGTGTGGGAAATAAAATTGGCCTTTTGTAAAACTTCGACGTTCGTCGTCCGTCAATAACACATAAAATAAGTGGAATAAATGACAGACGAACAAAAACGCAAGCAAGATTTGTTTGTTGTATCTTGAGAAAACACGTTTCAATTTAGCCCTCCGATGTTGTACTACGTGCAGCGTTCTCCTACGTGTCGTGTTATTGTTATTTCACTTATTATTGGCTTACAGACGGCCGAGGTTTGTGCCACAGTTATGGATGAAAGCTAGACTTTATTCTCCATTTGTCAATGACAAACGGCCTAATCCGTTGGATTTTAGTTAAATGTTTACGGGGAGACAAATTGAATGATAAGGGTATCCTGTTCACGTTCAAATTTATATTCCGGCAGTGAATTAATCATCCACCTGGCAATTGAAACCAGTACATTTTAATTTCTTTATAATTAGTATTCACCATTAATACGGCCCACATGTAATTTGGCTGACGTACACCACTGCAACATTACAATCAATATTGTTTACATAATTAAATATTACACAAATTTGTGTGCTTGTTATTAAAATGCAACACAAATTCGTCATCGAAGTACATTAACTAATTACTAAATGTAAATTATTGCTTTAACAATAATGCCATTCAGCAATAATGTAATGTTCGCATTTGGGCATTGATGCATAACTTTTCACGTCGAGTATTCCATAGAGGTTGTCAGCCATAACACCATTCACATCACGGTTACAAAATTTCACATATGTAATTAGGAAAATGATGGTAACAGAAATCAAATTGATAATATGATCAAGGAATTAATGAATAACTCAATATGCAGGATTTTCAAAAACCTTAGATTGAGGCTGTTACAACTAGCAAGTAAATTTTAAATTACTGCTTCAATCATGTAAAACGAACGATGAAATACGAGGTAAAGTTTCCATTTTTGTTTTTTATTTCGCACTTAAACAGACCGTACATCATAATACACTGCTGCTAGTAACAGTAAACACGAACGCAAAAAACAAATCGCTACTCCAAATCCTCTTTTACTGTGTCAAGTAAAACAGCCCCATCCGCACTTCGGGCAAAGCCTTTGGCAAAGGCGAAGGGAACGCTAGATGTCGCAGATAAAAATAGCATTTTATTAAGTACATTTACGGTGCCAGGCGGCCCTCGAACCATTTAGGTTACCGGATTTCCGGTAAGATACATATTTGAAAAGTCCGTTGCGATTCCGGGCTCGTGAATGGGGCGCATCTATTAAATAAATACGGCACGTTGAACGAACTAAAAGGCCACAATTACTCAGCCCATCAAACCTACATTCCGAAACGATTCGGAGTTGTGTATTCCCCGAGGAGGAATTGCTTACAATGTAAGGTGTAAATGTTGCACTTTTACTTCTGTGCCAAAGTGGAATGCTGATGTTCTTTATTTTTTTATTATTCCATGTAACAAATACATTCTGCAAAATGAGTATTCTTCAACCAAAAAGTTAATTGTAAACTTTTTTTTGTAGTTTATAAATTTCTTCTATGTTAGATGGTGATAGGAATTGATAGTCTTTTTGACTTTAAAATTAAAAATAAATATATATTATACCCACTATTAGATATTTTCACGTCTTGAAAGGATCCCTAGAACATTTTAGCATCTACTAAATAGAGAACATATAAGAAAAAAAGAGTTTTAGAAAAAATGCTTTCATTATCAACAAACTATTTATCAAAAACAATAACAAAACAACAACAATTTAATTTAGAACCTTGCTTTATAATAAGTCTTTGTGTGCCTCTTGTTAGTTTATTAAATTCTTTAGAGTTAATATTCTATTCCTCAACTGCAGCTTGAAGGAGGTCTGGAACACTCATGGGAGGACTTAAATGGCACCGAATTAATCTCAATAAGTAACTACTGGTTGTATATTAAATTGGTCGAAGTATAAAGTTTATGTAAATTTGCCTAGTCGTCAACCCTGTCCTCTTTTCGTTGGAAAAAAGAACACTATTATTGAGGCAAAAGTCAATTTTGATAAACATGGACCCATTTTTAACCATTATTTAAGTAATCCTCTAGGCACACTTTAAAGTCTTCTAGATCATAATCTCCTAACAAAAACAATCTGTCTATTCATCTGATTCTGAAATGAATTGGTGTTATGTACCTTATTAATATAAAAACAGGTAAAGGCATATTAAAGTGGTCGTTAAAAATTGAATTTTTTGCGACGTTCCCTAAAAAGAATGTTTTTTTTATTATATATTTTTTGACATTTGATAATTATTGACAATGGAACATAGCTATTATTACTATTTTCAATGATAAATTTCATGAAAAGTTTAAAATGTTTCATCATTTGAGCTCATGTCTTAATTTTTCTCATGATTTTGAGTTTTTATACGTCTCTGAACAGTACAATTAAAGTTTGTTTTTGAGTTTAAAAATTGTTTATATTTCCAATAAAATTGTATTTTTCGGAATAAATTTTCAAAAAACATGATTTCACAGAAAAATTAACTTAGATCGTCTTGAGGCACATGTTTTTATAAAAAAAAAGTTTTTTAGGGGGCGTCTCAAGGAATTTATTTTAAACAAAAGGCTCCTTTTATATTTTTTCGGTAATATATTATTTTAAATAATAAATAGACGTAATTTATCTAAGATCTCTAAAAGACATTAATTTAATCAGTTTTTTTTGGGATAAGAACTTTGTAGTTGTATAAATATGTGCTTTCAGGAAATTTTACGTATAATAATAAATTTGCTATTCGAAAAGAAAACAAGCTTTTCCACTCAATAATCAATGTTTTATTTCCCCATATCACACACTTTATTTCCAATTCGGTAATGGAAGAATAATATTTTCTTTGCTTCCGTATCATGTTCCGATTTCCAAATTATCCGAAAACGAGGACGTTTTAAATCGGGTAGATATAAAAGTTTTTTAAAATTAAATCAGTCTATCAAATAACGTATTAATAAAATACCTGTGTTACATGATTTCCTTTAATTTGCCATTAAAACGGATATTATTTTGTAAACCTTGATTATTAAAAATTCTCTATAAAATTCCTATCAATTTTTTTCAATAGTTTTTACAAAAATATTTTAAAATGCGATAATTAATCATTGCACCAAATATTCTGTTAGGGAATTTTGTAATATATAATGTTAATTAAATTGCAAAAAAAAGTATTAAACCTTTTTTTTCTGGTAGAGAAATTAAACACTACCATGCAGGATTTACGGTCGTTTTCCGTGAATTATTTAAAGCCGGATCCGATCACAATTCATTAGCCATTAGCCGTTGATGGCGGCCACTTGCAAAAATTTCAAAGGCCATTCCAATTAACAGAGTATTTTTTGATCACGACCCTAGTATGTAAACCCCTAATTCGTCGGCTCAGTTTGCGACAATGGAAGCGAATATTTTCCGATATCAGTTTGATTGATTTTTTTGAAGGGATGAAGAATGCCATCAAATGTACCATATTAAGCCGGTATTATTAAATTCCCTTTCAGGATGGATTAATGCGGAAAAGTTGGTTTTAATGCTACACCGACTCGCCCAATAATGATTTTACTATTATTAAACGTTGTTATTTTTCTTTTTAAATTCGTATTTTTGAACATCATCATGATACGACCGTGAAATTAAATTTAAATCCATTATTTAGTCATAATTTGGACAATTAATCATTCAAAACAGTTTTTTATTAATCACGTTTGAGTAAATTTATTACGTTTATACAAAAATATTGAAAGGATTTAAGAAATTTTAATTTCGGAATTCCCCGCTATAATAAGTCAAAACAAGTCGTCGGGGATTTGTTCCGGCAAATAATCTTCGTCTTGTTTATAATCCAATTTATCCGCCACTTTAGACTATACCCCATTAATCTGTATAGTAACTATACAAGTGAAGTGTTCTAAGAACGTTGTACTGCATCAAAATACGAGACATTGAACTTGACATGCCTACATATGGCGTTTTGGTGGGTTATTAATCACTGAGAAGATTGAGTGTCATGGCTACAGTCCCTTGATACAGCTCCTCTAATAAGGAAAGATTTATTAAGAAGTTCCAGACAACATCATCCATCTAACTCTTCGAATTAATTAATTAATACCATCAGTTTTCTTTCACCATTGGTTGGATTTAAAATAAGAAAACATATTCTTAAACGACCCCGAAATTGTGACTTTATTATGAAAGCTAACATTACGTCTGGGATTATACGAGATTCCATTTTTCACTAAGATCCACCCGGAGCGCCCACTTATTGCTCCTCGAAATGGTGAGTCCTGTCCCAGCTATTATAACCCGGGCAAGAAAAAACTTTTAATAACGTCACACACAATTCCATTCCGTCGCAAAGCTAACTGTAAATCGCCGGCGTGAAATCAAAACTGAAAAATATCAATATGTCTACTATCTAAATTCAATCGGCGCTCTGTTTCGGCCGTTCCTTTTGGTTGTTTTCGGCCGTCGAACGCGCCAGATAGCGCTCACAGTTCACGGGACCTCGCCAATGTCTGTTCATATTCCATTTTAGATTTATAAGCCTGATCACTTTGTATTTGTGAAAAGCGGCGTGCGTTACATCGACGGAGAATTTCCACGGATTCAAAGGCAGCAGCGGTGTCTTTTGATTCATCTGCGACGTTCAAATATTGCACTTTTTGCATGCCGTCGCACTCTAAATGGTAATTTCGGATATCAATTTTCCGTCTGTACACGTCAGGTGAATGATTTAGAATTTCTGTTTATTTTAAATCAGGTTTTTTTACTAAGTTAAAATGGTACCGTAGACATTTCGAATGTAAATTTCCATTCCTTTGGGGACGAATACAACAAAATAAAGTCGGGTAGATGTATATAAGTTGTACATTTTCTTTGTTGTATAAATATTTTATTTCCTATTAATATCAAAGACACGTTTTCTGATACGTGAACCGAAATTTGCACAAACATGTCTGCAATCTCAATGAGATAAAATTACTTCTCGTATCTTTTCACGGGAACAAAACAATGCAAATACGGTATAAAAATAACAGGTAAATGGAAAAGGTACAAAGTATTTTTAAATTATTTCTTTCATCGACGGACTCGACCCGAAGTTTTATGTTTGTTTTCAGCAAACAGGAGAACTCCAACACCATATAAATGTTTGCAGAAATCCCATTGTTTTGTCTCCTCGTCTTTAGACGAAATTTCATATTGAAATGAACCTCACCCTCGAATTTATTAACTGAATTTGTTTTAATTCATAATTATCATGAGGAAATTTATGTAAATTAAAGAAATAAACATTTACACTACCAACTATTCGTATCGTATTGTGACTATACGAGGGTAATTCCAAAAGTACCAGACCTGACGTATACATTACGATTTTTTTAAATACTAATGCTAGAAAACATCAAACTTAAGTTTCAAAATGTTACATTAATTAGCATTTACTTGACCGCCTTCAAAAGTCAAACTTCCTCATCGTTATACAAGGTCAAAATACAGTCAAAATACTCAATTTGGGAGCAGGCAGAACACGTGCAATAATTCGGAGAGCTACTGAAGGTATTGTCAATTAAAATAAGGAAGAGCATCGTCATGGAGATATCAATAGTACCGTCTTCTGTCTAGTGTAAAATCTTGGAGAAACTCGTCATGACTCTAAGAATTGAAAGTACATTTCTACAATTAAATTACCAGGACGGAAAGTATACTCTAGAAGCTAATTTCCTAATATGTGTGTTTTATGTGTGCTTCCATGAGATTCACCCAGAGATAAAAACATCAGCATATTCAGAACTTATGTACTTGTTAGAAATACTAATAAAAACAAGAATTCCAATTTGAGATTATTTCATCACTTTCTCCAAATATTATAAATGAAATGTCTCAAAAACGGCTGTGATAATGAAAATTAATCCGAATTACTTTTTTCCAAATTTTGTAAATAACATTAAAATCTTAATTGTTTTAAAAAATTGTAGGTGCGTAGAAACCAGGGCAGGTACCATTAAGAAAAAAGTTGATTTCACTAGAGAAGAACCGGCTTCAAAGAAGGCAGAAATAATTCTGTCTGCTGGAAAAGTGGTGGCGTCAATTTTTTGGGATGCACATAGAATAATTTTCATTAATCATATTTCATATTATCTTAAATGAAATAAATCAATTATCGCATCGTTTGAGTGAAAATGAGATAAAATAGCTACAGGCTTGTAAAAATGGGTCAGTGTTGAAATACCATAAGGGGATGTACACAAGACAGAAGAACAAGAAAGGTAAAAAACAATATTTTGAACTACATACAATTGAAATGATCAGTGCCTTTGTCAGAATCGGTAACTTCATTTGTGTCGGTATACTTATGAAAGGAATTGCCTCGAAAAGGTACATTTAAAAGTGCCTCTAAAGAAAGAAATTGTTGTTTAATTGTCGGTTTTACAATATATTACTCTTCTACCTTTGTTTAAATATTAAGTTATATTCTATTTTAAATAATAAAAATATTATAAATGTATTTTTTAATATTAACGTTAGATTAATAAAATCATTTTCTGTGCCTCACCCACTTTATCTGATTGGCTACTACTAAAGGCAATTGATAATTATTCAGAAGTTTACATTTCTCACTATAACTGAAGAATATGGGAAGAGTTTTAATTTTTTTTATACCTCTTTTGTTGAATCGTGTATACTTAGGGCCTTTGTCTTTGTATGTTAAGAAATAATTGATCTAATACAATATTTAATCACATAATAACCCAACCTAATTTATATTATAATAAAATAAAAAAATAATAAAAATATGATTTCTTTCTATTTTATATGCATTTTTATTCCTTATAGTAACCTTACCATTTATAAAATATTAAATTAGAGGAATTCAATTGCCAGTTTAAATATGAAGACAATTACCACGGTCCAGGTGCTCCAAAAGTTTCAAATTATTTAAATTAGCCAGTTTCACGCGCACGGAAGCACTTAAATAATTAATCCGCCAACAGATTACAGCTGGGCACTGAGTCAAAAGCCTGGCGGAACATGTATTGAAACGGAATACCATGTTTGGTCGGACCCACAAAAAATTTCCATTAAAATTTTATCTCCACGCTAACGTAATATGATGTATGCGCCCGCGTCCGAGGTATTTAGCCGTTTCCGTATCCTGAATGGATGCCATTTTTAATGTAATAGCCCGATCCACTCGTGCCCGGTGATTTGGATTTCTTGTTTCATCTAGAGGCCCTCCTAATTGTAATTTATCCGGAACGTTTTCCGGTAGATTTATCCAGTCGGATGCCGTTCTGCAAATAGTCTTATTTATTTTACTGCGCTTGGGAAATAGGTGAGTTTAATTTCAATTCCGGAAATCAATGGGTGCAACGTGGGACTGGTGTTTTGGGGCTAAAATTCATTTGCGAAGTTATAGACCGAAATGGTTTGCCATAAAGGAGCAATTAAGCTCGGGGATGTTTGTGCTTTTTCAATTAAAAATCGCATGGGGTTTTCATACTTTTTTATCGGTATGAGACCGTTACCTTTGTCTTTAATCTAGATAAAATTTTGTTTCTATTTTGTTGTTTTGTGTTATACACGGAAAATTAAATATAATTACTTTCTGGTTATTAAAATATTAAAATAACAAGTACATAATTATAATATAACATCATCACATGAATTCAACGACTGGGATATTATTTTTATACAGCGTTCCACATTTTATTTTACACTCCTATACAAACCCTCAAGTAAAAAAATACAACCTGCATGAACCGTAAAATTTAATCACCGTCAATTCAAGTCAGTATTAAAAAACATAATTTTATATTACGTGCTTCCAGTATAAAAATTCCTTAACATCTAATATTTTCAGAAGTTTTCTTTTTATACCACTCAAATGCGACTAATGCCATCGTTGTGCCAATAAACAATTTCAATTTCGTCTTTTCTCCGCTATTGATATGGTTATGTCAGCTTACGGGTTGTTTTTACAAAAAGTGAGTAAGCCACAGCTACGACCAGATGGATTGTTACGACTCCATAAACATTTATCTTTACGGTTTGGTCTAATAAAGTCATAAAGGAAACCGGGATGTTTTTATAACCCGGTAATATTTATAATTTATGGGATTTTGAACTGCACAGTCGGATAATGGCAGTCGATAATAATGTTGCAGCAATACGGAACCGGTGAGTTATTTTCAAGTGGGTAATTCGAGACGTTAAATGTTACTGTGTGCTCTGGTATACGTCAATATTGGGGCCTTTAATATCTTCAGATGTACTTTTGAATAACCTCCTCCATAGATCTAAATCTAGATTAACGTGGACAATTGGGCACATACGTGTGGCCCATTTAACGGACCTTTCAAAAGATGGAAAATGATATGCATGCAATAAAATTTGTTTTCCGTTTCAGATCGATGCTTAGCTTTGAGAAATTGAAAAAATAACAACCAAATCATTAACTGAGAAATACCTGGATGTGTTATACCAAATATACATTTCAAGAGGCTTAAATACATACATATTTATGTATTTATGATACAAGTGTATCATAAATCCTGAATTGTTAGTTAGCAGTACTTCAACCACCAGTTGATCGAGAGCTATTCGCATTTTTCTGTTTGTATTTGATAATTCTTTATCTGTATTAAATATTTTAATTAATTTCAATATTAAATTTCAATCTTTTCAAGTAGTTGATTAAATAATTGATATAAAATAAATCTATATTATAAATATTGAATATTTAATTCAAGTTATTGGTTTTGAATGATATTTCTGTGTCATGTAATTTTAGAATACAGAAACACTTTGATATTGATTGATTGATAACATTCAATCAAATTTACGAACGTAGATATAATGAATAAATTAAAAAAAAAACAATATTTTAAAAATATTTAAAATTTAATTTAAAATTTGTGACTTTGTGCATTGTCGTGTTGTTGAATGACTCCTTTTTTGTTTGCATTAATAGTTTTAAGTGCTACAAAATGAACAATTCCGCCCAAACACTCAGAAGAAACATTGTTTTTTCAACTCTTAATATTATTTTATTTTTAAAATCTGTTTAAAATTCTGTATGTACAGCTTTGGATTTATTATTTATTTTATTATTCTTGAGATATTTAAATTTTTAAAAATTTTATCATAAGGGGTGTCTAAAATGTATATATTACCAACAATTTTAGCTCTTTCCTTTTTGTATGCCAATAAGTTTCTTATTTCAAATGAAAAAGAAAATAAGAAATTAATTTAAAAATAAATTAAAATAAGAAAATTAAAAAATGAATTAAAACTGAATTATCTCAAAAAAAAGATTATGATAATCAAATTCATCATGAAAATAAAATAAATTTATAATTTCTACGTATAATTCTGAATCCACCAAATTTTTTTGTTTTTTTTTTATATGTAACTACGAAATAGGGTCTCCAACAGGGTTAATCAAATTTTATTCAATAACACCTGGTAATTCTTCTATTAAATTGAATTTAATGAATTTATTAAAAACTTAACGTAGTCAATAAGTGTTCATTAACAACTAAGTTCTTACTTATTATAGTCACAATAGAAGTAAATAAAAATAACAATATATAATATATTGCAGACTTTGGTTGGATAGTAGAAAATTTTTTCTGACATGGGTTCCCGAATAAATTAAATTAAATAAATATTACCTTTAAACCATATATCATGAATAAAAGAGAAAGGTTTAAATTAAGACCGTTGTCCTTATTACAAATAAGTAAAATGAGGGCCGCAAATTGAACGAATTTCAGTAAAATAATAAACAAATAAAGCACGGCATCCATCCCTTGTATCATTTAAACCCATGCAAATATAATTTTTACTGCTTGCGAGACACAAACAAAACAGGGCGACGACGGAATAAGAAAACCATTTGGGGAACATCAGAACAGTATAAAATTTGCAATTCATTACTCCGTGGAAAACGAGAAAACACAAAGGAAATGGGGCCGCGCAAATGTGATTTACGCCCGACGAGTCGGGACGGAGTTCAGTGTCAACAATGTCAACGCACCATCTTCTCAAATCTGTTCGCCTTCAAATTTGCACCGAGTCGTCATGACGGTTGCGTTTACTATCGGCTTAAGTCCCCATTTGTGAACGCGTGTATTTGTTTAGAGCCGTACGTGAGAACGGATGCGGAAGTTAATTGACGGCGCTGTGGGATATTTAGATAGTAATGGTTGAACCTGGACGTGAAGTATTTTCGTACCTGTAACTGAAGAATAATTTGAAAGTGAACTGATAGTATTTTATTAAAGTTAAGGCAGATAATTCCGGAGTTGAATATTTATGGACTTGTAACGGAAGTTTATGGAATGTAGCGAAGTGGAGAATGCCACGAGACGTTCAGATTAATGTGGTAGTCAAAAGAATAATTGGTACAGAAATAAATTCTTGATGGCCGGAAGACAGTGACCCGACTCGCTAAAGAATTAAAATTAACACCTAAACTGATTAATTCATGAAATGAAAAACCTTATAATGAAGTAGTATTTGCATCAAATAAATATTTACGAAGTGTTTTCTAAAATCAGTTTCGTAATTATTTCCTCATAATAAAAAATAATTTCGTTTTATTTTCTATTTTATGTCATCAAGATCCCCCAAAATGAATCCACACAAAATTTCATAAAATTATATATAGATAAATATGTTCTAATTAATTTGACCATGTTTGACCAGATAACATTATTATCTTGTAAAATGAATGAATTAATACATAAAATTTCGTAAAAAATATCATATTACTAAATCTTTTGTAACTATTCTTTATTTCATGTGACCAAGATCTATGGTCTTGCCCCATAAAATTAATCTACACAAAATTCACATTCTGATAATAATTTTTCTCTTCTGACCTACTTAAAAATATTGGAAAATATCTCACCTTATTATTATTCACAATTAGTGCTTGTTAAAATGGCCTTAAATATGTGTAACTTAGACATTCTTCTTTGAACAATTGAATGTAACACAAAAAATAGAATTTGTTCATGATGTTACTATTAAGAGTTAAATTCAAGAAATTTGATTCAAAAATATTTGAAAATATTAGACAGTTAGTTATGGCTTTAGTTTACATAATTAGTTATTGTTCTTGTTACCACTAACGTTTAAACTGATTAAACAATGAGGGCCGATCACCATTTCATGTTATCATATCAGAATGAATGTTTGAATCTTTTTATGATTTACTTAATAAGAAATAAAAAAAATATGAGTTTATGTCTACACGTTTTGAAGTGTTCTTTGACTATCTTATTCGTCTGAAAAAAACCTAATCTATATTTCCGTATTTTATTAGATTAGACAGGAATTTGTTTTATTTATTGAGTTATCAATAAATGGCCTTGAGATTTTTTTATATAAAATATAGTTACTTTTTAGTTAGATACACTTAATCTAAGGTTTTTTATGTTTTGAATTTTCTCTAAGAAATTCGATTGTTCCATTCCTGAAAGCAAATATTCGTTTCAGCAATCGTTATAATTGTGACATATTTTCATATTTAGAAATAGGTAATAATGCTAAATCAGGTGTGAACATGGTGAATGCGTAAGAAATTCAAACATAATTTTGAAATTGGCACATGTTTGCATTTCACTAACCTGATGACAACCTTATCTTCACCAAAAATGCTGTTGAATTCGGATGTTCCATATTTTATAGTTGTGAAGGAGCAGAGTCTGGTTAAACTTCATACATTCGTTTTACTCGTATCACTTAATTTCTTTTTCAAAAACAAACGCTACATTTGGCCTAGAGTAGGTATTTATTATATAACCCCCGTATACCATTTTTATTGCTATTAACCAAATGAACGTTAAAATAAACTATAGTTTATCAGACAAAAATCCAATTTGCTCCACCTAAACCAGATAATATAAATCACAAATTTAAAACAGCCTAACATAAAACCGCATATTTATGTGCAACAATTAAAACTGCCGTAAATATTGACATACACAAACGACGAAATTACTAAAACAGCGGCATTACTTTATCGGCGGGCCACATAAATTAACAGACATATCATTACCCTTTTCCGGACGCGCCACTATATCAATGTGATGTAGTGTACGTTAAATGTAACTTTCTGGAATGTTACCAAACTTTATCAAACTAATCTTCCATGTGGGAGTTCATTACGTGTTATGTTGCGTTCGACTTTTATCCACGGATGAATGTATCAAGCCGTATTAACGTTTAACGGCAATAAATTTACATGGGGTTGAAAAATGGGTAATATACATCTTCTGGCATATTTTTCGCTTTAAGTGGTGCAGCTCAAGTATTAGGGGAAATAATGTCTTTTCTGCGCATGTCGATATTTGAGGGACATTTGTTAGCTCATTGTGTATCTCGAAGGGGTGCCAAAGTCATTTTAAGGTTATTGTGACTTGTTCACTTCTAAATAATTCAATATTCATTTGTTTTTTGCAATTTGGGGTAAAATGTTCAAATATCAGAAGGGCATTTGAACAGAAATGTGAGTATTACAATACGATGTTGGTAGTCATGGAGTGAAGAGGGCAGAAGAGGTAGAGTAAGCGATTCCGGAAAACCCACAGAGCCACAAGATCGTCGTCTAAGATTATCAGTATAATTGCTGATGAATTTTTTGCCATTGAAGATAGGTCAATTGGTATTCGATCTGTTTACCTCCGTATAAGGTCTTTTGGCCTACGGATTTGTGTTGTGTTTAATAGTATGCTTATGATAGCAGATCATCTTCAGTTTTCATTAATGGCAATATGACGTCCCAGCGATATGTGGATGACTTTTTGGAACCTTGTTTTCATCCCTACATAAAAAGAGATCCCGGACTAATTTTTTAGCAAGAAAACGCCCGTTCACATATTGCTATGAATACATTAAACTTCTTAGAAGTCTCCCATGTGAATTAACTGCCTTGGCCACCCAGATTTTCAGCCCATTTCCCAATCTAAAAGGTGTGAGATATGATGGGACGACGCTTAAGGAATTTACAGCGGTTTCCACTGACTCTTAATGAAATAAGAGTTCAGATTCAGTTCGTGTGGGGTGAGATACAACAAAAAATGTCAATAATCTCATTAGATCGATGCCACGACGCGTCAATGAGTGCCTTAATCCGATTCATTATTAGCTTCTGACAATTTATACTTTAAGATTTTTGTTTAATTTTTTAATAAATTATTATTCCATAATAGGTTTATAATTTAAAAAATAGGAATAATTCAATTATATTTAGGTGTTTTTGTTTCTTTTTTTACATGTAGTATATAAGAATAAAAAAGTGTGTGAAGAAAGGATGTTATTTTTTAAATTACTGAAAATAATAAATACATATGTGCTGAAAGTTCCCAAGGCGTCCCCATCCCATTAATTCTGTTCAAGTAATATAATATATTAGGATATTCTTCCAGTTGGTAGTATATCGCACCCCGGCATGTCACAAGTGTCACACGGCAGTGGCCGCCTTATCCTGAGCTCGGCTCCACGAAGCCGAACAACAAAAGTAAGCGGAACGCAGTACATCGCGGGTTAAACTGAAGGATTTATGTTTGTCTGGCGCTGAATCGTATTATCGCTGAATAACCGGGGCGGAGGGCCTCACGGAATATTTCTGTGCGGCACATCACAATCTCGAATAAATCAAAAAAATTGCGGGGTGCTCAGAAACATAATGCCCCTTTGATTTGCAATATTGAAATTGAATTGCGCCACCTACGCCGCGTCGGGCAGACGCGAGTTTTTTCTGGGGGGATGGGATACGGTTGGAAAAAAATCGGGGTGAAAGGTAAAACGATGGATACGCTTTAATCATTGCATTCTCTCAGACATTCTTTTAGTCTCCTTTGCGAAAGGATGATTTTTCTTTTTTTAATGTATACTACGAAAAACGATTTTTGATTTGAAGAAATGTATTTTCTCAAAACAACTAGTTTTCCTAAAATATATACAGGGTGATTATTCTCTTTGATTCATAGGTTTATGGGTTGTTAGTGTAGCGTAAAATTATCTATTTTTAAAAAATATGTTCAAAACTTTACTTTTTCCGAATTAACCGGTTTTTTTTTTTAAACTCTTTAAATATTATTTTATTTTTAATTTTTGTTTAAAATCTGGATGCATTGCTTTGGATTTATTATTTTCTTTTGAGATATTTAATTTTTTTTTTTAAATGTTTCCATAGGGGGTATCTAAAATGTATTACAGCTGGCTCTTTCCTATTTGTATGCCAGTAAGTTTCTTATTTCAAATGAAAAAGAAAACAAGAAATTAAATAAAAAGTAAATTAAAATAAAAAACAACAACCAGAATTTGTTACTGTTTTGTAAGTGATTAACCTCTTGAATTTTATTTCTACGTGTAAACTTGAAATATTATCTCGAGTGCTTTAAAAGCAAAAAGTAGTTTTTTATTGCAAACAAATTTTTATAATGATTATCTTGAGTGCTAGATAATATATACGTGTCTGTCCTCCATACAGTACTAAATTGAAATTCATTTTTCTCGAAATGAATATGTTTTATCAATGTCAAACAAGATTTTTTTTTTGTGAATTTCGCACCGACCTTTTTTAAATATGCTGACAAATTCATAAAATTTCGATGGAAAGGTATAATAGAAAAACCAAAAGGGATTTGTAAAGCGAACACTCCATATATTAAGGGGGCCGGAAAGTAATGTCGCTTTCTTACTTGAAATTCACTTTATTAACAACTTTTTGCCATCTAGAGTGCAAATTTTCAATCCCAAGTCGATAAAAATCGATTGATTTTTGAGTAAAATATTTCGAGATGGCATTTTGGACATCATCCAAATTTTCAATTTGTTTTCCATTAAGAAAATGGGTACAATATCGGGTAAGTATAGTAGGTGAAGTAGTACTTTCCACTTCAATTCATTCATTCTTACACAGTACATTATTGCCTTGTAGAATGACGCCTTTTCTGTTGACATCGGATATTTTTCGACTAAAGATTGGTTCACTCACAATAAAGGTCTGCATTAACAGTTTGATGAGGTATCAATACACACACACAATGTGAACAATTCCGAGAATACTCCACCAAATACATAAAAGAAATTTTCTGAGATGTTAAGCCGTTTTCACAGTACTTCGTGGTAATTCATTTGGAATTTGTGTTTTGGATATAGGTCCATTTTTTGTCTCCAGTGATCAAAAAACGGTGAAGTAATACGTTACATATGATGGATCGGTTGGCTTTGTTCTCTTCGGACAGATTATAGGGGATCCAAACACCCTGCTTCTTTTTTCAATCTGCTGCAAATGTTTCTGGATAGTCCACCAAGTTTGGTTAAGGGTGTTTGACATGGATTTGCTTCCACTTTTGCCTTTAGCAAGTCATTGTCTAATGTCCTTGGTCTTCGAGATACAAAATGAGCTGATAAATGACTTTCAAATATCAACATGCGCAGAAATTACATTACTTTCCATAATACTTCAAAGTTTAATAATTAATAAAAAATTTGACTTATAATTTTAAAAAGAATAACATTGTACAGGACTTTTTTATGTAGAATCATCCTAATTTGTGGACCTAAAACTACAGTTAAACCAAGTTAAATGTTGTCGATATACTTTTAACGATACCGTGTATAATTTGTAATATAAAGTGATATTAAAACAATAATAAAATCTAAAATAATCATAGGCCAATTATGTTTTATTAATATCGCCACCTACTCCCCTACAATCAACCACGTCACGAACGTATGACACCACTTAAAAAATGAGAATACAAATCAAATGGCAATAAACCGTTCCCGTATCACCGTATCGCAATTACATCCCCCATAATATTCAATTTGAGGTGTAATTTAGACGAAATTCGCCGATACTTAAAACCGGCAACCTTACAATTTAGCATTTTCATCGTTCCCAAATGAGCATGCGAATATTCGTCAGGAATCTTGATTTATGTACGTCGAAAATAAATTCCGATTATCAACGACTGTACCTGAGGAAAGGTTATTGTTATGTGTGGCAGACATGCAATCGCATTCGGCATTTCAGGTTTTTCATGGGCGCCTTCGCTGAGGCCGGTCTGGCTTTCTGACCGAATGCAATTAAGACTTTGCAATTATGGACGGAATTAATTGGAGCTTTAATAGGAAGTAACGAAAACACACCGAAGAAATTGGGTCAGCCGAAATGAGAGCAAAAAGAGTTTTGATGGCACGGGAGCATTAATAATTCAAAAGGGACCATTTGAATGGACGAAAGGTGTAAGGCTTACGAATGTCGGCGATTTTTAGATTAATTGTCCTGCCACTTCGTGATGTTAATCAAGATGGTCGAAACGTTTTATTATATGCGGAATTTCAAACTCCACTGGCTTTTATTGTATGAAAGGCTTTTCCTTTTTATTTCAATTAAAACTCTATTATGTGACTCGATTTTTTACTTTGTGTACTTCATTACAGTTAATTAAAACTTTTGATGTTTATGACTTCAACAAAAATAATTTTGCATCAACAAAGCAATTATGATCAATTTTAAACGGTAAATATTTTACTAATCTTCTAATTTGTTTTAACAATACCCTATAATTTAATTATTGAATTATGCCACAATTAATTAATCTGATTTTTATCAGGTCAGTGTTTCCACCATCGTGTTTAACTGTTTGTTGAGAGTTTCTGTTGATGAAAATACAGCCACTCCAATTTAAATTTTAAAAATTGTATTTTTATCATATTTCAATAACTTTTAATCCAATCATGTTTAAATTTAGTCCTAAAATACGTCCCTACATTTCAATGTAATGAACTTTTTACATAATGTTACTGTACCATAAATTCTTTTTCTTGTCTTATTTTCTACGCCTTCTGAATATATTTTAAAACTAAATTGGTTTTCATACGCCATTACTTTCTTGCACAATTTAGCAAAAAATGTTCCCTTGATTAATTTTGTTTATCACAACCGTTTATGATATCGTCTAATTTTAATATTTGAAAACTATGAAAGTTATCAACATACAATATATTGATTATTTTTGATAATTAAATAATTGTTGTACCTTAACTTGATTTTATATTTCAAACACATTTGTGACAATCAAAATTAATCAATAATACATATTAAAAAAATATTCAGAAGGTGAAGAGAGGACGATCATTTTCGACAAAGTTTATTTACATCGAATTGTAGGTATATTTCAAGATAATACATATCATTTAAGACGATTGGGCCAAAAGTAGGTACTTATTGAAATAAGAAATGATTAAAATTTGAAATCAATTGGAAAACGTACTGTCGATATTTTGTTTTTTATTTCTTTATATATTTAAGATACTTAGTTTTTGTCATAATTTGTTTTGCTTTGACTGTTTTAAATTTTTTGTTTAATTTTTTAATCAGTTATTATTCTGTAATAGGTAAAAAAATTGAAATATAATTATAATGCAACTTCTTGAAATTTGGTGTAAAACGTAAAATAGTTTTATATTATAATAATTTTTGTATGCCTAAGTAACTTAAAATCCATGATCTGGTTAAATTGCACCTACAACGCTTACCTGTAGAAATAAGTTAGATCACAATCAATTTATTCATTATATACTTTGCAATGAATTAACTCCTTGAAATTTGATATAAGAGGGTGAAAGTGCAGAATTTAGTTTTCCTATTTAAATTTTTGAAATATTGTATAGTGTTCGTTTTAGATATCACTTTTGATTATTTTATTATAACTTCTTTCCATCGTACTTTTACGAATTTGACAACAAAATAGTATTTCAAGTACCACTTCTAAATTTTAAATGTAGCATATATTTTAGGTTTCTAGAAACATTATTAGAATACAAAATAGTTTTGTTACTATATATAAGTAATTAAAATAATTAATGTCATCATACTTCAATCTTTAAATTTGTGAGTTATCATTTTCCCCTGATTATAGATTAGTGCAATTATAAATGCCGCTACTCCGTCCGGGCATTAAGCTGAATAAAATCCGAAAAACGTTTTTCGTTCGCGCGTTAATGCCTCCACATAAACCATTTGACCGCGGAGGTGGAACTAAGGTCATTAATTTCGAAATCTCCCCTATTCCGTTGCTCGTTTTTCCACTTTCTGTCCCGTAGTGGGATTACATTAAGACTTGGGCTTTGTGAAAACATGAATTTACAATGTTTTGTCTTAAGTTTCGCCGACGTCTTATACTCCATTCTTATGTAACTGAGTTGCCGAGTTCTTCGTTTGTCGTTTGTCCTTAACACGGGGATTTTATAAGGAAATTTGCACTCATTACCCCAGTTCATACTTGCAATTCCATTTCCATTCTTTCGGTTTTTGGCATTCGAGAACTCCCGTCTCAACTTTAAATTTGAATTTAATTTTCTCAAACTGCAATAAATATTTAATGTGTTGTTTATAATTGCCCCACTCGCTGGGAAACTTGTACAAGTGTTCTTAAACCATTAAATATTGGAAAGAGTTTAGTTGAATTACCTGAATCGCCGGTTTGTTCGTGACCGGGGAATAAATTAATTTTTCACTCAGTTCAAAAGTTCAGTGATCGTAAATGATTTTATCGTTTTTTCAAAACATGTAAATTTATAAATCTACTAAACTTGGGCATTCAACTTTGTTTAACAAAATATTTAGAATGTGGATGAAATATTATGTTTAATGCTTGTTATTTCGGCGGAAACTTTCCTGAACTGCCCTCATTAATATTTTAATTTCATTAATTTTGTTTCAGGTAACAACCATCAGATGTTTTGTGAGTATAATTGGAAAAGCCGGGGTTGGAAATGGGGGTAATTCATTTTTCAACTTACGAAGAGATTTAATTAATTGCTCTATTTTCGTCTTTAATCTCGACTAAATTTATAATTTATCCTTCCAACGAAAGACTATAGACAAGTCGTCGGGTAACAAGCGACGGACATTTCTATTTAAATTTTAACAGCAAACAGAACTTCAGACCGTTACATGTAGATTTCAAACACAGTTGTTGCCGGAATTTTTGCTAGTCGAGAATTAATTGCCGTATTTTAAATTAATTGTTAATTTTGAAGGCTTAAATTTAATTAACATCTTACAGTTAGAATCAAAATTCATTAGTCTAATTTCTTTCCTTCTAAATTGCTTTATAATTTTTAGAATAAAAAATATAAATCAATATCTGGGTTAATGTACATTTAATTTTTAAATGACTTGGTAAATGTGTAAAATTTCTTTATAAACAACCAACTCTTATAAAATGTATTTGTAAGTAAACACTTTCAAAATTACATAAATATACTTGACATTAAAGTAAATATTTGTATGGCTGGACAATAAAATAATTTAGTGACTTTATTTTTTTCCAATTTTATTTGGATGGTTGTAGAAGTAGAATTTTTGATTAAAAGTATGGACACGACTAGATTGCAAGTGGCAATAGCATATAGCAAAATAAAAGTCCTCATGTAATCCCTTTTATGAAGAGCTTACAGCCGTTCCGGAAAAACAGATGGCAGATTAAAACTTCTCACTTTACCAGAGTCTAACCGATACAGCTGTGATTTCGTCCGATGGTTTTTCCAGAGTTTTCTTTAATTATCCTCCGTTCTCTCTTCTTATCACATACTTCACACAACAGTTGTAAAGGCCGGGTATTATATTACGATTAGTAATAATGGGGAAAATTCAATTAGTTTTGAGGTTTCACACTTTATAAATCTCAATATGTAATTATTGTGTCAACAGAAATAATAATCGTGTGTCAAAAATACAATTCTTTATAATATATTATTTTAATGGACGTTTCTTTATCTATAAACTATTATGACACATTTAAAGTACCCCTAATATGTTTCAACATTTACCAACTAGTTAAATTATAAAGAAATATTCGTAAAATACTTTTATTATCATGGAACTCCATTATAAAAACGATTATTTAACAATTTTATTTAATACTTCGTATTTTCCAACAATTTTATTTAATACCCTTATTATACACCCTAAATACGGTGCAACACCCAGAACGTGTTAAGATATTTTTATAAAATTTGGTATGTGAATATTGAAATAAGAAATGATTAAAAAGTCAATCGGACAATGAATTGGCGGTTTTGGTTTCTTTGAGGTATCGCAAATAAACGTGTACTTAGTTTTTGTCACCATTTGTTTTATTCAGTAATTTATACAAAACAATGAACATGCCTAAAGTATGAAGAAGAAATAATTTAAAATCGATTAATCGAAAAAGGCTCACAAATTGGCCGGAACTGTTCTGTATTCGTTTTATGGACTTTGATGTCCATTCGGACAAAAAGAAAATCTATTTCGCCGTAGCTGATTCAATTTAGACCGACGTTTGGCAGATTAAAAAAGTACCGTCAGTAATCGATTAGACGAAAAAAAAAAAATAGGATAACGCGATCCATACAAGAAATTTCGTATTTATATTGAAATTCATGTTCAGATCGGACGTGTTTGACCGACATCCTTCTTCAGGCTAGTCAAGCGAACGAAATCGCATCATGTCGCGTAATTGTGTTCTGTTTGTCCACGTTTTGATAGTCAGTTCGGTCGTTCATCTGTGTTTGTAGGCCAGATTGCTAATGGAAAATCAAAACGCATAAACGTTACTCATTACTAAAATGATGTCCTTTTTCTTATTTATTTTGGACAATTAATTTCATGTCAAGAGTATTCAAGGCACAGTAATTTTCTTCTGTATCGAATACAGAATATTTAATTTATTAAAAGTATGGTACATAATAAAAAGATTAATAAAAATTATAATTCTGACAATGAAATCAAGTTGTATTTGTATCTATCAATCCTTTCTTTTGAAACAATACTTTCAATACAAGAACTCCATTCGAGATGAATTTAACATTTCATTCGTTGGCTACACGTCACAGTAAACTTGTTAGGAACAGACTGGATCTTTTGATCTCCGAAAGAGAAGAAAAACCCCACTTTCTGAGTCACAATATCGGATTCATTGTTAACCGTCGTTCAATTGTTCGCAGGACCGACGGCGATTGTTTTTCGACTCTTTTGAGTACTTGTTTGGATGCGGCTTTTAAGTCCCATAGTATGTAATTGTCTTTGTTTTTAATTTGTTTTGTTGGAGAGAGACTTTAAAAAGGACCTGCCGATAAATAACTCGTAAGCCGATTTGTGTTTTGCCTCGAAACTGTGAGTTTGGACCCAAAGTGTGTTTGTCGGATGGGCTTAATAAAGGAATCAATAAGTTTTTTTATATTATTACAGAGATGATTGTTTCTCTTGATTTGATTTGGTCTAATTCACAATTAAACTTATGATATTCGATCATTTAGCCACTATGTTATAACTGTTTCGTTTTAAATTTTTTATGTTTTAAATTATTTTAAAATGAGAATAAGTAAGAGCAAATCAAACCACATCCGTGCCCTATCGACGTCCGGTGATTACTCTTCTTATATTTTGGGTATCATCAAATCACACTTGACAACATCTCAACAGGCATTTTAACATTACTAAACATTACATGGGAAAATCTGTACCAAACATTACTAAATTTTAATCGTTTTTACCTAAATTTAAATACCCCTCTTTTGGTGTTGCAATTTCTTCGTCAATGAGTATATTTGCAACAAACTAACCAAAAAATAAATAAACACTTTCCATGTATGTTACGTATATGTCCACTTCTAATATATATGTTATAGGAAATGTGTGTAATTGGTTATTATATATAATTCCTAGTAAATAAATGCAGTCCCAAAAATAGGCAGGAAATTTGTAAAATAAATTTTACTATACACACGAGATTAGGACGAGTAAATTATTTTTGAAGATAACATAGGTATATCGTTGCTACAAGCCGAAACTGAAGAATTATTAGAGAAAAGCATGGCCAACCTTGAATAAAATGATGAAAAGGTGTGAACTCTCTGAAGTTAATTTGAATAGGAAACCTTATAGACCCTAGTAAACATTGTGAGACAGCAAAATCCCGATCACCGTCTGATCACAATGTGAATCTTATATTAAGATTTAGTTGCTTCATCACATTACTAGAAGAAAATGGAATTATATATAAAATAATACCCTAGATATCAGTTTAAGTTCAACAAGTATTCAAGAAATTAAGGTTCAGTCTAATAATGAAATTTCGGAACTTCAAAGGCTTCAAAAAGGTGTCAATAGGGGTCATAGGTTATCAAAAATAAATAAGTTCAATTTTAAGCAGGTTAATGTAAAAACTGGTCATCTAATCAGTATCACTTAGTGTGACTTTATATAAGAAATTATTTTTAGTTTATTCTGTATTTTATCTATGTGCTAGTTTAGCCTCAAAAATGAATATACAGTATAAGAAGAGTTTGATCCAACTGAATCCTGAAAGAGACATCATGAACAATAGAGACAGTAAGTCTCTCACTATGGGAAATACTTCTACTGTTTCTGTCATGCATGATGTCTCTCTCTAAATTCAGACGGGTCAAAGGCTTTTCCTACTGTATAAGAAAATGGCAACAGCTTTAATAAAAAGAAGTTTTAATTTTTATTACTATGTTTTATTATTTTTATGGTACAATATTAATTTTGTACAATATTTACAAAATATATGTATTACTTAGAAAATATGTGTTTTAAATAACCTTTATTATTTTAAACAATTTGAATGTTCCAAATGCATTCATATTTCATTTTAGTTATATTAAAGATATCAAGGGGGGTCACAGATATCACATTTTCTATGTACACAACATAATCAGATAAACATCAATTATAATCTAAAAGTCAATTATGAACATACGTTTAACCATACAATCTTTTATCTACAGCGGATAAATAAGGTAAATATTATTTCTATTAGTGTATTTGATCAAACAGAATGAATATATAAATGCTAGGCAAGAATTTTAAGTGTTGATTTAGTTGCGTCAGTTTTCATATTAAATTAGTTTTTCTACTTCAAACGATAATAATGCAAATGAGTGGGATAATCAAATTTCGGTATTCATGCGCCAGTTCGTCACCAACTTTTTAATACGTTGTTTAATACATTGTGATTGTTCTGAGTAAGTTAAATAATAACCTTGTTTATTAGTATTATTTAAGGAGTGTGAAATTAATTAAATCAAATTTCAATTTAATTACATTCTCTTTAATTATAATTCATTCATTATTCTGTATAATTCATATAATTTATAATATTTATAATTATTTATCCTTTGAAAATTAGGTCAATTATTTTTATTTGTTGTTTTTGGATTTATTAAAAATGTTTTCGCCGGAAAAAATAGGAATTTAATTTTTTCGAAAAAAAAAAAAATAATAATAATAATGAAAATAATATTTATTCGTCGTATTTAATTTTTAATTTTAATTTTTTTCTACTATAACTTGTCTATAACTTCGTTTCATGCAGTAAGTCTCATCATGTTCATATGTATAATTATTATCAGAATTATATGAAGTTTTACACCTTATGCACTTTTAAATCGATTCCAAAATTTAAATATGACAATTGAATAAAAAAAATTCATTAACCGTAACTCGGTTATTTTTCATTTTATAACATAAAAATAAATTACAACCAGAATTATTGTCTGAAATATTGTTATAAAAATAAAAAAATAATAATTCGCTTAGACTAATATAATTTTAATGAATAAAAATGGAATATCTTCGCTTTTAAATGATTCTGGTGAAAAGAATTACACAAAAATATTATTACATTTCATGTAAAAAAATAAAAATGTCTGGTTTTGCTTGAACATTCCTCATATTTAGTTTCTCTCGTACATTTATTTCATAGGTATGTACATAAAAAAAAAGAACAAAAAGTAAAATCGTACAATTTTATATGTTGGATAGGAGTGACATTCATAAATCAGCAATTGTCGATGCAAACTCGTCCCGGCATCCGTCTAGTAACTTATTACATGTTGGATCGTGTTTAGGCGTCGCGGCGTCAAACCTCAGCGTAAATACGGGACTTATTCGTCGGCGGTTCCGTTTAGAAATTCAAGAGGTGTCTTGTATGCCGGCTTTCAATTCTCGTTATTCCTCGCCGGCAATGTGCGTCTCCGATCCCATCACAGGGGGTAACTTCCAATGCTCTCGCCCCGCCAGCAAGATTGCCGAACATGTCACACACATCAGTTCGAATACACCTTATTTATGCATTACTTATTGCCAGCCATTCCTCTCTTTATGCCCGGATTTTTTTTTTGTACGACACCCCTTCGCTTGGGCGCTTAACCTTCCAGTAATGCGCCCTTTAACCTACGCCGTTCGCTTTGCCCGCATTCCGTCGCACGTTCGATCTGATTAGATCACTTCGATATATAAATATTTGAGACCGGTTCCTACGTGTTAGGACTCGGTGGGATACGACTTTGCTTCCCTTTTTTGCTGTAACACCCAGGAAATGCCCCGGGAGATGTAACTACAAATGTTACCAACAAAATTCTTAATAGTCGTTTTTTTTTCATTTGATGGTAGATGGAATATTGTATTTTTACATCCCTTAACTCCTAATCCCATAAATTATTTGATTTATTATACCCATGTCTAAGTCTAGTTTTATCATGTAACTTCAGCATAAGATACGACAAACAATACATTCTCATTTAGCCCAAAAAGTAAGAAAAACAAAGAAACGTGGTTAAACCGGGTCGCGTCACTTTGCGATTCGAAAGCGAAAAGCAGGTGGTCCTTAGACAAACGACGGGGACTGGAGGGTGTACTGTTTGTAATATATAGCCTCCGTCACTTTAAAATAATGCCTCCAGTAAGATTTGGCGCTGTAAATTCCATTATCTCCCTCAAAGACATGTTCTTTATGTATCTAAATCATTTATTCTCGGTTATCCACTCTGCCACTCTTTTTTATAATGAAACACAGTCAAGTTTTCAGACACTTTGATAAAAGCTCTATCATGTGCCTCTTTAGTTAGAAATAATAAATTAATTAGTTCTTGCTTGTTTTATTTTCTCCTGTATGTTGTTTTTTTTATAAAAAAAAACTATAATTTCACTTCAAAATGTTGTTTAGCATTTTAGTATTCATTCAGTACTATTTTCTGATCATATAAAATTGTAGTGAAAATAAATTTCAGATTAGAGTTGCCCACCATGTGGAGATTACATTTGACATTCGTAGTACTTACAGTTTTAGTGATCAGTGGAATATTTTTTTCAAGTCACTTTATCTCAATTCAAATGAATATTTGGTTGCACCGAGAGTATTACGAACTAGTCAATATTAATTTCGACTTTAAAATTGTGAACCAAGTGTGCTCTAAGAATTCGCCGATGATGTTACACGTGGTCATTAGCGCTGCCAACCACAATTTACATCGGGATGCCATAAGAAAAATGTGTAAAAATGACACCACAACAGTTAAAACAATTTTCGCCTTAGGATTGCCCAAGAATGAGACGTTACAGAAAAAGATCGAACAAGAAAACTATTTGCACGAAGACATTATCCAGGGCAATTTCGATGATACCTACAGAAACCTAACTTACAAACACGTAATGGCATTAAAGTACTTAAATTATTACTGTCCCAAGACAAATTACCTACTTAAAACTGACGACGACGTATTTGTGAACACGAAAGTGTTACAACAATTCGTTCCAATTCTTAAGACACATCATCCCAGCAATCTAATTATGTGCAAGGTGCTAAAAAAAGAGCCTGTACATAGGACTAGATCAAAATGGAATGTCAAAAAGGCCGAGTATTTACCAGACATTTATCCAACGTTTTGTGCGGGTTGGATGATAATCTACTCGTCTGATGTTGTTCAGTATCTTTACAAAAAAACCCACGAAAGGAAGAGCGAATTTTTTTGGATCGATGATGTTTTCGTTTCAGGTATACTTGCTTCAAACTTGACTAATGCGCATAAAAATTTATTATCAGTTTATGTACTGCCTTCAGATAGATTTAAAAAAATAACTAAAGGCAAGAAAGTAGTTTATGATAAACCATTTATGTTCAGTCCTCCGATCAAAAAGGTTGAGGAATTTAAAGCACTGTGGAATTTTACTTTAAAGCAGAATGTGTCTGAAAACCTGGAGAAGTTTGGTGTTTAACACAAACTCGATTTTCTGCAAATAATTATTACTTTATTATCATAATTATTATGAGTTTGTTTTAAACACTACAAATATTATATATACATACAATATACATACAACTGTATGTAGTTATTATATATTTATTTATTTATTTATTTTAAATATATTTAATAGTGTTTTTTATGTAAATTATTAAAATTTAATTGAAAAATCCTTTGTCCTATAAACTGGCAGATCGAGTTGAAATTAGGGTACTAGTAATATACCTTTATAATTTAAAGCACTGTGGAATTTTACTTTAAAGCAGAATGTATCTGAAAACCTGGGAAAGTTTGGTGTTTAACACAAACTCGATTTACTGCAAATAATTATTACTTTATTATCTTGATTATTATGAGTTTGTTTTAAACACTACAAATATTATATATACATACAATATACATACAATTGTATGTAGTTGTTATATATTTATTTATTTATTTATTTTAAATATATTTAATATAGTTTTTTATGTAAATTATTAAAATTTAATTGAAAAATCCTTTGTCCTATGAACTGGCAGATCAAGTTGAAATTAGGGTACTAGTAATATACCTTTTTAATTTAAAGCACTGTGGAATTTTGCTTTAAAGCAGAATGTGTCTGAAAACCTGGGGAAGTTTGGTGTTTAACACAAACTCGATTTACTGCAAATAATTATTATTTTATTATCATGATTATTATGAATTTGTTTTAAACACTACAAATATTATATATACATACAATATTCATACAATTGTATGTAATTATTATATATTTATTTATTTATTTTAAATAAATTTAATATAGTTTTTTATGTAAATTATTAAAATTTAATTGAAAAATCCTTTGTCCTATGAACTGGCAGATCAAGTTAAAATTACGGTACTAGTAATATATCTTTTTAATTTAAAGCACTGTGGAATTTTACTTTAAAGCAGAATGTGTTTGAAAACCTGGAGAAGTTTGATGTTTAACACAAACTCGATTTTCTGCAAATAATTATTACTTTATTATCATGATTATTATGAGTTTGTTTTAAACACTACAAATATTATATATACATACAATATACATACAATTATATGTAGTTATTATATATTTATTTATTTATTTTAAATATACTTTATATAATTTTTATGTAAATTATTAAAATTTAATTGAAAAATCCTTTGTCCTATGAACTGGCAGATCAAGTTAAAATTACGGTACTAGTAATATACCTTTTTACCACCAGTGTTAAAATTCTTAGACTGCTATATATAATACTATAAATATAAACTCAATTTCTGATATATAAGAAAGATTATGTTCCTGAAGTTCTGTTCTAGTAAGTTTTATTTTCTAGTACATATGTCCTTTTCGTAGTATTTTAACAAAATAACATAATTGACCCTTTTAGTAATAAGTAAGTAAGAATATATTACTTCTGGTATTTTTGTTTTATGAGTAAGAATAATGGATGACTACTATGAAACACATTTCAACAACATTACCCTTTTTAATTCTTCATTTATTTCAGTTTATTTTTAAGTGTACTATTTTCCGATTTATTATTTTTAATATACCACTATGTAGTAGTATTATAAATTCTTAAATTATCTTTCAGGTAAGGAATGTCCACCAAATTATCGAAATTGCATTTGGTCTTCATGACACTTTCAGTTCTAGCGATCACTGGAATGTTATTGTCGAATCGCTTTGAATACATTCAAATAAAGATTTCGTTGTACAGAGACTATTACGAGTTAGTCGATATTGGGTTCAATTTTAAAATTTTGAGCCAAGTTTGCTCTGAGAACACCCCCATGATGTTACATGTGGTTGTTAGTGCGGCCAACAATATTTTAAGACGGAATGTCATAAGAAAAATGTGTAAAAATGATAGTGCAATAGTCAAAACAGTGTTCGCTTTAGGGATGCCCCAGAACGCAACCTTACAGAAAGAAATCGAGCAAGAAAACTATCTGTACTCAGATATTATTCAAGGTAATTTCAATGATGCCTACAGAAATATGACTTACAAACACGTAATGGCATTAAAGTACTTAAATTATTACTGTTCCAATGCAAATTATCTACTCAAAACTGACGACGATATATTTGTAAACACAAAAATATTACAGAAATTCGTTTCAACCAATCTTAAGGAACGTTATCCCAAAAATTTAATTCTATGCAAGCCGCAGATGCATGCGCCTGTATATAGATCCAGTTCGAAATGGAACGTCTTAAAGTCCGAATACTCACCGGATTTCTACCCGCCGTACTGTCCAGGTTGGATGATCATCTACTCATCTGATGTTGTCAAGCATCTTTACCAAAAATCTCGCGAAAGGAAGAATGAGTTTTTGTGGATCGATGATGTATTCGTTTCGGGTATACTTGCTACAAATCTGAGTACACCGCACAAAAGATTGTCATCGGTTTATATAATGCCGCGAGAAAACATTAAAAAACTGAACAAAGGTGAAGAAGTGGTTGACGATAGACCGTTTATATTCAGTCCTCCGGAAACGAGTGTTGCCGAATTTAGAGCACTGTGGAACTTTACTCTGACGCAGGATGTGCCTGATACCTTAGAGAAGTTTGGTGTTTAATAGGATTTCTATTTGCTGTAAAAATCATTATTTAATTACTTTCAATGAGACGAGTCGGTCTTTAAAACTATAGAATCAATTGTATTTATGTATTTTGTAATTATTTATTTTATAATATTAGCATTTTTTAAACAAATTATTAATGTAATATTTAGCACATACGGCTAATATAGTAGCAGTTTTTATTTCTCATAAATTTTATTACCAATTGTGATAAAATGTTTAGAGGTTACTATATTTTTTGTTTAAATAAACTCAACTTTAGATGTATAAGAAAGAATATGGTTATTCTGCAGTTGAATGATCGACTGTAAAATGATTATATCAATCAATGCTTGAAAGTACATTGGAAATAAAGAGGACCCTGAAAATTTGAGCCTGATTTGATCAAATGAGGGTTGAGGTGTGTGAATGTGCTCATTTTTTGCTTAATTGTCTCGATTTCGTTATTTTACGGCCTCCCAAAGCCGATGGATTTTTAAAAAAGCATTATTTTTAGATGGCTGTAACTTTTTTCAAATTTTCAGGAAAGTTATCCTCATCAAGCACTGAAAACATCAACTATATCAACATTGCTTTGAATTCAACAAGCAATTTATTAACGTTTATCATTTGAACGTATATTATACAGTTAAATGATAATGATTATATCAACTTAAATTTATTTTATTTTGTATTTCAGCATCACAATAAAATATACAAACATATTTTTTGAAGTACTTGGAAAACTTTTGTTTAAAATTTAGTTTAACTACTTTATAATCTTTAATGAAATAAGTCGCTTTCAATCAGGTATTATTATTAACAGGTGTAAAAGAATGGTTAATTCGAGTGTCCTATTTTTTCAATATATTGTATTATTGTCAAATAGGATTTTACTGAAAATTGTCATCTACCTCATGCTTTTTACTTCTCTTGAAACATATTCATATATCTCCAATGGAGTTGTTAGCTGATTTTCGGGTAGTGATCTTATGCAATATCACATCACTGTTCTTTTTATTGTAGCTCCAGTTCTATCACATACACTCTTTCCATGACTAGTGTTACAAATAACCTTAAAACTACAATTATATTTTTATACAGATTATATTTATTTATTTTAAAAGAGATATTTTAAAATATGGTAGTATAATTCTTCACACAGCATGGAAAGTATTCTCTCAATCTGAATTTTTAAAGAGACAACATACACGACGAAGACAGTAGAAGTTTATCCCGTAGTGAGTCCCTACTTTTGAGTTAATGCGTTCTGCTAGTGCCGCTCTGGCGTATAATATAAATTAATCTTTACAAATGCATTAAGTAAGTATTCTAAAAATTAAATAAAATAAATAAATGCATAAATAAAAAAAAACTATGAACAATAAAATAAGATGTTCGAAAACGTCTCCATAGGCAGAAATACAATACCCTAAGCTGTAATAAAAATTCACTGGTTCGTTTGCGGAGACGAACCATGTACTAAACGCGACAAATCCAAATGATCCCCTCCAATCAGTCCGCCCGGCCCATATATAGTTTTCTTTGTTGCTTACTTAAGGGTATTGATGTTCTGTTTCAATACGCGAGTAGCTGGATCTGACGCTTTTCATACGGTATAAATTACCAGTATAAAATACCATATAAAGCTAAAATTACAGCCCTATTTTTAATTTTTATTTATAGCAATCATTATGATAATAATTTTAGTGTTAATCATGTAAATAATTAAATAAACTTAAGAAATTATGTTAATTTTACATTTAAATTGTCAGCCAACTGTTCTAGGTAGCTTTATTTTCTGCAACTGCGACTTTTTCGTATATAAAATGGAGAACAATGCCGTGCAAGAAGGCATTCCTTAAGAAAATTATATGACAGACCCGACCTCAACAAAAGAATATAATTGAGCTTTTTTGTAAATTATCTAAGGGTATATTACATATTTTTGTTTTATGAGCAGGAATAATGGATGATTATTATGAAAAAAATGGTCATCAAAAATTTCATTACCGACTGTTCTTTCTTAACACAACAATAAACCGACATAATTGTGCTGTTCTTTTGTTCACTCGTCGTACAAAATACAAACTTAAATTTCCCCCAAGTATTTTAACCTAAAATATTTCCTTCTCCTCGTTTTATGTTTAATTTGGATGATACTGTGTCCAAATCTACATCGAGATTAAGTTAGGGTTACGCGCGTACCCTGACCACCGATTAGTTACTTCTGAACGCATTCCACGCTCCACACCTTTACGAAAACGAAGGGTCTCCCCGACAATCCGTGACATTTGCGGTCATTATACGAGAAAATCCTTTTTGGGGGACGAAAGAAGGTGAAAACTAGATTATCTGAAGGTGTAGGGGTTGTTAATTTACTGTTGTAACATATTTCACACAGTCGAAACAATTACATATAGCATTTATTGAATTTTAAATCATGGCGGATTTATAATTTGTTACTGTAGTAATTTTATGCTATTTCAGAATTGAATAAAATACTTAATGGACGTTACATTTGGGGAAGTTGTGAAGGTAATAAATTCGAGAATAAGTAGAATAAAGGTCAGTCTTAATGAAGTAATGGGGGAATTTCGAAGTTGGTTTTACCCGATGTAATCCTACAAAGGTTTCTAGGCAGCACTAAATCAACTATTAATAGACGCCCAGTCTGAGGGTAGACAGGTGCAGATCGAAAAAGAGGCGAAGTAGTCAAATAATTAGTGGTCGGTTATGCGACGAATGGCCAGAATGTTGATAAATGTGTGTTAATAACGTAGAAAACGGAGGTGGTTGCGAACATCACACCATTAATTCCAGTGGTTAGCGTACGAGTGTAGACTTTAGTTATAGGAGGTAATAAATCACAAATTGTTCGTGGTTGGGGAACGCCGGCCTAATTGACTGTGAGGGAGACCTGCTCTTCGGGCCGCTTTTTTGCACCAATTACCACTAATTAATTTACAATTTTTTATGTTGGGGAAACTTCCTTTGACCATAGCGATGTTATTAAAGGAAACGTATTATATGTAGTATGATTAAACCACAATTTAATTTAGACATACATCTATGACATTTTAATTAGTCTACTTCAACGGAAATAATTGCTTTTTATTTTTTATTTGTTTACAACTTCGAAGAAGTAGTTTCGTACTTAGGTATAGGTAAACAAAATATACGTGAACTGATATAATTTTTTAAAATAGTACTTCTTAGAAACCAGATGAAATTATTTATTGAGTTAAAGCATTGTTCTTTCACACAATGGGTCATAAATAAAAATTAATTGACTTAGACCAAGTATTTATACATCTCAAGTAAGGTATTTCCGCATTCATATATTTTCAAAACGTAATGATGGGTCATAAATTGAAAATTATTATTTTCCTATTCGTTATATTATGTAAAATATGTGTTTCGAGAGGTAAGTATTTAAATATTAATTAATTTATTTATAAGTATTAACTAAAATATTTCTTCTTTTAGCTTCTCGCGATGCTAATGCAAAGCGTGCAATGGCTAAGCGAAGTGTTTTCATTACAGACGATCATCGATCTTATGGCATGCATGCCAAATTGGTACCCCGATATCCGCATTTTAAAGTTGAGCACGATTCCATAAAAGGATTTTTCCCACAATTGAGGCCAAGTACCACCACACCTGGGTGTGTTGAGTATGAGTTAAATTCAGACGTATTAAACTCAGATGTATTATTTGAGGAATAAGATAATCTGAAATATATTAATTAGTAATTAGAATTCAATTCAGAATTAAAATAGTTTTATTTATCAGTTAATTGATTTTGTTTCATTTGGCACCTCATTATCATTAGTTTAATTGAAAGTGTGATTATTATTTTTTGTTATAACAGTTTATGTTGATTGTTTTATAAAATATTATTCATTACTTATGTTATTTACGTTATATTAATTTATATAGAACCATAAATTTTTGTTTCAAATAAACACAATTTTTGTTTCATTTTAGATTGTTATACATTTGTATTTATTTATGACGCTCAATTTATATATTACATTTTAAATCATCTTATACAATACATATATCAACATTATTTATTATGTATTCGATATTATAATAAATATGTCAACAAATATACTGAAATCTTTCTAGTGGAAATTACAATTCATTAATTATTTGATACATATTATCACATATGGTACGAATAAATTATAAAGTTAACTGATATATTTATTGTTTTCATATAGATAATCATACGTTAATTAAATATTTGTTTAATGTGCTGTAATTTATATGATACACTATAAAAATGTATTTTCGAAATTTAAATAAATAATATAAGTGTTGTTTTTTGAAGTCTATCAAAATAATTTTAATAATCAATGTAATTTCCTTTTTAAATCAAACGAAACTGCATCACCAACAGAATTTTTAAACTATTTATAAAACTATCACAAAATTCTTTGAAAAATTAATAAAATAAAATCAATTAAAATAAAAAAACAATATTAACCGCTACGTATTTCCAATTAGTACTTCCAAGTTCCTCTGGCTCTATGTACAGCTTCCATTCCAATTGGCATACTCAAAATTAGTGAACAACTAAATTTTTGAGCTATAGTCAATCATTCTTGTCCAAGGGTAATTTGAGGTTAGAGGTTTCGACTGTAAATTTGTCTTTGGAGATGGTCCCGTAAGTGTTCAATTGGATTAAGATCTGGTAAACGCGGGGTCCAGTGCATTCTAGTAATGTTATGATTTTGCAACGAAAATCAACTAAATCTGATCGATAATCTTGACCAAATAGAATAATAATTGAATAACTAAGTTGTAACATAGTCATTCATAAAGTAATTCTACCCCACACTGTTACAGAACCACCTTCAAAAGCAACAGTTAAAGCCATGTTTTGCTCATGACATCTTTTGCCACATTCACGTCATGTCCGAATACATCTGATCCGAGTAATATAATGTGTATAGATTTATGAGTGAATAAAGAATTACGCCAGGCCATGCAGACAACTCGATGCTCCCTGTTTTACAGAGGGACGTAAAACCATCTTCAGGCTCTAAGATCAGCTTCTTGTAACTCTCTTCTGATGGTAAACAGACTTATAGTAATTCCAACGTCTGCACAGAGAATATGTGGCTTTGCCTATCAAAAAACGGACATGTCTTCTAGTCGTGTCTCGTTATCGACCACAACCTTGACATAAACAGGTATTATCAGTTTGCCAATAACGATTCTAAACGCGACTTATTACACTCTGTGAGACGTTATACATTTGGGCTACTTGTTGTTAACTCAGATTACTACGTTCCAAACTGCAATTATATGGGCAAAATATTCAGAAGAACGTCTTCTTTGAAGCATTGCGTTGCGTTGCGTTGCTAAACATTAGATAAGTTAACAAAGACGAATAAAATGTGTTCAGATCCATAAAATACATTTTTAGGAAATATAAATTTTACAAAATAGAATATTGTTTATTTTTATGCTTATTAAATTAATAAAAAGCGAAATAGTGACCGTCTGGAGCTGCAAATATTCAAATAATATTAGTAAATATATAAATAGAGCATATTGAAAATATTTTAAAAGTTTATTTGACTTAGAGAACTAAAATTATCAACATCAAAAGACCCGCAGTGTATTTAGTGTCTTTATTTTCAAGCTAATTCATTTCGAAATGTAGATTAGAGTGGAAAATGAGTCAACTCCCCTGCGGCTTTCAGAAGAAATAAATAAAAATCACCTTTACCTTTTTTATTTATAAAAGCTCAAATCGATAAATTCGGTTGGAGTTGAAACTAGAACGACTTGGAATTGTAGCACAATTAAAACCCGAGCCGGAATGCCTCAGACAATTATCAGGGTAAATATTTAAGAGATGATGACCCAGTTGGCGATGTAATTCCTACGTACATACCGTCGAGCATTTCCGTTGTCTTGTTCTTAAAGCGACACGAAGACAAATGCGCCCGTCGGAGGAGACCCGAGACCGCCTCCCGGCCCCAACAGTCCAAAATTACAGGTACAATATACGTCACAGGGTGATTGATTCTCTACGAGCGACTGCACCGACTTGGGGGAAAATAAATTACGTTATTACATATGTATGTGGAAAATAGGAGGTGCAAGACGCTTGCACTGTTATGAAATTACGGGGAATTTAAATTTTAAATGTCCCACGAAGTTTTAGGATGAATGTTTGAATCCTAAAGTTGATAGGTGGGCTACGTGAATGCTCTTATTGTTTACTTGTTTCGTTTTGTGCCATTCAGTGCCATGCAACGCGTATAAAATTTTCCCTTGGAGGAATTTATGTTTTCGCATTTATTTATAATGAACGTCCAATAGAATTCCAATTTATTTTTCCTTACTAGCACTGATGAATTAAAAGCGGTACACAATTTGGCGAATGTCTGAAGATGTTCATTAAAATGAATGAAATACTTTAGTTGGCATTTTAAAATGTTTCTTATAACGACACAATTCAACCCAGAGGATACCATTAATCACAGCAAAATAAAATTATGTAAAATATTTTAAATTAATATTCAAAGCTAATTAGACAGAAAATGAAAAACCAACATAGCAGAATGTGCCTGAAAATATTTATTTTAATCCCTACAATAAAAACTGATTTTTTCGTGACGTTGAAAATATTCGCGAGAAATTTAATTTTCACAACGGAGACGATGGCTGAAAAAGTGGAATTTACGCGAGCCACTTTTTGTTATTCTGCACAGAAAGCACTTAATTAACTTGCCTGCCGTTCATGAACGATTATTTAATATTTCAAAACAGTCTTACAAATTGCTCAAAGAAATTCTTTATGATTTTTAAAGGCAAGTAGTTAGTGAACTCGGAAGTGTGACATAAGCCTTCAAGAAACATGCGAAAGAGGATTATTATATTTTTTACTAATTTATGAAAATATTTAAATTACAGGGCAAATACTATTTATTTTAATTAGTGAATTCTACACAATTATTCAAGAAGTTTAATAATATTTGGCACCGTAGGCGTGAAACTAAGATGCCTGTTGTACAGGGTGTTCCAAATTGGTTGGTTTTGGCTATTATGACTATTTTTACCTTTTTCTACAATGTCAAAAATAATTAACTTTATTATGAATAAGTTTGGCAACAAAAAGGCTCCAGATGGTGTGCTACGAAAATTGATGAGTGATATAGGAGAGAATCATTTATGTAACCGTGTCCAAATTCTTATTACTGACTTATATTACGGACGAGAAAATTTGAATTCCGGTGACTTCACGAGGACGGTGTTGAGTGAGTGACATTTTTGACATTGTGCATCTGTTTAGATTGTATCGTTTTGATAATATATATTGATAACTCGGCTTTTTAAATGCGTTATTACATTTATTTACTTCTATTGGAAGTACAGTAAGAACTTGTTCAAAGAATATTTATGGCATGTATAAAAAAATTACATTCAAAATGAAGAAAATGTAGTTGATCCTATTGGTGACCCTATTATGTTATTACATGCGGGCAATTTTTTTAAATTATTTAGGATATTGAAAAATATTTTTCACATTATTATTATTGGAATCATTCATCCGATTATGAATACTCAGCTGAAATCAACTGCATTACATGTTAATATCTCTTTATGTTGGTGTTGTTAATATACGACTTGTTTATGCCTCAGACATGTATTAAGCAGAAATAGGATGCAACTGGTATGTAGGACTTTCTCAACAGAACCTTCGTGACGGCTTCCAAGAAGTTAATCTGAATAATAAACCAACAAATCCATGGTCAAGCTGCATGTCACAGAAACTAGATTAAATTTTCATTTGTAGGAAACAATATGCAAGAAGCATGCATGTCTGAAATTTTTTTAAGATAATGATTGTCCCATTGATAGCTTTTACTGTAGAAGAATTATCAAAAGGAAGGAACTCGAGAGGCTTTAGGTTACAAATTTCAGCTTATTTATAAAAATTTGTTTTTTTTAAATAGTTTATATTAATGTTTTATAAAAAATTAACAATTATCAAAACACAAATGTGTTTATATAATATTCAATTATTTTTATTATTTTTTGTTATAAATTTTATTGAACTTTACCACTATATAGACACATGACGCCGATATATCATTCAAATTCAGTAATCTTGATAAAATATTAATTTTTGTATATGATTTAAAATAGATACATTATAATAACTTTTTATTTTTTTTATATTTAATTTTCTACATGCAGTTTTTTAGGTAAAACAATATAAGAAACTTACCGAAAAAATCTCCTCTGTCGAATAAGATTATTCAATTGGCGAAAAGGAATTAGAATCGTCAAATTGCATGAAATTTATAAATCAGTTATTTTTCCAGTTAATATTAGTAGTCGATTTTCTAACTTCCATCTCATTCAGATGATAAATCAGAAAACACAATTTAACATTGCCCAGGTGTAGTTTCAATATTTTTACTCTAAGGTTAAGACACGTTTAAACCTTGAAAATTTAATTAAAAATTAGATTTTATATTTTAGTTTTGCTCTAGTGTCAGTTAAAATTATAAAATAAAAAAATAAATTAACAGTTTTGCTCACTTTGTTACATATAAAACTATATTAATTATCTCAAAATTTACAAGATATATCGTTATATTTTAGTTAAGCATTTTTTCAGAGAGAAACAATCACCGTTTTAAAAATATGATTTTTTTCTATCAAAATTACAGTTTTCTATCAAAATCAACAAGTTTGAAACACCCTGTAGATAGAATGTTGGTGACAAATGCAGCAATTTGATCCCGTCTCTTGGACAGTACAATTTAGCATAAACCACTATTTTATTGTTTATCGTCAAATTGCAAGTAAGATTCCCCAAATTTTACAGCTAGTCTAGAAATTTATATAATGTAGAAAATATGCAATTTCAATCTCTCAAGACATGTCAAATTCAATTTAGTCTCCAATCATAAACCTTCCCTCAATAACATTTTACGAGCGATAATATTTCATTTCGCCATGTACAGACCAGTCGATATCACAGTAAAAGTTTCAAGTACCAAATAACCGGGCAATTTTTAATTCTCATACCTGTTCAAACACAAAATTTCGCGGCCGGAATATTAAATTTATGTTCGCCGTGGAAAATCTAGACAATAAATTATCCAGAATTACGTCCTAAGTGTACATTAATGCCACTGTTTACCAGCCATACTTTAATCTATTTTATATCAACATGGAAAACGGGACTGTGTTGGGGCGATATTTCGTTGGAATGAAAAATATCCCCGAGAACGGGAACAGGTTGCCAAGAATCTAATCCCCAATGTAAATTTCAGATATAGGAGAACGGCAATGTTCACCAGATATGACTCTTGTGTCGTACATGATTTTATTATAAAACAATATTAGGTTTTATATTTCGTTGGGATTTATTATGAGGTAAATTAATTGGCTGTTTTAAATATAGTTGAAGTTATAAATATAATAGCCGTTTGTTACTACCCTTAATTAATATTTAAACCACACAAAAGCATAATTAGTGGGGTAAAAAAGTTTTCAATTAACGTGTAGCGACTCACGCCTTTAAAATCAGCCTTAATAAGCACTATAAATTCAAAAGTTTGACATACCCCATACACAATAGAAAGCTGATGGCCGTACTAATCACAATGTAATAACTTTACGGCATTTCGTGTTTTATGCTGACGACACGGGAAACATTACTAGCGACGTATCCCGAAACTTTCTATCATCAGCGTATCGCGTTCGTATGTCCTGAATTGGATTCGTTATCTATGTCTTGCTCCTGTTGGAGTTATTTCGACTGTTTTGCGACATTGATCCAAATAAGCGACACTGTTATGGATTAGTGGCTGTTTACTTAATTATTTGTTAATTATGGACTACCAATTAATATCTAACTAACCAAATATTTACGATACTAAACATCATACAATGCAGAACAAATAAGATACTAAGTAATTTATAAATGAGCTTAAAATATTTTAATTATTATTAATTGAAACAAGCATATATTAGTTTAATCATTTTAAATTCCCATTTCAATTATTTCACTAATTACGGTTTGTGAATAAATTCAGTTTGCATTCGAAATTGCACTGAAATAAATATTATTTTATTGCATTAGTACAAGTGAAATTATTATATATGTTATGTCCAAAATTGCCTATTTTCAATTTTCTGATAATTAAAATAATTAGCAGGAAATGTGAAGTTAACGTGTTAGCATTAAAAGTTTGTTAAAGTGAATTTTAGCCATACAAATGTAGCCATCGAAATGTAATGCTTTAATGGTTATAATGCATTACACATACAATACAAAATAATTGAATTATATGTTTAATGTTATATGGTAATATTAAATGGTTTACATGTGCGAGTTTTGAAAATTATTATTTAAAGCTGTCTATAAAATAAACAATTAATTGATTTTATTGTGAAAGTATATTTGTGTTGTTTTCTGTGATATTCTAACGCTACAGTAGCAATAACTACTTTATAATTATTATATTATATATTAGTGCTAAGTGAGTCTAGGTTCTAAAAAAATATTAAAAAATATTTAACAAACGTTGTTTTTAAATGTTGGTGGGATATTTGATTAACCAAGATGGATGAACACATTCTTTTCCAAGATCACAACATTCATTTACTAGAAGTTATTACGTCAGTTATATTAAATTTAAATAGAGTCAGTACACTTAGAGATAAGATTATTAAATTTAAGTCGTGGATAATCGAATGATAATAAAAATAAAATAATAATCAATTTTCATAAAAATCGTTCAAATTATATGAATTTATTTAAATTATATTTCGATTTTAAATGAAATATGAATATTAATATTTAATTCAAATTATTATTTATTCCAGTGTCATGTAATTTTAAGATATTGAATTTCTAGGAACCAATTGAATATTTATTGTTCAAACAAATGTAATATGTAAATATTTGTTTATCATATAATTGATAAATTTAAAAATAAACTATTTAAAAATTGTGAATTTTTATAAATAACTTGAGATTTGTGTTCTTTCTATTGTTCAACTATGGAGTTTGGATCCGAATAATACATTTTCAAATATCTAAAAAATTGCGTTGAAATGAACAAACAATTAAATAATGTTTATCATTTCAATGTATATTATTATAATTATAAAATTAAATGATAATGATTATAGCAACTTAAACTTAATTTTTTTTAATTTTGTATTTCAGTATCACAAATTATACAAAAATATTGTTAGTGATCTTTTCTAAGTATTTGGAAAATTTTTGTTTATAAATTTAGTTGAACTACTATTATAATCTCTCACTTCTAAGGTATTGTCATGAAAAGGTGTAAAATAATGGTTACGAGTGTTTTTAATTATTTTTGTGGTCACAACCCAAACTCACGCCAATGTATGTTAAATATCAAAAGTCTTAATAAATTGATAAAGTTATTGACGTTGTACACCATTACAAAAATGAGGTTAGTTCCTCAAAAGACTGTGAATTTTGTCATCGGTTTTCATAATAGTGCTCATTTAAAATGGAAATTTGATGAAAAACTAATATTTAATAATAAAATATTTGAATATTAAACATAAACTTTAAATTAATTTGAATTAATTAATGTACTTAAATGTTAAATGTTACCCGTAATAAATTTGTACCTTGAGGCAGATTAATTAATATAATCTGATCTTTACGATAACAATTGTACGTTGCATTTATCTGAATCATAATTTCATAACTTTTGTATCGTAACAGTTAAAGTTTTGATTTTATAGAGCTTATTAAAGAAAATTTCAGTCTTAAAGTTATACTCATAATCGACGTAAATAGTTTCCCCATTTCTATGGATAAAGTTTAGAAAATATGTATTAAAACATTTCCATGAGAAACACAATAACATTGTATTACACGTTTTGACATTATTATTAACTTGAACTTACAATTAGTTATGGCAATGTACGGCTCACGTAAAAATATACAATTTCAAGTAATTTGTAAACCAGCTTAAAATATTTTAATCAATTCTAATTGGATCGTGAACATAATTGTAATGTTTAATCATTTCAAATTCCCATTTCATTAATTTTACTGGTTGGCTAATAAATTCAGGTTGCATTCTAAAATGCACTGGATTAAATAGTGTTAAATGCATTAACAAAAGTGATGTTATTGTTATATAAATCAAATTATATTAAAATATTTTCGTATGTGGAAAATTATAATAATTAGTAGAAACTATACAATCAACATGTTTGCATTGATAATCGATTAAAATAATTTTACTAGTTCCATGAGTAATACAAAATACAGGGTTTACTTTTTATTCCATCAATCCGCCAAAGTAAAATGTTCGTTGGAGCAACGTCCTCACCATTAGAACCACATTTTTTCCACAAAACGATTTCTTTATATTTGGAAATCGGAAATAATCACTGTGTGTTAAATCGGGGGAATATGGTGGATGTGTGAGTTTGTTGCCAATTATGGACAATATTTCACGTAATTTTACTTTATCACATCGTTTAAAACATTTCTAAAGAATCTTTGAATTCATCCAGTACTTTATGATTGATAATGAAGACGAAGGGTCTACATAAACTTTGCTGATATGAAAGATTAAATTTAAATTATCACTGTTTAATAAAAAGTGTCGTGTCTGGCCTAGGCTAGGTTTTAATCATCATCATAATTTTTTGTCCTGATTCTTAAATTATATTAATAGTATAATTTAGAGTCAACATGTGTTCATTAAAAGTTTTCCACAAGAAACAAAATAATACTTTTGTATTACACAATTTGATATTATTGTTAAATTAAAGTTATTTACCCACTCAAACAAACGTAATTTAAAAAATGGCCCCACACTAAGAATTTTTTATTCTCGCATATGAATATTATAGAGAGCTTTCTTTTGGAAATTATGCGGAACAATAAAACTTTAGCCAAAGTAGAGCGGGAATATAAAAATATTTTACGACCGAGAAAATTGGTACCGCTGTATATTTCCTGAGCTCTCCATTTTTACTTTTTGACTTTTATCAACACTCCTAGCTCATATTACAAAGCTAATATTTTAATTACTTGGCTAAAACAATCCTGTTCTGTATTAACTTTTTTTATAGAGAACAGGGGAATTTGCATTATGTTACTTAAGGCCGCTGGAGAAATTAGTTTGGTCTAAAATGTCGTGCATTTTTCATTTATCCGGCTGAATTTCATTTTGGAGAATTAAAAGGAAAGTTATTGAAAAGACAAACGCGAAGAATTAGCGTCGTGGGAATTTAATATAAAATTAAACAGTTACTGTAACAAGTCTCGAGTCGACGGCACACAAATTTCATTCTGTTTAAATTAGAAAGTTATATTCGTTAATATTTCTTACGATTTATTTATATTTTTGTGCAGTCCTTTACTAATGGTAAAAAGAATCTGTCCACGAAGCACAAATTTATTGCCTTCTTTAATCGTTCACGTTAACGACAGGCCTTTCACGTGCCGAAAAAAATATTTATAGCTCCATACATATACATTTGATGGGCCAATAATAAAAACTTTTCATTGTTCCTTGAATTATATTAGACACAACTCATCATAAGTACCTCAGAAACTTCCCTAATGGTAGAATAAGTTAATGCATGAATTCGAAAAACAGAACACAAACAGCATAGAAGATGAATGTTGTTTTGACAGGCTGACAATGTTCTTTCTTTATTGGCCATTAGGTCGTGCTACAACTAAAGGATACAAAACTGTTTCGTACAGTTTTGACTAGTTTTCTTTAGTGATAAGTTGTTAAAAGGATTAGGCGGGAAATGTCTTGTGATATTACTGGCAATCAGACAAATTATGAAATATTGCAATCTCATTTATATAATTTGATCTTCTTCTGTCAGATTTATCCAAATAAATTAATTACGCTAAGCTATAAATTGTTTTGACGTGATGGAGTCCCTCATTGGTCATCATGCATATACCACATTCACAATAAAAGGAACAATGGAAAGGAACATATTTGTATAGGTACAAATATGTTTTGTTGGACACTTTTAAGTAGTTTTGTTTGTTGACAACCTTCTAACTGGATAAAGTGGAAAATGTCCTGTGGAGTTACGACAGACAAATTATTATGAAATGTTGTTGTGGACAACTACACAAATTAGTTTGAGGGAAAATATATATACCTCATTTAGTTTCGTCCCTACAAATGACTTTCCAAGCTCCGAATATTTTAATACAGGAATTGTTTACCTTTACCAGTCACAGTTATGTAAAATGTATAATTTAGATAATTTTATTTTGGCTCATGTCAACATTTTTTTGTATCACATTTACTTCATAAAGGCACAGCGTAAATATTTACATCCAATATTTGAATTAAATTTTGTTTCTGTATAAGTTCAATTTGAAAGTAACACATATTTAATTTGATAGACGTTTGCACTCAAAAAGGGTGTTTTATCGAAGAAAAAAAAAATAATGTGAAGGACAAAAAGTTTCCAGACACAATAAAAAATGATCATTAGAAGCAATATTTAATTTCTTTTGAGGGTAGCAAATGGTTACAAATATTGGATGAATAGATTGAATTTCAATCTAACTTTCTTAGTCCGACAAGACAAATTGAAAGAATGAAAATAAAATATTATTATATTAACATGACGCGCCCCCCTTTATGATTTAGAGCCGACTCAGAAATTGCTTACCTGTCTATCGCCCGCTAGCCCTATTGTCTTATCCCGCCAAAATTTCATTAATTTTCCAACAATAGATCAAAGTCTGTCTTTGAATAGACGGATAAAGCTCATTACAAAACTTACGAGACGACAATGCGTCACAAAAGGAACACAGAAAAGATTCCAGAGAGTCTAATGATCCGTCTTCGAGGGTGAGTTCGTATCATTTTTCTTGATTACCATTTAGGTTCATTAGTAGAAACGGTAATGAGTTTGTGTAGCTGTAGGACTGGCGGGACACCCTAAGCGGAGTTTCCTTCTGTTTGTTGTCACTTCTGCAACTAGTTTTATTCAAATTATTCTAATTAATATCGACGAATGCCGGCTTCGTCACTACTTCATTTGTCTGTCTTACTTTTGAATACCGAAGCATCCCTTCGGGCGTCGTGATAGATGTTTTCAATTAGATTTACAGGAACGAAATTAAATTGTTTAGCAAGTGGCTATAAAGAAGTCACCTGTACAACTTCATTAATTTCTATTCTTACGACATGAGAAATGATTTATGTCTTATAGGGTGAACAACATAATTTGCAAATAAAAAGGAACGAATAAAAACAAAGAATAAAATGAACATACAAATAATCTTTCCTTAAAGCCCTCATGAATACTTTATATAAAAAAATACCGCGTCGCACAAAACACATAAATCTTGATCCTGTAATTGATTTCGACATATACCATTTGATGGACGGAAAGAAAACTGTTTGTTCCCCCCAAAGGAAGGGCAAAACAAAAGAAAGTGGCAATTCCGATAGACAGAAGATGAAATGAAATCAGTAATCAAAGTTAACCTGGAGAGGTTATATCTCTTTGAACGGTGCTTTGATTCGATGTGATTGTTGAGTATGAAATTGAGTGGGGCAGAGCAGGAAAGGACGAGGGTAAAAAGTGCTGCGGAACGTTGTGTAATTAGAAAAGTTTTTCAGAAACTGGTAATTGATTATCTCGCTTCAAGGCCAATTCTTCACTAATATTAAACTTCTCTTCTCGCTCTCTCCGTCACTGTTCACAGTCTCTTATAACTTTCAGTGGTTGCCTCAAATTAATCAAAGTTGTATTTTTTCATTTTTCCGTGAAAATTCTTTATTGAATTTTATTTGTTGTGGTACAAGGATATAATTTTATGACCTGGCAATATTTCATAAAGCCCAAAGCGCTTTTGTACTTTTGTAAACGCAATTAAAGGCCTTGGAACTTGGCAATTAAACTACAAAGATCGGTTTGCAATTAAATAAAATTTCTATTACACAACATTGTTCATCAATGTTGCTTGTAATTTTAAGTTCCATAATAAAATATCCATTGAATCTTTGACCTTAGCTCTTCGATTTTTATTTTGTCTGGTAAGAGCAAGACAAAAACTCATTTAAATCTATTGTTTACTTTTGGTTTATAAGACCCCAACTAAATTTTTTTCATTTGACAATTAAAATCCCTTTCGTATTTTCCTTGTTCATCCCTGAGTACACCCTTCAAGTAATTCTGGTGCATCAAACAGAAGCTGGAAACTAATTTCCGTTTCTTTTTGCAGGAATTGAGTGCATCCAACGATTCGAACAGCAACCGTCCTACACTGAGGTGAATCCTGGTCAGGATGCTCTCCTTATCTGTAAAGTGTTCAATAAAAGGGGATCATGCTCCTGGCAAAAGGATAATAAGGTAAGTGGAATGTATTGTGCCGGATTTTCTGTTGATACGACCGACGAGACGATTCACAAACGCTGGACGTTTATATAAAGGGAGTTGTAGTTGTATAGTTTTGTTTAACTTAACAAGCTAATTCTGGATTTTGCTTAGCTTTGTTAAAATCGTTTCACTGTAAATATTCCAAATGTGGTTTTTGTTTATAGAAAAACTTTCGTAATATGAGCACGATAGTAAAAGTAAATTTGCTCAATAGTTAAAGTACCGACACAGAATTTCACTCAGGACTTGTGACTGTATAAACATGTAACTTCTTTGATAGTAAAATTAACTCGCCTTCCCGTTTTTACTGGCACTGCGGTAAATGTGGTGGAAGCATTGAAACATACGCGGTTTCAGTTTGTAATCATAAAGGGTAAATTATAGTTTTTGGTGGCATATGTTATAAATATTGCACATAAATTTTGCCCCTGTTTTGTTGTATCTCTTTGATTTCCTGGCTTGGAATGGCCTTACACCTAACTAATACACCAGTAGATATCGTCCTGGCGAAACTGCCATAAATACTACCGATCGGACGATTTATTGCCTAAAGCCATACATACTCTGAACAATGAAGAAATTGCATTTACACGGTATGGATTTTAGTCTGGGGAATTGTATTTCATAATTTAGTTGATGAACCTGCTTAAAAGTTTGGTCGGGGTGTTTCAATGTAGAAGTTTGTCTAATTTTAAATAAGATACTTCTAGACCAAGTAAGTTATTGTTTACTACTTACATTGTGAGAGGTTTGAGAAATACAAACAATAGCTAAAAATTACTTATTAAATATTATAATTTTTCTATATAATCAGTTAAATAATTTATTTTTTTAAACAAGAATATTAATTGTTAATGCAATTATTTTGTACTTTTATACCAGTTGAATAGCAACGACTCTCTTTTGCCTATAAAACTGTTCCATATACGGATAGATGTGTCATGTTTTGGGGTGGCATTATGTCTGGAAGAAGAACTAGTTTGGTACATGCTCTTGATAAAATAAATAACTTAATAATTTACATAGATATTATAATTCGATCTATTGTACAAACAATTTGAGATTGGTTGGGATCCAATTTCGTATTTATGGATGACAATGGTCACCCACATTAAACCCTTAGAGTAGGTAAAATTAAAAGTATGAAGTGGACACCATTTCTCCCGAATATGAATCCAGTTGAGCATGTATGGGATTACTTATCCAGATTAATTGGATGCTGTTTAAATGCTCTTATAAGTGTTGAGTATAAATACATAAGCAGGGGTGAAAAAACGGGGCACTAAATTATTTGTTAGCTTGAAACTGTATGAATTATAATTATATCATTATGTTCAGTTTTTTATCTTATACAATATTTCATATAATATTTATAATAAATAAGTTATAAAATATTCATATTATACCAATCATGATAAAGTTACATGTACTACCAGAGGTAATTCTAAGCTAAAATGTTTAACAATGTTTTAATAAATTACAAGTTTTTTCATATTTATTTAAAAATGTATATAATAATACATTATTATTTGTTTTTTGCCATTTTATATTCGATCACAAATAATGTCGATGACAAAATTTCATTTTGATTTAGTATATTTCAAATATGATATTTATAACAACAGCGATAAAGGTCTAAAAATGTTAAAGAATTGTTGTAAAAAAAAATCTTTTACTTTTGGTAGCAGTTTAATTAGTAGCTTTCAATTAATAAAAATGAATAGAGAATTAAAGGATGAGATTTGGAATTTAAATAATTCGATTAAGTTCATTATAAATTCGGCAACTTTTTAAACATTTTCCTATAATCCTATTAGAAAAGATTAAAATTCAAATTTTTTAAACGTAAACCGGTAAATGTGCATTTGAATATGGTGCCAATATTAATATTTATAAATATTCATTAATTTAAATTTCATAATCTCTAAGGTAAAGACCACTTTCAAATATCTAAATGTAACCAAAGAGTTGTTTTCATTGCTTTCATAAAAAAAATCTGAAATTGTGTCATTGATTTTAAAGCTCAGCAAGGATATATTCCGGTATCGGTCTGTAAAGCACTTTGATCGGCGTGTCGCGTTAAATCTTCTTCGAAAATGTAAATAACAATGTATTTTATAACCACCTCTAAAGCCCAATAAAATGCAGTTTTAAATTTACTCGGCGGCACCGGTTTTACAATTTTCACGTTATTTAGCAGGAAGTTAATAAAAATATGAACGGTTCAGACCGCGGATCGGTTATAAAAATGTAATGAATAGAGTTAATCAGAAAGCGGTTGTCGCACGTATCACAATATCGGTATTTTAGTTGCTTTAAAATTATATAAAAATTTCATTGTAGCACAAAATCAATTTATTACAAGGAAACATTAAATCCCAGACAGACACGAAAGAAACGAAGAGTTTCTGACATCGCACGTACATCCACGCCTGGAACAATCATCGTTACTCACCGTCTGGCAACGTGTGCAATATTTGTTCGTTTATTAGCTTTTTTCCTTCGTTTTTTCTTTCAGTTGACGAGCGTACATTTTTCCCGTCAATTTCATTGATAGTGTTCGACATCCGTCCCTTTCGATCGTAATACTTTGACCCGTAGGAAAGGTTATATTGCAGTAGTGGAACCAATATTAGTTTTGAGGATCATAAGGTATTTCATAAAAGCGAATATTTGTTAGTATCGTTGAGCTTGAATTAAATTATATGGCTAATTCTTCAGCGAAGGAATTTTAATTAGCTCAACTCATAGCTTCATAGTTTTTATATATTTCAGATTTATTTTAAATCTGAAATAAGGATCTAATTGGTTTCTACTTGGGCACTGAAGTTGGGCAAGGTCAGAAAATATCTTTCTGGAGAAAAATGCCTAAACGTGAACGAAATTATCACTTTCCGGTGGGACAATTAATACGTAGAGTAAGAACATAAATCATATGAATATTATATGCTCAGTTACAAAGAAATTGCAACACCAAGAAGGAGGTGTTTTAATTTAATATTGTTTTGATAAAGCAAATGAGTAAACGATTAATATTTGGAAACAAAATATGAAAGATTTTATATTGGTCTATTTCCTCTTGAGGTATAGTATCCCAAGCTCCCTGTACTTCATGTCTTAGAACCTCCAAAGTTTGTGAAGGTTGGAGTAAATTTCCTAGCTTTCTACTCATTATATCCTAAACATGTTCAATGGGTAAAAGATCGGAGGATCTGGCTAGCCAGGGTCTCTTCAAAAAAGTTTAAACTAACTCTAGCAACAGGCTTTATATTGCTGAAATATTGGATCTATGGGCCGATTAAAGTAAGGAAGAACATATGGCTTCACTACTTCCCGAAGATAACGATGCACTGTCATGTTGCCTTTAATACAGCTGATCTATTTTCAAGAGCAATAGCGTTCCATACTATAATTCCCATTGTTTGGTGTACAAGTGCATCAACTGGGGCTGACGTGATTCTCCCAGACATCGTCTGACACTAACTATCTATACAGTTTTGCTAAAACCTGAAAATAAATTACGTGTCTCCTTAATTTTACTCGACTTTCCATCATAGAAAAGGGGAGATACGAATTATGTATCATATTCCTGTCAGCTTTAATCATGTGGAGAACACCAACAAATTAAATAGTGAACGCTGCAGGTACGTAGTGGAAAGGACTCATTGTCACTGAACTGTCGCCAATCAGCCAATATCTATTGTCAAGTTTCCTATACCTCGCTTAACTTGCCTGATTTTTTTAACGATTATATTCTAAATATTTACCACTATTTTACCTGACCCATAAAGCTTTGGCTTCTGGTCATTTTGGTTTCATCTTATTCCTTTATAATAAGAGCTAGTAATATAATAAGAAAATAATAATTATCCAATAATAGTTTGAATTTTTAATGGATTGCCATACTGGCCATATTTGAAGAGTATACACACCAAAACAGGAAGTTAAATATGCATAATTCATAAAGGTCTGAGGATCCAGAAATTTTCTGTTTGTGACCGCAGAGAAGAACCAAACAGGCCAGACCGGATAGGATAGTATGAAGTTTGTCATAATATAAATGGATGCCTACGGCTTTTCACTAACAAACTACAAACAGAAGTTGTGAATTCAATTACTGAAACTTTTATTTGGAACAATTTTTACGTAAAATTTATCGACACGACCATAAATCTTCCGCCTCTCCAGAGTTTTACTACTACTTTCTGCAGTTGTGTCTCCTGCTCCATTTAATAGGAATCCATTTATCTGATTCCAGTATTTTACGGGGCAATTTTTATATGCAAAATCTGATATTCAATATTTTTACGTTCTACATTATGTTGATCGTGTTTTAGGGCCTACGCCGTATATACGGTTTTACACATCGATTTTACGTTACAAATACATCACATTAAAAATATGGTCTTTAATTAATTCACATAAAAATGTTAATCGACGCGAATTAAAGAATATTTAATTTTATATTTTATGGGTATTAAAATATGAACAGGGTGTCTACCACCAAGGTGAGTGAGATTTGTCATCGATGTCATGTAATTTTACGATATTGAATGTACCAATTGATAACATTCAATTCAAATTTTTGATTGAAGATTTTATGAATAACTTGAAATTTTTGGGTTATATTCTTTCAAAGAAGTTTCCCTACTGATAGTCCTTCTATTGTTAAAGGTGCCCCAACGGTCAATTTTTGATTCCACTAAAAGATAAGATAACTTATCTGCAATTTTGTTTCCTTGATATTCTTGTACTGCTGTTATTCGTGGGATCATATTATTAGTCCCCAAAATAAATTCTTACTCCACAATAATAAGTACCAATATACAATACTGCTCAAAATTATGGAATAAATACAAAGAATATATGTAATTATAAATGTGAATGATAGTTTGGAAAAAATACATTTATATAAAAAATAATAATGAAGGAAATATGGGATAATATTTATTTAATATTTGGTAGCAAAACCATTTTGTTTAGTAACTTTTTGACATCTCCTGATACTTTATGCATCATTTCCGATAAAATACATTTGAAATAATTAAACATATAGTAGTTTTGGTCGTAGATCCCCAAGTTTTTATTAGTGCGTACAGAAATGGTACAAAATCCTTTTGTTTTCATAAAACGTAAAGATTTTAGACTTTAATTCGTTCAACCTTCAATTAATATATGCACATATTAATAAACTTAATTCACCGATAAGTTTGGAGGCAATCCCACTTTGTCTTGATAAATCTACGCAGACATATCTTGTTGTAAATATCAAAGATAAAATCAAGCGGAGACTGGAAGTTGTATCTGCATCGGAGTTTGAAGTTGGGCGGAACGTCGAACATAATTCGTATGCAAAACAGATCCAACACATCTGTCATTTCCGTAAGTTTTCCATCCAGTAATTACCATAAAACTATGTAGATTACTGAAAACTAAACTACTACTTACGCCGATATATTGAAAGATAAACTGCACAAGTTTATCAAGCGGGATTGTTCAATCGTTGCATGATTTAATGTATACAAAATGGCGTTAAAGTTTCGTAATTAAATTTAAATTGTGATCCAGCATGAAAGCCGTAACTTATTCACTCGTGTTCGGCGCTTAAAAAAACACATTAGGGACACTTAAGAAAAATATAAAACCTTAAGTTTAATATATGATTTTATGCCAGAACTTCGAAAGCTCCGTCCACCTTTTTATGATGTTTTTACCCAGATTTCGCCTTGGCAAAATAACTAAACGTCCGCGTTATTCCAGGCGTTCCCATTAGTTTTTTTCCCGATGACCGTTGGACGATTTTATCCGCGTCAGCCGTAATTCCGCAGTGAGTGATGTTTTCTGCGGTCCGCTGTCGTTACGACCATTAGTCTGATTCAAATGCAGACAGTGTAACCGGGGCACGAAATGTCGGGCCACAGGCCACTGATATAAGACGGCTTTCATTCCGTCCATCCCCGCATATATTTCACTGGTCGTCTTTTGCGCGATGCTTTTTGCCACCCGTCGATGGTCTCGGGAATATTTTACGGTCGGGGGTCGTTTCTGCGTGAATCCGGGGTCAATATGTCGGGCAAGAAGTTTGCCCATTCGATAAATACCGTTTTGAATCCGGCCTTCGCCAGGCCTGTGTCCACTGATTAAATTTTCAGGCCGTCCTGCGTGTTTTTTTCTGTCACGGACGCAGATGTTTCAGATGTGCTCAAAAATCGTCAATTCAGAAAACAATTTTATTGATTCGACCTCATATATAATATAATGGTCTTTGAATGAATGTAACATTTTAACTGATTAAAACTAATTCCAATTCTGTTATTTATTACTCACTTATTTAAATACATTTATTTATTGGCAATTTGATCCAATAGTTTCTAAGGATAGAGCAATTAGCCCCATACATTACCCAAAGGCTGACATAAAAGTGAACAAAAACTATTTTTATGTAACATTAATACTTGTCATTTTGTAAAGCATTATTCGAGATTTTGCGACAAGCAAGAAGATAAGACTGACTGATGATGGTAGTTATTATGTAAAAGCAAAGATAAACCCGGAAAAAGGAAAGAATGGGTATTATTATAAATTATACAATATTGAGGAAAACAGATTTTTTATCGCAGTATCAAAACCCAGATCGCGGTTAAAATGTTTCTTGAATAGAATGAGATCTCATAAAATTGCTTTAATACGCTGTATATGATTTTTCATGGTTGGATTTATAGTTAGTTTGTAAAAGAATTTGAATAGACTTGTTCCTTATTATTTTCCTTTTAAAATAATTCTAAAGTTTTGATAACAAAATAAAAATACAAATCATATTCCACGATGTATAAACTCAATTAAATTGAAAATTTAATATATTACATAACACAAAACTTCAGTAGTCGAAAGTTCTCCTAAAATATTAACCCCATAATATTGTTTCATTTATTTAAATGTCTTTTTTGGAGTTACGCCGTAGGAAAAACTATTTTTATCCCGTTTGAAGAATTTCAATTGAAATTGAAAAATAAATTGAACGAGTATTGAGATTAGTGGGTTACGGTGCGAAAGTGGAGGGCGTTATTAGTCTTCTCTACGGGCAGCGGATCGCCCAGTAAATCAAAATGTATCGCAACTTAACGGATAAGAGTGTGTTTTAGTTTATTGAAGTAAGTCGAAATCCGATATACGCCATAAATTTGCTTTGGTTTTATTGAAATTTGAAAAAGCACCGACCCTGATTTATACACATCCGCATTATGTATTGATTCGGCATAAATTTCCTTATCGGTCTCAAGGCAATTGTGTATGTATCGCGGATGGTTTTCACCATTATTAACATATATTAAATAAATATTTTTTTAATTTAAAAAAAGTTGCGATAACGAACTATTTTAATGGTGTATGATGTGTTTATGTATTAGGTGAATGTATAAAAAATACATTGTTAACACAACTTAAAATATACGATTTAATTTATGAAGAGGGTTTTTAATGAATAATACTTTTATAAGTTAATAAAATTTAAAGAATTAAAATTAGCTAATTAAATTAAAAAGTAATAATAAAATTTTAAATAAAAAAAATTATATATAAAAAAATGTAATTAGGAATTTAAATCAATTAATTTAAAAAGTTAACTAATATTAACCAATTAAAATAAAAAAATAAAACTAGCAGTTTCAACTTATAAAGTAAATAAAATTAGGAATTGAAATCAATAAATTTTAATAAATTAAATAAAAAAAATAATATGAACCAATTAAACAAAAAAATTGTAATTAACAAATTAAATTAAAAAAATACGTTAATAATTTAAATTGGAAAAGATAAATATTAAAATTAATAATTTAAAATTATAAAATTAAAAAAAAGTAAAATTAGTTAATTATAATTTAAAAATTAAAATTAGTAAATATATATCAATAGAATTTTGAGATAATAAATGGAAACGATGATTTTTAGGAAATTAAAAATTTTTAATTAAAATTAATAATAAAAAATAATAAAATGAGTAATTCAAATTTCAAATATAAACAATTAAACTAAAAAAGTAAAATTTGTACTTTAACATAAATTAAAAAAAAAAAATAAAATTAATCAATTATAATTAATTAATAATTAAAAAATATTAATAAAATTATTATGTAATAAAAAATTACATATATATATATATATATATATATATATATATATATATATATATAAAAATTATTCATATTAAAAAAATATATATTTTTTTATTTCTTTCTCAGTAAATTTATAAAATTTAAAAAATAAAATTAAGAAATTAAAATTTAATAATTTAAATTTATTAAACTAAAAAAAAAAAATTAAAAAATAAAATGAATTTAAACAATTATAATTAATCGATAAAAATATTAATATAAATTTACAAAATATAAAATAATTAAAATAAATAAATAAATAAATTTAATTTAAAAAATTAAAAATAGTCAATTAATTTAAAAATAATAAAATTAATCAACTTTAAAAAATTAAACAATTAAAAATAACCATTTAATTTAAAATAAAATAGCAATTTAAATTAAAAAAATAATAAAATTTAAAAAAATATTTTTTTTGTTTTGACTTTAGTAAATTAAACTTTAAAAAATAAAAAAAAACGAATAATTAATATTTAAAAAATATAATTAGGAAATAAGTAAATTTTTTATTCCAAAATATATATTAATAGAATAATGAGATATTAAATAATTGATTAATTGATTTTGCTTTTAAAATATCGAAAGAAAACGGTTATTTAAAAATAATTTTTCATATTATAAATTCAAGATAGTTACGGTAATTTTCTAGATAATTAATTTTATTATCTATGTAACAAAAAGTGTGCGTAACTGATGATTTATTTTTTTATATTTTTAAGGCCTAAAAAATTTTTCACATATATACATAAAATTAAGATATAAAATTATAATAATTCTAGAACAATGAACACTAACGTACGTTAATAACACATTTGTCAAATATCATGATAATAGGTTTAACATTGTATTTATAAAAACTTATGTTTTCATAGTCGACAGTATTAAATATATTGAAATTTACCTATTTATCTCGTCTATTTGTATTGTATTGAAAATTATATATGAGGGGAAAGCTTAAACATGTTTTGACATTTTAAAAACAAATGCAGTTGATTTTCTTTAAATTTTTTGTGTATATTTTTTATTTGAGATAAGTTCTTTTCATTACCTAAAAATGTATCTGTGGATGGTGAATTTGAATTTATTTTTTGAATTTTAAAAATGATAGATTACAGATTATTCATTAGATTCGAGTAATAAATAAAAAGGTTATAGGGACTGAGCCATACTCACTTTTGCCCATTTCTAATCTTTCCAGCTTTTGGTACTTGATAATCAAATGGAACTTTTTCATTGTCGTAAATTGCGTTCGCGACACAATATTAATGATTCAATACCACACATCGCTTAAAACCTTATAAATTTACCGAACGGTGACATTCATTACACTAATGTCTTTAAACGTTTAATCTCGCTTCCACGCATGGATTGACACACAATTACTGTTTTCTTGCGCTGTTTTGCAGCGACACAATTTGAATCGGGGATTAATGCGACGACTTCTCGACATATATCTTCCAATTCATCCATTTTCATCCATTACGGCTTTTATCGTAATGTGTGTTCGTTGCCCGGGAAAAGAAAACTTGAAAGTACAAATTGAATTCGTTTCGTTTTTCGGGTTATAGGCACTCACCGCGAGGACAAATAAACTATAAATCACTTAAGAAAACCCCCGAGCGGTGTTTCGTCCATTACAAAGTTCAACGTCGAAAAGATTTATGCCAATCAATAAATAATTATTATGGATGGGGACATGCATTACATTGTATTAAAGACATTCAATGGGATTTATCGTTTCCTATTAAAACAGGAAATACTTTTGCACGTGGCAAAACCCCGAGGATTTATTCACCGCCAAATACCTGACAGTTCGTATTTATAACATGCAAGAGTTTCCGGACAATTTAAATAACATTCGTTGTCATTTCCATTATATCAATGAAAAAAAAAAATGTCGTTATTTAGTTAAATTAAAGTCCACCCATTTCAATGGGTTGTTTGTTGCTTTAAGCAATAAGATTCTGAATCATACAGCAATTTATCATTTTGGCAAATGATCATAGTTTACTTCGCCAGAATAATAGAACAAACATGGAAACCATTTACACGTAGCGATGGGATTTCATTACTGTCCTCTGAATGCGGTATTGTTAAGACAAAGGATCACCGTGTAATGTTTCGCGTGTCCGATAAATTTTCTCATTAGGCCGCCATTTCATTCGGTTGTCATTTTGTTTTTTATTAGTTACGAAACACTATTAAATAGTTTTAATGAAATATTGACGTTCTGTAAATTGTGATGTTTGATATCGTGACTCATGAAACGGTGTTTTCAGGTTCAATTTTCAATATAAATTTTCAACGAACGTTAAATTACTTAGACCGTATAATTTCAGTAATTTTCTCGTTCTCAATCAATTTGCAATTACGGCTATGACAAGTAATTTTACAGTTATCAAACGTAGCCAAATAATCTGATCAATGCGAAAAGTAATTTATTTACATTATTAATTTAGAATCAGTTTACGATTTCCGTCTTGCAATTTAAACCTCAATTCTGTGATTTAGAACAACAATAAAATACAAATAAACTACCCCATTATCCAATCATAGTTGATGCCAATAAAAATATCGTAGCTGTAACAAATAACACTGCATTTCCCGTGATTAAAAACTGTCCATGTCCACACACGAGTTTGAATTCGTCGCGCAATGAATCGTATTTGAATTTATCTGGCTTTTCGATATTTTGACATGTAAAATGATACAGACATCCTCTTTAATGTCGGCAAACAACAGTTCAAATGCAAATATGTACAATTGTATGCTGTATTTTTTATGGAGCCACTTCCTTGAACCGAATGCACATATGCAATTTAAAGTCAGACGCGGAACAAGACATGCATAATATTATTTTGTCTTAGCGAAGAAAGTTTACTGTTAGTTTGACTGTTCATAAATATTTATGGTCGGGTATTTTTACTTTAACTGCAAATATTTCAGTTCTGCGGTTACGAAGTTAAGTAAATGAATCGTATTACATGATTTGACTTGTTTTAACAACAAACATTAATTAAACCAAATTTCACAGCTTCTTTAATGTCAGAATAGTTAAACGTACAACTGAAACATCCAGAGTTGCAGTACACATTCATAGAGAGTTTATTTTTACTTTGTACAAGTTCGATTACGAGACTCATCTCTATGCAAGTTTTAGTTATCTCATGGGGCGTGCTACTGCACAAATCTAATCTATAAACAGCAGATCACATTCGAAATGCATGAGTTATCATTAACAACAGATTTGTTTGTTGTGTGGAGACAGAAACCATTCATTCCTAAAGTGCTACATTGTTTTTGACTCTTCATATAACAAGAACAAATTATAATACTTTTTTTAATTAACCATATATTTTAATTTTGCCTCCTGTGTGTATGCTTATATTTTTTTATATTTCTTACTAAATTATTATACTAAAATTTACTCAAGAATACCATCATCTCAGTTTTCCATTTTTTCTTCAGTTCCATATAGCAAAATCCACATTTCTTCATTGTAGTACAGAAAATTTCCATTTACATTTCTTGTAGGAAATTTAACACTCTACAATAAAGGTTATTATAATTTTTTCGTAACTCTTCCTGTTTAGAAGATATTAGAGGTCAGAGTTGGAAGAATTTATCAAAAATTTCTGTTTTTCTTCTAAATTTTATAACTCATAGATAAATAAATATTATAACATGTGCAACAATACTTACACGGATAAATTTTAAATATTATTTAATTTTTATTAAAAAAATTAGAATGCGAATATCTTCTAAATAATCGTTTAACTACAACAAATCTTTTTTGTAAAGTGTTAAATTTCCTAGTAAGATATATTTTTGGCATTTTATAATATTTACTTATTTACGACTTATAAAATTTTGAAGAAAAAAAGTAATTTTTGAATAAATTCTTTAAATTTTGAATTCTGAGAGAGACCTTTTTTGTAAAGCGTTCAATTTCCTACATTTCCTGTTGCACACTTTATAATATTTGAGTTATAAAATTTACAAGAAAAACAGAAATTATTTTAAATTCTTCAAACTTTGATCTCCGATATCTTATAAACTAGAGCTATGAACAAATTTTAAGATACCTTTTTTGTATAGCATTTAAATTCTTATAAAAAATGTAAAAAGAAATTTTTGGCACGACAAGTAATGGCGAGGTATGGATTTTACCATATGGGATTGAAGAAAAAATGGAAAACAGACATGAAGAGGACATATTCATATTAAAATTAAAAACTCATCTTTGGAAAGCGTGGAAAGGTGTCTAGGATCCAATTTTTCAATATCGGAAGGTAATAAAAATATTCGATTTTGCTAATTTTGCGTAGATAAAAATCAATTGGTTTTTGAGTAAAATATCTCGAGAGGGTATTTTGGACACCATCATTATTTTCCAATTTTTGAGTGAGTATGATGGTTGAGGTAAGTCATTTCATCCCAAATGAAAATGAATGACAAATGACAATCAAGTATTGACTTGTATAGAAATAACATTACATTCCGGTCCCCCTAATATTAATAGATATACATATTAATTCACCTCCATAATATATAAAACAAAATTTGAAAAAAATAATTTTTATATAATTTTATTAATATATTTTTATGCATTAATTTACTTAGTTTACTGCTATACATAAAACATAACAATAGGAAAGGTTATGAGATGAGAAAAGGAAAAAAAATGTAGTAAAAATTATATGGAAATAAGGCAAATAATTTACAATACATCAAAAAGCATCGTTAGCAAAACTTCTTGGTTAAACATTCTACGAATGTTCATGTCTTAATTAACACAAGTAAACCAGCTAAAAAAGTTTTGCAAATTTCACTAACAAGGTTTCTATTTAATAATACAAAACTGAAACTTCCACATCAAACGCCTTGAAATTTAATTGCAACATGCAAATTGTGCTACAAAGAAAGTTAATGAAGGGCTAAGATATGTAGGATATGTAAATTTTCCACATCAAACGTAGTTAAAATCAATTTGTATACACACATACGTAGCACGGATTAATAATTTAATAAGCCTCTGAATATGAATTATGTAATATATTAATTAAATAGTAAATATTATTATTCGATATTGCAAACTTGGATGTTTGATTTATGAAGTGTACATATAAGGACTGAACATGCATAATTTAGAAGTTTTCCAGTGCATATACTATTCTTAAGAATAAATCAATAAGAGCATAAATTATTTCTGGCAAACTTTGCCGAATAACGTAAAACAAACTTTCGCAACATGAATCTATATACCGTATTATCCTAAAAATACTTAATTCACAAATTATATAAATTTTAAATCAAATTTATAAATATTTATGAGGAAACAAATCGAGACAAGAAAACGCAGTTTTTATGTTCAAAAGAAGGGAATTTGAATACGGCTTTTATGTAACATAAAAAAAAGTGTTGAGGTGTAGAGGTGAACGATTGGTCCAGTTAATCGAAGAAACTAGTTCATATTCTATTGCTGAAAGGGAAAGGCCTTTTGGGATTTATCGGTTACGGTTCGTTGGCTCGAATTAACCACAATCTTTTATTGCGACATAAACCGTCTAACAAACTTCCCGAATAACTTTTTCAACTAAAAATATTCGGCTGACCTGTAAGAGTTTTACTATAATGAAATCGTACGAATTCGAGGTTCATTAGGATAATAAATCAAACGACAAACACTTTACCGAACTAGGGAGATAAAGACAAAGGGGGATTGTTTCCATATTCCGCGTTAGCAAAATTCATTGACATAACATTCGTCAGCTATGTGTAAACAGGAAAGTGTGTCGGTGGTTAATGGCCGTGTAATTCTGAAGTCTCTACGCTCCATTCTTCTTAATTAAAAACATTAAAGTGGCACATGGTTAGTTAACCTAACACATTGGTAATGGTTGGCGCCGCCATTACTTTCGATTCACTTACTCCTTCATGTTGGAGGGTCCTCGAGTGGTTAAAGAAAACTTCTCGTTCGGTAACAAGGACGCTCATTTTAAACTCACAGGAAATTGATGAATTTGCTGTTCTTTCGATGGCAATAATACCGTGGCTTAGGGGGCTGATTCTATTACATTATTGATTGTTGTCAAAGTTGCCAATAAGGAGGTTCCATAATTATCTCACGACGCACAGTGGTGGACCAGAGAAACAGCACTCAGCCTCTACCGACTCTTGAAAATTCTAAGGCAGCAATATCTAGATATTGGTGTTTCATATTAATTATTAACTCCCTCTTTTCTGAAGTGCATTATTTCCTCTTCTCACACTGTGATTAAATTGTGTTGAGTATCGTCGTTTTTAAAATGGATGATAACAAGAAAAAAAACATATATATTATTGAAATATATTTTTTATACTGATTGGTCAAATTAATTTATGAAATATCTTACAAAATGTTTAATTTTAAATTTCTCTGGCCAGCACTGTGACTAGAATCAGTTTTCAGCCAAACTGAAATACATCTACGAAATTATTAAAATACATGTACACATATCTGGGCCAAATCTGTAAATTTTTCTGATTTTCACTCGGTTAAAATAACAATTCGATTTACTTCGCAATCAGTTTTTAATTTTCTAGAACACTTAATCGCAAAATTGATCGTGCAGTCGATTTTACACACGACCAGAGTCATGTAAAAGCAACTGACATCAGCAGATATTGAATTTAACAATACATGATGTAACACTACCCTTATCGCGTTTGTAGACTTGATTGCATTCTGACACTCACAACTTCGAATTAATTTGCCGTTCCGTGTGAATTAAAATTCAAACTTCCAACCAACAATTAAATCTTGGAAATTGTAATTTGCAAATTGAAAATTGCATAATGAAAACCCATTTATGGTAAATATTATATTGGATCAAAGTTCGTTAATTCAAATAAGAAATCAGCAGCTGGATTTAATTGCATCTTATTAATTTTAATTGTAAGTCTTTTATAAATAGTAAGAATGTCATTGAAAATACACAATATAAATAATAAATAAAAATGGAAACTTCAGATAATCTTTAGAATGTCCTACATTCGATATGATCTGTAATTACGTCTGACCTTATTTTTTGTATATTTTTGGGATAGTTATCAAAACTCCTTTTATCTCCTGATAGAGCCCCGAGTTGTGTAAATGTGCATATAAATCTTGGAACTCCTCGTAAAAAGTGGACAATAGGAAGTTCTCATCAATCCTTTAAAAACGTCCTCGTAGACTGAATAAATAATATTTTCTATTATGGAAGTGTCAGTCATGAATACGTTTAATGGATTATTATAGTTTCAGACAGACGCGTTTGGGAAGAAAAGGATTCGGCAACGGAACAGCAGATAAAACTAAATGAGGCTTCAAAACTCCTTTTTATTATTATTTTTATGGCTATAGATTGACGTAGCCTCGCCCTGATGATTATGTATGAGTGGAAACTGACAAACATAAAAGCTGAGTTATATGTTTTAATCAGAAAAGGGTGCACATCTTGTTTATGATCTGCTTACCATGTTATTAGGCACCATTAATTCCACGTAAATTGCTCTGCGCCCGCAATATTTTTATGAATATTTCGGAACATGTGCCTTTGACTGCAATGGGCAATTAAGTGTAAAAAATTGTAGTAATTTTATGTCAAGTTTTCATATTTCATTGATATCGTAAGTAACAGTTGCCCAGGGAATAGATAAGTAGAGGAAAAGGAATCAGAATTGATAGTGTTGGTAGTTTCCAACTTAATCACAATCGAATCGTATACAGTAACAGGCCGAAAACAATTCGGGGCAATCCAAGTAGTAATCCTCAGTGTCTTCGATAATGAAGTTATTACATCCAACAAACTGGACGTGCATTGTTAACGTAGCCGTTATGAGGGACAGAAGCAATAAGTAACTGGCGGAGCTCAGGCGCCGCATCCGCTGTATCGGGACGATCAAACTGTTAGTGAACAACGTAATCGAGGTTGGGGTCGAAATTGGTTTCGCAACTGAAATACGTACCCGCCAAACTGTTCCATTTACCGGCAGCATTAAAGTCCTGTTCAAAACGAGTGTTCAACGTATCTAGGAGTGGCTCTAAAGCCCCGTTCTATTTTATCAACTTCCACTAAAACGAGATGATAAATCTAATAAATAAAATTAATTTCGAAAACTAATATTTGGGAAACAATCGAAACTATATAAAACTACTTACTCAGACATTTTCGTTGCGCAAGTGTCAGCCAGACCAACCGTGTAAATATGACTTTTCTTAGGTATGATTTTAGCACAGTCAGGAGAAATTGATGTCGGAATCGGACAAGTCGTGTCGACCTCCATTCTTTTTATAAACGCGATTTATTTCCGCACGACGTCGAACCTCTATCTGTTTGATATATTACGAATATTTGTCACATGTGATTTAAAATGTATCCGTTTTGATCTGATGTTAGATTCGTCTTATTGGACTTCCGGCAACTCAGTAAAACGTAAATATTTTAAAACTGTACATTGTCTTTGATGACCAGCCGGGAAAATCTCAAATTACTGTAGAAATTGTAAGGTCTGTAAATAGTTGAAGGTGCAACTTTTGATATTTATCCTTTTCAATTTTGGCTGGTCCACATATGCCACTATTTTATGACTCCTGTTTTTAGAGGTGAGACCAAATTGTTTTATGAAGTCAACACCACCTGGTAAAAGTTTCGTGAAATATTTCATGCGATTTTTCATTTCACTTTCAAATTTGCCCCAACTAATATGCGACAATCCGGGCGCAAACAAATGCATATTTCAGCCTTTTTCCGGGACCCCTTTTTACAATACAGCCATTCGGATTATACAGTGCAGCCGTCTCCGTTACTTTGACGCGTCCCTGAGTGTGAAATGCAACGGCGTGATTTATATTCGACTAGGTGCCGTCTAATTTTAATACTTCCCTGTTCTTTCTGCCGACTGTAAATCTCTCTGTCAGTTTTATGCCGATATTGCATTACTGAAAAAGGTTGATGTTACTTTCGGCGACCAGAAACTGATGAGATTCGGCGACTGATTTATTTTACTATTTGCCACCGACTTTTTTAATACATTCGAGGTGAGAGCATATTTTTAATTACTTAAACATTAATATATTAAGGACGTAATAAACACTTGAAATATAACCACTCACTATTAGTTTTCCAACTTCCTTACAGGTGCAATGCACCGTCAAGATTTAACCCGAAACAAGACCAACTCATATAATCCGGGCGCACTAATCACCTGCACTTGCCTAGTTTGAAGATGACGATCTTAAGAGATTTTGCACATTCGCAAACTTCAATATTTCCTCTTGATGTTCGCCATGCAATCTGCGATGATAGTGCACCTCCGGTACGTGAAAACTTTACCCCGAAATGGGTCTACATTTTCTAGTGGGTTTTATGAAAGTTCGGAAACACTTGAGTACAACTTATGCTTATTCATACAGTATAATAATCTTTTATTCGTTTTATTTGATTTTTTTGTAATATTATATTTTTGGCTTGTGTCAAGAACTTATTTTATGATACCCATACCTCTAATCCTTGGCCTGTATAGAGGCAAAAAATGAAATTACTCGAAAACGCATCCAGGCTCGCTGCTCTACCAGCTCATGTAACCACGAACGATATAGTGTGGGCACGGCAACACCATATTAAATCCATAAATAACATTATCTCATCCTTATCTGCGGCGTATTATTAACACTTATTTTGCTTTATTTCTGAACGGGGCAAACGGGAGTGGTAATAAAATTTCCCTGAGAATACTATCGCATTACATAGACATTATTTTGTCATTTCCCACTAGATTTGCAGTTTCGACCGTAAATTACTACACACACATTTTGTCGGTGCAACAGACACATTATACATCGCCTGTATTCATGATTAATGGCCGGAAAGAATTCAAATTGCAGGATATTGTCCCTTGTGGCATGACCCATTGAAATTTGTGAACAAAAGTTTTACTGGTATCGATTTAATAATTATTGTCACCAGACGTTAAAGCAAATTTTATTTAATAAAAAAGTCTGTAATATACATTTTAATTAATGAGCATGTTTGTGAAAAATCCTGAAACAGTTTTAGATCATGAAATGAAATGAAATGCAGTGAAATTTTAAAAATTTAAATTCAGAGGATTATATTGTATAATCCGTCATTCTCTATTCAAAATGTTGTCGAAATAATTAAAATTAAAAATAAAATAAAATTTTAATTATTATTCTTAAATTAAAAATAAATATTTTAAATAAAATACACACAATCAACACATTAAATACTGTCAAGGAAAACAATTTAGTTATTTGGAGTTGGTTATTATTATTTAATAGTAAAGATTAATTGACATTGATTATGATTTTAGTTTATTTATTATGCTATCATTATTATTTTATAAAAAATTTTATTTTTATATAAAATATAATTTTATTATATTTTTTAATGTTGTTTTTATAGCTTGATTCGAAATAATTAAAAATATACATTTTAAATAAAATACACACAATAATTATCAACGAAAACAATTTAGTTATTTGGAGTTGGTTATTATTATTTAATAGTAATGATTAATTGACATTGATTATGATTTTAATTTATTCATTATGCTATACTATATATTTATTTTATAAAAAATTTTATTGTTATATAAAATATAATTTTATTATATTTTTTAATGTTGTTTTTATAGCATGACTTACTGTAATATATGTATGAAAAAATAAAATAAAAAATTGAAAATTTCATAGTATTAATTAACGTTAGAAGTACAATCATTATTGTTCTCTTAAAATTTATTGTAAAAATTAAACTTTTAAATAAAATAAAAACATCCTTGGAATCACACATCCAAACTTAATCACAAAAAAACTGTTTAGTATTTGAGAATAAATTTCATACTATAATTAACGTTAGATGTACAACCATTATTGATCCCTTAAAATTTATTGTGAAAATTAAACTTTTAAATAAAATAAAAACATCATTAGAATCACACACCCAAACTTTATCACGAAAAAACTGTTTAGTTTTTTTTTTCAATAAATTTGTTAACATTTTTAATACAAAATGAAAAAATTTTAGTCATAAGCCTAAGTCGCAAAATTTAAATTTTAAATTATTACATATAATTGACATTTTTATACTAGTGCACAATAACTAAAATATATACAGGATAATTCAACTAAATTATTCATTACAAATAAATATGGAGAATTGGAAAAGATGTCATTTACATTGATACGTTAATACTCCCATTTTTTACAAATTGTTACTATTTACAATTAATTATCTGCATTTTTAAACATCAATGTTACTTTTAATGAAATTAAATTTAAAATTAAATTAAATATTAAGAAATTATATCTATGTAGTTATTTATTATATAACTATTTCTATGAACATTCCCTATACAAAAAATGAATTTTAGGTATTAATTTTTATTAATTAATTATTAAAGATTTTCTCAAAAATATAGAAAAGTAGTAATTAAAGTATTTAATTTTATTTAGTTGTTACACAGCATCAAAATTTAATATTTAAGGCGTTCTTAATGAAAAGCTAATATATGTTACATAAATACGTTTTCATATAACATTGTCCTAGATAATCCTGCCCATTATTTTAATTAACCACTTTTAGGTAATCGTATTTACATGTAAACAAAAAAGCTTTATGCACGTTTATCTTTCTGTTATGCAACATGCAGTTGGATGAAGCGCTTTTAATGTAAAATACTGTTATTTTAATGAAATTAAATTTAACATTTCAACTTTGTTTTCGCAAGCTAAATTATTTTAAAAAAATATGCTTGCATTAATTTTAAAATCGAAGTAGCTCTAACAAATTGGTGGGTTAGCTGTTGTCAGACCCGGCTGAAACGCTCATAAATCCATCCAACATAACTTATCAAAATCCATTTTTAATCATATTTCAATATCCGTCGGAATTATTTTCAAATTTATCCCGTAGTTTAATTCCCGAAAACAGGATTGTAGCGCCTCGTGCCTCGAATTCCATCAATCATGACGGCTTGTATTACTCAAGGCCAAGCCCAAATAAACCATCGGAAACTGATAAATCACGTCGATGAGCAGACGAGGGCACAGATATATAATAAATCCTATTAACCATGTTACTATTCTAATATTTTCGTTCGGTTTGAGTGATGAGTAACCATGTATCATTCGGCAGCACATCATTTTAAGGGAAATGTATTTAATTCAAATAAATAACATAGGTGTCAAATTAATGTCAGAACATTAATTATTTTATCACATTTTCATACGTCCAGATTAAGAGACGTATTTGTTTTACTTTTAAAACATAGGTTTGCAATTAACTTCCATATTTGTATCTCTGCGTATTGTATTTAGTCTTGTTTAAACTGGGAAATTAATACCCATGTATCAAAATATTTTTATTCATTTGGGATTATGACTTAATCTACTGTATTTGTATAAGAAACATAAACACACCGACGTCTGTTTACTTACTTTTGCACACAGAACTTAATATATAATTTCACTATGTTTGAACGTTCAACCGGTGTGTTTGTCTAACCTGAACGAAGTTTAATTTTATTCACCTGCGACATAATTTTTAAAAACTCAACCCCTTTATTAAACTTTTTGTAACGACCTAAAGCAAATTTGCTTTAAAATTAGTTAAATTAAAATTTCCGAATTGGTCTGCTTGTACAACATGAGTAATAATTATTAACAACTTAATTAAATGTTTAGTTAAAAAAAAAATATATTGCACCAGCAACTTGTAAATTGCGCGCCTGTCTCTGGAGTGAACTAGATTGAAATTTAATTGTCCACTTTAAACCCCCGGCTAGCCGTTGATAAGACTCCGACCAGACCCATCGTGCCTTAATTTTAACAACCCAAATGGAATTTTACACTTTAGTGGAGCATATCCAGTAAGCTGCACCCCTTATTGAGCAGTTTCTGCAGACTCGTCGCAGTTAATTCCGCACGTATGAGTGTATCGTAACGTAATTTTTATTGGCAGTATAATCCAAGTGTGTAGTTGTAATAACGTCCGAGCCCCTTCAAGTTGCAGTGGTGTGCGCCCTTTAATGCGGTTTTGAAGTGTCCACGACGGCGAATGCCACTTCTCGTTTGGGTGTCGCTGAAAATGTGGGTCGTATTTGTCGACTTATCGTGCAGGGTCGGCCCGCCGCAGGAATGGAACTAGGTTTTAGTTGATTTGGGCGGACGTAGGTAAAATGTCAAAGTGAAGTGGGGCAACGAATATATTTAAGAAGGGAGTAACCGCTAAATTATTTATGTTTTCTTAGGAAACAGCTTGCTTTAAATAATAAAATAAGTTTAAAGCAATAAGGTATCAAATATATGTTTTTAAAAATTTAACACTGTAACATATAACAGATTTAAAAATTTTAATTTATTTGAATTTTACAATGACGTATAATACGATGGATAATAATGATATAAAAAGAGCAAATTATTTTATCGTATTTTATTTTCTTCATTATGTTCACAATATTTATTTATCATTGGGTTCAGAATAAGAAAGATATATTTTTATTTATTTATTATTTACGTAATATATAGTAACGATGTACTTGATGATAAAATATATTTTTTAGAGTAAAAAGATACTTTAATTTCTACTTAAAAAAATGATTTAGTAAAATTAATTAAAACAGTATTAATTAGTTAATTTTTAGCAAAAATTAAATAAAAATTTGTTTAAATGAAATAGAACATAATGCACTAAATTTAGAAATAAAATAAAATTAAATATATATTTATTTCTTTATTTATCATTGAGTTCGCAATAAGAAAGATATATTTTTGTTTATCTATTATTAATATAATATATGGTAACGAAGTAACCATATACATAAATAAATATTTATTTTATCGTTTAACATCAGGTGCACGATAGGAAAGGCATATTTTTATTCAAATTCCACCTTTTCAATTATTAAATATCCATGGCACTTACCCTTAACACTGATCCTCTTATATTTGCTGGCTGAGGGACAATTGGATGGTCCTTAAAGCGTAATATCTCCCAATGAATTTCTCTCTGAAATTGAGCTTTAAAATACACGCGAAACTGCAAAGAGTCTCATCGGAAGGACATTATCATAAGCGTTAAGCACCGAGCTACTTCTGACTTCCTGAATCGCTTTTAACTTTTAACTGTTTCGACGATGAAACAGTCTTATAATCGTTGAACTTTACATTTTATTTTTAATTAAACTACTGTTTCATACTGATTTTGCGATATACGTATGTTTATTCCTGCAATCGTGGTGTTTTCTATTAAGATTCACATGGCGTGAGTGGGAAGTAATCGGATTATAAGTCGACGCAGCTCAACGAATTAAAATTCCTGCTGCAACTTTTTAATATCATTTTAAATTACTTACGGAAATATTGATTGTAATTTAACACTTTGTTAAGATTTTACCTTTTATTATACATTGATTTATTTCGTGAAGAGGTGATGTAAAAATATGTCACATATGCTAGTCAACATGAGGCAATTTTGTATGGCACAATCGAGACAATACAATTTATAATTTATTGAGGTCCGGGAACTGCGAACAGCAGGGTATTATGTCGGCACTCATACACTACATTTGGTTTTGAAAGGGTGCCTTTATTAATATCTCGGTCGCGATATTGACCAATGTTATTCGTGTTTTTGTTGGCTGTCCATAACTGTCTGTGTCTAACTGTGTGAATTTAATTTCAAAAGGTTGGCTTTATGTTCTTGAGATTATTGATGTATATCTTATTTTTTACAGTTTAATTAACTGCTAAACAAAAATGGTTTGTTACTAATTTGTTAATTAATCTAACGCGACCATCATTACAGAAATGTAGCTGAAACTTTGCATCCACCATATTAATGAACCGCATCCACCATTTTTTAAACTTGTACATCCATTTTTCAGAATTGCGCATCGACCATTTTTAAACTTGTACAACCGTCATTTTTCAGAATTGTGCATCCACCATTTTTTAAACTTGTGATCCACCATTTTCAGAATTGCGCATCCACCATTTTTTAAACTTGTAAATCACCATTTTGCAGAGTTTGCGCATCCACTATTTTTAAACTTGTACATTCACCATTTGCAGAGTTTGTGCATACACCATTTTTGTTACTAATCTAATACCTACAATTGAAATCTCTAAATTAAATATGTTTTTCCACCAAATATGACACGGGGGAAAAACAAAGTAACAAGTTTTAGTCTATCAAGGTTATTTAAATTCTCCCTAACACGTCTTGGCATTTATTCCGTGGGGGCTGGGGTAAATTTCCTTGCTTGCTATATCCCAAACATGTTCTGTGGGTGAAAGGTCGGGGGATCTGGCTCTTCTGAAAGGAAGGCAAGGAAGAATATACGGCTCCACTACTTCCTGAAAATGTTGTCTCTAATAAAGACTAAAGGTGACCTACGTTCATGAGCAATAGCATCCCATACAATAACGTCCATTGTTTGGTGTACATGTTGGTTAACATCAAACTGAGATTGACGTGTTTCTCCTCGACTTTGTCTGACTCCTTTTCGCCCTTTATGTCCATCTAACCAAAATCGGAGTTCATCAAAAATTCCAAATTCTCCGATTTTGGACATCATCAAAGTATGCTTGACAATATCTCATCACTAGTTGGATCCTTACTATAACATCTATGTTTTACCAAAAGAATATTAAATTTGAACACCTTCTTGGTTTTCCAATTTCTTTGTCCCTGAGTATACAATAATTTTAATGACTTATTCGTAAAAAATCAAAAACGTTTCTCATCTGTCATCATCATTGTGTAAGGTTTAATGAAAATATTTATTTTCAATTTATAACATTTTTCATGTTGTCGACTGCAATTTGACTATTTGATCCTCCAACATATTTGCAAACAACATTCGATCAGGTCAATGCTTCACCTTTGACTAATTTATGTCAAACAGCATCAATAAAGTATGTAATGTCGTGATCAAAGAAAAAATTTATTGAAAACACCACATAAACATTTACTACCTTTATAAATGTAAATTGAGCTACCTGCATTCGCATTACAAATTTGCATTTTACATTAACCTTATTCACAGTCCACTTGATATCATTACACAGCTATCAGTTTTCATTTGGAAAAATCGCGATGGTGCAAAATGCACATTTCCCTATCAATCAATCGCAGCACGTTATGTTTGATTAATCACCTGACGTATTGCCGTTATAAATATTTATAAGGTCAATGGTGGAAACATGAAAGGAAATTACGACGTCGGCATTATTCTGTGTTATTATAATTTCCGTCATAGTATATATCTCCCAGGAATATGTCCTACATCACCTAATTTATACTAATGTTGTTTACAACATAAATACACGGTAATGGTTTCGCTGTTGGAACGTCAACTTAACTTGTATCTATAAATTATATCTGAAACTGATAAGTTATATTATGTAATTTATAACACTAGTTATATTTATTACATTATGAATTGCTTTATTGCGTTAATAATTCCTAGCAGTTCATTCAGCATATTTTATTTTAGTTTGATTGATAAAGAAAAAATCGTATTACCGCCTTTTTGACATGGAAATACATACGTAATCGGATTGATCGAAGTTCCAGGTTTCCCAAACAAAAGAAGCAATTTTCCTAAACAAACCGATAAGAATTTGGTTGGGAAATTGGAATATATTGACCGAAGGATCACCCGCAAACGCGTGTTGATTGTTTACGAAGCGGAAGAGGCCTGTGGCACGGCAAAAAACCGGCAAAACGGCTAAACTACGTAAGGCCATTATGCATTCAGTCGACCTAGGCACGTGGTCCTGTCGTGGCATCGACATTAGTATTCGTGACGCTGATGTTTCGCCTCGGTGGTCCATTTTTGTCGGCATCACCGGACACAACCGGGTTACCTTCCCAAATAAATTAAAATTGGGCGCCGGGACGGGACACACGGTTAAGCATTCCGTGTCTATACGCAGCAAGAATTTTCCTCCATTTAAATTCGGCGGGGATTCGTTTAATAAGATGGAAGTTCTGCTGGTTCCACAAATTCTGTTACTGACATGTAATTTCAATCATAACTTGTTCTTTGTTGCTAAATCACTTTTGTTTCGTTTTATTATGTTGATATTTGTTCCTGAATTTTTCAAATTGTTTTAGTCAATTGCTTTTCGTACCAATAATAACACAAATCAACGAGTCGTTAATATTTAATAAATAAAGCTTTAGTAGTTATAATTTGATATTTAAAATTGTTAAAAGTTTTCACGTGGTGGCTGAATAAATCTAATTAAAACAAGATCAATAAAAGAGTACCAATCAAAAATTTAAAATTACGGCACATGTTAACAAAGTTTCCACTCAAAGTTTTAAATATCCCGAGGAATTAATACAATAAAACATTGCCAAACTTCATTAGCAAGTTCTGGGGAATATCCATCATGTTTCCAAGATTGACGAATGAATATTGACTCGAGTGGAATCGACGCGAGCCCGGGAGAATAAAAATTTAATCCCCAGACTGGACGTTTAAAAAGCTCGGTGATAAATTGGCCTCATTAGCAACTTACCGCCGCTACAACCGAGTAAGGAGCCAATATAAGAAAATTGATTTTAAAACAAAGGAAAATCGGAAACGAGAGCTCTCCAGGATTCGAGTATCGTCGGGAAGAGTTATGTGGGACATTAAGGAAATGTCCTGCGGTACAACCATTGCCGGGATAAATGGCCCAATGGCTGTTTGTGTAGATAACATAAATTAACTCGATTCTTTAGATGTGTACTTAAATGTTGCAGTTACTTACAATTATCTTGTGTTATTTGGCTCCAATCTTCATTTTTCTTCATTTAATGTCCATATTAAAATCAAATACTCCCATTTTTAAAAATCTGATATTACAGTATATTTTAGTGTATGTTATGTTGGAGTTTGTGTTATGCTTAGCTTCTACTTTAAAATAAAACAGGGGCTGTTCAGCATCATACACTTGCATGTAGAATTGCCTACTTATTTAAATTACCATAAAAATGAGCTTTGAACCTGATGCCATTAATGGAATCCCATCGACAGTCCGTACGATAAGGACTGAACAAAATGACATGCAAATCTTTCTACATTTCTTGGATTTGGCAGAAGAGCAGTAGATAATAGTCATGACAGTGAGTAAACATTATTTGCACACTTCCTTGATATGCAGCTACCGAAAAATATGTTTACAAGTGTTAGCGGTTTGAATGGTGAAACGTGTCCAGATCCAACAATGAAGAGATCAAGACGAGATTTCAAGTGAGACGAGTAATTTATTCGAAAAACGGAATAGATGTTATGCCGCGTAAGAGGATCAAAATATACGTATAATGATAAACTTGGCATTTTTGTCACGTAATTTTCTAGGGAAAATTCCTAAAACCAATAACTTGCAATCGTTCGTTCAGTTGAAACGTGCATTGGCCAAATAAATATAGTTATTGCGGAATATGCATTATTCGCATTTTAGATTTTCTAGACTGTAACAGCAGACGGGGTATTTCAAGTGGAATTCATTAACAGCCAACGCAAATATAGAGATTACATTTCTTCCAACAACGTTTTGAACTCACTGCTATCTCTTTAGGATTGAATTTTAAGTAATAAAATATTATTTATATCATAAATAAATATTTTACTAGCATGCAAATATTCTTACTTTTGTACTGAACAAGCAAAAACAGTCATATGGAGTGCATTACCCCGGAAGAGCCCACATCCAGCTATAAACTTCATAAACCGTCAGAGCATATGGCAGCAGTGCATGGAAATCCTAGATTATAAACCCCCCGTTTCGGGTAGGGGCCCCGGAGCAAATTACCGTTATAGTGCCTAATTGCACATGGCTTAGACTTAAGGAGGGCCACATTTGATGCCCGAATATCTTACAAGGTAGACGTGAGCTGCATCTGAAGGGATTTTAATTTCGACTTTAATTAAATTTTAAGGACGGCATAATTTAAAGTTGAACGTTCAAAGGGCCATATCCAAATCACGAGGCCCATTTCGCCTGAGACACCGTCATTTTTAATAAGTCGGAGGAAATACAAAACGGTTTCGTGTTGACGGCACATGTGTCAAAGTGCGCTCCTTGAGTGGAGTACTCACATAAAATACTATTGTAATACAGGTTTATGGGGACGCAAGTGTTATTAAACATTTTTATAAGTATATATATTTTTAAGCGTTTGTTTAAAATTTTAACGTATAATGTTTTTCTTCAGCCAATGGGAATGTATCCGCACAAGTACGAGTGGGCTTCCACAAACCAATTGAATGGTGATTGTTCGATTTGGATTCGTGCTGCTCAATTGGAATTTGACGATGGAAGTTGGGAATGTCAAGTGACTGCCAGTGATTTTCACACACAAGATGCTCTGACTAGTTCACCTATTCGGCTTGTAGTAAGAGGTAAGTGCAACATATAAAATTTGAAATTCAATTTTAAATTATTGTCAGCAAAGACAAAATGCTGATTAAATTTGTCTTATTGATGTTTCAAACTTTTTAAAAAGACATTTATTTTTATAGTACTCAATTTTAAAATATATTTTTGACCTACACTAAAATTTTGAACCTCCATTTATGATATCAGTGAGTTTTAAGAATTTATTAATTATTATATCAACGTATTAATTATAATTTATAAAATAAAATAAAATAATATTTAATAAAATCAAAACAAATCTCTGATAAAACTAGAAAATATCAAACTTTATAATAATCAATAAAAGCAAATAATAATGTTGTCAATTTTTATTTTGTAAGTTTATTATCCATTTGTACTGTTTTGATTTATTATGTGTTAATTTTATAAACTCATAACTGACAGTTTATCCAATAAAAATTTTAATAAAAATAAATAAATTTTGAACCTCCATTTATCATATCAATGAGTTTTAAGAATTATTAATTAATATATCATATTATTATTTATAAAGTAAAATAATATTTAATAAAATCAAAACAAATCGATATTGTTAAATTCACATTTATTTCTTAGTTTTTACTAAATCATAATATGTAATAATAATACATAGTTCTGTTTTTATTTTACTTTCTTAAATAGAACTTGTGAAAAGGATATTCGTAGGCTATTTTATGCTTTATATTTGTATATTTCAACTACGATATTTGCGCTATAAAAATATTATGTTAATCTATATCTAATAATTGTGATAAATTACAAAATCAATAAAAACAATTTAATAACAATAATTTTATAATAACTCAGTTTGGTTTCATGATTAATTTTATTATTTTTTGTTGCGTGGTCACATATATCATAAGTTATATAGCAATAATTTTAAAATGTGAATTTTTAATGCAAATTTACAATACTGAAAACCATGAACAAATTGTAAAAGTAAAAAATGTTTATATTATATTACACTGTTCAATAATTGTACTTTACGAGGTAATAAAAACTTTATAATTGAATTTTGATACAAATTTCTAATAAAACAAGAAAATATCAAACTTTATAATAATCAATAAAAGCAAATAATAATGACAAATTTTATTTTATAAATTTAATACCCATTTGTGCTGATATTACTGATTATCATCTAATTTAATATTTTTAGAAAGCTATTTATTTCATTCCATCAATTTTAAAATATATTTTTGACTACATATATATATATATATATATATATATATATATATATATATATATATATATATATATATTTAAGGGTTTTAATACCTTTCTTTTTGATTTTACTTTCATGAATGCAAATGGTCTAAAGAATATTTGTGGGTAATTTTATGCTTTTTGTATTTTGTATGTTATATTTCAACTGCTATATATGTGGTATAAACATATTATGTTAATCTATATGTAATAATTATGATAAATTGCAAAATCAATAAAAACAATTTAATAGCAATAATTTTATAATAACTCAGTTTGGTTTCATGATTAATTTAATTATTTTTTGTTGCGTGGTCACATACTATATGTTATGTAACAATAATTTTAAAATTTGAATTTTTAAAGCAAATTTACAATGTTGAAAACCATCAACAAATTGTATAAAAAAACTGTATGCCAAATGTTAATATGTTACACTGTTCAATAATTGTACTTTATGACATAATAAAAACTTTGTAATTGAATTTTGATACAAATAAATTTCTAATAAAACTAGAAAATATCAAACTTTATAATAATCAATAAAAGCAAATAATAGTGTTGTCAATTTTTATTTTGTAAGTTTATTGTCCATTTGTACTGTTATAACTTATTATGTGTAAATTTTATAAGCTCATAACTGACTGAGTTTATCCAATAAGAATTTTAATAAAAATAGAGTTATTGATTAATTTGTGCCTTTGTTTGCTACAGAACAATTGTTCTCCATTATTTTTGGGACGTCTCACCTAGTTACAATTTAATCAAATTATTAGTACAAGTAATCGCTTTGTTCCAGCGATTATTACAGTCCTTTGACAGTAACTGACCACGTACACGTATCGCACATAATCCAGGGTCACAGCCAGATAATTTATGACCAACTTAAACTGTTAATTAGTTCAATACACGCCATAATTAGGGTTAATCTATGTAGTAGCGGTCATATTCACATAGTTTGTAGCATGTGCGATGAAATGGCTAAATCAGCGACTGGCTATTAATGTTGTCATTACTACGTGGTTAATAACCGCGTAAATATAACACCCATTTATTATGTTATTAGCGGAATGGGCCGGCCATTTGAGCCGACGGACATTATTAGACCTTAATTGGTCCTTGGAGACTCTTGAGCGGTTGAGTGGCGCAATTCTATTCACATTAGGGGGAATCTAGGATTTGCGTCTTAATTGATGTGAATTGTGGAGTGTAAAACAAGTCGAAAATCTTCAAGGCAGAAAATTACATGTTCAAATTTAATGGTCGCCCCCACGTATATTTTAAACACAATTAATGAGACGTGTACCGTATTTCCCATATAAAATTAGCCAACGCAGATATTTATTATGTTATTTACTGTTTCGCGAGTAAATTTTACGGCAAGCACACGTGTTTGGGATTTAAGTTATCGGTTTAATGGCCGAATTCACGGCATCGGCTAAGAAACGGTCTCAAATCCCGCCGGGCAATTTCAATTTATTGGCATCCATAAAATAGTTTCATAAATGTAAGGAGGTAACTCGTCCGACTCAAGGATAGTTATTTAATTTTCTTAGCGCCGAACGATCTCCGAGGAATACATATAAAGGAAATTGGTTTAGGATTGAGGTGAGAATTGATTCGATGGAAATTATAGAGCTGTAAAGAGAGTTAGTGGGCAATATTGGGTTAAGGAACGGCACCGGTGCTGCCAAAACGTTAAGGTAAATTTTAATCATGTCAAGAATATCAATATGTTTGACACATTACTACATTTTTGAAGCATATTATTCAATGTACAATAAATTTGATACATTTATTATTAGTTACTGAATTTATATCAATTTTGTTGTGCTAAATTGTGTTTAATATTATTGTAGTAAAATAGATGGTTCTAATGATTAATAAATTTAGATTACAAAGCATCAATTAATAGTTGCTTTACAATAGTCTGATTGTAGAAAATGTAGTAAATTAGTCGCATATAGTTATACATCATACGTAGTACATGTGTAGTTAACACAGTTACCAATGAAACAATACCACTAACTCGTCAGCATGCAACCCAACCAACGAAACACCGAAAACAATTGCCCGACAAACAGAAAGCGTACAGTTCTTGCATCCAGGCAATTAAAGTTGAAATATTAAACAATTCCAAACAAACCATGGTTATATGGCAGTAAACTAAACATAAACAGTAACAGGTTCCAGATTATTTGGAATTCAATTAGAGATACGCTCGTGTGTTCCACGGGCTAAGTTTGAACTTCAATTAAACATGTCTATGGCTCTGGTTGTTAATTGGGTTACTGGTTCTGACGTCGAGGAGTTAATATATAATATTGTTGTAGTTTCTTGAATAAAGAACTTATTGTGCAGTCTCCAATTTACTATAAAATATTTTAGGGTGCGATATAAAAATTTTATTGTATACCCACAAAACTATAGTCAATAAATGTAAACTCCAGTACATATATTTGACCAGTTATATTATTTAAATATTTGCAGCTCTGGACGGTCAATATTTTAAATTTATTTTATTTTTTATATATATACGAACTGTATAAAAACAGCTGATTTAGATATTTTCATAAAATTGGCGTCTGACAATTTATGCTTAAAGATATTTGTTTATTTTTTTAATCAATTATTTTCTGTAATAGGTTAATATTTTTCTAAAAAAAAATATATAATAAATAATACTGTAACAGGCCAATTGAAAAGTCCCCGGTTTACCATAGTAAAACACATTTTTTTTGGCAAAATTCGATTTTATTATTCAACATAGTTGTCTTCGAGGGCGATACAGCGATTATAGCGATCTTCCAACTTTTCGATACCATTTTTGTAGTATGATTTGTCTTTCGATTCAAAATGGGCCTCAGTTTCGGCAATTACTTCTTCATTGGCGCTAAATTTCTTTCCAGCGAGCATTCTTTTGAGGTCTGAGAACAGGAAAAAGTCACTGCGGGCCAGATCTGGCAAATACGGTGGATGCGGAAGCAATTCGAAGCCCAATTCATGCAATTTTGCCATTGTTTTTATTGATTTGTGATACGGTGCAAAAATTCAGGTTTATTGCGCTTGAACAGCTTCAAACACTGCTCAGAATCTTCTTCAGATCGTTTGTGAGCTCACGCGTCTACAAATACATCTACAAATATTCGTTAATGATATGATGTACACGTTCAGATGATATCTTCACAATGTCTGTTATCTCAATTAACTTCACTTTACGGTCATTCAAAATTATTTTGTGAACTTTTTTAATGTTTTTGTCGGTGACAGCCTCTTTTGGGCGTCCACTGCGTTCGCCGTCTTCGGTGCTCATTTGACCACGTTTAAACTTAACAATCCAATCGATGATGGTTGATTTTTCTGGTGCAGACCCCGGAAACTCTTCATCAAGCCAAGATTTTGCTTCAACTGTATTTTTTCCCTTCAAAAAGCACACGAAATTCTTTTTTTTTTTCCATCATTTTTCAAATAACAAAAGTAGCTACACTCACAACGCAATATCCCACAAACTAATGGTCGGACTGCGGTCAAATTTTGACATGTATTATTTTAATGTTGGTACTAACCAAAAATCATATGTATTTAATACTAACACCGCCAGTTGTGTGTCGGGCCGGGGACTTTTCAATTGACCTGTTATATTATATACAATAAGTAAAAGTTTTGTTGATGCAATTTTGTTTATTATGATATTTAATATTAATATTTAATAACTAAAATTTTCTACTTCAAAAGAGGCGCTATGTAATTAATGGATGTTTTTATCTGTAAGACACTTTAAGATAAACACCAACATAAATTTACGTTAGTAACAAAAGGTGTTTTCTTGCAACGCTCCCAGATAAACTACAAAGTATTGTAGGCTTTCGAAACACAAAGTCTTCGCAAATGCACCGTCGAATCAGTGCAACAAATTCGCAGTGCCCCTTTACATTCAATTTCGCACAATCGAGATCATAAATATATTTGAATGTTTTCCCGACAATATTGTAATTTTCAATCTGCGGTTCCCGGCAAGTTTCACAATGCCGGCTCAGTGGTCCATGCGAAGCGCCGACACAAAAGAAAATGCTACGTTATCGAACGTAGTGTGTGTCGGGACTCTATATATAGAGATATTCAAGTAACATGTGTTTTCAGTTTGCCTGGAGAGACTTAAATGTCTCGGCACGCTACGCAAATTTTATGTGGTGCTACGGTGCATTCCGTTCACGAGTAAAAAGCCTTTTGAGACTCGGAATTTTGTTCACTGGGAAACATTTTTATCTTGTTTCTATTTCGTGGAAACAATATCATCGTTTTCTCTCCAAGAATACTGATAAAATGACAAAAGCAAATATAATAATGTTCCTTTCAACAATTTATAAACTGTGGTTTTAACTCCAAAATATGGAATTCTTTTCAATGAAATGTAATTATTAAATATTTAAATAATTTTTATTTTTAATTTCTTGATCAAAAAGTATTTTGTCGTTTAAAGGGTATATGTTGTATGAATTTCACAAATTTGTGCACTTCAAAAAAAAAAAAAAAATACTTGGTGAGAATAAATCTTACAATAACCCTAAAATATTGTACTGAAAGTGCCGAAATAAAGAGTAATAAAGTTTTATTTATTTTGTAAGTTACAACTTTGGCCCTATTAATTTTTCTAAATTGTTTGGCAAAATGAATAGGAATAAAATTTAAAAACATTTAGTAATGAATCTTTCATTTTTGTTCAAAAAATTAGTCTTATGACGTCAAAACCATCTCATAATCATTAAAGTTTGATTGAAAGCTAATATATATGATAAAGACAACAATTTCCGATTTAATTACTATTAACCAAACTGAAGCACAACTAATCCACTACTAAAATCTAACAAAATTACAATTTACAGAATTTAAAACCAATTGAAACAAGATATTATCCAGTTACAACATTTTATGCAATAATCAGAATCATTTTAACCGTATATTTAATGGTAATGCAATTTAAACTGACCCCTATAACAATGAAAAACCCGGTGCAAACGTTAAAAACGGTATTGTTTAGCAAGCATTATAACCTATCGGGTTTTAAAGTCGGTAAAAGTGCCATCACTGACAATGGACATAATAACCCGATAGTGTGGATTACCTTCCAGAGTACACGGCCATAAAATCGGATGGGCAGTTTACACGAAACAGACCGGGACAAGCCGGGACAGTTCGGCCAAAACAAAAGCATTCCAACCGATCTAATGGTTCCCTTCAGTCCTCCCGTTATGGCATTTCGAACACAAAGACACCAGTTTAATTTCATTGTTTCCGTTGCAGGAAATAGTTCCTGATGACTGAACGAAATTAACTAATATCGGTGGAAATGGCATTTTTAAATTGTGTTCGGATGATGCTTCTTACATCTTGTTTTATGACCAGTTACAAACGGAGAAAACACAATGATGTCCATTATACACATACTTTTCCTTTTGTATAAACTTGGGCATTAAGCATCTTCCGTATATCACAGCATATATCACATGAGCCAAAAACTTGATAACCGAAAGAACATTATATTCATAAGAAGGCCCTAAGCATCTTCATATCTGCATAAATTGGCGAAGTTTTTAAGTTTCGATGCCGAAATGGAGTAAGCATGTGGAAAAAACGCCGTGGGAGCATGAACGGGGGGATAATACATATTTAAAATGTCCTGAAGCGCGGTTAAATGTCTGGAAAAAATGGCATCGGGATGACTTCTTTGTCGCTCGAGGGTATTTTCACACTGCCTGATTTACCACAATGAGGCGATGTTTATGGCAAATGGTATGAAAGGAAAAACAAGATGTTATTTTTATAAAATCAAACGGATGTCGTGATTGGCATTAAAATTCAAAGCTTTCCTTTCCTTGCACATTAGAAAATCCGAATCTTATTAGTTTTAATTCAAATGAAACATGAACTAGTTAAAACTTGCAAACACATTGTGCAAATCTATCGCTTGAATTCAGAGTGGACGTGTTAAAAACCTTCCATTCTAATTCCCAAACGGGATATGATATATGCAGATCCCAGACTGAATTAATACGAAAGTTTGGAGAGTTTCGGTGGTGTTCGATGGGAAGTCTCGATTCGGCATTTTAAACACGCCCACTCTAATTACACCTGATACTAGATCGTTACTGTTGATTTTGTATCAATGTTCAAATTGTGAGTGTTCTATAAATTTCATACAATTTTAATGGAGACAAAAATTAAAAATATTCGCTGCAAGTTTTGATTAAAAGTTGCAATAAAAAAAGTCTGTCACATTTTAATTTGTCAATTTGTTTTCCACGTTGCTGCCATTAAATATTTCAAGATTAGACAGGGAACGGCGCTGTAATTTAAAAAGCGCACACGAGGAGATATAAATTGTTTGAAATGAAGCAGGAAGTGGATACATTGGTCGGTCGGTTGGCTTGATGGTTGGATGCAGGCTCTTGTTGCGCTTTACACTGTTACCCACTTTTAAATGCACACAGGCACATTCAGATAAATTAACATAATTGTCGCATTATATTTGCATATCTGGGACGTTGGTCGCTGTAACAGGCTTTTCTTGTCTGAATTTGGGACTGTTCCGGCTCGAGGAAATTTCTGATACAGGTTTTGGTAGGGGAAGTTGGAAAGTTTGAGAAGGTCATTGTATGTTAAAGTGGATACATTATAACTATTGGTGGGTCTGAATGTGGTGTATATTTTACATACGTACACATAAAACTAAAACTATTTAGCATGATTGTTATTATAAGTTAAATAAATAATTGTCATTATTTTCGAATCAAAAATAATAGTTTAGTAGATTGCAGTGGCGGCTCGTAAGGTTTGAGTTTGATTGGAACATTATATATAAAACAAAAACAATATTTAATGTTTTTACCCATAATTAACAACATACAATTCAAATATCATATATATATAGATTTTTAAATCACAAAAACCACTTTTATACCAAATATCTTCACTACTCTTTGAAAATAAAAGACATGGCCAGCAAAATAATTTATTTATTACTGTACTTTCCGTTAGCTAATCAAATTTATCAAACTAAGATACATCTACGGTTTTTTGTCTAGTATTTGTTACAATATTCAAATTGGACGGTTTAATTCTTTAACAAAAATATTGAAAATACACATTTACTTAATAAAAAATCACCACTAATTGGTATTTCTTATGTTAATAAATTAATTCGTGTTTTTACTGGTTGACTCAATATCCTAATAAAAAGTAGATGCAGCTGAATTCACCACACACACAAGAACTTTATGAAACTGAAGAATCGACAATTTTCAGGAGCTTCGTTTGTGTCGGTATTTGGAGTTATCTCATTGGCTAGAGGCACGCCTCAGGTCTCCTATCATAGAAACAATAGGCCGATCTTAAAGCGCTTGCGAGAATATTGGATATATTTAAAAGTGCCTCTGGAAATTGAAATTTAATATAAAGCTGTTTAATTGTCGGTTTTAGAACATAGTACCCTTCTTTTTTGTTTAATTTTGCAATTCAGTAAACATCTAATTGCATTACTAAACACAAAGATATATAACTCAATTAATTCATTTTGTATTTGCCTAGTACATAAGGAAAGATTTGATGTACTGGTTCTTCTCAATTTTTCTGTCTACATAAAGAGTTATTTGTTTTTTATTAGGACATTTTCTTATTGTATTTTCAGTCTGTTGTTTCACAATTGTTAATAACACTGTAAATCATAACTTTAGCAATATTAAGACACAAAATTAATTGATATCAATTGTTAGTTTTTTTTCTCTGAAATGAAATGTTTCTTTCTTCCCACTAAAAGTGACTCATTCAATAAAATATCTCCGTTGCTTTTAAGATATAACATATAAAAACAAAAAAAAAAAACATATAGGATATTAAAATATGTCTTATATACTTGTTGGGCAAATATTTAATTTTATCTAACACATTAAATGAGTCATTGTAACTATATAACTGCCACACCAACAGAGAATTAAAAAAGTAGTTAATAATGTCCATATGGTACTGAACAATTAAGTCAACCCTATGTCAAAATCAAGTTAGGCTGACAACATTTTACATCGTGTTTTTATTCATTCTGTTCAAAAGCTATCGGGAGAGACCTTTTACGACCTCACTGCTCACTGTGTTAAAAAGTATAAAATCAAAAATAAATTCAAATTAATGACATTGATTCATAATTAATAATATTTTCTCTTTTCATTTCATTATGCTCATGCTTTGTGCTGTTTTAACAAAAATATGGCCAACAGCAAAGTAAATAGAATTCGTGTATATTTGTCGTGTAAAAAGTGATTTGTTTGCATTTAATCGACATAAAGCGATATTTTTGAAGAGTGGCATGTTAAACATCACTTAATATTGGTATAGTTTTGCATATTAGAGCCATAACCTATAAATTAATTCGAATATTCAAATTATTTATGCATACTTAATTAATTATTATCTACTTAATTTATTCCCCTAATGGACAATTACGTTTAATATTATCAACTTCAATTAATCTTGTAACATAAATATGAATTATGACACATTTTTGCTATAAATAATCGGCATGCAAACGCATTACAACATTCTTTACTTAAAAGTTTTAGAATTAGAAAATGTTTGTTCAATTTTAAAATGATAAATCTTTGTAAGTTACGTTTATTTTTCGCAGTTGTGCATTTGTGAAACCACAGTACAATCAAATATTTGCTGATGTAATATTTTAATCGGTTGACACACTAAAATCTCTTGTTTAATGTAGAACTCTGGACGTAACATGTCAAATTTATTTAACATTATTTGATTTATAATGATAATTCTATAATCCTCAGTCATACATATTTAAATTGTTTCATTAGCTCCAATGGAGTATGAAAATTTCCATCTAAACGAATCCATTATTTTTTACTCAACAAATTGAAAATACCTAATTAATTTTAATAAACCATTCACGAGTTTATCTGAATTGGTGAATGAAATAATTAGTTTTTCGGCAATTTAATCTTTTAGTCAGTAATTAAAACTGTCCAAATGTAACGATTAAAACTGGATTATCTAATTTCGATATTTTGTATTTAATATTATTTCTGAAAATTGTTTTGATTTGATTAACAAACTGTCACACGCACAATACACCTAAATCGTATAATTGGAAATTCCTTTTGGAGTTACGTTTAATCAGTGTGTGTATTTTTAATTTTCCATTTAAATCGGAAACTCTCCTACGTTGAAATTTCCACTCAATGCGAACTAAACAACCCGCGGGTATTTTACAGATTTAATATTAAAATTAGTTTACTTCAATCTCACTTTTTTATTGTTCGCCGGGAAAATGAAATAGAGCGGGTCAATTATAAATTACTTTTTTAATTAGCATGACCGCTGTAAGCTATTTCGGGTCATAAAAAGTTTAATTTTCAATTATCGTCTATTGCCAAATAAATCTGGAGTAGCAAATTATCGATTACTTCAGCGAATCGAAATCCGACCATTTATTTTCTTAGGTTATAAATTAGGGTTTCCAAAAAATACACACCGATAATTTGTAAAGACTGCGAAACGGGAGAGGTCGATCGCGTTATCTAAGTGGATAATCGGCTATGATCCCAGACAGTGGCTCTGAATGTTGAATGGGACGACGCTGAAATGACTTGAAATAATGGACCTATTTGGGCAAGATTTGGCAGCACTTTGCAACGTTTTAAGATAAGTAATATAAAATTTTTATTTATTTTATTTATAACAACCTTTATTACTTACATATTGTTTGAATTTTTCAATAAATCACTACTTTTTCAATTAAATATTAGAAAATATATAAGTATATATATATATATATATATATATATATATATATATATATATATATATATTCTATATATACTCAGTGGCAGAAAAAATGCAACACCAAGAAGGGGATGTTCAAATTTAATATTGTTTTTGGATGAATGGTTATAGGAAGAAGTAAATTTCATATTTTTTAATAATTAATTAATTATGTGTTTGTCTACCGATGTTCTCTAAACACTCCCTGACGGGTCTTGGCATTGATTCAATGAGGTGATATATTTCCTCTTGACGTATAATATATTCATGTCTTAGAACCTCTAAGGTCAGTAGGGGCTGGGGTAAATTTCATAGCTCATATACTCATGTTCTATAGGTGGAAGGTCGGAGAATCTGGCTAGCAATGGCACGAGATTCACATGGGTCTCTTCAAAAATGTTTACATTAACTCTGGCAACATTATATTGCTGAAATATTGTATCCCTGGGCCGATTAAGATAAGGAAAACTTTCGGCTCCACTACTTCCTGAAGATAACGTTGCGCTGTCAGGTTGCCTCTAATAAAGACTAGGAAGAGGTGACCTACTTCCATGAGCAATAGCACCCCATACCATAACGCACATTGTTCGGTGTATAGGTCACTCAACACCCGACTCTTTTTCGCCCGTTACGTTTACCCAAACACAAGCGGGATTCATCAGAAAAGATGACTAGAGGTCCTTCTACATTCCAATTTTGACGTAGCTATTTATGTTTTACCAAAAGAATATTAAATTTGAACACCACCTTCTTGGAATTCCAATTTCTTTGTCATTTAGAATATATATCAGGAGATTAATTATCGGATTAAATGTATAAATATTGAGACCACTATGTAGATTTAACCGTCAGATATGTCAGTAGTGCGAAGAACATTTAAAACTTCGCAAATGTACTTGAAGCAGTGATCCTCATCAAAATATTAAACGATCCAATTTGACCTCTTGAATTTTATCGTTGCAATCAAAACGGGAGCCGGCGTTGCACCGGAAATAAATAAGTAAATAAAACAAAACGCTATCTGTGTCTGACTGGTTCGAGTGGCGATAAAGCTGTATTAAAGAAAATGGCTCCGTTGAAAATTTTTCAGGGGGTTGGGAATATTTTTCGACATACAGAACTACGGAAACTATTTATCGTTTATTGCTTCCTTCTACGTCGCTCGATGGAAATATGTTCTAATTTATGGCATCGCTGAATTAAGCGGAGTTTTTAAATTTATTTGTTATGACACACCCTTTTCTCGTTGCGGCATTCGAATTCGAAGCTAAAACCTACGTTCAATTTAAGAGGTTTAATTTAAATATTCGGAAAATACGAAATTAAATTTGAATTTAATAAAGATAAAAATAAATGTTTTTTATATAATTCTTTGATAGCTTTTATAATGTTTAAACTTTTAAAACTTTTACATTCGTGTAGAGTTTTATGTTCAAATTAAAAATTGCATGAATTTATTGTCAAAGTAGAATACAAATGAAAAGTACTTACAAAATACTGAAAGAAAACCATATTATTATCCACAAGAGAATATATTATATAATATATTTTTAACTCAGTATTAAAGAAAAGTCTTAAAAATTAGGCAGTGAGAAACTACAATTAAATTCTTATGGTAAAAAAAAATTATTATGGTATTGATAATTTGGAAAATATTATAACACAATTTACTCAGATTCAAGTCAACAATTTACATGGTATTGGTGAATAATGTGTAGTAATAAATTCTCTAATAGACTGGATTGGTAAATTGTCAATACTTCCCAAATAGTTATTTATCATTTTATAATTCTATCGACTCTCCTGAATTTATTTTAGTAAATTTCTGATGAAGGTATCGGTGTATTTCTCTAGAGTCCATTCCACATCATTAAAAAACACTCCCGTTTCTATTGAAAACGTTGTTACGTCTATTATCCGAATTGAATGACCAGGTAAAGTTTTGTGTAAATCTTGTAAATTAAGTTTATCTGCCTTTGGAATAGTTTTATTACATAAAGTGTAGGCTCGAATAGACGCCCCTGTCGCAACTGCTGTGGCGGGATTTATAATTTTCTTTATTTTTTTACCATTAAAGTATTGACATATCATTTCTTGCAACTTCAGTATTTTTGTTGAATCTCCAATTAAAACTACGTCGTTTATATTGTCTTTGGTGATGCCCCTCTCTTTTAAACATCTGTCTAATATGTATATGCATTTATCAAACGCTTTTTGTGATAATTTATTAAATGTTTCTCGTCCTAATTCAAGAGGTAAATCATCACCGTCATCATTGCAACTGTCTAAGCTCGAATATACGTGATCCTTTTTCGATAGACCCACCTTAATCTTCTCGTACAGTGATTTTAGACGCTTTTTTGTAACATCTGATAAACCTATTCCTTTTTCCATAAAGTATTTAAAGATTTCTTCATCCAAATATCTTTCTCCCAAAAATCCATCGTCATCAATACTTAAAACCGAAATATCATCATTTGATTTCTTTACTATTGACACATCAAATGTACCACCTCCGAAGTCAAAAACGACAGCAGTTTTATTTTGATCCTTGGTGACATGAAAATAATATAAGGCCGCTGCAGTGGGCGCAGGAGTACGTTAATTCCTGCCAACTTCGCTGATTCCATTGTGGCAGTTCTTTGACTATTATTAAAATATGCCGGGACTGTAATCACAGCTTTTATTTCTTCGAAATCATAGTCAGCTTTTAAACGTTGAACAAAGTACTTAAGTATTTCGGCACTGACTTCTTGTGGTTTTATGCATGTTTTCTTATTTTCTTTAGTGACTTCAAATTCCACTAAATCGTCTATTGACACCATGCGGAAAGGGTAACTTTTGTGAATTGTTTGGACAACATCGTCACAAAATTTACGAACCTTTTGGAATCTGCAAAGTTTGTTTAAAATAATACCATTTATGTATTTGTGGATGGGTGCTTGGAGATTATCACTAATAAAGTTTAATTTAAACCTTAGCGTACAGCCCATTTTATTTAAAAATTTCTTCATCCAAATTTCTTTACCTCAAAAATCCATCACTATTAATACTAAAAACAGAAACGTTACCATTTGATTTCTTTACTATTGATACATCAAATGTACCTCCTTCAAAATCAAAAACGAGAATAATTTTATTTTAATCCTTGGTAACATGAAAATAATATAAGGCCGCTGCAGTAAGCTCGTTTATGAAGAGAGTACATCAATTGCTGTCAGTTTTCCAGCTTCTATTGTAGCAGTTCACATATAATATAAAGTGTATATACCAAATATTAAGAAAAAAATAAAACGAGCATCACAACTTGCTGTTGCTGAAAATTAACTTATCATAAACCGACATTAATCCCAGTAATTAATCACAATTTGTCATCGTGAAAGTAATAAACGATTTTCAGGCAATTTCCATCTTGGAAGAAATCTATATTTGTGCCTAAATTACCTTTGTAATTATGTAATTAGTAAAGTTGATATAGATCGAAATTATATATTAATGTGCAAAGTTTTCGGAGCGTTAATTGTAGCCATTGTAATCGATAGACGTGAGAATTTGTGATCGTGCATGTTCAATTTAGTTAGTACAAAAGATATTTGTTTAAACAAAGTGAAATATTTTGTATTTTATATTAAAATATATACAGTATAAACTGAAATGTGAATATATTTGAAGTGTGTTTGTAAATCGGGCTTTTTCTTTGGACATAAATAGTTTACAAACACTTCCGAAACACAATTTGCAATTTCTTTAGCATTATTCAGAATTCCCTAGCCAATACCTTGCTGCGCCGCCATAAATTTGTACATTCGCTTGTTTCGTTTAAATATCCAAGAAAAGTGAGGGTTTCCATTGTGCTCGCATTTATCAGCCAAAACGTGTTATGTTTCCAGACACATAATATACGTGGCTCTAGACGCCATTACATATGCGCACCTTTATTCAATTTTCGAGTAAAACAGATAAAATACACACTATCAAATCATCAAATTAAAAACTATTTTGCTACGAATTCAAAAAAGGAATTTATAAACAAATAACCTACAATTTACCGTCAGAGTCAATCATTTTTATACAAAGGTGGGTAATTTTTGTGTGATTGATGATTGTCCAACAACCCCCTCCTATTTGCATGCCCGTTTTTACGTGTCCCATAAGCAGGAAATTTAAAGTACATAATGTTGGGTAATTAGGGCAATTTACCTTAACAACATAAACGTTTTAGTGCGGTCGACCATTTGTACGCAAAAACTTTTATGACTCGCTCTTCGGACACCGGACACAACAAATGCACTTTTAAATTGTTTAAAAATTCAAATTAGATTTAATATGTTTATGATTTTGGCCATTTGCATATAACAGTAAATGCTGCACTTTACCACAACGTTTGTATAATTTAATTAATCAACTTTACGTGTTTGTAAAATTTAAAACTGAACTCAAAAATGAAGTTTTTATTTGGCAATTAATTAGATTTTTTTGTTTACAGTAGTCGGTTATGATTTTAAATTAACGATTTTAATTAGTTCGTCAACTTTTTTTGCGATATTTACGGAAGCGATTTAATAACGTTTATCGTTTCCTCTAGTCTTCGCTTTAAAGTATAAGGAGGAGGAAAGGCGCCCGCCCGTGAATGGAGAAATCGTTTATGTAAAAGGAAAGCGATAAAATGGGGCACAATAAACTGCGACACAGAATGTGGACTAAAACGCGATAATGAGACAATGAATTTCGTTTACTCTTCATTTCCCTTTTGTTTTCCAAACAACAATAACGGGAAAATGCGATAATATACCACTACATATTTCAGCATATGATTTACAAATGCTCACATTCCGTTTTTGTATGATGCAATAAAAGCAATTCTATTGGGTTTAATTTTTTATAACATTTTTTAGATTATATCGCTTTTTTCATTTTCTTACATTTTATTAGACCATATTTTCATAAATATTTATTTTACGTCAGCCTCTAACCGAATAATAACAACGTCGTTTAGATATGTATCGCCCTTCAAAAAGTTTGAATGGGAATGAAGAAGGTAAAACATAAGATATTTTTTATATGAGAACTTCGAAATAAATATTTATCAACGAAATACGAATATCTGCCACAAGTGTGGGAAAATTGAATTTCCACCGAACAATATTGTAAATTTTCTTACCGGTATTATATCAGTATACATACAAATGTATGTTTATAAAGACATATTTTTTCACCTCAGCTTAACTGACGTACGATATTTCCAAATTCTTTGAAGATATGTCAAATAAATAATTGGAAAATATCTAAACTATTGTCGTCACAGTGCAATCCAACAAAGGGGGTTTGCATAAACAAAAACCACCCGAAATAAAGCGAAAGAAACTCAAAGCAGACAATACAGCGGTTTATGAAGCGGATCTCCGTGCGCTCTCCTAATTCCTTTTGTTTTTCTGCTTCTGGCTCCGCCGCATTTTATGAGTTATGTCGTAGAAAAATCCGCAACGCCACGAGATATGATGAGTGAATTAGTCTGCCGAGGAAAAATGCATTTTCACGGAACACCGCCGGGGTTTTAGATACTAAATAGATAATTTTCTGGGACGGGAGATAGATTTAAATCAGGGAATTTACGACCGGGTGGCTGTTTCTTCTGAGGTTGTTCAGGGGAAATATTGCGGTGATTAGGTTCTATCCAGGTTTTTGGGATTTGACGATTCATCCTAACAATTTAGTTAATTGTGATAGGATTTTCTTTTACGTGAAAAATGAAATTTGGCAAAACACAAACCAGTTATCTCACAGCGCTCCGAGGGAGAATTTTATTTAACAAGTTAAAACCTCCCTTTGTTTAAAACTTATAGCCATTTATACGTTTTTCCATTTCCAACCAGCACCTATTGGGGAAATACGGACAGATGTCGTCGCTTGTCGAACGCAGAAAGGAGACGGTGCTAATAAAACTTTTACCCATAACCAACCGCAATAAGAAATCCTTACATTTACACGTTATCCTTCCGGTACTTTCGAATTTATTGCCTTATAATGTCACCTCAATCGAGATAAAAATAAAATTGACACGTCTGTTTTATTGCACTCGTTCAGATTTACTTGGCATGTCTGAATTGGTAATGGTACAGATAAGTGAAATATATTTGTGCAAACATAAAAGTAAATTAATTGGTTTTGGATATCAAGATGGTGGACTCAAAATTATACAGATACGTTCCCAAACCCCCGTAGATTTAATGCACTTCCATCACATAATGTGCACGTGTCGCGCGCCTCTAAATTCCCGTCTAAATTAATACATTCCCGGAGACTGCTTCATTATCTTCCTATTTGTTTTAAATTAATCCCATTTCGGAATTTATTCTCTCCGTCAGCAGCGAGATATTGGACCATCAATTCCGGCAATATGCTTACGATGTGAACTTACATACCTTCATTCGCTTTTATGTTAATTCCTGAGAATGAGTCGCTGCGAACTGATGTTACAATTTGGTTTATTGGAGTATTAAATGTCTCAATTTCACTCATTTTCCCCCATTTTATTTAACGTCGCAGGATACATATTTTAACGGCAAAAAATGTACACCTTCTATATATAAAGGGTGTAACGTACAAGCGTAATAACTCTAATAAACAGAAAACAAGGACAATCAAACTTTTGCCCCAATAAACGGGACGATGATTGCGTCCCGTTTGTTCGGGGCGCTGTAAAATATTTAATTAGAGAGCGGTAACGGCGGCAAAAGTGTTGCGTTATCGGTGGCGTACATTAAAATCCCTAATGCGAAGTGACACACACCCACGAAACCCGATGGCGGTGTGTAATTGCCGCCCGTTTCGCCCGCCCCGGGGCAATATTAAACATTATCCACATAATTAAATAAACTACCTCGTCGTCGTCCCGAACCAATCTAAACTAAATTACGAAGCGATCCAGGATGGTACTCAACAATTCGGGCGGACTCCCCGACCCTAAATCAATTTTCCACCAGCAGTAATTTTGTTTCTAGTATCTTATTTTGCACGGTACAACGTTAATTGCAGGGATGTTTTGCTGCTTTGTTTGCATTACTTTAAGTAATCAGATAATAGATGTGCTCACGAATTTTCTTATTACATATAGTAGTTTATAACATACTCAGTAACAAAGAAATTACCACACCAAGAAGGGGGTATTCAAATTTAATATTGTTTTTGTAAAACATAGATGTTAAGCAAGGAGTAAACGATTAAAATTTGGAAATAAAATATCAAAGATTTTAGATTTTTAAATAATTCAGTTAATAATGTATTACCTATATATCGTTTCTTCTTGTTTTAACATCTATGTTTTACAAAAAGAATATTAAATTTGAACACCCTCTTTTTGGTGTTGCAATTTATTTGTCACTGAATATATAAGGATTTATAAAAAAAATATTTTTGTTATTCAAATTTGTCGAAGATAAGCTTGCAAGTAAACTTGATTATATATATATATATATAACTTGTTAACTGGATCCTGGCTCATCCATTTTCAAACATCGTCGTCTTTTCGCAATAAGCAATAAATTTAATATATAAAACATAAAACGATTTGCATATCTATTATAATCACAAATCATTTCTTATCTTTTAGGTACATCGGGCTTTGTCCTCGGTTAGATCCTTAAACGAATGGAACGGCGAAGGGAAAGAAAATTTACATCTGACTTAGAATAGATAATTTAGGGCAATCCGTATTATAAATTATTATCAGTTGATATCAGATACTTAAACAAAAATATATTTTGAATCTGACAGTTGAAAATTAATGAAGATTTAACTCATAATCAGCCTCGATTTAATTTCAAATGTAAAATTTATGTAAAAATAATTATTAACGTTAGTAGAAATTTAAAAACAATATTGGAATATTAACAAACTGTATTATTTTTACAAAGCAATTTATTTTATAAGATGCAGTTTAAAGTATCTATTCATATACATTTCTTAATCTAGAATATCTATATAACATAAATTACTAACACTTGTTATACTCATATTTTATAATTTTGAGGTCACAATCAAAAAGACTAAGAATACGTGTAAATTGCATCTTAAGTGTTTGACTATGGTTATTACTCAAAAATTCAGTAACACTGTTTTTTAATTCATTCATATCTGTGTAGGAAATTTTGGGAAGTTTTGATTTAAATTCACTACATTGGAAACAGGACTTTGTGTCAGCTTCATTATTGAATATATAATCGTCACAAAATTGATAGGCTATTGATTTTAACATCCTTATTTTTTCAAATGTCAAATCTTTCTCCTCATCCCAGTTAGTATCAACTGGAACAGAATTATTGCCTTGCGTTAGTGACACACTTAACAATTTTCTAATGCCAGTCGATTCAATAATCGCAGTTACTGATAAAATATTATTTTCGTCTAGATCAAATTCAATATTAATTATTACTTCTCCTCTGGGCCTCATTGGCAAGTTATCAATGAGTATACTTCCCAAATAGTTATTTGCCATTTTATAATTCCATCGACCTTCATAAACATCTATCTCAGCAAATGTCTGGTTGTTACTAGTTGTAGATAATTTTATGCTTTTTGTTAATGGTATCGGTGTATTTCTCTCTACAGCCCATTCCATACCATTAAAAAACACTCCGGTTCCTATTGAAAACGTTGTTACGTCTGTTATACGAATTGAATGACCAGGTAAAGTTTTGTGTAAGTCCTGTAAATTAAGTTTATCATCTGCCTTTGGAATAGTTTTATTACATAAAGTGTAGGCTCGTATAGATGCCCCAGCCGCAACCGCTGTGTCGGGACTTATAATTTTCTTTATTTCTTTACCATTAAAGTATTGACTTATCATTTCTTGCAACTTTAGTATTTTTGTTGAACCTCCAATTAAAACTACGTCGTCTATATTGTCTTTGGTGATGCCCCTCTCTTTCAAACATCTATCTAATATGTATATGCATTTATCAAACGTTTTTTGGGATAATTTATTAAATGTTTCTCGTTCTAATTCAAGAGGTAAATCATCGTCGTCATCATTGTAACTGTCTAAGCTCGAATATACGTGATCCTTTTTCGATAGACCCACCTTAATCTTCTCGCACAGTGATTTTAATCGCTTTTTTGTAACATCTGATAAATCTATTCCTTTTTCCTTAAAGTCTTCCATAAAGTATTTAAATATTTCTTCATCCAAATCCCTTCCTCCCAAGAATCCATCGCCATCAATACTTAAAACCGAAATATCATCATTTGATTTCTTTACTATTGACACATCAAATGTACCACCTCCGAGGTCAAAAACGACAGCAGTTTTATTTTGATCCTTGGTGACATGAAAATAATATAAGGCCGCTGCAGTGGGCTCGTTCATGAGAAGGAGTACGTTAATTCCTGCCAACTTCGCAGCTTCCATTGTGGCAGTTCTTTGACTATTATTAAAATATGCCGGGACTGTAATCACAGCTTTTATTTCTTCGAAGTCATAGTCAGCTTTTAAACGTTGAACAAAGTACTTAAGTATTTCGGCACTGACTTCTTGTGGTTTTATGCATGTTTTTTTATTTTCTTTAGTGACTTCGAATTCCACTAAATCATCTATTGATATCACGCGGAAAGGGTAGCTTTTGTGAATTGTTTGGACAACATCTTCACAAAATTTACGACCGATAAACCTTTTGGAATCTGCAAGATTTGTGTAAAATAATTACAATTATTTATGGATGTTGTGGATTATCACTAATAAAGTTAAATTTAAAACTCACCGTATAGGCCATTTTCAAATTCACGCTTAACAGTCATGCCAGTTTCGCCTACCATTACATCGTTTGATTTGGGATCAAAAAAGACAAAGGAAGGTGTGGTTTTCCCATCCCGTGTTTCCAAAATCTTCAGGTTTTCTCCATCATATATTGCCATACATGAATTAACAGTTCCAAGATCTATTCCAATTATAAGCGACTCTAAAATCAAAAAAATTAAAGGAACTTATATAACAATAATAACTATTTACTTATTTTAGACATTTTGTGATCGAACTATTTAAAATGAACGAACACTTTATTCTGAATTCAATGTATTGCAACAATCTAATCTTATCTTATGCATTTATTTATATTTTATATCTTTACAAAAATGCACACTAAAATATTATTGAACTATAAATCTATTTATTTCCTTGTATGTTTAATAATTATTTTCGTGCACTGAAGGTTACTTTGTTACTTATTGTTATACAATAAAAATGTAAATGAGTTATTATCAAAAACTTTTGTCAGCCTATAATTCTTGATACAATTTTATATTTATTATATTTGAAAAGAAAACAAACTTATTAAATATATTAAAAACTTTCAAGGAATGTAGATGAAACATAATAAGGAAAAAGAACTAAAATATTGATTGAAAATAAGTAACCAGTTAGTTGGTGCTTTAAAACTATATTTATTCCATTCCAAATATATATATATATATATTACATCACCTATAATTATAATCTTATATTTTCAATGTTTGAGTGAATTAAAATAACTATGTACAGAATCTATGTCTGAATTAATAAGATTTAAGATAGGGGTGAACGCTATTATTAGCTTATTATTATTAATAGATTTCATTTCTCCCAAGAAGTCTGAAATACATCTTTTTAATTCATTTATATCTGTATTCGATACATTCTTAAGTTTATTTAAGAAATCAATGCATCTAGAAACTGAGTTATTTTGATATTTTGTAATATAATCATCACAAGCAAATTGAGCTATGCATTTTATTAAACGAATTTTTTCAAATAACAAATCCTTTAAATCATCCCATTCGCTTATTTTCGGAGCGAAATTATTATTACTCAGAGATATTTTTATGTTCTTTTTTACACCAGTTGATTCCACTTCTCCGGTTACAGATAAAATGTTATTTTCATCCACACTGACAAATATTGTTATTGCTACCTCCCCCCTTGGTTTCCTTGGTAAATCGTCAATTGTTATTTTTCCCAATAAATTGTTAGCCAAACTGTAATTCCATCGACCTTCGTAGATATCGAGTTCAGCTGTCTTCTGATTATTGGCCGATGTTAAAAATTTAAAAGTACCCTCTGTTGGTATTGGTGTATTTCTGTTTATCACCCAAAACATTCCGTTAAACATGACTTCCATTCCAATTGAAAACGAAGTGACATCACTTACATTTATGTAACTTTTAAGCTGGTGCCCTGTATCAATAGTGGGTAATTTTTTGTTAAGATTGCGAAGCTTCATATAATGCAAATTATAGGCTTCAATAGAAGCACCAGCTGCTACAGCTGTAGCCGGGTCTAATATCTTCTTTATCTCCATTCCATCAAAATATTGGGAGAGCATTTGTTGAATTTTCGGAATTTTTGTTGATCCTCCAATCAAAACTATTTCATCTATATCTTTCTTTCTCAGTTTATTTTGACTAAGACATCTATCAACTATATCAATACATTTTTCCATCAAAGAAGCGGTAATTACATCGAATTGTTCTCTGCTAAGTTTAAGCGTTATATCATAATCATCGGTAAATGACTCAACATTCACTTGCGCAATCGTTTGTTTGCTAAGTTTTTTCTTAAGTTGTTCACAAGATGGCTTCAATCGTCTTCGTTCATTATCTGTAAGTTCAACTCCTTTCGCCTTAAACTCTTTAATAAAATGATCAAATATTAAATCATCCAAGTTCCTTCCTCCCAAACATTCATGACCGTCAATACATTTGACACAAATATCATTTTTCGCAGTTTTTACTATTGACACATCGAAAGTGCCACCACCAAAATCAAATACCATAACGGTCTTTTGAAATTCGCCAAGGGAATAAAGATAATAAATCGATGCCGCAGTAGGTTCACTCAGAAGCCTAATTACATCTATGCCTGCTAATTTGGCAGCTTCCATAGTTGCACTTCTTTGATTATTATTGAAATATGCTGGAACTGTGATCACAGCTTTTAAATGTTCAAAGTCGTAGTCGGATTTTAAACGATTGACAAAATATTTGAGTATTTCTGCACTAACTTCTTGGGGGGTTATGCATGTCTTCTTACTTTGTTTGGTGATTTCAAATTTGATATCGTTACCTTCCGATATTACTTTGAACGGATACTTCTTGTAGATGGACTGCACAATTTTGTCATTAAATTGTCGGCCAATAAACCTCTTTGAATCTGGAAATAAATAAATATTCAATAGTATCAACAATTTGCTTGGTGTCAGGTAAATAAATTCTTACCGTACAAGCCATTTTCAAATTCACGCTTAACGGTTATGCCAGATTCACCCACGACTACATCTTTTGATTTGGGATCAAAAAACACAAAGGAAGGCGTAGTTGCCCCATCACGAGTTTCCAAAATCTTCACTTTTTTGCCATCATATATAGCCATGCATGAATTTACCGTACCAAGATCAATCCCAATTATAAGAGTTCCTAAGATTAAAATATATATGATACTGACAAAACAATATAATTGTTATAATTACCTTCTTCAGCCATTTTATTATCACAAGGATTTAATTTGAGTGAATTTCAAATACTGAGTGCTGGCAAGTTTGATAACACTATCAGAAATTGATCTTATCTATTTTTTATTACTATTGGTCATAGACGTACTACGAATTATTTTCAGGATTTATTTCAGGGATGAATAAATTAATTTTCATACCATTTAACATATTATGCATATAGACAAAATAAATGCAGATTTATGAGAAGAGAGGTAAAAATCATTATAAAATATCAAATTTTATCACTTTTTTGACCAGATTTTTAATTTCTTTATCAGTCAGCTTTTAAAAACAATAGTAATTTTAACAAAACATTTCAGAAGATCTTATCCTATTATCACAAATTTTATCAATTTATTGATTGGTTATTTGTGTATGTATGAATAGTGTTATTTCCATATTTAATTGCTAGTTTATCGTATTAATAAAAAATAATAATAAGATAATTCCTGTATAAAAAGTACAATATTGTGTGATAATTTATTTTAAAAATATAGTATCTACTCTAATTCATAACAATGGGTGAAGATGAAACACATTTTATTAAAAATATTTTATATATTTGTACAATAGCAAATAAACAATCAATTAAAAGTTTTTCATAATTTCAATTTTTTTTAAATAACCCTTTATAGACTCAACGTCTGCATTCATTAGATCAAAAACTGGTGATAGTACTGTTGCAAGTGAATTGTTTTTGTCGAATTTTGTTTCATTTAAAAACTCACAAATGCAACTGTTCAATTCATTCATATCAGTATTGGATATATTTTTAAGTTTAGAAATAAATTCAGAGCATTTGGAATATGTATTTGTCATATGTTCATTTTTATTAATGTAATCATCACATTCAAATTGGATTATACATTTTATTAATCGTATCCTCTCAAATATAGAGTCTTTTGCATCATCCCAGTCAGTTATTTTCGGTGCAAAATCGTTACCAGACAGAGAAATTTTTAAATTTTCTTTAATACCAGTTTGTTCGACTTCTCCTGTCACCGACAAAATATTGTTTTCGTCCACACTAAAATGTATTGTTATTTCTACTTCACCTCTTGGTTTTTCTGGTAATCCATCAATTATTATTTTTCCTAACAAATTGTTTGCTAAACTGCAATTCCATCGACCTTCATAAATGTCAATTGATGCTTCCCTTTGATTGTTAGCGCATGTTTTTAAATTTATTGTTCCTTCTGTTGGTATTGGTGTATTTTTATTTATTGCCCAATGCATACCCTTAAAAATAATTTCTGTTCCTATGGAAAATGAAGTGACATCTTTTACATGAATATAATCATACTGCCCTATATTTTCCAGTTCTTCATCTATTGCTTCATTATCATAGGGATTAGTTGCCATATTTTCCAAATTATAGGCTAGAATAGATGCTCCGGCAGCTACAGCTAAATCAGGATTCGGAATTTTCTTTATTTCCTTTCCTTCGAAATATTGAGATAGCATCTCTTGAACTTTGGGGATTTTTGTTGATCCCCCAACCAAAACTATATCATCTATTTCGTCCTTTCTCAAATTATTTTGAGTCAAACATCTGTCTATTATTTTAATGCATTCTTCAAATACAGAACAAGACATTGCGCAAAATTCATCAATGCTAAGTTCCAGTTCTATATCCTCGTCGTTGTCATTAGCCGTATCAAAACACACTTTTGGAATATTGTGTTTGCTCAGTTTCTTCTTAATTTGTTCACAAAATGGTTTTAAACGCATCCGCTCTCTCATTTTTAGTTTCGCTCCCTTTACCTCGAATTCTTTAATAAAATGATCATAAATCAAATAATCTAAATTCCTTCCTCCCAAACATTCATGACCGTCAATACATTTGACCGAAATATCATTTTGCTCAATTTCCACTACGGATACATCGAAGGTACCGCCGCCAAGATCAAAAACCATCACTGTTTTGTTACATTCGCCAGTGATGTGATGATAGTATATCGAAGCCGCAGTTGGTTCGTTCAATAGCTGAATCACCTCAATGCCAGCCAATTTGGCAGCTTCCAAGGTAGCGTTCCTTTGATTGTTATTAAAGTAAGCGGGGACAGTAATTACAGCTTTCAATTCGTCGAAGTCGAAGTCGGAGTTCAGACGGTCCCCGAAATACTTCAGTATTTCAGAACTGACTTCTTGAGGTGTTACAAATGCTTTCTTGCTTTCCTTCTTTATTTCGAATTTGACGCCATCTTCTGCAGGAACTATTTGGAAAGGGTATGTGTCACAGATAGACTGAACAACTTTCTCGTTAAATTGTCGGCCTATGAACCTTTTTGAATCTAAAAATAAGGAGGTTTTTTTGTATAATAGTACAAATAATTACAAGTATTTTGTATAAAGATATTTACAATTGAATGTGGCGTAGAAATAGTTATCTTACTGATTTTAATACATGGAAGTGTGATAACAATTAGAAATATACAATCTTACCATATATGCCATTTTCAAATTCACGTTTAACGATTTTTCCTGTTTCCCCTACTATTACGTCATTTGATTTGGGATCATAAAATACAAAAGAAGGCGTAGTTTTTCCATCACGAGTTTCCAAAATCTTTACATATTGTCCATCATATATTGCCATACACGAATTAACCGTGCCAAGATCAATTCCAATGACTAGACTGTCTAAAAATAAACTAAATAAGGGGTAATTATAACAGTAAATTATAGTTACTTCTTTCAGACATCTCACAATAAAACTATTTATTATAAACGAATATTAAATTCTGACAACTAGTAATGCATGGTATGAAAACATTATCTGAAATGGATTTTATCTAATTGTCCATATTTTCAACTCATAGGCGTAACAATTATTTGTAAGTGTGCGTCTATTTCAATTTTAATTATAAAAATTATTACATTTTTAGTCGTGCTATGAAAAATATAACGAAATAAAAAATTCAATCCATATTAAAATCTTCAAAAAATAAAAAATCGTAGATATAAAGTTGCAAAACTTGACCGATATTATTAAGTTTCGAAGTATAAACAAGTTCAAAGTTACGAATTTACATCACAATAACGTTTTTGACGAGTATTAAGGCCGCCTGAGACCAAAAACAGCGCCTTTCATCTGAAAGTGTTGTAGAAAATTTAAGAAGTCAACAATATTACAAAGTTTTAAAAACCTCAAAAAAAAGGACAAAGCAAAGGTGTCCGTAAGTAAAATATACAAACCTGGGGGGAAAACGGAAAATTTAAAGTGAACATTTATTTATAGATACGATAAGATGTTGTTTGTATTGATAGATATTTTAGTTTTCTTAATAGATATTTGTCGAAACACAATTTTTAGATTAGTGAGTTATACGTAATTTAAAATTTTAAAATAAATAAAAAATAATTGTTGTAATCACACTTAGGTTTTTAAAATATTAATTAAAGCAAATTTGAAATTTTGTTGATAGGTCGAAAAAGAAATAAATAATGACCGTCACACCCATTTTTAAATATTTATTATATCGTTTATAACGGAGGCGTTTATATTAATCATTATTAAAAATAAACTCATTAAAAACTTATTTGTTTGAATTTAATTTAAGAAAACATTATATTTATTATTTAATATATTTAATAAATAAAACAAATAAACGTGCAGCAATTTTTTCTTGTGTATCAAACAGTTGTTGTGGAATTAAAAGTATTAATAAATATTTTATACGAAGCGTCATAGAGGAGAATTGGAAGAAAAGTTAGTAAGAAAACTTATGTTGTCATATTTGTACTTAAGTACTTAGCAAACAGATTAGAACTGCTCCCTATAGAAACACAAATTTTCCTAAAATGAAGGCAGTGATTTAAGAACATTTAAAAGTATGTATAAAGGGTATAAAAGAGACACCATAAATTTGTTAAGTTACTTAAATGTTTCTAAGCAAATTTTAGAATCCGCTTTAGAGGAAAGTTTTCACAAACAATGTTTGTAGCTGTGTCTATTACAAAGTAAGTTCCTAATATTGCAAGTGAAAACCTTAGTGAAATACTTGTTTTTTATATAGAGGGAGTTATGTAGTTGCATTATTGGAACAATAATACATATAGTACAATTTGCAAAAAATACCGTATTATGTTTTTACTAAAATTCAGTTTTAACTGATCTCATATTTTATTTACTCCGTATATAGAACTAGGGACATATGCATAGGGATAAGAGACAAAACCCGCAGGTAGATAGAGATAGTAGAACAGCAACTGAGTTCAACCTTTTGGGCTGATCCGCGTGAAATTCAAATATATCATCTCCGAATGGAATATTATGAACAGCAATGATATACTGCCGCCACTGGGGACGTTCCATAAAATATACAACGAGTATACGATTAGTCTCACCACCATTTCGAAAAAGTTTATTAGTTTGATAAATAATTTGTTGTTTTTATTAAATTTTGGTAAAAAGGATAAATCACACCCAATGGTAATCATAATACACACGTCAGACAAAAATAACCTATCTACTACATCAACCCTTATATTCATAAACATTTATTGACTCACTTTTTGCCTATTACGTTCTTGATAAAACCACGAAGCTGCAATTAACTTGCCTTCCACCCAATATCAAGCTCAATACTTCATCCGCATTCATAAACCTAATGTGTTATAAAAAGTAATGTGACGGCAAGTAAAAATTACTGAAGTCATAAATACCCTCTCGAGACTTCATCAATGATGTGACGCTGACAGCCACAGTAACACCAAAAATATATTGGAACGATGAAAATCCGATAAACTGGTAGAGATAATCCCACCCAAACCGAAGTATTTCCAATTAAGAACGACCACATTTCCCAACATAAATATTTAACTTATTTTGTCACAGACAGGCCTACTGTAATGATTAAATTATAACAGAAACTAAAACACAAGTGTAAATTGTTGTCCCAATGGAATTTGCGCCGTTTTAGAAGGACTGAATTAATTTCGACTATTCTGTATATTATTTAGTGTGGTCCTAATTAAATTCATTGAATAATTTTCGTAAATGTGGTGCCCTCTTTTTATGCTTCTGGATAACTTTCTCGTGTTGGTGTTGAAGGGACAGTGAGGTCAACCTAAATTAATAATCCGAAGGATGTATTATTTTAAATACAAATTCATAATTCCGAAACTTGTTATTTACAGGACACGTTTATTTAACAAGATGACGTAGCAAATAAATGAATTAATATTAGCGGGGTTCGCACATTGCATGAATTGTGGTTGTGTTTATTCAGCAAAACAAATACACATCAATTAGGAATCAACAGATTTGTTGTTTCAATAAAATTAATATTTTGAACACATATTATTAAACTGGTGGTTCAATATTTTTTTACTACTGACACTATTATCATTTTGTTTCACAGTAATATTAAATACATTAATATAAGTATCTAAATCACATTATTTTGAAAACCAATTATTAACTTAAACATTAATAGATTTATTTCTTATGTTAGTTTAATGTTTAACCCAACATGATTTGAGAAAAGGAAAAATGGGTAGTAATGTGCAGTAAGCATACATTAAATGTTATTATGAATAATTAAAGGAGTTGGAGGAACTTAAATTTAATCTAATTTAAAAGGTCCCCTAATGACAATTTGCCGTGTGCCCATAACTTTCAACTCGTGGTTATGTAAAAGTATTAAACAGTTGTAATCTAAATTTAAGTGTATAATGGTCCAAAAGCACTCAATTCGTTTCATATTTCACATTATTTGAAGTAATTACGTTTTAATCGTAAATTAGCACAAATAGGGAGCACTCATTAACATTAAGCAGTATAATTATTAATATTTTTAACAAACAAGTAACAAAAAGTTTAGTTAAAACGGAATGATGGGAATTTAGAACAAAACAATATCATAATAATGCAGTAAATTTGATAAACTAGTCTGGCAACTGTGGCCATAATTATTCAAAAGATAGTTGATGAAATGTTTCAAGGAAATATTTTAGTATCCCCCATTATTTGCTGAAGATGAGGGAGTAAAAGTTTTACAGCCAATGCATGTATGACCTCAAAATCGACATGTGTGAAGTAATATTAAGGGTAACTTTTACATAATAAGCCGGAAGACGTTTATTACTCCACAACTTGGATACATTCTAGTTATTATTTACTTTGCACGCGATGCATTTTTCTTAATAAGAGTCATTAGGTTCACAACGATTTTCGTTAAATTTATGGAGATTGTTATGCGCCTTTTTGCACACAATTTAAGATTTACATACGATTTTGGATTATTGAAAATAAAGAGAAAAAACACCATAATAAGTTATTTACAATCTGGGGGTCTACCACAAAAGCGGGTGGGATTTGTCACCTGTAATAACAGTGTACTTCTCAGTTTGTATTTGACTATTTAGGGGAATTAAATATTTGGGTTAATTTAAATTTCAAATTTGTCAAGTAATGGAGTAAATAATCGAATGACAATAAAAATAACAATCTTTTTAGATAAAAAATTCAAGTTATTATTCAATTATATTTTGAATTTAAATAATACATAAATATTCATATTTAATTCAAATTATTGGATTTAAATTACTCAATATGAATTGATAACCATCAATGAAATTTATGGGTTTTGACATTTTAGTAAAAAACAATAGTTTTTTTTTAATAAAAAATTAGAGTTTGGATACTCTCATAATTAAAAATCTCATTGATTTTCATGGGTCTACCTGGCCTGTATGGTGTTGTAAAGTATAAATAAAGCAACAAATAAAATTTCCTATAATTAGTCAAATCATAGAAGTGTTCAATACATTTAAAAAACTACCAATGATTCTTAACATTGTTATTTAAAATCCACTTTGCTGTTTTTTAAGTCTTCTTAAATTTGCATTTCAATCCTATGCTACTTCATCTCTGCATATAAATAATTTAAATAAAGAGTACTACAGAAGCTACGTATATTCTTAACAATTCCTAATGATATTCTAGAATTTTATTATCCAATTACTTTAATTTTCATGAATAATCTGTGCAGTTAATTCGTTCATTACTCAACAAACTTAATTAGGACTGTAAAAATTTTCAAGTAATGGAATGCAAATTTTTTGCTTTTCGCCGCTTTTCCTTGCCGTCATCTTCCTATTGTTTGTTTTTTTACAATGGCATATTTTACATTTAAAATTATTTTCACCTTGCTTTAACATCAATTCCTTAGAATTCAAATAAAATACAAAAATTTCCCGTCTTGATTTGTCAGTGAAAACGCTTTAAACATGTTGAAAACGATGAAACGGGAATCTTTTTGCAGTGGTTTAAATTGATTCACGTTTAAAAACGTGTTTGGGAGATGTCAGTTCAGTTCACAACAAACAATAACGTTTGACGCTTAAGTAGCAATGTATTTGCGGCGTGTCAGCTCTTGCCGCTGGTGAGGTATGTCAGAAAACGTGTTAGTTCTAGCGGAAAAACCAACGAAAATACGTCCCAATTGCTTTGTCGACAAAAATTCAGAAAGAAACAATCTGTAGCTGCTTTGGATGACACATTTAGTATTAAACTTTCAAGAAATTGTACTTGAAGCAGGTCGGGTCAAAGGAAACGAGCCTTTTTCAGAAATGACTTTTTAATTAATTAAATAAAACCAAAAATATATTCATTAAAAATAAAGAAGTATTATACATTCAAAAACGAAAACAGTACAAAGCTCCAATTTACCAGAAAAACTCCAATGTTCCTTAATAAATCTCGAAACTCGTCGAAATTAAAAGTAATTTGTTTGCGGCTAATAAAGAATCTTTTCGTTTCGCTTTCGTGGCGCGTGATTCTTCTTCTTGTGGGTCCCAAAGAATAATTGTTGGAGTGATGGATGGACTTTTCAGGGGGGCCAACAACAAATTAGGGATACCGAAACGCGGCCTTTTATTATTTACGTTTTGGAGGCAGCACAAGGACTCACTGCGGTAATTTAAAAATTCAATTTGACTTATTTTATCTGACTCCGTGGGTTTTTACGACAGTAATTTCCTAAACAGTCATACGTAGAGTATGTTCAAACTTTACTTGAAAAGTGTGTTAAAAATTAAGATCAGTAAAATAAAAAGAATGAATAGAATACAACGCAGATTGCCTCTTCGGTATCAAGGACAACAAATAAAATGACAATACTAATTTAAGTGAAATTGTTATAATTTCAATTAACAATGCTTCAATTTGCTTTGTCCATCAGGGGATGTCGTCTTAATATAATCGCATTCCGCATTGCCTTTACTTATCCAGTCTTGTCTAATAATATTAGCATACAAATGCACCATACAGAACGACGGTTCTCCTTAATCCATTTGCCTACGTTACGCTAGGTAATTTTCCTCCATGTCATTTGACTGCATTCAATTTGAGTTCATTCTTGGTGACGTTTGCGGTTAATTATGTGACCAGTACTGCTTATTTTATTTTATGTTGTTTATTAATTAAATACAGTATTGTATACTACATTTAATTGTACACTGAAACTGGATAAATAACAATAATCAGCAATTTAAAACGTTCCAATTATTTATTGATAACTTTCAGTTACTGTCAATGAACAGAATTTGAAAATCCATGGTTTACAGAGAATATTGATTAATAACGCCAACTCATAAATCACAACATCCTCTTGCATCCCTAGAATTAATATGATTTACAACCTCCTCTTTACCTCTTCCCTCTTAAGTACATATTTATACTGAAAAAAACTTTATCATAACACGCTTGGTACACTAATCAAATAAAGTCACAAAGCAAATCTACATAAAATAAAATAAATTAATTTGAAATTCTCTTCATATCTGTAAAACATATTCAAATTGATAAATGAATTTTATAATTTATCTGTATATTGTTATATTGGTTCAATGTTTTTTTTAATTTATATCCAATATTAAAATTCTACTGTGATTTAAACATTCGGATTAATAATTTATGGAATCAATGGTAATTTATTTTCAATAAATATTTGAATAGTTTCAGTTATTTATTTATTTTTCTATTTTATTTTTTCGATATATGAGAAATTTATTCTAATATTTTTATTGTATTAATTTAATTTAGTTATTTTTTATTTACATTGTTTTTATACAAATTTAAACTGAAAAATATGAAGGTAAATTTATACGAAATTGAATCAAACTTTGCAATTTCATTTTGTGGCTTTTTTTACCCGCTTTGAATTTGTTTCACGAATTTATAGAACTGTAGTATATAATAATACACATGAAAAAAACTTTTCATGTTGTTTCAGACTTCAGACAAAATGTAATATTAGATATTTATTTATTTCCATCAAATTAGAGTAAAATATATTTGTTAAATTTAATATATACGCATAAGAAAGAAATTCATATATTACACAAGTAGATTTAAGCAATTTATCTGTACATAAAGTATTATTAGAGTTTTCTTAATATAATTAAAATAATTTTATTAATTTGTTGTTTTAATTATTAAAAAGTATTATTAAAAGCAATTAATGTACAAAATGAATAAGAGATAAATTTAAAAAATTGTGAAAGCACTCATGAAATACGAAACGGCAGTTTTAATTTTTAAACAGAATATTAATTAATTACTTCGAGTTCCGACTTGTTTTCATCCATACACTTTGTTTAATGACTTAAATTAAAAAATTAAATGCGATACTGAAAACAGTAAAATATAGAACGGCGTCAAATATATTTTTTTAATTTAAGTGGATATTTTTTATGCATTAATTTTAACTTATTTTTTGTTTTATTTCATGATTTATTAATTCCACTTGATATATCAAATATAATTGTCAAAATGGTTAAAGATAAATTATTTTGTCCAGTTTTTTGTTCCCTTTATTAATATAAATATGTCATATATACTAGTGAAAATAAAAAAAATTAAAAACAACAAATGAAATTATGTGAATGTAAAAAAACCAGTGGGAAAAATATAAAATGGAATACGGAAAAGTCATAAATTTTAAATAAACTCTGAATTAGAGTATCTCTCCGAATGAATACCTAAATTAATTAATTAATCGACAGTGCAACGGCCTTTCTAATTAATTTTCTCATTTATTTAAACACTTTTTTTTTGAACACCTAAAGTTTTAAGACTTATTAACGAAGCTCTTTGATTCATAATTTATGAAGTTCAGTCCTGAAAGGGCGACTCACTTCGTTTAAGTTGGACACCATTTTATTTTATGGAATCTTTGACATATTTTCTTGAAACTATTAATAGTTTTAATTTAAAAATGTTAATTTAATTATAAAAGTTACTTAATCACTTGGTTACTTTTTACTCTTTTTTTATATAAATTAGGTTGGTATTATTAAATCTGTTGTTTTTATTGCAGTGCCACCGCAGAGACCAAGAATCGAGTTTAACGGAACCCAAGTTCATCCCGGTCACAATTTGACGACCCTGCACGGTGAGGTGGCAGTCGTCAAGTGCGTATCTCATTACGGCAATCCCCCGCCAGTTCTGAAATGGTTCCTCGGTAAGTCCGTTTAATTACAGGCTCACAAATAAATTGGTAATAACTATGTTATTTGCTATAAATAAAATTGCCGTATTTACATGATTTAAACACTTCACGATTTAAACTGAAATGGCTTCGTCCCATCTACAGTCCAATTAAGTGATTTAAATTAAGAAAACACCTGCTTCAAACGATTTAATATCGATTTTCAATTGCGTAGGGTTTCTGTAAGTTTACGGCGTCACATCCGCATTCGTTTTACATAAAGGGCCCCATTCTTTTACAGTTAATTCAAGAATAGATACAAAACAATTCGATACCTTAATTAGCTTCGCTGGTGGAATTTCGAGTTTCAGTAAAATGTAACTTTTTATTGTTCTTCACTATAAATTTGTTAAAAGTTCGTTGAAAAAATCAATGAATATTTGTTTTTGACAATTGAAATTCTTGATTTTTATTTTTCTAATAAAATTTTCTCTTAATTTACATTAATTATGTATGTGTTTTATGTAAAGAAATTTATAATAATGTATAAGGGAGTTTCCTAAAAGATTAAAAATTAAAAATTAAAGACCAAAATATTCAATATATTGATCAATATGATTTTTTTAAACTAATGATGTGTTGAACCGTCACAATGACCTAGCCTTGGCATTGATCTAATGAGGTCGTCAATTTAGTTATGAGACATCTTATTCATAACTCTCCACATATTAGTGCCTCATCTATGGTTCATACGATTATCAATTTTCACAATAAATAGTCCTGTTCCTTTTAATCTATAAATTTGTTCTCTAGAAAACTATTTAAAATTTTGTACTAAAAGCATGTGATATGAATGAAAGTCTTCGACAAACAGGCAACATTTTTGGCCTCATATGGATGAGTATGTACTCTAAATTTTGTTAAAATTGGATTCTATTTTATATGTCGCCGAACATAAATAGAAACGTCAATATTTTATTAAAATTTTAATATCAATTATGTGATAAATTTAATTCCAGATCAACAAGAAATAACCCCGTCAAGAAGGCAAACGAATACAACTGAGCTGGATAACCCAAGAACTTGGCTAGCTCTTTCTGTATTGGAGCTGACAATTTCTAAAGAAAACCACGGTCGGATGCTGCGATGCGTCGCTGTTCATGAATCTTATTCAACGAAATCCAGCAGCATAGAAGTCCGACTTGATGTGATGTGTAAGTAGAAATGTCTATCTATTAATTTCATTACAATTAAGTCAATTAATGAATGTATTTATTATGTATTTCCTGAATATTTTATTACAATTGTATTAAGCGTTCAGTGTAATTTCGTTTAAGGAATTTAACATCTAATTCGTAGATGGAATGAGACCGCTTAGTCTTGTTTAAGTAAATTGTGTTTGTCGGATTTATAGCCAAATAAATAACACGAAGTAAATAAACAATACGGGAAGCTTTTACTGCATCTAAAAAGGACACAAATGGTCTTCTACTATAATAATAAACCTAAATTGAAAATGTAATATGCAAAACGTTTTATTTTATAGTCCTTTCTCCAATTTATTGATGATTTTTTAACACGCCCAATTAGTTACAAAGACTAGGTATATTTTCAGTAAAATTTTGAGTCGACTTCTTTTTAAGCAAGACGATATTAGACGCAAAGAAAAGACAATCCAGCCCTGAAATATTTCCGAGATAAAAATGATTTGTCTGTTTCAGTGGTCCGACATTTATCAACGATCGATACAAATTGAATGGAAGAACATGTATACTTCGCATGCTGCAAATAATAAATATTTCTAGTTTTATGGTCCAGATAAACTGAATATATTTATTTTTGGATTTGATTTTTTCTTGAAGTGCCATTTATTTATTTAGTATGTATGCTGATACAAATAAACATACCTTTAAGAATGTAGTCACAAATAGTTTATATGTTATTTAAATTAATTTATAAACTTTATGTTTCATTCTAAAATTACATTTTCTAATAATAATAAATCGTGGAACAAAAATGGTTCACTGTTTGCTAACTACTTATTTATGGACGAAATGGATTTTAGTTCTTATGGGTGCCGTTGTCGTAAAGTTACTAAATTATTCCAAAACCAAATCCGCGTTCGCAATCTGTTTTGTCATAGACTATATTTGGACAGTTTTGAAACTTTCGAAAGTTCCCTCTTCAAAGCCCCTGAAATAGCCGGTAGAGCGTTTCATAAAAAGTTCCGACATTGTAGTTCACTTTTTCAAGTGGACTTAATAATACGTCCTTATCGCATTTTTAAACGGGATATTTTATACTAAAACACTGGCGTTTAATTAAAAAGTTTATTATGCGTTTAATTTCGCATTAAGCTGCAGTGGCTGCTTTTATATATTGTCCGTGTTATTATCTGCCAAACTTTAAATTAAATAGAGCATGATTACATCGAAATTTATGAACAATCTCATATTACTTTAATGTATAAGTGGCAAAAAACGCATTAATAATTCAGAAAGACTTTTATAAAAGCAAATTATTGATTGTCAAAGTTACACAATGCCGAATTTAAATACTAATCAATTAAACTGGTCACTAAATTATAAATAATTATTGATTATAGGTCCATTAGTAATCATTTTCATCGCAGCTAATGGTTTTATCTTGGCAATGTAATCAATCCGATTTTATCTGCTATTATTACAAAGTAAATGCATTAGACTGATTTTATGGAGGCATTTTACTGTACGATAAAATTTGATTTAAAAGTTCGCATTAAATTTATATAATAGCGCCGTTCACATTGTTTACTTTGTCGAAAAATGATTTAATACGAAATAAAGGAGCTGCGCAACGATACAAGTGAAATCGATACTGTTTGCTAAAATAACAAGAATTTTAACTGTGAACAATCTATCAATATCTCCGAACTTAATTTTTTTCCTATTTCAGTCAAATATTTGCCTTATGTTAAAATGTTAATTAATATTACGCAAGTAAGTAAATGGCAATTAAATATTAAAACTATTCTCCAGATGTTCCGACGACCCGTCTGGTGGGCATCCCAACGACCGACATCGAGGACTTGAAGGATTCTGTGGCGATCCGTTGTGTGGTGAGCGCGAATCCAAAGGCTTCGGTTGTGTGGCGACGAGAAGGCCAAAGTCAGCCTGCCAGTTTGCAAGAACTACTTCAGTTTAGCCCCGCCATCAGACAACACTCTGGCATGTACACGTGTCACGCTCGAAACAAGGCCGGCGATTCCCAGCCCATCAGGGTCCACGTAGATGTTAAATGTAAGTGATTATGAATTACTAAAGCTACGAACATCAAAGTATGTACAAAAGTTAGAAGAAGTTCCTTAAGAATTTTTTGATTGGTAAAATTATTACTCGGAGGTCTGGAAGAGTGTTAAGACGAGGTTGAAGGTGTCGAAACAACAAAGTTCTCGTCTATAGCACTCAATCATCAAAATGGGTCTTCATTTGCGGCAATTTTCCTTGACCTACCACTCTTTGATCTTTCTGAGGTAGAGCCAGTTTGATAAAATCGTTTACACAAGCGAGAAATAATACTTGGTGAAGTATTTACCCCAGATTCCTACATTCCAAGTTCTATACCCCTCTCATCTGGAGTTAATTTACGTCTAGGGATAATTATGCCAACAAATCATAAATATTTAAATAATAAATTTGACCAAATCCAGCCAGTGCAGAATTTTTTGAAATTTAAAAAAAAAATCAATTCTTTAGGCATTTTCTAAAATTTATATCTAATCTTCTATATAACTTAGAGATTCCGTAAACGACATACTTCTCTGTGAACCCTCTACTTTCAAGACAAAAATAGACATTTGCGTTAAATTCATTTAGCAGGAAGCTTCCAACTAAACAAATGCATTAACAAAATTTTACCTTCCAATTCCAAAATGCTCTCAAATCTACAACATCCAAACTATAGGGTTAAATAACTGCTAACTTTTTTCTTGGAATTTCGATTTGCTTCAAATTTTCAGGGAAATTAGCCTATTATGTTCCCAACAATCCCTGAAAGTTTCAACTATGTTATCGAGCTTGTATCCGAGTTATAAAATTTCAAGATTGGAATGAGTTTAACGCTAATATATATTTATGTCTTGAAGTAGAGGGTTCACACAGAAGAATGCCGTTTGAACGGAATCTTGAAGTTATATAGAAGCTGAGATACAAATTTTTGAAAATTACTAATAATTGACTTTTTTAAAATTTCAAAAAATTCTCCAGTGGTTGATCAAGATTTAATCGAATCGGGCACAAATGTTCAAGATCTTTATATCTGACGTACTTTATTTTGTTCACCATAAAAATAAAAGCTTTTAATTTGATGTTTCTGTTAAAAAAAGCTTTTAAATTGGGAATAAATATTTCATTTAAAGTAAATATTGATTTGGTATGCACATTGGTAATTATGTCGTTGCAATTTAAATAATGAAAAAGCAACTGTTTTAATATCATTAAAAGGTTTCATTAATTTAAAATACATTAGAAAATAAACCGATAATTAAAATTTTAATTGAATGCAATTGTATCACTCTTTTCCAGCTACAATATATTTGTTTCGTATTACAAAATAGCAAATTTTTACTGCACAATTATTGCATATTTATGACCAAAATAACGGCAAAGTCACTTCAACATTTTGAAGCCCTTTCATACTTTACATAAAAATTTCGAAGCCCTGTTAAAACTGATTTGATCGATGCAAAGCTTATCAATAGACAATATAAATCTCTTTGCGGGTTTGAACGTAACATAAAATAAAAGGGCCACTCGTATATATCGATCCGGGTAATAAACAGGCAAATATATTGTTGAAACTTTCAGCAGATTCACTAGAGAAGTTCCATTTTCTAAAATGTTACTTTATAACATTTAGAGCTTTATACTTTTTCCCGGTCTAGGATGTGAGCACTTGAATTTATTATGTCTGTGTCCGTTGAAAATATGTTAAATAAGAAATACCAGGAATTATTTATAAGAACGTATCCACCCAAAATTAGTTCTCATGTTAATTATACGTCGAAAGGATATCCGTTGAATTACCGCTTTATTAAATGAATGATTGGATTGTCGAAGTTTACTTTCAGCCAATAAAACCACACGGTAATATTGGATTGGTCTCGGGTACCATATGTCAATTGTCCGTTTAAAATTTCATGGACTGAGATTTGGCAAATTTATATTTAAATTAGTTCGAATTTCAAACATGTCCCCGTTTGGGTCAGTCTCCTCTTTAATATTCATTCGATTTTAATCTTTGATAAAGAGTTTTTTCCAATGTTGCCTCTATTATTAATATTCTAAGTAATAATAAAACTGATACGCGAGTTTAAAATATGCATTTGAAAACTATTAAATAGATTGTTTATGGATTTTGTGTTTGTAAATATGAAAATAACAAATATTCATTAAATAATCACTGACAAACAAATAAATGTTTATATTTATTATTTAGAAATTATTAATATAATCCAAACATGGTGAAATAATAAATTGAAAAATAAATTGCAACCCTTATTTCAAACCTTGTAAATTTATGATTTCTCATTTCCGACCTTCCCGAATTGAAATCAGATTATGTAAGTATAAAAGTAAAATTTAATGGTGCTAGCCGACTCGGTGCAATTCGACATATTTAAATATGTTTTAGTATCTCTTCCTCGGGATCTAACTGAAATTCATGAACGCTCTAAAGGGCCCTAAAAGGTAATTGGATTGCTTTGGGCTTAATTTTTATTCCTGCTTCGAATTGGTTTTAAGCATACAAAATGCGAACCTTTACGGAATTCCAGAATGATTACCAAAATTCTAAATATGTTTAAATACAAAGTTTGATGTTAATTTAGCGGAGGATAACATGTGAGTGTGTAATTAAAATGTTTCTTTTCATTTTTTCCATCAACATTATTTGCTTTACATAAAGCAAACATAAACACGTTTACTTTGGGCATTATTATATGTATTTACATTCAGAGGTAGATGAAATAATTTTTAATTTAAATCATGGCTATGGGAAATTTGATGCAGGGAAGTTACATATGTCTAAATTATACAATTACTGTATTCTAGTGGATTGTTGATCAAAATGGTATAAAGGGAATTTATCAAAAATATAGAAATATCTTAAAAAATTCAAATAAACTATTTGATGAAATGATCATTCCAACCAATTTTTCATTCCGTTTATGTTTCACAGTGCATTTGCAGCCTAACAACCCGTTTAAACTTAGAAACAAGATTTGCAACTTCCTGTAAAATAGTACCAGTCGAACTCCTGAACGGGATTGATGCACGAACATTGCAACAAAACAGATCGAATCGAACAAAAAAAAAAATGGGGAAAACTAGCAAAGCTCGCGCGTTGCGAGCCATAAAGTGTCCGTAATCGAAACGACGACCCGGCTGGGGTCCATTTGTCACCCGGATCCGGTCAACTAAATCCTGCGGCGGTCCCGGGACGTCCCGTCCAGTCCCGGTCTCCGCTGTATGACGCGTCATATCTCTTGTAACGATCGCACCACACCTGGCGCCTTCGGGTTTTTAAAATTCCCGAAATTGACGACTGGGGATTTCGAGATTTTACATATGAACCGAGTCAAACTTGACCGATTAATCCTTGGTCAACTGTCTAATATTATACGATAGCTGCAACAGCTATTACTCTCCCGCAAAAATGTAAATGCCTCGGTAAAAATACGTATTAATCAACCCAATGTGAAAATGCAAATGTCAACCAACGATCATTAATAAACCTGAAGTACCTCCGGGAGTCGGGGTTTGTGTTCGGCCTAGGCTCGGTGCCTGACGTCTTTATATACAACATTTCCCCTAGTGGCTGTGTTTCGCGCCAAATTGATTCAATTAATGCTAAAGTTCCGATATTAGCAATTAAGGTGAGCCCAGACGCCGGAATCATTACGACATTCTGAAAAATGCCATGCACGTGACGCACATCGCATTAAGCGGATCTATTCCCCTTTGTTATTTGCGCCTCCTTCTTTGCCGGTTTCGTGTAGATGTTTACGTATCCCGAGTTTAATTAAATTGTGTATCCTGAAGGAAATTATACGCGTGAGGTTGTGGCTCACAAATATCGAATTATATTTATTATCAAAATAATTGATGGTTTTATTTGGTGATGAAGACGCTGCCATTTATTGTCAGTTTTTTTTGAAAACTTCTGTTACAGGAATTAGGACACGATTTAACTTTTAATCAAAACAAACCGAAGGTCTAAGCGTCTGGGCAAGTTTTTGGCACCATAACCACTTTGTCATTGAAATTGGCCCTAAAGACAAACATTCTTGCGCCTCAATGCCGTCCCCTTCACTCCAAACACAACATTCGGTATAGTTGTAAAGTTTACAGATTAGGAAATTTGCAGTTTACTAATTTGTTCGGCAATTAGAGCCGCAAGGTTTATAAGTGCGTTGTTTGTTTAGGACGCCAGTTTCGTTGGTAATAGTCTGGCTTTCATCACCTACACTTACTTCGGCTATTATGGATATATTTGCCTTTAAAGTGTAGTATGTTCACGGAACGTACCGGATTACACCTGTAATTTGATATTGGGAGACATTTAGATTATCCTTTATGTTGAAGGGATTGGAGCTACCGAAATTGACAGACCACGTGTGTACAACAACCTTAAATCAATTAATCGTTAATCCATCGGAGATATTGAAATCTATTTACACTTGTTGGTTTATTTCAGACCGTGTAATTTGACCAAGAACTTCGATAACATCTCATATATACCCGGTTTCGACAACAGAATTTTATATTTCTGCATAACTTAATTATCTTTCTTTTCGATACACTTAATAAATTGTTTTTTTCTTTTATATTCCACAATACAAAATACGATTTTTCCAGCCCTTCAAAATAAGTATTCGTTTCAGCAGTGATCCCAACATTGGAACCATTTTTAGTTAATATTTTCTATTATATCATTTGTCTTTTCTGCCATTATCATCTTATTATTTGATGTAGTTATTCTTCATCTTGTGCAGCTCCCTAATGAATTGAAAAGATATATTTATTTAATATCAACTCTTAAAATATTATTAATTTATTATTATTGTTTTATGCAGTACTATAAAAACTACTATACTCGTATTCTATAAATTGTTACATATATTTCTGAATTAAACTGGATATAAATATGGCAACTTTAATTTTGAAAGGGACTTTTAATAATTAACTCTGTGTTATCTAATTTAACTTTAATAACATTAACACTTTGTATAATATTATTGAAGTGAAAACTTCTTTAGCCGCGTTGGGCACTTTTTGGTAGGGGAAAATCTTTTGGGTTCGCGTCACCGACATTCTCGTCCTTCTTTTGTTAATAAATTCAGACAAAAGAAAAAAGTTGTTGATTTGGCTGGTAACCTCGGTTACTAGACCAACAAACTATGTGTCTGTCGGTGTTTCAAGAGGTACCCGAAAACTAGACCTTAAGAATAAAATCCCGGAACTAGAGGGTGACTTACAGTTGTACATTTTAGAGCATTTTGAAATCAGGTAAAATTTTACTAATGCAGTGGTTTCGTTAAAGGCCTCCAGCTAAGCCGGAAATGAGTTTGATGCTAATATCTATTACTCTTTTGAAAGTGGAGGGTTTATAGAGGAGAATGCCGTCTAAAAGGAATTTCTATACAGATAAATTTCCCAAATAATATTTCAAGATCAGTATTGAAATCAAGTGACTGGTTGTACATATTTTGGTTCCAATTACAATCGAGAGAGGGATGTTTATTAAGCAAAAGTAAAACATACTTGTTTTTTATACCGTCAACAAATGTGTGTAAACTGAAAATTAGCCTTTCCTAACAAATAATAATAGATTTAATGTATTTTTAGAAGTGAAAACTTCTTTAACCTCGTTGGGCACTTTTTGCTAGCGAAATATTATGCGATCGCATCATTGACATACTCATGACTGGAGCACGCGCAGTGTGCTGTGTGCCTTAGACACTTTTTGGATGGGTGAAATCTCTTGCGTTCGCGTCACCGACATGCTTATACCAATATATCTGTAGCTATACAATTGACGTATAGTGCTGTGTATATCTTATAAGTGAAATTGAATGGATTTGGTGAAAAATTTATTTAAATATGTCCAATGATCGAAAACTCAGTACTACAAAACATAAAACGACAATCGATGCCGCTTTTACGCGATTCTTAGATAAATTTGAATCAAACATTTTCATTTCTTACTTTAGTTACCATAAGCCTATTGTATCTTTTTAAAACAAAATAAAATAATTGAAAGTACAAAAAGTCTAAGTATTGCTGAAATTATTGATGACAATTATGCAAACAATTAAAAGAATGTTAAAAATCAAGTTCACTGAAATTTAACTAAATACAAATACTATTTATAAATAATATGATTGTATATTAATTGTTATTTCAATTGAATTGTATTTATATTTTATCATGATCTTGTACAGTTCGTAATATATTTAAATAATAGAAAACCATATAAACATGCATAAAATTGTTGCTCGGAATGTCAAGAGATGTGAAAACCAGATTGATTTTGATAAATTCAAACGTTATGAAATTTCAAATTTTAATACTAAAAGTTTTCACTTCTATCGACAGTCTCTATAACTGCCAACTTTAATTTTTTTTCTTTTATAATTTGGGCCATCTCCGTGGCATAGACTCGACCATTTCTCATTTCCTTCAAGCTTCTTGAAGTCAAAATTAGACTTTCATTCCAACTGTCCTTGAACAAATTTCCTCCAGTTATTCAGTTATCAATTTTCTTTCAACCCAGACAAATTTACAAAGTTACTATTATTGTGACCACTATTGTATATACAAGTATATCAGGTGTCAACTTTCTAAGAAGTAATTGTGTTTTTGAAGAACTAAGCAGTTTGAAATAAGGGTACTAAATAGTACTTCTTAAAGAAGTTAAAAAGATTGTACTTCCCCTTAAAATATTTAGTAATTAATAAATCTAATGCTGTAAATACTCACTAGTTTTAATTTTGAGTGTATATATACATTTAGCAAAATAGCACTATACAAATTGTAAATTATGAAAAACATTAGTGGTCTAAATGGCAAAACCAAATAAAATGAAGGCGTTATCTTTATGTTTTATAAACAGATTAATACCTCAAACTGACGTATTAATAATATAATATTAAGGCTTAACAACGAGATTTGAAAGTCTCGTTTTTCGTAAATGTGTTATTATAGCCTTATCCAGCGATTATTAAAAGGAAATCCTTCGGATTTTGATACCTTGTATAATAATACCTTAATTAATGTTTGCACGCTAAGGAGAACCATGGCCCGGTCTTAACGTTAAACATGATGCAGAATTATTTATGCCAAATTAAGTTTCGACTTTATCCGGGGAATTAGGCGAAATTAAGATTCAACAATTTCAGCGTAAATCTAAGTTAAACATCGCCAGGGGATTTATTGGACTGAATGAGCATATTAAGCGTATATACGTAGATTAATTGCCTATTATCTTATTTTGATTGCCAATAAAAGAAGCGCATTAGAATTTTAAAGTTGCAGATAATGCCAACTCGGTATAATCAGCCGGTTGCTTGCTACGCATCAGTTTCGTTACAGATTGAAAAAGGTGGAGCGCAATTAATTCCACCCTAGTATCTGGTATTTATTTCCAATTTGATTAGATACGAACACAATAAAGACTCGCTTTATTGTCTCTTTTCTAACGATTACGTTCATTAGAATTCTCAATTTAGAAATTAAACGGGTGCATTTGCAACTGATACGGGCAACCATGTACTTTAATAAAATTATTTTATTATTGACGTAAAAATGTCATTAAAGTTGAGCGGGTCAGAAAATGAACAGTTTATGCCACCTTAACACCTCCAGCTAATTAAACTGGTGAAATATTTAGCGGGTGGAGCTGTTTACGTTTTCCTTAACGTAATATTTCCTCAAGAAAAACTATCACGAGAACGTGCAATAAAATTGTGCATGTTGCAGCGTCTGGCAGCATATAAATTGTTGCAAAAGTTAAATGTTTTTTATTTGCACGGTATGTTAGATAATTTTGCAATTGATGAAATGTTTACGTTTCCTACTAAGGCTTTATTAAGGCTTTATAACTGCATAGTGTTTTGAAATAATAACTGACGGTTTTGTGTAATAATTTATTCAACAGATTTTCCCTGCCACATTTAATAAATAATATATTATTTTGCTTTTATGACTCAAGAAACTATTGAACAGAAAGTGTAGTTCGAGACTAATACTAGATTTATTTCATGATGAAATAGGTTTTGTGCAATAATTTATTCATATTTAATTAATATATTAATATTTTCCATTTAATAATTAATAATTAGTCAACTAATAGTCTCCTTATCTTATGTTTTGTCTGAAAAATATAAAATAGATAAATATAACAAATTGTAGTATTTTCATTTAGAGAAATTATTATTAGTTTATAAATAATTCAGTATTTTTTTTCTAATTATATATAACAATCAATAAACAATGTACAATAGTATTCTAGTTTTATGATTCAATTATAGAAGGAGGTTTAATAAAAACCCAGCTGTTTTAAAAATGTAACTGAAAGTTCTGTGCAATAATTTATTGAAATAACTTTCACCATATATTTAATTAATATATTAATATTTACCATCTGATAATTAATAATTAGCTGGTTTTGGTTTATAATAAGAAAACTCTAGAACTGTACCAGTATTTTTAGTTCTGCCTGAAAAATATAAAACAAATGGATGTAACAATTTTTAGTACTTTCATTTAGAAAAATTAAATATATTATTTTGTCTTTATAACTTATGTAACTATTGCAGTGTAATAAATTATGGTATGGATGGGGGTTTATTAAAAACCCCCTGCTATTATCAAAATCAGACTGAAAGTTCTGTGCATTAATTTATTTAAATAACTTTCATTACATATTTAAAAAATATATTAAAATATTTACTATTTCATAACTAATAATAATTAGTTGGCTTTGGTTTAAGATAAGGAAGCTCCAGAACTATCCTACTATCTTTAATTTTGACGGAAAAAGATAAAAGAGATGAATATAACAATTTTTAGTATTTTCATTTAGAAAAATTAAATATATGTTATTAATTTATAAATAATTCAGAATTTTTTTCTAATTTTATAACAATCAATAAATAATGTACTATTATAACTTTATGATTCAATTATTGCAGGACAAGAAATTATAAATGGAGGTTTAATAAAAACCCAGCTGTTTTCAAAATGAAACTGAAAGTTCTGTACAATAATTTATTGAAATAACTTTCACCATATATTTAATTAATATATTAATATTTATTATCTAATAATTAATAATAATTTGGCTTTGGTTTATGACAAGAAAACTCTATAACTGTTCCAGTATCTTTAGTTTTGCCTGAAAAATATAAAACAAATGGATATAACTATATTTAGTATTTTCATTTAGAAAAATTAAATATATTATTTTGTCTTTATAACTAATGTAACCATTGCGGTGTAATAAATTTTGATATGTGTGGGGGTTTAATAAAAACCCCCAGCTGTTATCAAAATAAGACTGAAAGTAATGTGCATTAATTTATTTAAATGACTTCATTGTATAATTAATGAATATATTAAAGTACTTACTATTTCATAACTAATAATAATTAGTTAGCTTTGGTTTAAGATAAAGATCCAGAACTATCCTACTATCTTTAATTTTGCCTGAAAAATATAAAAGAGATGAATATAACAATTTTTAGTATTTTCATTTAGAAAAATTAAATATATGTTATTAATTTGTAAATAATTCAGTATTTTTTTCTAATTTTATAACAATCAATAAATAATGTACTATTTTAACTTTTTGATTCAATTATTGCAGGACAAGAAATTATAGATAGAGGTTTAATAAAAACTCAGTTGTTTTCAAAATGAAACTGAAAGTTCTGAGCAATAATTTATTGAAATAACTTTCACCATATGTTTAATTAGTACATTAATATTTACTATCTGATAATTAATAATTAGTTGGTTTTAGTTTATAATAAGAAAACTTTAGAACCATCCCAGTATCTTTAGTACTGCCTGAAATTTTATTAATTTTTAGTATTTTCATTTAGAAAAATTAAATATATGTGATTAATTTATAAGTAATTCAGAATTTTTTAATAATTTTATAACAATCAATAAATAATGTACTATTCTAACTTTATGATTGAATTATTGCAGGACAAGAAATTATAGATGGAGGTTTAATAAAAACCCAGCTGTTTTCAAAATGAAACTGAAAGTTCTGTCCAATAATTTATTGAAATAACTTTCACCATATATTTATTTAATATATTAATATTTACTATCTGTTAATTAATAATTAGTTGGATTTAAGTTTAAGATAAGAAAGCTCCAGAACTATCCTACTATCTTTAATTTTGCCTGAAAAATGTAAAAGAGATGAATATAACAATTTTTAGTATTTTCATTTAGAAAAATATGTTATTAATTTATAAATAATTCAGTATTATTATTAATAAGAAATTGTAGATGGGAGTTTAATATAAACTCCAGCTATTTTCAAAATGAAACTAAAAGTTCTGTGAAATAATTTATTTAAATGACTACATTTAATAAATAATATATTATTTTAACTTTATGAACAAAATGACAAGGAGAAATTCTGTGCAATAATTTATTCAAATGGCTCATCATATATTTAATTAATAGGTTAATATTTTCTATTTAATAATTATTTGTAGTCTTTGGTTTAAATAGCCTTAGAACTATCACACTACTTTTACTTTTGCCAAAAGTATCGAAACGAGAAAAACTAATTTTAATATTAAATAATCTTATTATTAATTTATAATCAATTCAATATTATGTGTTTCATGTTTATGTTTAATAAATAATATGGTATATTATTTTATGGCATATGTAACTACTGCAGTAAAATAAATTACAGCTTTCATCGTATATTTAATTAATATAGTAATATTTCTCATTTAACAATTAATCATTAATTGGCTTTGGTTTAAAATAAAATAGTTAAAATAGAATTATCGCATTACCTTTATTTTTGCCTTTAATATGTAATACGGAAGGATATAACTATATTTTAAATTCATTTTCAATAAAAAAATCTATTATTAATTTATATTATAAATAATTCAATATTTTTTGTTTTAATTTTATAATATTTAAAAAATGATATATTATTTTGTCTTTATGGTTCATGTAATTGTTGCAGTAAAAGAAATTATAGTTGGAGGTTTAATGAAAACCTCAGCTTTTTTCATGATGAAACATATTATGCTTAGCTAGTTCTATAGTAAAAGCAGTTATTAGCATTAAACGAACGTACATTGCGTGTTACGTTCATAATTATACGAATGTGTCGCGGACAGATGAAATCTGCTGATTGCCCGGCTCAATTATGCAAAGAGCCCTTTTTCAATTAAAAACAAACAGCTTATGAAATAATAAATACAAGGAAATTTCCGCGCTTATATTTTCTGCATGTGTTGCTCGCGGGCCAGACACTGTACGTTCTTTTTGTGCTTTTTGCCCCGCGAATTAATTGCCCTGCTACTTGGTTTGCTACATATGTTTCGACTAATATCTGGTTGTTTTCAGGTTTTTCCCTGCTGCTCTGGGCTTAATTAAATTCACGGAATTGTTTTGTTTTGACAGAAAAAGTGTGCGGCGTTTTATTAAATGGCAACGGGAAATTATTCCTCTTAAGCCCGGTGATTGATAGCACCTAACATAATTAGAAAACTTAATTAGGTTTTTTCTTGTTCCATTGTTATTTATATTTTTAACTTTACGACAAGAATTGTGTACTAATTTAATCTATTAAGTAATTACGTGAAAACGAATTAAAATAAAAAGAAAAAGACGAGTTGTATTGATTTAATAATTGAATCGTAAATTCAAATTTCCGACTTTAGTGTCGTACGGACAATTCAAGCTTTTAGTCCGATCCCAACAGAACCGTAACTGTAATTGAAGGCGGAGTGGAGCAATGAGCAAAGTGCATTAGTCGGACTTTTGCGGCGTCAGCCGTCATCATCAGAAATTCAGGAGGCGAGAATTGTAAACATAATTACGTGCAAGGTGGTGGTTCCAGTAAAAATGAATACTTAATCAAGGAATATGTATCTGCTGCAGATGGAATTTATAATGGACTAATGTTCGCCAGCCAGATACACCAACTTTGCATTATCCAATAAAAAGTTACCGTGTTCCTGTACCTGATCTTCCTACTTAGCAAACGAAAAATGGAAAACGGCACAAAGGCCAGCCATGCGGACTTCTGTTAGTTTTTTGTTTAAGTGTTTCTTTTGAATCTAAATGGTAATATCGAGAATGATTCAATTTCGTTGTATAAGATATGGGAGCGCTTTACGAAGACGTGAATTGAAATGAAAGATACAAATTTTGTATGTTTTACGTCGGCCCACTTCGACGTATAAATTTGTAAGATGATGTTTAAAAATAAAAATTGAAAATTCGTTTCGTTCCATCTTTTGTTATTGAAGATCGTATAAGTGTTACTAAAATAAATTGGCTCAAAACCATATTTTCATTGATAACACTCCCCCAAAATATTAACCTAGCACTGATACTCAAGTTGGAGAGGCGTTCGCCTGATATCTCAATCATATTGTCGTGCGACAAGATTGTGCGGTGGGAGGATTCTTAATGTCGAGTGCAATTTCAAGTTTGATGGTTGGAAGACATGCCAAAGTCGTTTACTATGAATACCAAATAACCTCGTTTCGACTAAAACTCTTCTTATAGTACGTGCATTATGAATCGATTATTTTGTTCGATAAAACCCTAACTATTTAGAATATAATCGGATTTTCGAGTATCAGACATGTTTAGCATTAATTTTCTTTGACACGTGAATTAAGCTATTATAAATAAATATTCCATAATGTTAAATTTTTTCTTCTTTATTTCAGACCCACCTAAAATAGTCAGCATCGGAAGAGAGAGAGTAAAGACTGCCACTCTGTTTTCAACGGCTAGTTTCGAATGCATTGGCGAAGGGAATCCACCTCCAACTTATCAATGGATCCAGAAAAGGCCGAAGCCCTCAGAAGAAGTCATCGAACGTGGACGTGACCAAAAATTGCATATCTCCAATGTCACGTACGAGTTTCAAGGAGAGTATCGATGCAAAGTGACCAATATCATTAAGGGAGAAGAAAGGTCTGAAATTAGCGAACCTATTATTTTGCAAGTACATGGTAAGTGACATTTAGATTTATTCATTTAGGTTTTTCATTTTCCTCTTAAAAATGTTTCTCTTTATTAAAGATTAGTTACTAACTTTGTTGATAATACATTTTTATTATATATTATATATACATTTCATTATTAGAGATTATTCATCAACTTTGGAGGTAATGAATTTTAATTTAAACATTACTAATTCAATGAATATACACATAAAAATATATTATTAAAAAAATAAATACTTAGTAAGTGATGCTTTCAATGAAACTCTGTATCACTTTTTATATTTCTGAAAATTATTAATTTTGTTTCTTTCAATTTCATGTTAAAAATATCTCTAAGTGTTAAGAAATAATGATTAATTTGGGGGGTAATTAAGAATTTTAATTTAACCATAATAATGTATAAAAGTTTTTCTCATTAAGAGTTAGTGACAAACTTTGATAATAATTAAGAATTTTGAGTAAAACATCACTAATTCAATGAATATACACAGTAAAACTTTTTATTAAAAAACTAAAACGTAATAAGTGATGCATTTAATGAAACTTAGTATCAAAGTGTAAATTTTGGGGATTTATGAATTCAGATTTAGTATTTTAATTGTAACATATAACTAATTCAATGTGATACAGTTAATACAGCTTACCATCAGTTTTTAATTTGTTAGGAATTGTTGACATTAACATTTTTTTTTCGTTTTCTGCTAAAAATATCTCTCATTAGGCATTAGTGACTAACTTTGGGTGTAATTAAGAACTTAATTTAAACATATCATTAATTCAATATGTTGTATTTATTCATTTATGTTTGAATATTACGTGTTTTTGGTGTTATAAACCACATACATAAAATTAGAGAAAAATTTAAAAATAATTTCGTTAAACAGGTGTACAAATTTACTACCTACCTACAATTAATTTTATTCCTAATTAAACCAACACATCAATTTTACATCAGCGCAAACACTGGAATAATGGTCGATTAATTTAATTTAAATCCATAATTTTTATGTCATGCATAAAGTTTATTGCTAATATAATCTGAATTTATGCGACCTATAAAAGCTTAGAAAAAGTTTAAATTATATTCAGCGAACACTCAATCCTCAAAAAAAGCAACGGATCGTCCGTAGTGCAAACATTTTTTATTATTATTATTGTAAATTTAAATTAATGTGTATACTGAAGTAACAGACAGAGTACACAAAGAAATGGAATATTTCAGCGAGGCAAAACAAATGAAGACGAAATTAGTGTGTTAAGTAAAGAGTAAATTATTTAAATTGTACGACGAACCGCCAAACAGTTTTCCTCCAGTCGACAAGAAAACAATTTTCATAAATAAACGAAACACGAAAACTCCTTCAAATATTTGGCTGCGTACAGTTCCCGCAACGGCGCAGTAATATAATTTGGAGTACATTTAGCTTAGGGAATGCAAAATCTATTAGCTTAACAACAGGAATAAGGGGGCAAAGAGAGAACCGAATTCAACGCAATGCTATCAGTTTATTATAATAAAGTGGTAAAATATGGAGAACAGGTCTGGGAATAAACGACACAAAATTTACAGTTACATCCGAACGTCGATATTCAATTTGTACAAAACAAAGGCAAACACCTACGCCAGTGGCGGAGCACCCCGAACAAATTAGAGATGATTGGACTCCTCCTCAGTTTATTATCTGCAAACTGATATTTAGTTAATACGGCCGGGCATGGTGATTTATTCATGTCACTTAAATCACAACCAACGATTATTACCACTGAGGAAATTTAGATTTGATTCGATTTCAGCCCACATTGAAAACACTCAGAACAAACTGCCGGGTTAGCACAGAAACGTATTGCATAATAATACATTTAGTCGAAATAATATTAGCACGTTTAAAGCCATTTCGTCCGCATATGGCGATTACGATTATGAAAACCGCGAGCTTATTCCCTCTTAACAAAGGTGCGGCATTGTACCATTTTCCTGCAAATAATCTGCAGACAATGTTCGTAATGCAGGAGGGTGCTTGCCTCCTGTTTCTCCGCCGTATCATCGGTTTTATTGTGGATGCTAATTTATCTAGGCTATACAACGGTTTATTCCGTTTTGTTGTACCTTCGGTCTATACAAACATATTTGTTAGGCTTTGGGTGAATTATTTCGCTAAGCGAAGCCATTGTGCATAATCAACGGAAGCGATCATACGAAACATCTTTATACCCTATATTCTAATTGGTTTCAAGTTTACTTTGCACAACAACATGTGTGTACAAATTTTACATTAAGTGTACAATATTGCTATACGTGTAATTCCTTAATTTTTGCAGCAAAAAAAGGAAATAAAATTAGGTTTAGTAACTCAAAATTTGTTGTTCACTTTGGTCGGAACTCGTAAAAATTTTACAGGCAAAGCTTTCGCCATTTATTGCAGTTGGCAAACATGTGGTTGCGATATTAACATAACAACGGGCTATTGTGATTTTATACGCTTTAGCTCCCACTATATTAGCTTGTATTTCAAGGGCTTAAGTTACATACAAGAAAACATACAATGTAAAATCCTTACGCGAATAAAACGGACGAATTGAATTTTCTTGTTTGCCGTTTTTTAGGTGCGCCACAAGTGTTGAGGCAGTCGGCCACTCCAGAGGTGGTCGTGGAAAAAGGTCAGTCGGCCGACTTGTCCATGGTGGTCTGTGCCGATCCCAGGCCCAGATTCGTCGCTTGGGAATGGGGCTCCCTGAGGTTGGAAGCTGGATCTGAAATGGGTGAGAAAACAAATAATTTTTGACTTTTAATTGTGATGGAAACAATTCGGAGTCTAAATTTTCCGAGGTGACGTTTTCCCGTGTTGCACCTGACCGTTAATTTAAATGAAACGATCAAAAAACAACATAAATAAGGCGGGTAAAATGCAGCCCGGACAGAAAATTTATGTCGAACGAACAAAAGTAATAAAAAAGAGACTATCTGGCCGGGCATAAAACTTGCAACTGTCATCTGCCTTTTTGGCGGCCCGGTCCAAAATAAAAATTCTTACCGCCGCCGCCGCCGCCACCAAACTGGGACGGGGGAATATTTTGTTATTTTACTTTTGCTAATTTGTAAAGGGAGGCCGTTCATGCACTTTTATCGTGTTGTACACGAACGTTTCGAGGCGGGATTCAATGGCGGGGCATAAAAATCTACGACACATAAAAGGCAACTTAAAATTGATTAACACAATAGTTTTCTTATCGAGATCAAGCGATAACACCTACGCGAATTGACGGTATGCTTTCAATGAAACTAGTCATCATGAATAATGCAGAATATCAAGTTTATTATTGTTTATGGAGATGTACGTAAATAAATACGTCAACACACAAAAAATTTATTTTAAATATTTTCTCCACAAAATTGTCAATAGTTCATATGTCTTAATATTTGTAAATAAATACTATCTACGTTACGTTGTTAATTTTATATAATACTATTTTATTTTTATATTATCATTTTTAATTTATTTTTAATAGCGTACAATAAAATTAAAAAAAAATACCATTAAAATTATTTGCATTTTTAATGTTAAAAATATTTATTATTTCTGATTTTTGGACTAGTTTTATAACATTAATATTTTTCAAAAAACTATTGAATTTTTCATTAACTTTATTTTAATATTATGACTTTTATTTTATGTACTTAAATAAAATTGCTTTTAAAAACCATAGTGTAATTTAATATCATATATGTTTAATATAATTCATAATAATAAAATAAACATAGATTTAATTTTATAATATTTTGTTTATATATTCTTTTATTTTTAATAATTTTTTATATATAACTGCATAATATAATTATATAGTAATAAATTGAAAAAAAAAAACTGTCTATGTATTATTTTAATATATAAAATTTAAAAAAATTATTAGTTATAACTATAATAAAATATAAATTAAATATATAATAATTTTAAAAAAAAACCTGTGTTTTTTTTAATATACTATAAAAAATGTTAATTAACTTGTTTATTAGATGATACATAGTTTTAAGTTACATTTTTAAATTATACTTGCATTTATTACTTTTTTTATTATTATTTTATTTATTTATTTTTTTTAATTTAATTTTCTCTTTAGTATAACTGTATAATATATTTAGTGTTGCTATAAATTATAAAATCCTGCCCCTGTGTTGTTTTAATATACCATCATTAAATGTTGCAATTTTAGATTTAAACTTTGCGCCGAAAGTTTTACCAAAAAAATTAGCAAAAATATTAATTAATTTTAGATTTCTTTATTATTTTTATTTTTAATTATTCTATTTCAGTATAACTGCATAATGTAATTAATATTATATTTTAATGTACAAATAAAAAATTTGTTAATTAACTTATTCATTAGATCATACCCGTTTTTAAGTTTTATCATTAAAGCAAAAATTACACAGAAAAGTTATATTTTTAAAGTATAATTGTAGTTATTAATTTTTTCCCGCTGCTACTTTTATACAATTTTATTTGTATATTTTGTTTTAAATTATTTTCTTAATACAACTGTGTAAGATAATAAATAATAATAATAAATTGTCTCTGCATTATTTTATAATATAAAAAATTAAAAAATATATAATTTCCCCATTACCTAATTTTAAATTTTTAGCATAAAAATGTGCTCAAGACAAGTTATATCCTTTTGTTCGTTGACAATTTTATACTATTTTATTTGTGTATAATTATTATTATGTAAATTAAATTGATGAAAGTTTTGCCTACATATTGTTTTAAAATACAAACATTAAAAAAATTTCCCTATGAGATGGTACCCAGTTTTAAATTTCAACATAATTTTACTGTAAAAATTAGAAAAAAAACGTTATATTTCTATATTATAGTTATGGTAAGTTATTAATATTTTTGTTTTCTCATTGATAATTTATACTATTTTTATGTAAATAATTGTTTATAAATTATAATAATAAATTAGAAAAAATAACTTGCTTTTAGACGATACCAATGTTAAAGTTAAACTAAAAGTTTTATCAAAATGTGTAATTTTTAAATTACATACACCTATATTTAAGTTTTTTTAACTTTATCATCTTCATCAATAATATGTAATATAAATATTATAAACTATCAATTAAAAATTTGTACCTTAGTTGGACAAAATAATTGTAACATTATCAAGCCAACAACGATAGTAAATTCACCAGCAATAAACATAAATTTCTCAACTTCTTTTGATGACTTTCGAAATAAAGCTACCCAATAAGACTTTATGCCCTATATAAAATCCAATTGATATTTACACGTATTGTTCTCGTCATGTGTCAATTGTTTTATCGTGCAGTTATATTTTTCCTAACTCTCAACCAATCATTTGTAACAATAGTGTTGGTTTAATATTTTAAAACGGGAAAAACTCTGATAAGAAAAATAAATTTACATATTTCGTTTCTAGGTCACCTAAAAATATTCTGTTACATTGTTTTTGCAGATTTTTTTTCATTCAATTTATTTCCATGAGCAACTTCAAAAGACTAAACTATAAAAACCATCGCACACACAAATTTATCAACATTCGTAAACCAATTATATGAAAACAGTTAAAATTGCTGAATAATAAAGTTAACTGGGAAAATACAAGGGTGGTTTATATTTATTTCAAATTTGTTCTGTATATTTAAACCTGTCAGAGGCAACGGCACATACGCAATGCACACACACACAATTACATTTATCAGTTTTTAATTATGTACGTGTTTTTTGAAGCGTAAAAACCGAATTAAAATTGGAAATCATAATTATCATCAAGCAAACATTTCCCAATTTATGTTTATAACTTTAATTACGAATGTTCCATTGTCAATTATTAATGTAATTTATGAGATGCGGTCATAATTAACACACAAACAACGTCACTGTAACATTAATATTACATTGTAGATAACGTTTGGTGTTATAGTTGACCATCAATCCTAATCCATTTCCACCTTTATCTAGGTCTTATCTTTAACTTAAATCATCCTTAAATAAGTCACGAACAATGTAACCGGACCGAAAAAAGTATATTAGAAAACCATTTAATGCTATAATTTATCTTGCAGAATCCCTAAGAGTTTTTCACTGTCCCCTTTGTTTCTCGACGGATGGGTTTCCGCTCAAATTTAGCGTAAGGGAAGGTGCCGAACTGGAGTTTAAATGAATTTTACTAAACCATTTAAGTTTTTGACCCTAATTTCTCCTTTAAAAAAAGGTCTTAGAATTTAAGCATATTATTAAGGATCAGAAAATTGCTTCCAATGGATATTGAAAACGTTTCTGATATATTATAATTATAATTATAATACACTTTTTAAGGGAGAATTATTATTTTTGTTCATTAAATCATTAATCATTAATAAAAAGTAATTTATATTTTTGATTTATTTTATTGTAATACATAAAATATTTTAATAATTTTGTAAAAACTGTGTACTCTATTATTTGAAAGCTGTTTTATGTTCCCTACTGACTCTGTGGAATTTTAAAAATCAGTCTAACGCACCGTATGGTTCAAATATTTCTCCTCACGTCTATTATTTATTTTTGTCCTTTTGTTCAATTTTTACGTAATAAATAATTCAATTCTGAAGAAAAGTTTTCTTCAGTTCCAAGTGTCCAGCTTTTTTCCTTTTCATCAATTTACTTGAAATGTTGGTAAAAAATTGTTGATTATTGTAATTATCAGTTTGTTGAATAATATTTAATTAATGAAAGTTACGTTATTTTAAAGTTAAACATTAAGAACGTAAATTACTTTTTCAGGTACCTATTTTTAATCTCTACAGCTTACTAAAAAAAGTTTAATAAAAACAAATAATGTAAGCAAACAGAATAAATACTTAAAAAACACAACAGAAAGTTTAACGATATTTTTCTAAGCCTTTGAATTTTGTTTAAGGCCTTTATGTAAATAAAAAAGAAAGTTAATATTATATATTTGTTTATTTGTACCAAGGTAAAGTAAAAAAGTTAAGTTAAACTTAAAATATAGAAATAAAAAAAAAACTTACATACCATTAATTTTTAACATAACATGCAGTATAATTTGAACACTTGGAACACCAAAAATAACTAATAAAGATTTGTCCTCTGTAATTGTTTATGTCTGTTTGACATTGATAATTTCATTGATAATTTTATACTATTTTATTTGAGTATTATTTTTTTATTTTAAATTATTCTTTTTATTATAATTTAATCAAAAAACCTACTTTTAGATATAAATTATCAAGAAAAATTATACTTTTAAATTGTACTTGAAGTAACTTTTGTTTTTTCATTGATATTTATTTTATACTATTTTATTTGAGTATTATTTTTATTTTTAATTATTCTACTTAGTATAACTGCATGTAAATTATAATACATTAAACAAAATTACCTCTATGTTGTTTTAATATACAAATATTAAAAAATTATTAATTAACTTGTATTAGATGATATCCTCTTTCAAGTTTTAGGTGTACACTGAAAGTTTTATCAATAAAGCAAGAATATCAATAAATGTTATATTTTCAAAATTATAATTGAATTTTTAATTTTTTTTTTTTCGTTTATAATTTTATGTTATTTTATTTTTTTCTATTAATTAATTTTTTAATATTAATGGTGGAGAAATTCTTCTTTGAAGCTTTTTTGAAAATTTCACATCATTTCAATCTTCCACCATAAGGAGAGGGCATAAAATTGGTCAAGAATATATATTAACTTCATGTATTCTATCTTTTAGGGAATTCCTACTAAGGATTACATATGTTATCACAGAAACTCCGTTACCAATTCAGGTGCTGTAAGAAAAGGTCGTCATCGAGCAGTTAATGTCAAATATCGTTCCTGAATTGCTGTTTAGCAGGACAACCAGTTTCTCTAAAGCACTTCCACAATTGGCTACTAACATTTTGGGAGACACTAAACTTATCAGACATTTAATAGGAGAGTATGTGAAGTAAGATTTGGCGGTATATTTAAATATAATTTTGTTAACTTATAAATCCATCTGCTACTACAATAGATGATGTAACAATAATTTATGGGAAATGTCCCATAAAACAAAATTACGACGGTTGTTTTGGGACATCATGTCTATATTTATAGACCGAATGGCGTCATGAATGTGACCGTATCCACAAATATTGGTCAGATTATCGATATCTTTAATGGCGCACCCGTATACACTAAAGATAGTGTCCCTCCGTTACGAAATGTTGCATTCGCTCAGTTTCGATCTATACGACTGGCATCAATTTATGTCAGGGATGGTTTACTATTACGACTCCATAATCTGCAGGCCGTAATTAATAATATTATGATCTATGAAATTTCAGAACGGACGCGTAGTGTTGCTTTTATTCCGCTAATTTATCACTGTTTGACCTATTCATGTTGTTGAACGACACGCAATCTGTTTGTATTATGGTTATTTTTTATGATGGACGAGATTATGACCGTTTTTTTAACAGGCAAATACAAAGTGGACGATGTGATACAGGAAGAAAGGGAGGACTGCTACTTAGCAACTTTACATATCAAAGACGCATCCGCCACAGATTCCAGGGCGTATTATCTGGCAGTCGAGAACGACAGAGGCACCGACAGACATGCCGTGCAACTCTACGTGAACGGTAAGACTTTCCCAGTTAACGTCCCCTGTTAATTTTCCCCGACACCGTACGTAACATAAATCACAAGCAACTTATCCTTACCCCAATATTTAATTAAAATTCACCGACGAATTGAGTCGTCCGCGAAATGCGAATGAAACACTTCGCATAATTTGTTCGACTTTAAAATTTCATTTAAGAAATTTAGTCGGCTTAATAAAAGAGATTAATCATGACCGTTGAGTTGCGGCCGTCCGGCCAATTTATACACCAGAGGCCGAATTGAATTTTTCACCCGAGTAAAAACTTTAATTAAATACATTTCGGTAGGTGTGTCGTCTTTATGTCCAATTTCAGGTGCGACGATTTCTTTGATGTAATTTTAAAAATTCACGTTAAAAATTATATTATAATTTTTCACTATTCAAAACTAATTAAAACGTGCATTTGAATTAAAAATAAAATGTCGCCCTTAAAATTTAATATGAAAAAATATAAAGCGGATTATTTTATAGAATATTTCTTACTTTAAACAAATTCGACTCTTAAATTTATTAAATTATTCGATAACTTTAGAAATAATGGATTTTCCATCCGCAATTTTCAGTTTTATACAGGATGTTTCAAAAATAAGCTAAAATATTTCATTTGAACGTACAGTAGTGACAAAAAGTATTTAGTTGTTACAAATGTTTCTTAATGTGTTTCCTAATTTCTTGCAAATCTAAACAACTTTAATTTACTTCAAGATCATTTTTATTTATTTATTTTTTTAATAAAAAATCAATTTAGTTTTTAAAAAGGTATAGAATATTTTATAAATATTCATAAAAAATTAACAATAACTCAAATATTTCTATATTTTTTGTGAAGTAATTCTTTTTTGTTCGGTTGCGGCGGTCTAATACTTTTTAAAAGTGCTCAATAAGATTTAGATCGGAAGACTGAGTCCACCATTCAAACACAGTTAAGTTTTTCCCTAGAAACAACTTTTTAATAATTTTAGACGTGTGTTTGGGATCGTTGTCTTGTTAAAATATCCAACGAAGTGGCATCTCTTCCTTCACCAATGGAAACATGGTGTTTTTGAGAATATGTACTTAAAACGACTCATTTTATCCACTTCAATCAAGGGTCCAACTTTGGGTCGAGAAAAAAATGTGAAGAATTTAAATACAACTGACCGCAAATAAAATAATATTCAATACTTTTTTCCACCACTGTACGTTCTAAATATGTCAAATTTGTGACACAGTGTGGAAAGGTTTTCAAAAAATTTTCTCTTATAATACAATATTCCTAATATATGTGGTCAAATTTTGGGAACAGGGAGAACACATCCAATAATAGTCTAAAAGTTTCTCCTGAAGAAAATACAGTCAAATTTAAATTTCAAAAATTATTTTCTTCTCATATTTAGCCCGGAATGTTTAAGAATTAATAAGAATATTTATTTATAATATTAGAAAATTCGGTGTGTAATATTATTCTTTAAAAAAAATTAGTTAAAATCTCACCTGAACACTGCAGGAGGAAATAAAAAAATTGTGGTACATCAGATAATACATCCAGTGGTGGTATCACAAATATAAAAAATGATGTTTAAAACGACTTTAACCAAGAATCCTCTCCTTAAATATTTTACCTCACTCCTGAAATGCCCCGTATAATAATTTAATTCGTTTATATTTTCAGAACCTCTTCAAATGAGCACTTTAGTCACCGTTGCAGGAGTAATGTTGGTCGCATTTTTGCTGTTAGTTTGCGTTTGTATTTACGCCATCCGCACCGAGAAATGCTGTTTTGCGAGTAAGTACATGTTTTATTTTACAGTTCTCAATTAAAATATAATTTTTTTACTAATTAAATATAACTAAATAAATATTTTTCTGCATAAATTGGTAAAATGGTAAATTAAAGAAAAATAAAAACTTTTCACTCTCAAACTAACTTTTTAACTGATGTCGAACTCAAAGCAATCAATAATTTTTTCTCATTAATGTGTTGCAGTGATTTATTTACAAAAAAAAATGAGCGAAGGACGGTTTTATTAAATTTACTGTGAAAAGCTGTTCTAAATAATAAAACCGGGGCTAAAGCAAAAAATCGCAGACTAGAAAATTCCGGTATATTTCATTTTTATGTGTCCTGAGTGTATCTATCATTTAAATTACCTTCGGGGTGTATCTGTATCGCGTATCGCTCTTGTGTGAATTATTAGTTTCATGTATCATTGTTTAAAAAAGCATGAAACACAATTCGGTCACGCTACAATTCCTTTGATATGCTCATATCGGGATTTATATGCCCAGTTGGGCTATTGCAAATGCGAACTTAAACATATCATACTGCACTTGCAGTGTTTGTATAAAAAGGATAATTCGTAATGATCGTGTGAACTTTTCCATTGCATTTACGGACATAAAAAAGTTTTTGCTTTCCAATATTTCAAACACTTACATGGCAAATTTAATAGACTTCCAAAACTGCAGCTTTCCAAAAGAATAAATCACTGTGAAACTTAATGAGAAAAACATGTCCATTGTTTTTAGAGTCAAATTATCATTTTAAAGTGTCGGTTTTTTTTCCACCGCTCAGCATTAATCTCAAAGTGCGCCATAGAGGGACATAAAAAATGCAGCAGGAAAGCGTCAAAAAAGCCTGATATGTGCTGAATATTACGAGCGCGATGAATAATTACCGCACGCCCGAAGGAGTAAATAAGTACCCGCAAAAAATGGGTTATTAAAAATTGCGGATAGTAATTAGTGTCTGAGTTTGATGGTTGTTAAAGGAATAGAAAAATAAAATACCGTGGACAGGGCTTGAATATATATTGAGTTAATTAAGTGGTTTTTTAGCTGACCATAAAAATGGGTGAAATTATATTTTAAATATTTATTTATAAAAAATAATTGCTTTTCTATGTTTTACAGGAAAGGGCGACTTCAAACCAACTGAAATTGATGGGTGAGTTTTATTTTTTATTTAACATCACACTAATACGTCCACAACAACATTCTACCCTAAATAATCCTATTTTAAATTTTGTAGCCGTAATTGTAATTTATCTAATTTTAGATTAATCTTTTTGATTTATTGCAGTAACTAATTCAACCTTTGATAATTATTTATGAGCTACATGATATTAATACCCAGCAGCTCATTATACAAAATTAGAATATTAATGTTATTATTAGTGAAAACGAAATTGGTACCACTGCAAATAAATTATTTTATGGGACAGGCAAAATTAAATTGTTCTGGCATTGAATAATGTAAACTAGATTCGTTTTACAAATTGTAATTAATACTTTAAGGGCGTTTGACTACAATAAAAGTCTAATAATATAGAAACCGTTGATTGTTGTTATAAACCTTTATGTAAATAAAATAGAAATTTAATAACATTTGTTTATTTTAACCAGATTAAAATATCAAAAAAAAAAGAATTTATGTCTCCGACGTATTTGGATATGGACAAAATAAGATAGTCAATATAATTTTGAAATATTTGAGACCATTCTATATGCAAGAGCTCTTTAAATCTAAAGGTGATATTGCTCAGTTGTGTGGAAATTCTTCTTTAGTTCCTTCATTGATCATCAACGACAGACTGAAGGTTTCACCAATAATACCTGCAAATGAAAGGACAAACTTATTTCTGCCGCAAATAATAGTAACACCTCAACCAATTTTAGTGCCACCTCTATATGTAAAAATTTACAGAACTTGTTTTAGACGTTCTAAATGTTTAAATCTTCTCCAAACTCTCATTCAACGAGAGTCTGGATGAAATTCCAATCTTATTGGTATTCTATAATGTAGATTGGCCTCATGTAATGTGTTTCTAACACTAACTCTTCTAACGTCTTCAATATGTACCAACTCAGGAATTCCAATAAAAGAGTATCTTGCAGTTAATGTTCAATATCGATCATGAATGGTGTTAGTACAGCATCTATGACTTGGATGCTGTTGACCCAGACGACTAGTTTCTATAAAACGCCTCCACTACCGACTGATGACTCTGGAAAACACTGAACATCTCAGTGTTACCTCAGTTTTCTTCCCAATATGTCCCTGATGCTTGATTCTCTTCTTTCAAAGCTAAATGACCTCGTTTTGTTGTAAAACGAAACAATTTCGATACTGTAGACACTTAACAGAATGAAATATATCGAAATTAATTGTAAATTTATAAAACAGGGCAGTTTATATATAAAATTTTAACATCGCAGCATAAAATAAATGTAATGTATCTGGATTTTCATAAAATATTCTTTCCTTGTGTGTGTGTGTATAATTATTATTTCTAAAACAACAAAGGACGAGACAAAGAGTAGTATAAGAATTTCCTAACTTGACAACTTTATATTCATGTAGCAAATTTCCAATAAAATGGATGTTCCAATAACCCTTGGGCCAGCTCATATTTAACCCCTCTTGTCGATAGATTGATTCATTTCCGGCATCCGGACATGTTGCAAAAAGCAATTTGCCTAATTGACCAATACTCAAATCGAATGATTCCGAAAGCAGATAAACAAGAAGGCGATCTATCGACATCCCGCATACAGAATTGTATGTGCAAGGCACGTGGTCCCGTTTACGAGGCAATCTGTTAAAACGGTATCTTATCCCCCCTTAACGTCACTGCTTTGTGTCCCCTTTACGACAATCTCATCACTATCTTCCCAAGTTGAATATATCATTACGCTCCGGTATATTTAACCATGAATATACGCATAAAAAGACTATTATTATTTTATCCAGTTTCCACTTCTCCCACGGTGTGAGCGGTTTCTTGCGATTAGCCACCAAATCCTCTCCGAGGGCTCTAAAATGGGTTGTCCCCCTTTTGATGCTGTGTAACAGCTCAATATTTATGACAATATTGGATATAACGTCGTCTAAGTAAACACTTTTTATTATACACAAATCCCTTCTACTTTTCATCTGGAAAAATACTTGGATGTAGTTTCATTATCTGGTTTGTTCTAAAATCAATAATAAAATCAGTGATCAACCACGAAACGGCGTTTTAAAAGCGACGACGAAACATAAAACTGCATCTCTAGTAACGGAAGAATTCGGCCGCGATAAAACGTCCACAATGAAATTGTTCAGGCGTCTACGCCATAACGAAAGCTCCATGCCGACGCTCTTATCTCGCCCTTCATGCTCTGTACGTCAGATAAGTGAGAAATCTTTTTCTGATGATGTCGCGCTGCTATCGAGATGTTTACCAGCCAGCATGATGTCTAGAATGTTATTCAGATTGAGGGTTTCAATTAGTTTATGCCGCACAAAAATTCCAAACGGATCAATTATTTTAGTGAACTTTTTCACCCTCTCAAGTTAGTTACATCAATAAAAACGTTCCAAATATTTAATCTGGTGTGTGTTAAACGAGGTAAATGGGTCATCTCAATAAGCACCCATAGAATCGTGGATCAATCGATGGATCTGGTTATGTGCAATTTGCGGATCCAATATTGCTATGATTTACTAATTACTTCCCGTGTTCCGGCATGTTTATGACTTCCTGTCATGACTGCCAGCCCTTCTGAAAATCGGCGCGCCGCGGCGACCATACAATGAACTTTGTCGTATTTTCATAGCGGCAAGGTTCGAACTCGGTAATTTATTGCTTCGCCACGCCACCACTCGATTACCGCAAATTGTGCAGCGCCGAGAATCCGCATCTCCGGTTTTTCTGTGCGATATTGCCAATTGTGCAAATTGTAATATCTGCTGGATGCGCCAGTGTTTAAAACGGATCCGAACCTGCGGAATATTATTCGGTTTCTGTGGTTTCACTCAAATATCGATATTAAATTCTTGAGATTATAAAGATTCTTTGGATTATCTGGGATTTTTTATTATTAACATTGTTAATCAATTTCATTAGTTTACTTTAGTCATTCAATATTGATTTGTGTAAAATAAATTAATTTCTTTCATTCAATTTCATTTTTATCTATTTCAATAAAGTTAATTAATTATATTCTAAAAAAGTAATTAATCTAGTAAACTTTAATTTTATTCTTAAATATCGATATTAAGTTTTTGAGATTATGGAGATTCTTAAGACTTATATAACTAGAATTGTTAATCAATTTCATTTCATTTATTTTATCCCAAATAAGTAATTGTAATACTTTAAATATCATTATAAAATATTATGATTTTCACTTAATTAGAAAATTAAATTAATTTTATTTGAGTGTTCTGGACATATTCATTTATAATACTAAATAAAACAATTTATTTCTTCTGATTTCATTTTTATATATTTCTATAACACTAGATATTATTACAATAAAAAAGTAATTTTCAGAGTTTTATCCGAGAAATTTTATTGCCATGTATTTCAATACCTCCAATTCATTTTACTCTAATTAAATAATTGTAATGGGTAATCTTAATATTACCATCAAATATCGTTATAAAATACTTGAAATTATAAAAATTCTTTGGAGTATTTATGATTTTTCATTTAATTAGTAAATTCTATCAATTTTATTGGAGTATTTTAGATATATTTAATCGTGATTTAAATTAAATAAAATAATTTATCTGTTTTAAATTTATTTCCATTTATTTCTATAACACCAGTTATTATTATAATAAAAAAGTAATTTTAATAGACAACTATAACAATTTTATCAAATATCGATATAAATTTTTTCAAATTGGAATATTTAGTACTTTTTATGAGTAGAATATTTAATGAGTTTCATCGGAGTAATTTTATTTCCATGTATTTCAATACCTCCAACTCATTTTAATCTAAATAAATAATTTTATTAGGTAATCGTAATATTACGATAAATAAATAAAATAATTTATTTATTTTAAATTTTGTTCCATTTATTTTTTCTACGACACCAGTTACAATAAAAAAGTAATTTTAATAGATAACTATAACAATTTTATTAAATATCGATATAAACTTCTTCAAATTGGAATATTTAGTAGTTTTTATGAGTAGAATGTTTAACGAGTTTCATTGGAGTAATTTTATTTCCATGAATTTCAATACTTCCAGTTATTTTACTATAAATAAATAAATGTAATGGGTAACCTTAATATTACCATCAAATATCGTTATAAAATATTTGAAATTACAAAAATTCTTTGAAGTATTTATGACTTTTCATTTTTTTAATTAGTAAATTCAATCAATTTCATTGAAGTGTTTTGGAGATATTCAATCGTGATTTAAATTAAATAAAATAATTTATTTATTTTAAATTTATTTCCATAACACAAGTTATTATTACAATAAAAAGTAATTTTAATAGATAACTATAATAATTTTATTAAATATCGATATAAACTTCTTCAAATTTGAATATTTAGTAGTTTTTATGAGTAGAATGTTTAATGAGTTTCATTGGAGTAATTTTATTTTAATGTATTTCCAATTCATTTTATTCTAAATAAACTACTTTTACTAAACTTTTAATTTTATTTACAAATACAAAATAATTTATTATTTATTATTTTAATTACCTTATTTATTTTTTACTTTTACTAATTTAACATTTTCAAAAAGTAATTACACTTTTTTAAAAATCTGCTTTAATTTTTCGTAGATATTTTTGAAAATTGAGCTATAAACGCTCATGTCAGATATTCTTTTTCTTATAAGGAAATATTCGCAACACATAAGACCAACCAATTATGGAAACCTACATTTTTATGTCTTATAATATTTTTTAAGTATACATATATATATAGTTAAACTTAACAATAATAAATTTTAAAATCTTTATAAACCATGTTACTTCATCATGATCCATTCTAAAATTTATATAGCTTGGTTAAAAGTCTACATTACACTTTCACACGTATAATTAATTTTGTGATAAAATTGGGAAGTGATTTGCTAACTAAATATTGATAGTGTACTCTAATATGTACATGGAAATTCGTCCTGATTTGAGCACTAACTCAACCGAGTACAATCCAACTCTCAACTTGGTTAAACTCAATAATATTGACACGTTTTCAATTGTTTTCACGTTTTTTTCTAATTAAATGTCTAAATGATGCAAACCTTCGATGTAAAATCCATCCGTATTTGTATATCCATTAAACCATCGGCAGTTCAAACCGTTTAAATCAAAATTAAATGTGTTCCGCTAAATCAAACAATCGATCGCAATCTTCAATAACCGGATGACGCAAATTATTTGCACGGAATCGGACCAATAAAAACCGGCAATCAGTTTCATAACAAACGGTGTGCAAACAGCAATTACGGCAGTAAAGTCGGGGAATAACATAGTAAAGTCGAAGGGACGCGTTGTCAGCGGAGCGATAATATCGAATAACGCAGTAATCGCAGGCACGGGAACGTACACGGGACCCAATTGTGCGAGAGGGCGAACGCTAGCTAGGTGTAGCGTCAACCGATGTAGATTATTCATAGTAACGCTGCAATAACAATTAAATCTCTCATCCGCTCTGCCTGTTAATGCTTGGATTACACTCGCACCTTTTGTCGTTTTGCAAATCTGATTAATTATCGCCTAAGCTCTGATGCAGACTCTTCATCGCTTTTATGCTTGTTTAAATCAAAATGAAACACGTGAAAGTTGAAAATTATTAGTCCATTCTCGGATTGTGCCGTGATCAATTGACTAAAGAAATTGTATGGACAAATTATTGATTAAATTGCTAACTACTGGAAATTTTATTTAAAATTTAAATCTACCACACATATATTATGGTAGATGTTTACCATCACTCGATTCGCATCCATTTAACAACCAACAATTTTTATATTATTTTAGGTAGGACCAATTAGTGTTCTTTGATTTTATGCTTTTGAATCAATATAATATGTTCTTAGTCTGATTCACTAACAGTGATTCTATGAGACATTTCACCGGTAAAATTTATGCAGAAATCTAAAACATTGGTTTAAAACAGTTTAAAATATTATAGTGCAAATTAAGGTACAAGATATCGGTCCTCAATAAAAACTATGTAAGTTTATTCATCAAATTATGTTTTAACTTTTCAAACTTAATTTTTAAACAATTTTATTTTTTAATTTAATAATTAATTTATTTTTATTTTCTTTTTTTTTAATTCTATAAATATAAATTGACAATATTTTTTTAAATAACCAATTAATATTATTATTTTTTAAGCCTAATATTTTAAATTTAACTTAACAATTTTAATATAAATTTTTAAATTTACTTGTTATTTTTGATTTTCTTAATTTTTAGTTTTAAATATTAATTTTAAATTATCAACTGTTTTTTTTTTTTAATTGAAATGTGTTATGCTCTATTCAATACTCAATCTGTTTACGACGTGTGACGTTGAAAAGGTTAATAACATCTAAACTCTCCAGATTTCAAGTCCAGTACCAAAGTACATATGAAATGGATAAATCCTATAACACTTACTTCGATAACTATGAACGTCATTCAATAAATTGTATTCTTTTTCTTACTGGACAAATTGAACGATATAATTTTCTTCTTGTTTATTGGGGTAGTTAGTAGAAAAAGCGATAAAATATATTTTTTTCATATTCATATATCGTTGGAGTCATCAAGTGGCTCTTAATTATCGTCTATTTCTCCTCAATTTAAAAAAAAAGAAAACTGAAATATTATAGTGACATTATTTACATCTGATAACTCTTTAAGGAAATAATATTCGTTTTCTATAAAACTCCTTCCAATGACATAATTTTATTTAAATTATATTTGTATTTTAAATGATATATAAAGTCTAATATTTAATTCAAAATTTTAAATGATACTGGTGTCTTGTAATTTTAAGATATTACCAGGCACTAATTGATAACTTTCAATCAAATTTTTGACATTATAATGAAAAACTTTAAAGATATATTTAAAAAAAATATTATGTATACATTTGTTTTTCATATAATTCATATAAAATTTGAAATGAAAATTTATAGAAAATTAATATAAACTATTAAGATGTAATTTGACATGTAAAGGTTGAAGCCTTCGTGACCATTGTTTCCATATCTATAGTTATTCAGGTTTATTGGTCGACGTTTGTTGGAATTATTTGCTAACGTTTCGCTAACACGGGTGGGTAGCATCTTCAGAGGTCTGATTTGGTTCGTGTCACTTTGATGTCTTAAATAACTTGAAATTTATGATGTATAGATTCTCGTAGAAGTTTTGTTCTATTGATAGTTCTTCGGTTAAACGTGAGTTTAATTGTTTGATTTTGTATTATATATTTGTTAGTCTGTTATTTATATTTTTGAAGGCAGATATGTTACTAAGACTCTTAAGGGATTTCTACAAACCAGTTTTGTAAAATTAAATTTAACATACAAATATTCTTCAATACCCCTAAATAATTTAACAAATTGGTAATTTTAATTATGTAATAATATCCCAACAGGTTCAATTAAATTTTCTATAAAAATCCTTCTAATGATAATTTTATTTAAATTATATTTTTATATTAAATGATATAAAACGATCAATATTTAATTCAATTTTTCAAATGATACTTGTGGCACTAATTGATAGCTTTCAATCAAATTTTTGACATTATAATAAAAAACTTTAAAAATATGTTTCAAAAAAATATTATGTATACATTTGTTTTTCATATAATTAATATGAAAATTGAAATGAAAATTTATTGAAAATTAATATAAACTATTAATATGTTATTTTATATAGATAATGTAAAGGTTGAGGGCTTTTGTGACTATTGTTTCCACATCTATAGTTGTTGAGGTTTATTAGTCGACGTTTGTTGGAATTATTTCTTAACGTTTTGCTAGCACGAGTTTCTGCATCTTCAGAGGCCTGATTGGGTTCGTGTCACTTTGATGTCTTATATAAATAACTTTTTAATTATCGTCTATTTCGTTCGTATGTTACTAAGACTGTTAAGGGATTTCTACAAACCAGTTTCATAAAATTAAATTTAACGTACAAATATTCTTCAGTACCCTAAATAATTTAGCAAATTAGTAATTTTAATTATTAATTATATAATAAAGTCACCAACAGAATCACTTAAATTTTCTTCTTCTGACAATTCTTCTTTTAAATTGAAAATAATCAAATAATTCATAATTTGTAAAATGTAACAATGAAATAAATATTTTGTATATCACAATAAGCATTTATTAACAGCTACTTACTTACTTCTCACTCATAATAATAATAACAGATTTAAAAAATATATTACTTATTATTATTTTATCAAATTATAAGGTGCTGCTATTATCGTTGGAAAATTTCCAGGCAAAAAATCGACATAGAAAAGACGGTGGGCAGCGGGGGAATTCCGGCGGACGCGATCTACACGACAACGGCCCGCGGCGGTGTTCACCAGTTGCAGCAGGGCGGCGGCGGCAGCCCCGAGGCCGCCATGAAGGTACGTCTGGCCGCGATGGTGGTCCAACCGCCCACTAGAGTGTAGCACTGCACCGTAGGGCCGGGGCGAAGGCCGGCGCCGTACATGGGACACGGCCGGCCCGCCGCGGTCATCGAGTACAAGTGCTAACTGTTTTGAAATTTTCATTAACATCAATTAACATTCTTAACATTAACTTTCGCTAATTTGTGACTGTAGACTTATCATTACTTGAGGTGCTAAAGAACATGTCTTATGGCATTGTAGTTGAGCAACTTTTTATTAATTTTATTTTAATGCGACCAAGCAAACCACTTAACCACGAAATTAAAATGTATGTTTATTGTATGTAATTTATTAATTAATTTAATTAATTAGTAAATAAGTAATTTCTTTAAGTGAGGCATATGAAGAAAATATATAACTATCTAAGTTTAATTAAATAAATAACTTAGTTTATCACTCCTAGTTGATATCACTTCACCCTTAGTCACTTAATTGCACAAAATATTTACAAGAAAACATCACATTAGAAAATATTATTTTACAAAGCAATATATGTTTCCTCTAAGTACACCATTTTTGTTGATTGTTAAGACTTGTTCTTTAAACCACCATCACTAATTGATTAATTAATTAATTATTTTGAAAATTTTTAACCAAAAAATTAAATTTCAAAACAGTGCGCGTTGTATGGTCACTGCCATTTTTAATTGTTCCCTTGGGCACAGTGTGCACATCAAACTTTATATTTATGACTTAAAGTTCATTCATTTTTTAATATTTTATATTACCTAGTTGTTTTCGATTATTATTTAGAATTAATTGTTTTATAACAATCAGTACAGAACAGGTTATTTAACCATCAACATTATAAAGCAGTTAATTCAATCAATTGCTTGTAGTCTAATATCATAGTCCATTTCATTAAATTTCTGTAGGGTACTGAATTGTTAGATTACAAGTATTAGATTTTTATATCAAAAAATTATAGTCACGTTTATTTTTATCAATTATTTTTTCATTTGTATCACCATCATGCACTAGTTTTGTGTTTAACCGCTAAAGATTTCCGTAATAATTGTAAATAAATATCGTTTAAAATGTTTCGACAATAAAACAACGTTGTATAGACAGGGTGGGGAATCTTTGGTGGTTCATATCGCGGATAAATGTAAACAGAAACTCGTATTTGGTAATCGACCTAAATCCGCGTTCTTCCCCCTTAAGAAGTAAAACTGTACATATTGCGAATGATTTTTCTGATATGTGGACTCACGCACTTTGCACCTTGTATATATTGCACATGCACAAACTTAACACTATGTAGAATTTTTGATTGACATTTTTGGTGACAACGTCGGTTAAATTTAACCACTCTTGTAAACAATATAAAAAAAATCATAATTATATAAAAATATATTTATTAATATATCATACATTAATTAAAGTAATAAAAGGTATTCAATTATTAGATATTAATTACAAAAGTAACAATGATATTTTACTAATTATTAATTCAATAACATTTTTGTATTTTAATATTAGAAAATAACAAATTACATACAAATCATTCCAAGATAGATATATAGAACAAGGGGTGAAATAGGCATTAATTTTTCGAATTTTGGAATCATCTTCGGAGGATGGTTCTTGCATAATAAAAAACTAATGTATATACAAAAATTCATTGATTTGGTCGTAAATAGATTGTTTTATAAGCAAAAACATAAAATTACTAATAAAACCCATTTATTGACCAAGTTATGAAAAAATATTTTCTTAATTTTTCAACCTGTTCATTTTTTACTTGTTTATAAAGGTATTTTATATTTTCATCATATTTCAATCATTTTTTCTATTTAAAAAAATATTTTTTTCTGCTTTAGTCATTAAATGAGTTTTATTAATGGCAATTTTTAATTTTTTGTTTATAAAACAGACCGTAAACGACCAAATAAATTATTTTTTTATTTATATTATTTTCTCATTAAACAGGACTCATTCCTCGAAGATTATTGCTAAATTTAAAAAATTAATGTCCATTTCACCTCTTGTTAGATCAATCCTGGGAGACATTGGATAATTTTTTTATTTTAATGTATTGCTTAAAAGACATTATTCAAATTAATTAAATGACCAATTTAACTAAAGAAAATTATATTGATTTCAAGAGTATTTTCCACAACACTAACCAGTGGTGATTATACAATTGTAATGTTATAATTTACTATAAAAATATATAAATATAAAATTGTATAATCACAAACACACTGTATATTAAAACACTAGAAACTAATTTAATTTTTAAAAATATGTACATACACTGATTGACATTCACTGGTTTCGTTTTTGTTTCGACACTTCCACAGAATACAACTCCCGTCCTGAGCACTTTTCAAAATCAAAACCACCATCTCACTTGATTTTAATCTTCTCTCCTAACCATCGAATCTACCGTCAAGATGGAATTAACCCAAAAATTATATTCTGAACATCACACGTTTTTATATCTTCATAATTGTCCATTTAACACTGATTGTATTTTATACAAAATAAGTCAAAATATTTTACAATTTTTGTTAATTAATATACAATTGATAGTCAACAAAAGAGTCATTTATTGTGATCTCAAATTTTGACTTATTTACGTATTGTTCCTAACAATCCGACACTTGTAACTATTAGTGTTGTCATATTTGTATCATCACTTAACGTCTTTTATATATTTGTAAAAAGTTGGATATGATGAGATTAAAATGGCTATCGTAAGTTTAACTTCTTGTTTAGTATTACTAATACTTTTACAAAAATATCTGAATTAAAATTTAAAAAATATCAACATAAAAAAGCAAAAAAAAAGAAAATTTTATTATATTTTTTTATATTGTATTTTAATTTGTATCTTTAGTTTACATTAATCGTACTTATCTAGTTAACTGAAAGATTAATTTATTCTTAAAATAGTTAAAATAAAACATTGATTTAATTATATTTATTAATCAAATATAGAATAAATTTTATTCTCTAAAGTATTAGAGTATTATGTTATGATAGTTGAATAATAATTTAATATGTTCGTACAATATTTATTTCTTGGTCACAAATAATGTTCGTTATATGTTTGTAAAAGTGTTGTATGATTTCAAAGACTGATATTTTTATTAATAAGTAATTAAGTAGTTTCTTCGGAACGCCTATTTTATATAATAAAAAAATCTACTCATATCCAGCATCCATAATATACTAACACTAACAATGCTGTACATATATAGCAAACCACACATACATTCAACGGTAGAAGTAGCTTAGAAGAGAAAACAAAAGATAACATCTACTCTGGTCTGCAAAACAAAAACACACTCAAAATTGGAAGTAGGCAATTGATGACGCCCGATTTTTTCGAATCGAACCTCGACCATTTCTATCAACCGCCCGACAAATCAAAATATTATAGCTTTAACCGATACAACGAGCCCAAAATGGACAATTGGTCCTACTCGACCATCCAGATGGGCTCACACAGATCATCATTCCCATCGGAGAACAAATACGTTAGACGGTCGCTCAATAACAAAAAATACCACAAAAAGGACAATACCAGATCTAGAGATAATTCTAGGCCCAAACCGTTAGACTTCGATAACCAAAAGTATTACGACCACGTATTTCCGAAAAGAGACGGTGCCCTATACGCATCCAATTTCTATCAGCCCAATAGTTACGATCATGCCGAACTGTAAATATTTTCTACGTGTGTAAATTATGTATTTCTCTTTGAAGAAAATCCTTCAGACTCTTATATCTGCAACTCACAAATTTCGTGAAACTTAAACCGAGAATGTGAATGGTTTTCTTGCAAATAGCCGTCATCTATTGTAATGTATATTATATATTTTGTAAATAGATATCATCTATACTAATGCATGACATCTACTAAACGTTTCTATAACTTCCTGAGACTATGTTTCTTTCGATATTAAATAAATGTGTTCTGTTCTATTCAAATTTAAGTTTCATTATGGACAGTGTTTATCCTGATCGTCAAATATCATTTTTTTGTAAATATGTAAAGCATTTTAAGTTATTTATTATTTCTAAAAACGGTATTTATGGTTTCACATGTACTTATCGGGGTAAATATTGTTTTAGTGAAACATTTTAATGTGTTAAGTTGTGAGAATGATACCAAAAATCTCTATATATATAATGTTAGGAAATTGTAGTTAATCTCAGATATATATGTGATGTTACAATAATTATAATAATACCAATTCGAGAAAATGTGTTACTTATTGCTAGGCTTTAAATGTAAAATATTTAATAAATCGCTGAATATGAATTAACTATATGTTTAAATTAATTGAATTATAATGATTCGTGTCATATATTTTGTTTAATAATATATTTTATATATAAAATTGATATGTTATTTAACGTTTATTGAATTTGACTAAAGTAGATATGATTATTTTTACTGTATTGTATAGTATTATGTATGTTATTAATAAATTATTATTAAAATTTAAATGAATTTTATTTATTTTCATTATTTATTATGATTTATGTAAACAATTAATTTACAAACATTCCATTTAATTTTAAACAGCAAAAATGTTTTAAGGTCCAATTCGGATATCAATATATTAAATAAACTGTACATTACAATTAAAAAGAAGTATAAGGTTAAGTTGATCTTTCAAGACATATTTATTTTTCTGTTGCAATAATAAGTACTAAAAAACTAAACTCCTTGTGTAATTTAAATTAATGAAATTGAAGCTTTGATATTTAGACATTTATACTCGATAAAACATTTTTAAACGTCTTTTCTTGATTTTCTAAATGATGAACCAGCTTATAATGGTATTATTTTTATTTTTGATAAATTATTAATAAAATTGAAATCATTATTTATTATGATTTATATGAACAATTCATTTACAAATAATTTAATTTTAAAATAAAAGAAAGAATTAAAAAGCAGTAATAGTTTGTATATTAGGTGTGTTTTATTTACATGAATCTATGCTACAACTTAAATACAATGAAAATATACAGACTTAAAACGTTATATATTACAACCAGAAGCAGCTGATATTAATGATGGGTAAAAAAATATGCACTAAACAGGAAGTCTACCTACATTCCAGCACTGATATCGACAAGATGTGCTGAATGAAGAACGTCCTATTCATTAAACGAATCACAAATATTACACCTATAATCTTGTTTTACTGTTCTACCTACTTACACACAACATTTTTACAACCAAATATAAATTAAAAGCCTAATTACCCATATAATTTACTAAATTTTCTGGTTCTATCACAAAAATTTTGGCAAGAGCTCACAAAAAATATCCTACTCATTTAACAGTAAATTTGAACACAGTTATATGGCCCTATAATACTGTGCCACATTAATAAGATGCTGAGAACTCCCGCCAAATAATTCGATCTAAGAAGAAATAATATTGTTTGTGTTACGTACAAGTCGACTTAATAATTGGACGAAAAATAAGGTATATACGAAAGCTACATACAAAATCTAATATACAGCTTTGACCGTCACACAGCTGTCAAATATTCCATTCTTAGCTGATATCCAGTACAATATACGCGTGTGACGGAATAAACAGATCAAAGGAAGCAATAATATTGCACTTTAAATGTGGATGGTTATTAGTTACAGCCAAAAAGTTATAAGGTCCAATTCGGTTGATAGTATACAAAATTTTATTTAATCATATTACTTTGGTAACTTTTATATAAGAATAGATTAAATATACTAACAATTAATGTAACTAAACAAATTGTGAGTTATAATTAAAAAAGAAAACATAAGTACAAGGTAAAGGTCTTAGAAGATACATTTATTTTTCTTGTTGATACAGTTCATGCAATTATTTTATTTATTAGTTATAATAAATACTAGAAAAATAAACTATTTGTGTAATTTAAATTAACGAAATTAAAGCTATGTCTTTTTATTAAAAAAATAACATCTGACAAAAATATACAATAATTCACTAGTGGTCAAATCTGCTCACCTTAATTTTGGCAACAACACCTAAACGACGCCATAACACAACTAATAATTTAAAAAATTCTAATATTCTGGACTGGAACCCCCTAATCCAATTATGGAAGCAGATTTAGATTTAGTAAATAATTACTGGGTTCAAAGTGAATATGCTCAGAAGCAAAACGAATCAATCTAATCATTAAATATATCACAATAAGCACCAATTAATAAATTAAACCGGGTGAAGTTTCGGAGCAGTTACGGTCAAGGGGCTCTCATAAGAATTTGTCGACTTATGAAATGACACATTTGTCCTTTGGCTGAAGTTCTAGGTGCGACAAGTCTTGCTCTATCAGGTCATCTTCCTCGATACTGTAAATATATTAGAACATTTAAATTTATATATGATCGAAAGCGTTTTCTAACTTACGCCTTTTCTTGATTGTCTAAATGGTGAACCAGCTCGTCGCGTTTATTCACAATTTGTACGAGCTCTTCAAGAAGCATCTGCTCTCTGTCTCTTTGCTCCTCCGTTTTCCTCCAATCGTCGATGGAAGCGATCTTCTGTAATTCTTCGTTGAGCATTTTGTATCTTGTCTCAAGATCAGCTTCCTTTTCACTAAACAAAAATTGTATTAATCATGAGAACATATGTAACAAAGTTGTGTATGACTTACAGAATGTTGAGTTGCATTTGCCGTCTAAGCAAAGCATTTTTCTTGTTAACCAGCATAAACCACTTCGACATCAACGATTCCTCCTTTTCCGTGTTGCTGCTATCGGACTCCATGACATTTCTGAGTTGTTTCTCCAGACCCGCAGCTTCCTGATCTATTGCCCGTTCTTCCCGTTCCAAATCTTCCAGTTCCCGGTGAATCCACGTATGCACATCTATTCCCATCTTAAATGCGAGATTGATAATATTGTTTCAATTTTCGCAAAAGTTTCCTCACCTTTTTCAATCCTAACTCATCTGGTAATTTGTCTGGGGTGATCCTTTCGTTCAGATCGTGTGGACTAGATTGATTTTCTGAGTATTCTGAGTTATTTGAGTAAATATTTCCATTAGTTTCTGATCCTACAATCACTCACTCAGCTTATATATACATTTAATATGAATGAACTAACTCACCGATGCTGTTCTGGCGTTCCAGATGGTTCAGTTCGTCGTTTATCCTTTGTAATTTGTCTTCAGCTTCGACGTAAGCTTTCACTGACTCCGGACAGATCCTAATAACCTCCGTAGGAGGTGTGGATCCTCTTCGTGCCTCGGCAAGCAACCGCCTCGCCCTTTCTCGAAGATGCGCTTGCCTCTCTTCTTCCGACTGTAAATTAAACAAAGATTGAATGTAATATTTATCACTAAAGACAATTAATATCGTCTAAAACTTATTACGTACCCTCGTTGGAGAAGTTGTGGTTGACCCGGAGTCTCTCTTTGTTTGTTCAATCAGTTGACGTGCCCGCTCTTTTTGTTCCGTGTGGCGCATGAGTATTTGCTGCACAACATAGCGTGAAAACTTTTTAATTGCTTGCCAAATCTTTCAAAATACAAAAACTGTTATTTTCGAACTCTCAAAACTTTACTGTACCTTGGTATTTCTAGTTACAACCATCGAAATTGAACCAATAAAACAATCAACAACACTTACGGGATTAGGTTTTGGCAGATCAGAAAACACATCTTCGGCCTTTTCTTTTTCATCCTTAGGCTCGGCGTGACTTAACCCATTTACGTCACCATTCATTTCTGGTACTTTGTTGTTTATCGCTTTGTTATCCACTGTCTCTTCTTCATCATCTGAACCGAATGGATCCGCGAACTCCCTCCGGGTCATCAAAATAGGTTTCTTCGGTTCCGACTTCTTTTCTTCTTGTTTTTTAGTCTGTTGCTGTTGTTGTTGTTGTTTATCTTTACCCGGTGATGCTATTACCTATAAAGTATTAATTAATAATTTAACCTTTCCATCTATTTAAGCACTCACTTTGCTCATAATATTCTTCGAGCTGTTCAAAATAATGTCCTTAACATCCTTAACAGTAGTCGGAGACTTTTCTTTTTCCTTAACCGGTTCTGGTTCGTTAGTGATCTTCAATTGCAAATGCAGCTTTTGCTTAGCCTCAGTCGTTTCCTTGTTGACCGCATTCAGTTCCTTCTCTTTGCTGCTTTCCCTCGACTTTTGGTTCTGCTTCGCTTTGCGCAGATTCATAATCTCCTGGCCGAAGACCTGCTTCGTTATGTCCGTGTCTTTGTCGGTATTGAATTTGCCGATCACGTAGTTACTTTCCTCAGACGTTTTGCCGATTTGCTGTACCTCTAATTGGTGGCCGGTGAAGTGGGCTCGCAATTGATGGAGGTATGTCATTACGGCCAATTTATCTGGTACTAATGGAAATTTTAACGTTTAACCGCATAAGAAATTGCAGGTACTTACCTGCAAGCATGTGCATGTCGGTGGGTTCGATTACACGGGGAATTCCTAATTTGTCTCCTGCATCGAAGGCTTTTTTGCAATTCCCTTTCACGTCGTGGGGAGTTAAGGAATTGAAATCTCTGTGGAAAGACGCAAGTGTACTCAAAGTTGTCGTAAAATTATGTGGTTAACGTACATTAAATCTGGTTCGAAATGGTGTATCAAGGCACAAAATGCCATGCCGTTTCTCCAACTTGTCGTTAAATTGGTTACTTTTACTCCGAGGTAATCTTTGGTCATTTCTTTACACCACTCGAGCAGATCCTGACCGGGCGTGGTGGATTTGCTGGCGTTCTTCGGAGTCTCAATGGTTTCCTTCAGTTCCAAAGGTTGTAATTTAAGGTTTACACTATTTCTTACTGGTTTCGTTGGTGGGGTATTAGCCGTACCAATGTTTACACTGGAAGAAATATTGGATAGATATTAATTTATTCAAAAAGTTGGTAAATGTTGTTTAAAATTGGAAAATCAGACTTAAACTAGACGAGTAAGGTAACTTGGCAAAAAATCATGGTTGTCATAAGTTGATAGTGTAGTATCACATCATCATCGTTATGAGATAAATTGTAGTTGATGGTGGTAAGTAGTAATACTTACTTGGCGATGTCTTCTTCTGTTTCCTCCTCGAGGCTGTCAAGCTTCTCAAGCAGGTCGGAGCATTGCTCTGAGTAAAAATCGGTGTCCGATTGGGGAAAGTCGGACTGTTTAGGGGGTGGCACTGACTGGGAATTGACTAGTTTAATTCGTTCATTTACTGGAGAAAATGTCTCAGCAGTTGGCGTCTTATCATCGCGGGAAAGCGACTGTATACTATTCACTGGAAAAAGAAATTCAATACGAAATATGATATTGTTTCTTAAACAATAAAATCATACCACTGATAGGAGTACTGGCAAAATCAGACCCCGATAAACTATTCGTCATCTGTTGCAGATTATGCGTGACTTCATTTAAGCTCTCTTTCATTATGCTGTTATCGTTTATGGACAGATCCTCGTCCTCCACATCCTCCATTTGCGCTATGTCATCCGTATTATTGTTCACGGACATCAGCGACGCCATTGACTGCATATCTTCGTCCCTGAAACGGAAAGCGGTGTGAAATACAGGCGCCATTATCGTGGTATTGTTCCGCTTACGTCGCCTTGCCTTCCCGCAGCAGGACGCAGGATAACGTGCAATCCAGTTTGGCGTTCACGAATTTCTTCTTCGACGACGGCTTGAAGACGATCTGCATCTCGCTCTGTGTGCTCTCAACGCTGGCGTATTTTCGCATGTTCACATGGGCGATGGCGACCTGTCTTCTTTTACCCGTTGGTGGAACCTTAAGGAATAAAACATGAAATATATTAGCAAATTATCCTCGTTTATAAATTTCCTTCGTTATTGATCTGCGAGGCAAACTTATCGGATCACTCATTATAAAAACATGACGCCTATTTACGAGAAACCCATATGGATATTTCCTTGAAAAAAATTCAAACAGATACATTATTCAGACGGGCCAGTACATCGAAATATACGATTCCGTGGGCAGATACGGCATTTAAAGATCAACGCATATTTTGCGCTGAACAATGAGCCAGTTTTTAAATTAAAAATAAACATATCCAAAACCATCTCGTGACAGTGACGGAACAATAACAAAAAGTAATGACTGGTTGGCGAAAATAAAGTGCAATCCATCGGCGGTGTCGCTGCAAATTTATTCGTTACCGGCTCTTACGTTTGATGATGATCATAATATATTTTTAGCTATGCAAATCGCTATGACGAGATAAATATAGAATTTACTTAGTGGAAAATATATCAACATTGTTTGTCGGCGTCTGTAATTATATTATCTCTCGTATATACCAATGTGTCGCAAATATAATTAATTATTTCGGTAATTATCCCTCACAATTAAAATAATGAGGATAATTAACAGATGATTTATCAAATATTCCTTCCTTAATTTAATGCTTATTTTATATACATAAACTAAAACTCATAAACACACTTCTGAAGCAGACGACGATAAAATTTATAACCGTTAAATTCCAATCCCTTTGACAAATATTTGCTTAGCATCCACCGAATCTGAATGTCCTTTTTAAAATCTCGACGATATTGAACAGGCAAGCTTCTCGTGACCCGTATACCTCCGTAAACGGGTTATATTAAACATTCAATAACTGGAGTGGAATTTGTTTCGTACCCGCGATCAATTTTGCTTCATGCACGTAACCTACACTCATCTCCGCTGACCCAATTCCCCGCGCAAGAATTCAGTTTACAATATTGGGACATTACCTGGATTGCGCTGGGATTTCGATTTCCGAAATGCGAATTATATATCTAATTAGGTGCCCAATTATTTAAATTGCTGTCAGTATGTACGGGACAAGTTCCAATGCAAACAGGCTTTTGGAATGATGGAGCCATTCATATCTAATTAGTGCCTTGAAATGGTACGTACATTCTTTACCGATTTCTCGTCATAATTTCAATACCCATAAACTACTACTTTTGTTTTGCCCGGTGTGTCAGTATATTTATTAAAAACTTATTAATTTTGACCCATGACTGATGCTTTCATTATTATCTATAAAAGTGGAGAAAAATTTAGATTTCCAATGATATTCTTCGAAAGGTGAATCTGAGCAATTTTGATCAATTTTGTACCGATGGAAATATACCCCCTCTTCAGATGCCCCAGTAGACCAAATGTCATGATATAAAATCGGTAAAGGATGACCCTTTGCCTTTGAAAGACATCATATAGACATAAAGAGGTGAAGGTCAGGAATACTTAATGCTTCCTAGGAGCACATATCAAAAAAATATATATGGGTAGATTCACGATTCACGATTTCGAGCTGGATGAAGCTGAATACAATAGTTGAAATTTTAAGGGCTTGTTGGTAACATATAAGGCTAATTTCCCTGAAAATTTGAAGTAAATCGACGCTCCGAAAAAAAAGTTACAGCCATCTAAAAATAGAGATTTTTGAAAAATCGATTGGTTTTGTATGAAAATGAAATCATGACAATTAAGGAAAAAATTGGCAGATATCAACAGAATACATCTCCATAAAAATATTAGCAGTCATTTAACGCTATACTTTGAAAGCTGTAGATTTGAGCATTTTGAAAACAGGTAAAATTTTGATAATGCAGTTGTTTAATTGGAAAAGCTTCCAGGTAAACCGGAAAGGAGTTTAACGCTTATAATTACTTTTGTTTTGAAAGTAGAAGGTTCACAGAGAAGAATGTCGTTTGAAAGGAATCTCTAAGTTATAAATTTGACTTCTTTCAAATTTCAAAAAATTCTCCAGTCATCGGATTTGGACGAATCGGGCTCAAATTTTCAGGATCATGTTTATTTCTGATAAACTTTTACTGAAAAAATCGGCGTCCAAATCGGTTACACAAGTGCGCAGCTTTCATCGAAAAGTAATGTATCTCTTCATATAAATAATTATAAACAAATTAACTATCATTAAGGAAGTCAAAAAGGAGAAACCATTCCTTTATAACATATTAGAACACTGATTTGAGTCTCAGAACGAGATTATTTGAGCAATTTTGGTCAATTTTATACCGATGAAACATTCCTATCACCACTTCAGAAGAACAAACTTAGCTTTTAGTAGACCCAATATCAAGAAATTGTAACAGAAAATTGGTAAAGAATGCACCTTCCAAAATATTCTTTTCCAGATTTCCTGTTTACGTACCATATAGATATAAGAGTGGTAAAGTAAGAAATACCAATTCGTTCATTAAAGGAAAATTAGAAGAAATTATAAACAATAATAAATAATTGTACCATTATTAAGGAAATCCAAAAGGGGAAAGCATTCCTTAACAACATTGTGGACAATATATTTACCTCACTTTTGGTTCGTCAGAGGGATTCCACTCAACATTTAGAAGATTGGTTGCTGGATCATATTGTCACTAGTCACAATATTGTAAAAGAATATTTGTCACTTTTTGGCTTCTTTGATAATATTCTTGGATGTTGAATAATGTTTGGTCATTTTGTACCGATAAAGAATAAATTGCTAATCTGTATGTATACTTTAGAAGACCCCTTTAATGTACGATCACTTACATCTTCGAGGATAAAGGACCAGTCTTTGTCCTCGAGTTCGTTGGTGCGTGGATCCTTAAATAATGTGATGGAGACCTGGTGGTTCTCGGGAACCGGCCACACCACCAGACCCTTGTACGGATTCTGGAGCGTGGGTTCCCATGTCATGGGTGTCGAAACCACCCTCCGCGACCGTCTGCTCCATACGAGCGACAGTTTGTGCGGTTCCCTGTAACAAACCAAAATCAAACATCATTCGTCGTCTCAGATAAACCCAGAATTTTAAACAACCTTGAGGTACCTTACACGTATCATGGCAATAACATATTTTTATTTCATTTTAAGTAAACTTAATTAATTAACATGTTAAGAAATAAATGTAAAAAATAACATAAACTAAAATGCATTGTGGACTTTGTCGTATCGCAATCTAACAATGTCAATTCAGCAGAACACATTTTCTGATAAAACGAGTTTATTTTATTCAATGGCAGCAATTAAGTTAGTGAATGGATTTGCATGAATGTTGTTTTTCTTTGTTCCTCAATTAGCGTCAAATGGAGTCTGAATACTTGGAAAATTATTTACGGTCTAAATAGCAGACGACTTCATATATCCCTGAAACGATGACTAACCGCACAATAAGAATTTCAACAAAAGATGACGACATTTTTTAGCACCGAATTCACATAAAAATGTATTAATTTTACTCATTTAATATGTACTATATATTTGTTATTTATTTTTCCATTGTTATTTTTAATCATTTATGATGATGTATAATCAATCAATCGTATAAATAAATAATAGATAATTTTGGTGACAGTACGTGACACAATATATTTGGTCAGTACAGTTATCTGCAATTGTATATTACATGAAATTTTATATATTATTATATATAATATAATCGACATTTCTTTAAGCACGTTTCCTCATAGTTTCCTGATATGAATAGACTAGATAATCAGCTGTTATTGTTGTTATGGATTACTTAACATGAATAGAATAATCAAGGTTCCACAAGATAATCTATTCTAATAAATACGAATACTTCTAACCCAAATCGCCTTCCCACTATTTTATCTTCCCCAATGATGAAAACAGAATGTTTTGTTTGTTATGATATATAAATCTTTCAATATTTGGGAATGTCTGGCATTGGCACATTATCTAACAATCGATTGCGGGAATGCCTGGAAACTTTCCACGGCCATTTGGACGTCATCCGGCCACTTTCCATGCCGTGTGTCCGGACGACCCCGTCCGATATCGCTTAAAAATAGAAAAGGCACAAAGCGTGGAAGCCGTGCATCGACGTCCGATAAAACGGCTATAAGATACAAGGAAAACGCGACATGTTTGTTATTCAGGATATGTAGCGTCTAACAGATGATAATTGACATACCGGAAGCGGACCGTTCGGCCACCAGTTCCTGATATGTACGGAGTGCGTCGCTTACGCACAAACAGGGGAATCATGCTACGGAAAGCGCGAACAAATGTTATCCGTCCATTGTGCGATCATATTTTCACAGTTGCGACACTTGCAAGGTTGTAAACAGGTGAAATATTATTGGTTGAGTAGTGTGTTTTATGTAGGAAGGAACACGTAATATAAATGTTTTGGATTTTATTAAGACTGTTACTCAACGATGTATAGATATGTAATAATTATATTAATTCCTATCACTTTTTATTAATAAAGATGTTAGTGTCAAAACTGGATAAATATCAAATTAAAACTCCAAAACACACCAAAACTAAGTATAATTAGATAATAGGGAAAATGTTAAATATTTTAGTCATAATTCTTTTATTTAATGTTAAATGTTAACTATTAAAATAATATTACTATTGTTGTTTTATACAGTATTATAAAAACTACTATATTTATTTCTGTAATATATTACATATATTTTTCTGGAGATGGACATAAATATAGCAACTATAATTGTGAAAGGGAATATTAATTATTAAGTATGTGTTAAATTAACTTCATAGATGGTAAAAAGAAAACAAAAAAATTTTTAAAAAACTGTCACTTGTCAACTTGTCAACCTAATGATCTTTAGGATAATGGAAGATCATATCATTTTAAGTGTGTAATTTACATATGCTAAAATGTGGAAAAATGGCATCTATGAATTAGTAATTTGTGACTAATGGTGTTTTTGAACACAATACTTCAATATATAGAAAAAAGTGTGATTTTTGTATCTTTTAAAAAATTAAATATTCTGTTTTCTTCAAGTGTTAAATTGAAACAATTTTCAGGGAAGTTAGTCTATTATGTTGGCAACAAGCCCTGAAAATTTCAACTATTGTATCGGGCTTATGACCATATAGATGCCATTCAGTATAGTGTATTATATTAATTTATATTTTTATTATACATTATTTCTGATACATTCATGTTATGTTTGTCATATGTAAATTACACTCTAGAAACGGTTTATAGACAAAGAAGGTATAGAAATAACTTTGCACCATTATCCTAAATATCACTACGTTGTTAGAAATTATTGATTGAGAATTTAAAAAAATCAATTGTTTTTTTTAATTATCTAGTTGTATGTGAAAATTTAATAATTATCTAATGAAAAAATTCAGTTTTCGACAAATGTCTTCAATTAAAACATTGTGTATGTAACGACTCATTTAGGATCAATCTGTATTAATCTTTGTTAATTTGTTTTGTATAAATGATTCACTTGAACTAACTTATTTATTCCATTTGTTTTGTATCCATTACTATTGCTGATTATTACAAATAGAATTCATGTTTTAAATATTCATAATAACAAATAAAACAACAATATTACTCATAATATATTACTTTAACATAATTTAATTTCGATAATGAACGAACGATCAGATCAGACACATAATGAAATTGTTAAATAGAATATTTGTTGCTTTCTATATGTGTAACCGATTTGAACCGTGTAAGGTGTTTCGACTTGAACTTTTACGATTTCTATTAGACGGATCTTCCCATAAAAGAAACTGTCGATAGATAGCCATCATTTGCTCGTCCCTGAAGCTTTGATATCTTCTTTCTATACCGGTGATGTGTGGGTGAAGGCTTTCACCTTGTTCATAGCTTTAACCACATATATTTCAACAAAAATCAACGATTTAAAAAAATAATGAATGAATAAATTATCTTATTTAAATGTGGAAATCGAATCGAATCGAATATATTGGTATAAATATCTTAGAATAAATAAGTATTAATTGAAACTGAAACTCGTGCATACCGATTGCGTTGTACTCTTGAAACAATGTGTTGATCTTTTAAAGTAATTGAAACATTTGTATTATTCCAAAACGACTCCCTAGAATACTTAAGTTAATTGCAATCAGACATTCATTAAATACCTTGTTGTTCTCCTTACACAACACAATAATTCAAAGACACTTCGAAATATAATCTTAAATTGGACATTTTGGTTATATCGGAAATTTGTTCCGTATTTCAGGAAGTGGAAACCCTTTAATTACAACTGAAATTTAGGGAATTTTAGTTAGCCAATTTCATCGGTCAGCACAGTTCAGACAAATAAAAAATGTAGAGGTTTAGCAACAAACCATACGTTGAATTCTTGTCTATTTCTTTATGCCACATTTTTTATTCAATCTTGATCTACTACGTCTTGAAATATATGTAACTGAACAAACTATCTATTAAATATAGTAAAGCTTAGGATAATGGAATTATTTATTGTCAAAACTAAATTTCTAAATTTTCTGAACATTGTGAACAATTCCAGGGATTTTTTGAAGTCTCAACACCAGTAACTCAATTATTTTCCATTCAACAGAAATATTACTGTTAATTCTGTTGGCGTGTTAAGAAGAATGAATGAATGAAGACCCAAATTTACCATTATCTGGTAAAATGATCTGAATGAAAAAAAAAATAATAATAATATTTCTTAGTTCAAAAGTTTAAAAATAATGTAGTTAATCGAGTTAACAAAACAAATTGTCAAAATTTAGGTATCTAAAAATGGGGAAAGTTTAATATTTTTATTTATCTTATACTATTTAATGTAATAACTTCTTAACTATCTGTGCCATTACTTTTATTTAACACGTGCCATCTCGTAACTGTTAAATTAATCTTCTCGAATGGTGTGATAAATCAATTGGTTTGCAACAATGTAGTAATTACTTATCATTATTTAATTCCCAAAACTATAATTATAATTATTTTAATTACACATTTTTGAGTTTATTTAAAAATCTCTAATAATTAAATAAATAAAATTTAATTAGTAATAATTACATAGGTGCTACTTGGCAAAAATAATAAATTATGTACTTCAAACATTTTGTATTCATAAAAATCTTAATTATGTGAATAAATTTAATATTAACACAATCGCCTTTTAAATATTGAACAAAATCATTAATTCTTTAACCTTTGACAAATCAAGTACACAAAGTAATTTAAGGGGGGAATCAACTTTTATACGGTTCTTTTGTTTTGATAACGCCATCAATATAATCAGAGAAACGCATTAAAAGGCAACAAATCAAAGTGCACTTCCACAACACGCAAAACCTGATCAATATCAATTTCCTCAAGACCAGCGAGTGCACTTTCAGTAACGAATGCGGTCAATTAAGGATATGAAAAAAGGTGCGACCTTTACCAATACGGATATGTAGTTATAGGGGTGTCGAATTCTGCAATTTTACCCACGACACACGATCGACTCGACCATGTGCAATCTACCAAACCAATGTTTAAACTAGTTTATAAATATCACCATATGGAACTCATATAAATTGTTAGGATAGTTCAAATTGTATCTAAATCATAAAACTTTTATAACTTTAGATAACGTAAGAAAATATAAATGAAATGACACAAAGTTACTAATTTTAACTCATTACTATTTAGGACAAATTGTAAATTATATCAGGGAACATTGTATACGACTAAATGTTGTTATAATTTATTATCTTTATCTCAATATGCGATCTGCAAACACGGCCTTGTAATATCGTAAATCAAGTTCGCACCTAGTGTGTAATGCACACGCTCGTTACTTAATGGGACGGACTGAGCTGAAATTTCGTTTAATTAGTGAACATCTGCCCAACGACTATTAACGAGGTGTTCGTTGCTCTCATGCGGGAACATTGTCGCAAGGGTAATGGCCAAAACTCTAATTGATCAGGACGCTACAAGAAGAAAGTAAATCATTCTATAAATTAAATGAAAAAAATAATGAAACGAAACCCTCATAAAATTTATATTATTTTCCGATTTTAACACACCTTTATTTCCATTGTGAAAAATGAAAATATGTACTTTTACAAATTTTAGTCCCAAACCAAAATATACGGGGTATTTTTTTATGAAAATTAAATTAAATTAATTCTGTGGAAAATCTTTATGATTTTTTTTTAATTAAATAATCAAAAAGCTGTCAAAAAGAGTCATATCTTTCATCAATATTAAAAAACTATACTAATTATACAAATGAGAAAACGAACTTACCAAAGAGATATAATAAATATATAGAATTGAACTGTGGATTAGCAAATAAAATTTTGGTATTAAGAATATTAATTAGTATAAGAACAGTATTATCAGTATAATATTCCAATTTTGCTGAAAAATAAAATAATTTGTGTTACTTTTGACAGTTTATTCCCTAGACTAATTCCTTAAAACAATAAATTCATAAAAATATGATTTTTAATTTTTCCACAGAATTAAGAATTGCATAATTTTCTTATGAAATTTAGTATATACCCATCTCAGCTGATTCTTAATCCAGTGGTGTAGTAAGTTTTTTTACAAAAAATTTAGCTAGCATAAATTCTTCAAATTTTCAACCCCAAAAAATTATTTTATGGATTTTGGTTTTAGGCTGAAATTTTGTCTGTAAGTACATATTTTCATGCTTTACAATTGAAAAAAAAGTTTGTCGATATCAGACAAAAAATACAAATTTATAGGGGTGTCCCTCTTTCACACACTTTAGATGAGTTAGAATTTATATATTTTATATAAAAAATTACACAAAATTAAATTAGCAACAACGGAAAATTATGGAATTTTAAGTTTTGCTATGTAAACAGATAAAGATTATTAAATGTAAACGATGCAGAAGTATATGTTACTGGATGAAAGTTGCATTTCCATATTTATCCTATAAATTTACTTAATGCGATTAGATAAATTTCTTCCAATATTATTCAATTACTATAAAAATATACATGTACCGAGAATTTTCCTCTCAAACCGATAAAAGAGAATATATTGAATTAATTAGTATCAAACTTGAACGTCATTGTCTCGAACTAAATCTCTTCACTTTCCGTAGCAGAAAATCAGTACTAAAGGTTAACTAAAAATAAATGTTGTTTTGACGGAATGCTTTTACACAATTCCAAAGCAAAATTTAATGCACTCTACTTGTTTTCTCGTAAAGTTGCCAGTCTGACAGGCACTTTTTATCAAAATTTGTTTGTTCATATTTAATAACGATAAGAGGCGTAGAATGTAAGTCGTTAACAATCTACATGCAGAACGACGTTGCTCAAATATTCTGGCCTAGTTAATAATTTACTAGACTGCGTAACTGCGACTACGGAGCATTTAATGCTTCACTAATTCGTAGCTTTTGTTTAATCAATAATAAAGCAAACATTGTTACTTCAATAACTTCGTGTGGCACTTTTATTAAAAAGGTGCTGTTTAAATGTATTGTTGGCTTGCATCAGTTCTATTTTTTGTTTAAAATAATGGGAGTGTTAACCTTAAGTTGAGCGTGTGTGATAGCCTTGCCAAAATCTCTCTGATGCGAAAACATATCTGGCATTACCTTCAGTTTTGTGATCTTTAAAAATATTTGTGTTCCTACTTATTTTTTTTTTTTTCATAAATTTGTTTTCAAAATATAATTTTTTAATTTTTCATTTAATAATAATAAAAATATTTTATACTACTTAAATGATTTACATTTAAAGTTTTGTTATAGTTATTATTAGTTATTAATTGTTATTGGGACTCACTAATTTTTGTACATTCGGTAAATTGGTAATCATAAAAACCATTTTTTAATACATTATCAACCAATAATGTGAACTTTAAACAAATTGATAAATAATATTATTATTAATGTGACAACATTACTGTTCTTGGAACTAAAAATAATTCATTAAAATTATAATACCCCAGAAAATATATTGATTTTTTTAATAATAATCATATATTAATACCTAGTTTTAATTATATTGAATTGGGTTGAACTTTAGATCACTTTATACTTAGAATAGTAGAAACTACATATTTTGCAATGATTAGTTCATTGTAAAATTGGTAAACAATCAGTAAAGAAATGTTGTTAATAGACAGTATAAGTATAAACATAATATCATTAACGTTTTGTACGTAATAGACGCGTAATATAATAAGTTTTCTTGAACTTTTACAAATAACTACTAGTAGTAAAATAAGTTGTAGATAAATGATACTCTTCATTCAAGGTTCACTAGAAAGTAAGTTTTCACATATACATGTAATTTACTATGTTTAATTATATTTACATTATATGTTGTCATTTAAATACTATCTTGAATGAAGATATATCAAAAATACATTCAGATTTATGTCGAACATCTTACCATTTTGATGTGAATTCAATGGCCAGCTGATGGTAGGAGACTGTAAACTGGAACTTGGCAGCCCTTTTATTCACCCTTTGTAGTCTTTTCCATACTGAGCCCATATTAGCATCCACACCACTAACACAGGAATTCATTTTGATGAATTTGTTTTTAACTGATCCACAAAAATCAATTGGCACTATCCACTACACATGCAAAAATAAAGTACTGCAGCTACAGCCATGCATTTTGTACGCGCTAAGAAGATACATAATCAAAATAAAATAAAAAACATGCAGGATATGATAGCACTCAGGCTGATAGCTCTGGCATACACTTGATAACAAATGTGGTATTTTTCGTGCTGGGATTTCTATCACAATCCGTCGGGTACGGTCAGTACGGCTGTTAGACAGCAACACACCAAAATACTTTGTCAAACATTGTAAATTTTTTAATATTATTGTGGTTCTAACATCAAAACTATTAACCTTGCAATGAATCACTTTTGACACTGGGGTCACTGACGAAATTTTCTACTGGATTTTCACGTCACCCACTTAACTGAACCGAATGGATTACATTACTAAATTTTCGGTGTCCAAATGAATAGTGTCCAAGTGGCGAATCGTTCCCGGACAACTTCCACTCTGACTTGACAATATTATTCTCCGAAGGAACGACAACTATTTTCTTCTGTACTGTCACTGTCAAATCTGTAGATAAACACGAATTCTTGGATATTAATTTCTGATTCAACCTGTAGATGGCGCAACCAACTTAATTGATGGTATCCGCGATAGATGGCAGACCTTTTTGAATGTTCAAAGATACACATGTCTTCAGTTGTTCATACTTAATTCTTAGAAGGCTTAGTAGATGTCAGGCACGATGCATCATCTAGTGACACAAACTTTAATACAAATAAAATATATTTTAATGTTGTCTTTAAAAACGTGCCATTGTTGGAAATGAACCTCATAAGAATTAATACATTTTGCCAGAAAAATAGAAATACATCCATATATCTGCGTGTTTTCTAGTTCCCGTAATTCCTGTTGTCCAGAACATGGTAAATATTGTTTTCTTATGTTTTATCTATTAAATTTATTAAATCAATTTAAACGAAATAATTTATTTGATTGTGCAACTTGAAACATTCAAATACGATTCTAGATGTAAGGGGAGATGCAGTGCATTTGACACGTGAGGCATACACATAGATAGTTTCTGAAAACATTGGATAAAACGTATATGAAATGATTATAAATTAAAATGGTTCTACTTTGATAAATAGGCTGTAATTATTTTATTATTTTTTATGCAATTCAATTCAAAAGATATGCCTTTATTTTATAATTTATTATAATAGTAAATTTACTACAGTAAATCCCAGGTATACTCAATGTTGCACAAAGTGTTTTATATAACAGAATATCCATGACAACTCGATTTTTTTATACTTTTGAACTTTCTTCATCTCCAATCCAATGCATCTTCAAACATTTTAAAAATCACAGTGTTTGATATTTGTTTTTGTCAGTACTGGTAACAAGAAAGTATTAAACTTTGCTTCTCAAGAACCAAGTATTCCTAGTTAATTTGTGGTGGTAGAGACATGAAAAATAAACATATTTTGTACATCTATTTTGCTGTCCAAAGACCAAAATTTTTTTTCATACTTGATTCATAACGAGTGTTGTGGGTCGAATCATTGTCAGATAGGTATATCTGGTTAATTTGATTTCAATAATAGGTATACAGATTTTATTCAATTAAACTGAATTAGCCTGTATTTAAAAAGAGGAGATCTAATGGCATTTTTGGATTCAGTAAAAGCTTTCCTAAAATCTATTCTCTGACAACATAAAAATCTAATTTAAGGTTTTATTGCAAAACCAACTATTGAGCAAAAAGTACGATAACGGTCTAGTCTTTTACTATGATATTAAGATCCTTTGTTTAAAACATTTTCTGGTTTGATAATTGTTAATAAAAAGAAAATATATAATGCAAATTCATTTATTAAATAGTTGTATACATATATGCATTTTATAAAAAAATATCATAATACTCATATCCTATACTACTTTATATAAATATGGCAGTATTAAAGTATCCATATACAAATCAAGCTGGGATTATTAAAATGGCAAATTGGCAAATTAACAATCTTCCACTTGATTACGTATAAATCGTGATCCATATCCGTTCATCATTTTCATCATAAAACTCACAAGTTAAAATAAATATAATACAAATTGTTATTAAAGCTATTAGAAGCGCCTGAAAGGGGCGCGTTGGGAAGGTACTATACTTGGCACGATTATTGGATGAAAACTGAGACCTCTTCAACAACGGAAACAGTCCGCAAGTCCAACTCGGGGTTTTGAATATTTACATGTGAGTTGAACGTTACAGGAATTGTTAGCTTCCGTTAAGTTGAAGAACTATCCTAACAGACAGAAGAAGTAACGAAGTATGAGCTGACACAAAAATAAGGGTGTATATCACAAGAGAATAAAGTGCAAAGAGAGCCAATTATCTTAACCAAGCATGACTGAAGGGGCGGAACGAGCTAAAAACAAATTAAAATCTCCTGAACACAAATAAATAAACGATTTCTCGTTATTTCACTTAATTAATACTTTGTTTCCTATTATATCTACTGGCTTAATACTGATAACCCCCGTTGCCACTGGCTGGGTAACCACCGTTTTGGTAACCACCACCAACTTGCTCGTAGGTGATTTTTGGCTTGTACCCGTCATTGTCGGCGGTGTACTCAACAGTTTGACGTCTACCGTCGGGCAAAAGGACGTAGTATTTGCCGCGGGCTACGTCTCCTTGACGTTCTTCCTCATGTCCAAAGTCGTTACCAGATGGTGGGTCTTGAACGTCGTATTTGAATTGGTAGTTGGCTGGTTCCTGAAGCCAAACAACAATTTATCAATTATTTATCTTGGTTGTAAAATTAACAACACGGAATCAAGCTTTTATGTAATATCAAATAACAGTACATCACTCTAAATTTTGCCTCCCGCATTTGCATTATATCATACACGAGTCATATCAGTAATTAAATTATTCTAATAACAAGAATCCCGCAGAAAACATAGATGATCTATGCAAGATTTTTCCCGGGTGAAAGCTGGTTATCTAATAAACACGGCCCGACTCATTTACCTTCAACGAATTACAAGCATTACATTATTTACCTATAAATATAATACATCTAAGTTAGCCCGACAGAAGAAAACAAGTTAGTTACGACTGCCGTAATATATCTAACTGCAGGTGTGAAGGTACAAATTCTATGAAGTGTTTCAAATAAATCTTGAATCGAAGAGTAGAAAATTCCGTTTATGATGTATTATGTGAATAATTAAGCAATAAAATTTATCTATTGCTTTATGTCTTTACTTAATTTTATATGAATGAATCACTGTTACTTGTACTTCAAATATGGAAAAAGTCTTACGGATTCCTCGTCTTTGCCGCCTCCGTATCCGCCGCCTGGTGGCAAGTATTGGTTGTTGGGTGGTCCATAGATGGCTTGAGTTTGAGCTGGTGGTCCATATTGGTTGTTGGGCCTGGATGGCGGTCCGTATTGGTTGGATGGAGGTCCATATTGGTTAGATGGCGGTCCATATTGGTTAGATGGTGGTCCACTTGGTGGGCCGTATTGGTTTGATGGGATGTAAGTGTTGCTGGGTACCGGAGGTTCCGCCAGTACAACCGCCAGCGATGCCAGTACGAATACAGCGACCTAAGGAATAAAATAAATAACAAAATGTTTTGTCCGTGAGAAATCGTTTTACGCATCCGAGTTTGGGTAGGTGATTTTGTAAATTTGCATCCTACAGGTTCAGTTTACTAATTGTTACGTGATGCCTTTCATCCGCAACGCTCGTCACAGCCTTGTGAAGAAACGTTTCGAGTACTGACACTATGGTCGGACATTATTGTCAGGGAATCTTTGACGCGATGTGAATTATCGACATTAACTATTGTGTTAAGGTATAATTGCGAGAAAATGGTAATAGGAAATGTCGTTTCCGACATATTAAATTATTTTCTGGAGGTAAATTGGAATAACATTTAAAATTTACTTCAGATCTCTTATCAGTGCTGCGTGCTTAAGACCCTGGAATAAATTCTGTACACATCAGTACTAAATTATCTCCGATAAAATCTTTAAGTCAAGTACTAAACACTTTCGTATTACACGAATTAACATGCTAATAAATTCATAAGGATTAAACACCGGTAGCGGTATTTCAGGTTCTCGTTAAATTGTTTCGGGACTTTTCCCTGATCGAAATCATAACTCAATAAAAGGCGAATTATGTAAATGTTACGTAAAAGAATACCTTCCTCATTTATTGCATTTAATTAAGCGGGGTCGAGTTATTTTCACGGTAATGTACGACTTTATTTAAATTCAGATAATAATCGTTTGTCGTTATGTGATTATTATTCGATTTGCCAGTTCTATTAAGGAATTTTCAGTGAAATATGGTGATTGTGTTAATGGTTTCTGATAAGATGCAAGTACGTATAAGTTTAAACTTTCACAGTTTCTTTTAAACCTCTTTATTAAATTTAATAATAGTCAATTTTTAACAAAAACCTGAAGAAATTTATGTAAAAACTTAACTAAACCAATGTTCTTCTAATATATTATAAATTAAAATAAATTAATATTTTTTATAATTTAATTTAATAAATAATAAACACATTTGTTAATTTTAAATTTCTTAGCTTTAAAAAATATATAATATTGATATGCACAATATGTTTGAACTAAACATGAAATTGTCGAAATAAGAAAATATTTTTATATATGTTTATATTTAGATTTTTTTTAATTTTCAAGTCAAATTTATAATATAATTATTATTTAAAATTATTCATATATTTTTTAAATTCTTTTAACTGTAAATAATATATATTTTTGCTATATATACAATTATTTTAACTATGAAAATGAGAAATTTGTGGAATATTTATTAAAGATATTATTTTTTAAATTTTCAAAACAAATTTCATTATTTTATTATGTAATTGTTGTTTAAAATTATTTATATATTTTAAATTATTATTCCTGTATATCATATATATTTTTACTATATACAATTTGTTAATTTTTTATATAAATTTAAATTTAACTAAAAATACTATAATTATTTTTTTTTTTAATTTTCAAGTCAAATTTGTAATATAATTCATGTTTAAAATAATTTATTTATATTTTAGCTGTATTAATAATAATATATTTTTTTCTATATACAATTTGTGTTGATTAAGATGAAATTAAAAAATTATAAGAATTATAGGAAAATTTAAATATATTTAAATTTATTATAGTGTTAGTGTTTTTGTTTATTTTCAATAAAAAATATATAATATAATTATTATTTAAAAGTAATTATTTTTCTTTATATATTAGTTTTCTTAAGCTGAAGGACTCTGGTCCTTTAATTGTACTTTGTTAACCATAGTTAGTATTTATTATGAAAAATTATTTAAAAAAAAAATGATAAAAAATATGTATTAAAAATATTTATTTAGTGAAATATAATTTCAATTTTTATAAAAAAATATTTTGGTATAAAAATTGGATAGAATATATTAAACAAATAAATATGGGTCCTTTTGAGGTAAAAATACGTCTAATACTTACAAAAAAATTCCGAAAAATTTAATCCAAAACCGCGATACCTTTACCTCAAAACCACCCTTGAATAGAGCGAAATATGGTCCATACCTTCATTTTAGCACTAGAACCAATCACACCACTCAACCGTTACAAAATGAACTGATATACTTTTGCCTGTAGACCAAGTTGATCTATATGATTCGATGATTCGTGATGATCTGATTGTACGAATCATCCATGTTGGTATATATAGTGGAAAAACGACAAAATAGTGGGTGGAATCTCCACAAAATATTACTTTCATCCCAAAAACCTTGCCGAGAGACCATCACTCTTTGAAAATTCCACCCTACTACTTGGAGCCGTCGATCGGACCCCTCCTTTCTTTTTCGATTTTGTCAGCGACCGAGGAGCGCTGCGAAAATGTAACAATTCCACGGAGAATATAGATGGTCGGCTTTAATTAAAACCATTCGAATGTTTGCTATGATGAGTTGATGCCTGGTTGTATACAATGTGCCTTAAAACTGGCTACTAGTGTATTCAAATTTCGAGTGGTGCCACAAATTGTAGTGATGTATTTTTGCTGTGAATGTAAAACAATTATTACAACTAATTTTTATTCAGTAACAGTAACAGGTTACAGTAAAAAATGAAGTATTGTAAGTCGACAATTTTTTATGTGAAATTTAATTTAGTTTCAAACCAATTTGCACATAGGTTACATCAAATTTAGCCAATAAACACGATTAATATATAAAAAACAAATGTTAAAAATTAATTAAACTAAATAACCTTTAATTTTTACAGACATTTTATTTTATCTGGACGTTTGTATTAATATATGTACTAAATAAAAACATAAAATAAATCCAAATTTATTTTATTTTATGCGCTATTATGAAAACAATATTAATAAATGATTCTTTTATATCCATTTTAGTGGTTTTTAGATAATTGTTTCTTTAATAAAACATCGGGACAACATTACAATATTCTTTATATTCATATTTTTACTTTTGTCCCTTCAAATTTATTTTTATTGTTCAATGTTACACCAATCAACCACTTTCACTTAGTTATCTAAATACGTTCGTCCCATATTATAATTTAACTCCTTTTTGGCATCATTACGGAATTAAGGCAAAAATTGCAATAATCCGACTGTGGTCTTGAAATTGATGGCATTTTTATTCAAATCGTTATTCCATATTAAGTAAATTGGAGTAAAGTCAACATTTCTGTTCAGGACGGATCTTATCTAAATACAATAGGTCCGTTTAGCAAATGCTAAATGCAAGTGGATGAGTGTGTGTGAATCGAATTACGAAGCAGGAAGTCATTCTTCGTATGGGGAAACTATTTCATTTTATATGTCTTTTTTCTTTACTATAAATCACAAAAATGCGAGTTATTAAAAAATAAAATTATATATGTTTCTTTGTTACAAGTTTTAATTTCTGTTGCGTTATTGCCTTGAACGGTCCAAGAAACGGGAGGAAACGCAGTACATTTTCACGTAAGAAAACGATAGTTAAAAATTAAATATTGTGATAATCTTTCAAATAAAAGAATTTGCATAGAATACCATTGTGCAAGTTTGGAACCGGCAAAGTGGCGAGTTACGAGCGTCCTAAGAGGGTCAGTCCGTTGAATAATTATGCGTAAACAGTCACAGATTGCCCATCAAATATGAACGATGCCATTATATGTGTTGAACGATCAGCAAATTGCGCAGACAATCGATCCGAGCTGCTCGAAAAACTCCCGATGGCGGAGATTAGTGGACAAATTGAAATATTCATAAATCCTAATCGGTGTACAATGGAATTATTTGAACGCCTAATACGGCGAGCCATTCATCTCATAAACGAAGATTTACGATGCGTATGTTTAGCCGTTTTGATGTAACCTGAAACAGTTTGTTAGCGGGCACGAAGAATTGAATTCAGATTTTATCGTTTTTTATTGCGGCATTATGCAAAAGAAACACTTTTAATGATGATGCACGGCGAAAAATTGCACATATTCGTAAAATTGCTAGTTACATTACGTTATGGAATGTATCATTTCAACTGTAATCGCGGAATATTCGCTTTGTATGGTTTGGATGTAATTAATGCAAAAATTTGCGATTTACAAATGTCAGATGGATATTAAAATTTTCCAAATTAGTAAAATGATGATTATTTTCACCACCATATATGGATTTGTTTCAATGAATGCTAAAATTAAGATTGTTAGATTTTTAGTGTTTTATTTTTAAATATCTATTACTCTCGAATTCCGATTTATTCAAGGTCCACTTTTAATATTTGAATTTATTCCAGGTTTTTAAGACTATTAATATTTAACGATCTAATGGTATTTATACTTAATAATAAAATGTGTCATTCCAGAGAGCACATAAAATTAAATTAAAGGCAATAACTTAAACCTATCTAACAATAGCTTAAAGGTTTGTAATTGAGAACTGTTTTAGTTAAAATCTTCGATTGTTTTAGCCGTCTCAAAGTTTGCACACAGAATTTGCACAATAAAATGACAAATGGCAAAAACTCGCGTTTTCCTTTTAAATATTAAGGCTAGATAAGTGAAATATATGTGTAACAAGAATTAATTTGTACAAAAAAGGATTCAAGGACTGAAGAGTCTTATTAAATGAAATACGCAGTAAACACACCTGATACAAGTAATTAATACAAGAAAATCACAGCTAAGGCGTGTTATTTTGCAACATGTTTTAATTCTAAAATCTGAAGAAAAAAATACAATCATTGATTTAAAGTATTCATAATACTAATGCCAGTTGTAATAAAGCTATGAAATTCTTCGCTTTCTATATAAAATCTAATCGATTGTGCAACTACACACACGTAAAAAGAAATTGGTTAATTAAATCTTAAATTAATTTCAACTACACCTAGATTATAAATGCGTGCGTGGAACGTACAAAAAAATCCGCATAATGAACTATAAATTTTAAGATGTAGGCAAATGTAATTGTTAATGGTCACCTTGATGTATCAAAATTATACGTATTTAGTTTTGAATAGCACAGTAATAATTGGAAGAACCATGAAAAGATCTGATGAGATTATAATTCGGTGATGATAAAAGACCAATCAGAAATAATATTTTATTTATTGTAAGGAATTCGCTAATTACGTGGATATTATATAGTAAATTGGAGCAGAGTCAATGGAGTTGTGAAATCTCATTATTTGTTGTATTAATCAAGATTGGAGAAACATTATTATTAAAAATAAAGAGAAACTCTTCTTAAATATGCAACATGAAAAAATCTATAAGTTATAAAACTGGCCCAGCCAAGGATGAAGGTAAAAATTTAAAAAATGAGAAAACTAACATATAAATTAATTTAGAAATGTAACATTCCTGCATTGCTGATACCGTGCTGATGATCTGAAGCTATATATTAACACTTTGGTGGTATGGTGTCACAGTAACAACATCCAACTAATTATAAAGAAATGCTTTATTGTAGATAGGGGTATTTAATTTGACAACGAATTATCTTTTGTGCTACAAATAATGGAAGTTTCTACATCAGCTTCCAAGATCTTGGGATTTGTCTTACCAAACTCTCGTTGTTGTGTCTATTTACAGTTAACTCTGTTAGACATATTATTATTATTATCATTATTATTAAGTCGTGCACTCAGTTTTTAAATTTTAAACAAAATATTTAAATCAGAAATAAATGAGAATTTCATCGGTGGTTGGTAAGGTTTGAGTATGATGAACCACGTTATATATAGAACAAAAATAAAAAAAAATTCAAAACAATATTTTAGTTTTATTTACACATAATCAACAACATACAATTTGAATGATTAGTGCTTTTACCCTGTTGTACCTAGTATCTTCAACAAAAAACTGGCCAGTAAAATAATTTATTCATTACAGTACTTCCTGATAGTCATTCAAATTTATCGTACCAATAAGTAGTAAATCATCGTATGAGCAATTGTTGAAACCAAATAGAAATATTTAAGATTTACTTATGAAACGAATTCATGCTGAAATTGAATATAAAACTGTTATTGTTTGTTTAATTGCCGGTTTAACAACATATTACTCTTCTACCTTTGTTTAAATATTAAGTTATATTCTATTTTAAATAATAAAAACATAAATAATGTATTTTTTAATATTAAAGTTATGCCAATAAAATCATTTTCATAGATGAGGCGCCGCCTCATCTGAGTAATGAATTTCACGTTCAATTAGCAGAATAAAAATATTTGGTTGTACATCTATCATTCCGAGTGGCACATTTGTAACAATTTAGAACGGTCGTCCTCGCTTCGTCCATCAAAATGACGACGATACTCCTGACAAGGAATTGTCCTTGTCATCAAATAACACATTATTGGGGTGCTGCTGTCTGCCATCCATAATCTTGCGAAATTTCACATGAAACGTACGTGATCCGGCCAAATAATATAAAAAATAATCCAGTTAGATTGTATCTGAACCAGATCATCTTAATCACATGACATTTATATCAGATGATACACCTTTGTATTGCAAATTCTTTAAATATGTTCTTGGTATTTTAATTGGGTTATTTATCCATTACGCCGTACTTGAACACTCAATGAGAAAAAAATATAGTGTGTCCAGAGGAACCTAAATTGTGATCGTCACTTTTAATGGCGTTGAGGCTTAAATACAAATCGATTGTTTAATGGTGTAATGACCCATATAACATTTAAGTAACGAAGCAAATTGAGTCCTACAAATTGTATTAATTTGGATAAAACACCCGTGGAATCAGTATTGAAACATTAATTAACCAAAACACTTTCACACTGCGGAGATATGCAAATACCCCGTAACTTTATGTAATGCTTATACGCACTACACAAATTTGTTAGAATTTTTTCTATTCACGCCTACCGGAAAACAATTTTATCAACGGCATGTCGTGAGTTGGTGGACTTTCGCCCAATTTATCACTCGGGATTAAAGATTCTAATGATTACCGCTAATTAGGCTGGAATGATCGATAGTAATTAAATGTAATGGTGCACATTTTCAACTTTTTATGCTATTAGGAAACCCAAACCGGAGTTAAAAGATGAAATATGCTTTTGTTTATACCCAAAATAACAAATCGATTAACTAAGTGTAAGAGTCTCATCAATTCTTAATGAAATTAGATTACAATTACACGCGTACCAAATCAGGCTGGCCGTGAATGCGTGACCAGATAACGAGAAAAACACGTAATAAATACTGTTGTCAATCACAAAAGGAAATGAGATATTTGTTATATTTACCGAGTTGCCAATGAGAATTAAAATGGCATTCGTACAATTAAGGTTTAGTGTGTCAAGATGTTGGCAGATTGCGGCATTTCTCTATTCCACGCTGGATTATTGGTCTGCTATCGCCACCGTTTTCACGATGATATATACCTATGAAAGGAATGAGCAAACAAAATTTCAATGGGTTGGTGGGTGTAGACTCTTGAGGGCTCCACTGCAAGATGTGATTTAGATTGCTAATATTACATTACTTTTTTAAGGATGTGAATATGAGTTGCACAGAACAAAATATGTCGAAAATTGTTTTCTTAATTTAACATATGTTGATGGTAATGTTGTATTTTCCTTACAATCACTCAGTTGTATATTAATTCGTATATTAACTTCCAGGCAGTTTGTGCAACACGTCTTTAAAATTAATAGTTTTTTAATTGAAGCCCCCGGATAGTACTGGTGCAAAACCCAAAGACAGTCATTAGAGGAGCATTACATATAATTGTGCAAAACTGAAGTACCAATAATGATATCTAATTACGACTAAATCAAACCATATTGGCGGCAGACATAATAGAGAATGAATGCGTGGATCATATATTTTTCCGACGGAATCGTTGTTACATCATTAAGACGTGCACACCGTTACAAATTGTATCGCACTCATTTTAATCTTACGTTTCAAGATATACTAACCTATATTCTGTTATTACATTATTTACACGATAGTCGTATAAAAAATCTAACAATGTTTATTGTTTATGGGCCCCTTTTGTCTAAAACTTGGCATTATATTTAAATTATTATATAATAAAAATAATATATTGAATTTAATTCGACAATATTATGCCATTAAAAATTTGCAATTACAATTCTATTTGTAGTAAATCATAGTTTCACAAGATTATATTGTTTATTGTATAAAATAATTGGCAGCAACAAAAAAATTCCATAAACTGCATAGAAGAAATTCCAATTATTCAAAACTTAAATAATCTTAGTTTTAAACCTTGCACCACCCTGTAAGTGGTGAATTTGGTTGACTAATTTTAATGTAATCGGTATAGAGTGGTGGAAAAAATATGGAATACTATTAAAAATTTGATTTTTATCCCCTGACGAATGACGGAGGAAATTTCAACATAATTTAATCCACATGATAGAATCAGAACAGTAAGGAATCGCTTTATTGAGGCGGGACTACATGGTCGAGTTGTAGTTAAAAAACACTGCAGTTAAAGTAAAACAGAGCATTCTGTGTGTCATTTGCTAAATCCAACATGTCATGGACTCAGGAAAAACGAAACGGAGTGCGAAAGTAATTTTTATTTGTTTGGATGTTTCGGCAGAACATTTGTGAGACGGCGAATGTGACAACGATACCATTTTAAATACCAAATTCCTACAGTTAAACATGGTGGCTGAAGCGTTATGGTTTGGGGGTGCTTTTCTCGATCCAAAGTTGGACCTTTAATTCAAGTGGGGGGTAAAATGGATCGTTTTTAATACAGGACATATTGAATTGCGTTGGATATATCAACAAGAGAACAATTCCAAACACTGTGATTGAATGTCTGTGATAAATGCTTAATAAGATCTATATCTTATTTAGCACCTTTGGAAAGTATTAGGCCGTCACAACATCAAAAGCTAACAAGAACTTCTCCAAATCATACAGGAGCTGGGCAACAAATTAAATAAATTTTATGCTTGAAAATGTCAATCAGTGATAGATATCAAAAGTTACGCCTCAAAATATTAAAATATTTGAGTTATTGCAAATATTTTGTGAATGTTAATAAAATATTCTATATTTTTTCCAGACTAAATTGATTTTTATTTTTAAAAAAATTAAAAACCTGTGAATATAATGATCATTGTAATTACTGGATCGATCCTGCAGTAAATTAGGTTTGTTTAGATTTGCAACAGATTAGGGAAAACATTAAGTAACATATATATCAAGTAAATAAATATTCTATAATTTATTCAACCACTGTATATGTTATATGTACCTTAAACTGTTAACTGTTTTTGTGTCATAATATCCATTAACTAATTAAATTCCTTTACAAATAATCTTTCTTCACAAAGAAGGTTTGTCACTTATGCAAATTGATCAAGACATTCAGTGGTGACAACTTTAAGGCAGGTTCATAGTCTTTATGGTTATGAGAAATAAGTGGATAACTGTTAGCTCCCATCATAGTCATTATTAAGCTACACTCCACCACTGCATTTCGAATACAATCATCAGAAGATGGATTGTTTTTAGTATTCAGAAGACCATTAAGAGTGTCTAGGCTATTACTTAGTCTCAGAACACAGAGTAATTTGAGGAATGTAATTAATATTCTCCAGGAATTTATTGATAATCTAATAAAAGACATTCACAGGCGACTAAATGTTTTATTACAAAGCAGGGATGGTAATACGAGGTACTAAATTGTTAACTTATATTGTTATTGTTTTTGATAATAAAGTTCCTTTATGGTGAAGATATTTTACTACTTTTAACTAACTTAATTATTCTCTACTTGGTAAATGTTAAAACATTTTAGAGCTACTTTAGAGATGTGAACACAGTATGTATAATAATATGTAAAATATAGTATACTGCATACAAAAAAGATGTAATTGATTTATTCCAATTTTTTATTACAAAATAATTCTTTCCTCTGTAGACATGGAAATAAGGCTCCCAAACGTAATCCACATATCGCTGGGGTGTCATATTGCCACTAACGAAAACTGAAGGTGTCTTCTACCATAAGCAATAGCACCCCATCCCATTAAAGCCATAGTGTTATGAATTTGACTCTCAACACAAAGCGAGGATCACCTCTTTCGGCGAGAAATCCGTAGACCAAAAGACCTTATACAGAGGTAAACAGATCGAATATCAATTGGCCTACCTTCATTGGTAGAAACTTCATCAACAATCATCTGTGTTGAATTCATCTTGTCCCTTAGGACCAATAATCTAAGAGGACGGTCTTGTGGCTCTGTGGTAGCTTTGGGTCTTCACTTTTGCTCTACCTATGCTATTTCATTAAACAAAATTTCTGCTTCATCCAATACCACTCTCTATCTCTATCAAACTTCCTTAATTGGCTAAAATTATTTCTTCTTCGTACTCTAAGCATGTACATTTAGTATAAATTACTAAGTAATACAAATTATGACCAAAACTAAGTACACGCTTGTCTGAAATACTTTAAATATATGAAGAAAAAAGAACAAAAAGCCGACAATATGTTTTCCGATTGAATTTTAATAATTTCTTATTTCAATAGGTACCTAACCATAACCAAAATTTATGAAAATATCTTAATGCGTTCTGAGTAGTACGTTTTTCTACAGTTAGTATCTATAAACAACAATTTTTGTTAATTTTAAATGAAACTATAGAATGGACTTTGTGCAACTGAGTATGTTTCTAAGATTCACTCAGGATTTTACACAATCCTTGCAAACGAAAACTACTGAAAATCCTGTTTATTTATTTACAGTTGTGAAACAAGAAACATATCTGGTTTATCTCCGTCTTCTTGTTGATGTCTTCATTTCCCAAGTTAAGAAATAGTGATGAATAGTAATGGTATTTGTCATAATGCACTTTATTAAAAATACTTTAAACACTTGTGGACATGTGAACTGCTCCCTAACCTTCCATGTCTCGACATAAAAGTCATCAAGATAAATCATGTCTAATAAAACATTGCAATCTTCATTGCCCTTTTGTGTATACTTATATCGATATCATGTTGCTCCGTATGTGGTACAAATGATGTAAAAGTATGGGTTGGTATTATTAAAATCATTAGGCAAATAACCCAATTCGAGATTACTTTTTAGACAGTTGCTCGTAAATTACGCGAAAAATTTTGGCCTAAACGTTATGCTTTCTCGGTACTTTCTATAATTTTGTTCAGATATAATTAATCAAGACGTAACTATTACGGTCTCATTGATGTAGTAACATGACGGTTTTATTAGTAATTAAATCGTCTGACTGGCACAAGTAGAAAATTTAATAAACTGAATAGGTTAAAAGATAATTTAGATTATACTTAAATTAATTAATTTTAGACTTGAACTTTGCGTACACAAGACATACAACAATCACAAAATAATTGCGAGCAACATTGTGATCCATTTCCAACTCCGGATCTAAGCTATTCGCTACAATTCCAGCCAGGGACGTTGGACAATAAAGGCGTTCAAACCATCGTGAGTTCTTCTTCATTGTAAATATGCCCTTGTTTATGTTCGATCCTCCATTTAATTTGTTCGAAGCGTTCCGCCTTGACCTTTCCCTAAGTGCTCCGGATTATCTACGAACAATACATACTAATACGATTTAGATTAACGGAATAATGAAATATCATTACGTCGGCTAAGGGTAACGGATTTAATTGCACCGAACGAAGATCCGACCTTCGGACAACGAAACTCATGATTAATTAGTTTCTTCTGGTGTAATTAAAGGTTTCGCAATGCGAATTGCGCGAATTATTAATGTACAAATTAAGCGTGAAATCATCCTTAACTTTGTTTTGAAATGATATTTTAGTCGGTAGTCTGAGGCATGAAAGTGGTTCGATAAATTCACTCATTAGATAATGACATTTGGGTTAATAGAGTTTCTGCCATTAATTTGAAATTTATGTGGATGAAGTAGTTTTAATCTAATATGAACTACTGTATTTATTATTTATAAATTATTAAATCATAAGCTTTTTAATGTATCTCGCCATAAAACCGTAATTAAAGTCAGAACATGTGAAAATTGATGCCAATATAAGCACAAATTGATTTTAAATCTTTTTTATTTTAATCTAATAGATAACTCGACATGTTTTTATTACACCTTGATCTGCCTGTAATCATGATGAAATATTTCCACGTTTTTTAATAACACTGAATTAATTGCGACGAGTGAATCTCCTATAATTTAACAAGTAAATTTTTTTCGGCGTTGTAATTATCGATAATTACATGTGTGAATTGATTAAAACCTGGCAAAGTTGCACCAATAAATTTTTATTATATCAGAGTTTTTTGATTTTTCAATGTTTGCTGTAATTAATGGTATGATTGCACGAATAAATCAAGACGAACAGGCAATTACTTTCAGTGTTAATGAGTGGCCATTTGATTTTATTGGTCTCCTAACTTTATAGGCTTACTAACAGCAAGTGCGGTGGATGATCTTAATAAATCTGTGAAGTAAACAAAAAAATATTTTATATTATGTTTATAATTAATAGATGCTTCCTTTGATAAGTTTCAAGAGGCCTTCAAATTGGGTCGTTAAAAAACATTATAACACAATATTTAAAATGCGAACAATATTTTCCTAAATAATTTCCATATTTGTAATGCCATTGTGAACCTAACATTGAAAGGTGCCAAACGTCTAATTACAGATGTTATCGTCTGTGAAGAACCACTGTACTGAAAACCCAAAATTACACAAAACGAAACTGACATTGCGTCATGTCCATAAACAGATCAAGGCGCATCAAAGAAAACGTAAACGTAGAAAAATGAAGACAAGTAGGTCAATAAGCAGATACGCCTTGTGATGTGTCTCTGTATAAAGATGATTTATCCTGCACTCGTATATGGAGCATCATTATTACGTTCATTCGAAAACGAACGCCTACACACTAAGATCACGCAGTGTTTCATTTTCATTTAACATGCAGTTATGCATGAAAACTTATCGTTTCAAGTGTTGCATCTCACAATCGGAGAGATTTTAATTAAGCGCATTATGCGGTTTGTTTGGCAACTTCGTGGTTGGAATACAAACAAGTACTGTAAATTGTAACTGTGCAATTTTCATTTCAACAATAGGAAACTAATTGTTTTTAGAAGTTTATTGTGTGGTGCACAAAAATTAATTTGCTGAAATTGCAATTGGCCAAAACATTCCAACTGCATTTGCCTAATTGGTGAATTATAAAACATTTTAGAAACCTGCCATAGATTAACTAACGTGGAATTAATTAAATTTAAATAGGAATGCACACACTCATTAACATGTACACAATGTGGATTATTAAAAATAGTCATAAAAGTATTTTAAATCGAATAATGTGATTATATGTAATAATAAATTATTGGAAGAACTGCGAAACAAATAAATGTATGTGATTAAAAAATGTAATAAAAGAAAACAACATTAAGTATATTCATTTATAATCTACTTAATTTTGCAACATATATATTATATTTCCACAGTAAATTATAAAATATTTCAAACAAAAATTAATATTTTTTAATACTTTTTATAATAATGAACATTTATTATGCAATTTTGCTGACCGCAACATTGATAATTTTTGAAAATATAACTGAAAGTCACAATGGCTATTGTCTACCTCTCTAAAGATTAAGACAAATGTGCTTTCGTTAACAAATAATAGTTTCACCACTAAACGTGTATTCAATACAGAAAAGATTCCTCAAATTCTTTTTAGTCATTTTAATTAATCTTGATTGTTTTTTGTATCGCAGTGTGTGAAATTGTTACATTAAATAATTAGGAGTTAACATGTGTAGTTATATCAGATTTTGTAGTCACGATTCTCAGAATTGTGTAGAAGGTGCTGAAGATTCTTATCTGTTCCTAATTTGTTTAACCATTCCGTTAAATTACCATGTTTGTAGTACTGTATTAAAATTAATTAAAGCATTTGACGTCAATTATTTAGTAAAGGTACCAAAATTGAAACAAGTAAAAGTTTGTTCAATTTTTATAATAATATGTAAGTCACACAATGATGTGAATATTTTTGGTTTTGCTCAAATTTATTAATGTTTATTTTATGTAAATTTATATGAATTTAGAAATCCACCTAATTTGAGATACAATGGTTTTACACAATATTCCATTTTGCACAGGTTATCTCCATCTTGATGAAAACAATCCCTTTCGATGTGTTAAGCAAGAAAATAATTAATATTAGAGTAATAAAAATTACAGATTAATGTAGAAATTCGTTCCTCCAATTCGTAATTAAAATTAATTACTAATATTTGAATATCGTTTGTTTAATAAAACTTTCATAAAAATGCTCTCAGAATGATTATAATTAATAAATAAATTAAAATTATTCAGTAGGCACATTAAGAAATATTTATTGAATTAAATATTGTTATAATAAATATTATTAGCTTAAATGTCACGATAAATTGTGTAATAAATTTGTTAATTACTTTTTATATATTAAAATAAAATGTTTCTTTGGACACGACATAAAATTATGAAATTCCGATCACGATTATACTTAGCTACTTGATAAGCACGCTTGAGAAAATCGATTGGGAAAAATGGTCTCCGTTAATTCCATTAGATCCATTACAAACGATGCATCATGTCTGGTCATGTGAATCAAATGATTCTCGCCGCCAAATATGTGCTATCAATAAATTTTAATAGTTAATTTTCCAACACTCCTCAACGTAGTTGTGATAGTAACTTTAAAAACTGGCTATGCCATAAAATAATAAATTATCCGTTTAATCAAAACACAACACGGATGATTTATACGCTTATATTATAGTTCTGCAACATAAACCCACGTCCAGTTCATCATCACCAATTCTGCTACTATTCCTGACCGATTTACATAATTCGCTGCAGTTCCATTAATAACAATAACGTGTTAATTCAGTACATGCCAGCATGGAATTCCATCTTTAGCAATGTTTATCTTCCTTGAATGCTCAGAATTAATCACATGTTGCACAGACCCAACAACTGTCGTTATTATCTTATATGACTTGCAGGTAATATTGTACCAATACATACTTTTTTATATCTAGGAAACTATATTTTCGTATGAGAAATTAAAGCAACCATAAAAATTATGCAGGTAATATAATTGTCACTCCCAATAATCTTGTTATGTAACATTCGCGAATACGATATTTTTAAAGGTATTAAATTTCACATGAAATTATTTCTGGATTCTTATCTGCAAAATTATGCCACAAACAGGTCGATTTAAACACTTTGGAAATGCAATAAACTAAATAAAATTAAACATCGATAATGTGCAATAAGGAACTACAATGGACACGGCCACTTTCTTTAAAAGTTTTACGGTTATTGCAAAATTAAAATTGTGTTTTTGGTGTTAATTACTTTATCCTTACATGTGAATGCATATGCAGAATTTGTGAAAAACATGTATTATATATTTTGGGAACCCGAATGGTTTTAGGTATAAGCCAAAATATAATTACTACTTGTCATAATTAATAAGTACTTTTCAAATTTATTAATTATGTCTCCTTTAAAGGGGACACGACCTCTATTGTGAGTATTGTTTTATACATAAATATTACATAATAAAGATAACCCAATCGTAGTCACGAAAGACATTCCTAAAATCGCATTAAATTCATGTCATGCTTTATACATTTTATATAAAAAAATGAAGTTACTAGAGATAAAACGTCGAAACGGTTTAGGATTCACTACTTGCGAAACTAGAAGATATCGATCAGATCCGTGTGAACGAGCTACTCAGAAATGAGTATCCAAAATAAACTCACGTTCAAAAGTTCTCGTCAATGACTTATTGTTAAATTATCTTAATTTTTAAAGCATGATCTCGATATTGTATTTTTGATCAAATTTACAAACATATCATTATCAACAACTTTTGTCATCTAGTGTGGAATGTTTCAATCCCGGACTGATAAAGATCAATTAGTTGTTGAGTAAAATATCTCCAGAGGGCATTTTGAACATCATTCAAATTTTTTGCCACTAAGAAAATGTTATAGGGATAGAATAAATGGAAATCCAAGAGTGTAATATCGGGTGAGTATGGTAGGTGAGGCAGTACATCCCACTCCAAATCAAATCAATTTCAGTTTTTGTTTTGTACAGTGTGGTCTGCCATTTTGGTGTTGCAGAATGACATCTTTTCTGTTGACAATCCGTATACTTTCCGATTCGTTCCAATTATTCACAATAAAGGTCTGCATTAACAGTTTGTCCAGGTTTCAGTACTTCAAAGTGAACAAACAATTCCTCGAATCCTTCACCCAACAAATATAAAAACCTTTTTAGGATAAAAACCAGGTTTCAGAGTATTTTGTTTGTGTTGAGTAATTTTAAAAGAGCCACTTTTACGTTTTGGGTTATCATTTAGGGTCCAATTTCCGTCTCCAGTGATCAAACGATCAAAAAAAAAATCGGTTCTGTATGGTGATGGTGAAGCAATATTACGTTGCATATGATGAATCTGTTGGCTTTGTTATTTTCTTTTTGCTGTAAATGTTCGTAGATGGTCGACCAAGGATGGTTCAGTGTGTTCGACAGTTCTTTGATTATGTGACATGGAATTGCTTCCACTTCTACCAATAGCATGTTGTTGTCTAATGTTGTTGGTCTTCTCGATTGATAAGAGTTATATTACCGGATTACCGAAAAAGTGAACAAGGCACAATAATCTTAAAATGACGTTTGGCACGTCTTCAAGATATACAATGAGGTTAGAATTGACAATCATACAATATTGGTAGAAAGTAGTTTAAAATTCAAATAATTTTTGTCCTGGTTATTATATTAAAAAAAATGTATATTAAAAATTAACTTCCTATTATAAATTTAACAATTACATAACTAAACAATAAATAAAGAATTTAATTTTACTGATAACTTCTTGTTTTGGGCTGGCAATAAGTAGAATAATTTATGCCATTTAAAGTTTTATTACTTCAAATAATTTGTAATAAGTATTTTATTTAATTCTGCACTACTATATTGTAAATTCTTCTTTGCTTCGGGTCATTACCTTGTTGAAAATAATATTTCAGTGGCATATTTTTGTCTGTCTGTCATACCATTAACAGTGAGTAATCTTTGGGTTATACCTTTCATGCATGGGTCGATTATTAATTAAACTTGATTTCATCACTCCAAATCGATCGTTTCTAATTATTTAAAGTCTAATATAAAAGGGACCTGGTAAAGTTAACTCTGGCTCGCCTGTTCTTATCTGATGGTAGTGTTTTTTTGGCTGGTATCTTAGCATGAAGATCCCCTTGTTTATCTCTTACTGTTCTTGGAGAACATTAATTCCAAGTTGTGTCTCAAGTAGACCTTTCATTTTGCTGGAACTCAGAAAAGGATCTTTTTTGGAGTAGGATACAATTTGTTGGTTGTTCTTGGTCTTCCTGATTTATTTTTTCCTTCCACGTGAAGTCTTCCACGATTTCCTGCGTCACCTCGTCTGAACCAGACACCAAATCATTATACAGCTCAATTCTCCTTTCTTCTGTGAAAATTACAGATATCCATTCTTCTGTCCACTGAACATGAGAACGAATCACAAAAGAATCACACCAATTTTAATTCTTAAAAGTTTAATATCAGTGACTTTTGAACATGACTTTAATTTGATTCAATCAACTAGCTCTTAGATGTGAAACGTCCCTTAATTTACTTTACAAATGTTAATTGGTAAGATTCCATCAACCTCTCATCCAGTAGCATTTCATAATGATTCTTATTTATTAAGTCCAACCTTGATATCTTTATTTCTCACTTATTAAACCAGATTGTCAGTGCATATTTAAGAATGCCTTGATCGCACCAATGATTCCATTGTCCAATGCAATTCGCAATTCACATTTAAAATGTCAATAGTCAAATTTAGCAAACGAGTGAACCAACGTTACAGTTATCTGCGGCAGCTGTGCTTAATTATTGTGAGAATAAAAACCAGTAGCTTCTAGCGCAAAGCAGGTCCGCAATATTGGCACGGTTTTTGTTTGGTAATTGCGTTAATCTAAAACAATTAGTGGTGCGCACTGCGAAAGATCAATTTGCGAGCTAAAAAGTTGTAGGTGTGTAGGAGTAATTAGAAAGGTTGAATGTCGCCAAGCACCCAAGTGGGCAGACAAAAACTTGCTGTACGTACGAATTTTTAGTCGGATGGCGTAATCGATTTATGCGAAAATAAATCGTGCCTGGCAAAAATCATAATTCATAAACTCTTTCGGTCTTAGGAAATGCACGCGGTACACAAATACAAAATTTTAATTAAATTTCATCATCACAATTATGGCTCACGCTTTTAGTAATAAATAAGATTTCAGCTCCGAAATTAATACAAAATAATTTAGCAGGCATTTGGATCAATCGAACATTTACTTTTGAACATGATGAGTGCACAATAAAATACTGTAATTTGCCGGTTTGTTGCGAAACATATTACATATTCTTAAGTTGTTGCCTGTGCGCGAATAATTGTGTGCATATAGAAAATGACGGGTTATTATAATCTGATAATAGAGAAGACATGATAAACGGTTTCAATTATTCTATAAGTGGTCGAATATAATAATAATTGGAATGGAATTAGGAAGTTCGAATACAATTAATATTAATGATTAGTCTCACTTGAGTCTATACACGATTGTGATGTGGTACAGTTTGACTATTCGTATAATTTATTTACTATTTCTACCTAACCTATTATTACAGAGCACTAAATGTAATACTTATGTTTCAACCACGGTAATTTGTGTTATGTCATAATTTTCGCCAGACATTTACCTTTGAATTTAGTTGTCAAAATATACATAAATCTTATTATTTCACGCTCCAACTCGAAAATTCGTCACGTGCCATGTGTGGAGAATATCAAATTAAAGACGAATTTGTAAAAATAACACAATGGAAAGTAAAAAAAAATTAAATTTTGTTACAAAACTTAAGTATAATAAACTATGCAATGTGAATTTACTTGTTCCTATACATTCACCAATCCAAATTAGGTCACTTTTTTCAATTCACTTTTTAGTGAATAGCTGTCTGTGGTGTTTTTCATAGATAGTGACCAATTTTGAAATATCACAAAAATAATATTTATGCAAAATTAAGTGCATTCAGTCAGATATTGTCAACTAATGAACGATTTCGTAACAAGGATATTGCAGATTAAGTAACTATTTGAAATTGAATGTAAAACTATAATTATTTTTTCGTATTTTCTTGCATTAAGGATTACAAACAACCATCATAAAGAAATCTTTCACAACTCGATGTAACATAGTATTTTATCATTGTTATCAATATCTTGTTCTTTTCTGTCATTGTTGGTGATTTATGGGGAATTATATTATTTAGGATATGAATCAAGACGATTAATTAATCAGTTTTTTAATAACAAATTATCTTCTAAAGTTAAAAGGTTAGGGTATTTTATTAGACAAATTATTCAGATAATCGAAAAAGTATAATGTATGTTTAATATATAAAATAATAAAAACAATATGTTTTTTGTAGATTTTATGCTATAAATTAAATCAAATAAAACATTTGTTTTTACATTAAATCGCTTCAAAATTATACAGCTCAAATTATTTTTGAGTCTAAAATTGTTGCTCTTGGGTTTTCTTCAGCCCATAAAAAACCTGAAATTTCTATTGTGTCAAAAAATTATGTTTATGATAAATGCAACTTTACAATTTGTAGTTTTACATAGAATTACCTGAAATTTACAAATAGACAAATTTTTCTGACTACACCTCTGGATAAGCACCCCCTGAAATGGGTATATATCATATAACATAAAAAATATGATTATTCTGTTGAAAAAAAATTCTTTTTATGAATTTATTTCCTTAAAAAATTTGCTAGTATGATTTCCACAATTTACATGTCTAAAAAATTACCCTATAAGTTTTGGTTTTGGGAAAAAATGTAACATTTTATGAGGGTGTCAATTGGGCCTCACTGTAAGCTAAGAAGTCCGAAATTGTTCATCATTTTCTGTTCCTAAAATTGAAGAAAAGTAAATCAAATAAGAGTGTAGGAAATGTATTTTTAATGACATAATAATACCTATAGCTAAGTAGTGTTAAAAGTAATAAATTCTTAACAATCGTTACACAATTATCATCTCTCTTGTTTCTGAGAAAAACATTAATACGGTTGAGCCAAAGGTTACGGAAATATGAGAAACAAACCATTTTTGAAATTTAAATTGGAAAGGTTATAATTACTTATGTTTTCTTCATTATAGTGTTTCTACCCAAATTGAATTGAGCATCTCTTTTAGGCCCATTCTTTACATATGGAAAATTAATAACGTGCCTCTTGAAGAATTGCTTAACTGTTAAATACGTTGTTTATCGCATAAATAATTCTTGTAACTGAAACATACACTTATCCAACTTCAAACACAATTTCAATTATATTAAGTAGTACTTTTGTATCTCGTTATTATTCAGAATGATGAAGGAAATCCTACACCCAACAGACGATTAATCGATGTGTTCATTTCATTACTACCTCTTGACCTTTCAACTCCCCGTGGTTTTTCAGCTATTTTACATGTACGGAAAATTCGAATATGGCAATTTTAACTGCGGAATCATTTGTACAGACGCCGTTGCGAAATTATCAGAATTATTTATATGTCATTTCGTGCTAATTAGCAACCGTTAATCAGCCTTTAAGCATGTGGGACGCCTACATCTCACATGAATGAATTTCATAAATTTTAAGGCGCATTCATCGTAATTAATAACGTAAATACTGCAGACTTATTAATTACGTAATTTTAAAAAGATGAAGAATCTAAAGAATGTGTTATGGACGTGGATTCTATGTAATTTCCGTACCTCAACATGGAAATGATTTAAAATACAATTTAATTTAATTTTAAGCTCCATTTTAGTACCAAACTGAAAATTTTATTCATTATGTAAATTGCATATGATGTTTATATATCATTTTGTCGCGACGTGTCGGCGTAACTCAATTTAAATACGCCGATACCTGCAAGCGTCGACAATGTGGGCGTCTGTACTTCTTCAGTTTCACACATGCAACCAGCTTACATCACTTTGGCAGATTCAATGTTTGTTTGCGCCATTGTTGACACGCAATTGAAATAACATTACAGCCCCCTAAAATATCAATTTTAGCTCAACAATTGAAACTTCTAATATACTCATATTTTGTAAGAATAGTTTAGATATAAATTTATTGACGAAACTGTTGCATCCTTATGTATCAATACAATCTGATTGGCTAACGAAATGTTTCTGTAATCGTTATCTGCAACTGATGCCATTAATGATCATTGATTCTGGGTTAGTGTGGTCGTAAGTAAAAGAGGATACGGACACCAGTACCATGCAAGACTGCTCACATGAGCAAGAACTTGTTACGTTACTTTCAGTGACAATTATTTACAGACGAAAGTGACTTCGGTCTTGATTTATGTATTATAAAAATTTGATACAATTTTATGTTAAAAATATATTGTTTTAGTTTTAATCTGCTGCTGCGAAATGTTATTTAATTTCGAGTAACTGGCCAGATACATTAATCTTATTGGTTAGAGATGAATGTGACAAGATTGAATCGTGATTCAGTATTTGCTTATTAAGTAACATTTCCTGCATTGTTTTGTCGGAAATAGTTTGACAGTCAAATGTTTTAAAGTGTTTGATGTAAGATGGTTTCAAATAAGTTTTGCTTTTACTGGAATATTTCGGTTACGTACTAAATATGTAATAATACATGAACGACTAATCCCAAAGTCTAGCTAAAACTACACGTTATTTTTTTTCATACAACTAAACCATCAAAAAAAATTTTAGATCTGTAAGTAAATATATTGCATAATTGAAACGTGATCAGCCTGGTGGACGTGAAAGAACGGTCCCGACCTTGGTTAAAGATGTTACACTTATCCATTTTACTCGGTCTCACCGTTACTATTACCAATGGTTCTTTCTTTCTCTACCGCAATGGTGCATGGCGGTGGGAGAACAAGAGCCCGTGTCTTGTCATCCTCTTGAATGGGATTGATGGACTCTGTCAGTCGTGTTTCTTTCGTTATGTAATCGCGGAGATGCGGCTCACTTTTCACTCAGATGTTCTAGTCTGGTTTAAGAGAGGAAAGGCAAAGTGCTGAAGTTTGCACCGACGAACAACGATTTAACAAATATAGTTTATTTAAAATAATTTTGATTAAAGTTTAAACCAATATTGTGCCTTACAATATTTCAGTTTTTTAGAGGATATAAAATAAAAATAAACAACATAAAATAATTAAATATATTTATTAATATAAATTATATAATCGTTACAATAACCTGATATAATTAACGACGGTATTCAGTTTTCATCAAGATGATTAATGATATCCGCTTTATTATAATCAACGTGAATACCCTTTTCTTTCAATATATTAATTATTTAATAAAATGATGTATAGTAAAAATGAAATAATTCGATACTAATATTGATAAAATCATGTTCAAAAGCTATTTATGCCAAGACGTAAATTAACTCCAGATGAGATAGGCAGAGCACTTAGAATGTTGTAGCTTTAATGTTCCATAAATTGATATTTCTCATTTGTCTACTTGATTTCATCAAACTGGCTTTACTTCCTGAAAGACCAAGGAGAGGTATTTATGATTGGGAGCCAATAGAGACTCGCAACTAGCTGACCAGCTAGAAAACGCTACAAAAGCTTGTATCGCTGCAATTCTGATTCAAAGATGCTTAACAAATGATTTGTTGGTTCATGAAGAATATTGCGATGCTTGTATTTGATCCACGACTATAAGCAACAATAATAAGGAAGATCTCATATTTACTGGATGAAAGAATCCATGTCTGTACTTTCCTAGATGAAGAGAGAATTGGGCTGTACCACGAAGATTGTCGAATTTGTGTCTGATTCGGACGATGTGTCCCACGAAATCGTTGAAGAGTTCAAGATTTTTCCCATTTTGAAGAGTTTTCCGTAATCTATTACATATCTGAAAATTTCTAATTTTCTACAAGATGGGTCACAGTGTTATATATTCCCAGGTTTTTGATTAGAAACTACTTTTTAATAATTTTAGACGTATATTTGGGGTCGTTGCCTTGTTGAATTATACCACGAAGTACTTTTTGGACAAATGGAAGCAACGTGTTTTTCAATATGTACTTGTATTGAAAACAGTCCATTCCCTTCACTATTTTTAGACTTTAGACTTTCAAAATATGATACACGGATTTTTATGCTCAAAAATGTTACATAAATATAATAAGTCGTATGTTAAAATTAAATTAAAATGGGGAAATTAATATTTCATTTAAAAATAGGAAAATATATTTTAAAGATAAATGTTAATTATTTAATTGGAACCAAATTTATTCTAAAAATATATAAATAGTTATTAAAGTCAAAACACTCATCTACAACACTAATATTGTAAATTGATGTACTTTTTTTCATGATAAAAGTGAAGATTTTGATTTTAAAGTCTATAATTTTAAGATCATATTTAAATTATAAATTCTGTTTCATACATAAATAATAATTATTAAATAAATAAAAAATAAATAAATAAAAAATTCTCATATTTAAAACTAATTAGTGAATTATAGATTTCAACCAAATAGAATACTGAAAAAAACAAAATTTTAAAATAATTGTGAATAAAATATAATTATGTTTTTAATTAAAAAATAGATAAGTTAAATATACAAAAAAAAAATAATATTAAATATATTAATAATGAGGAAATAATTAAAATAAAAAAAACTAAAATATACATTTTAAAAAAGGTAAAGTAATTTTTCAATCTATAAATGTAACAGAAAGAAAAAACAATTAATTTGAAAAAATAAAATATTGGAAACCGAATTTAATAAATTGAAAAAATACTAAACATATGTTTGAAACTAATTACTGAATAATTTTACTGAGTCTATTAGCAAATTAGATTGAAAAATGCAATTTTATTTAACAAAATTGTGAATAAAAAGTGTAATTATAATAATTAAATCTTTAATTAAAAAATACATAAATTAATTATACAAACAAAAATAATTTTAAATATAATAGTAATAAAATAATTTAAATTTTCAAAATATAAAATGTTGAAAAATATATTTTATAAAAGTTAAAGTAATTTTTGAAATTATAATAAATATATTAAATTCAAGAATACACAAGTAATAAAAAAATAATAAACAAAACAATTAATTTAAAAAAAAAAATATAATATTTGAAACCTAATTTAATAAAATGGTAAAAAAATTAAAATTTATTATTTGAAATTAATTAGAAGTAATAAAATTACAAATTTAATTTAGAAAGAAGACTAAAAAGCAAATTTTTCAACAAAATTGTCAATACAATAATCTAATAATGGTAAAAAATTAAAATTTTCAAAAATAAACAATTTGTAAAAGCTAAAGCAATTTTGGAATTTATAAAATTCATGAGTTTATTCTAAATCTATTATCAACGATAAACCGTAATCCTAGACTTCTTGAAGATTTTTCATTTAATAAAAATTATATTGGTTTCATATGTCATAGATATCTAAGAAAGAACTAATTGTTTATATTGATTAATTTGTAACTTTATTGTATCCAACATCATTGTACAATATTACAACTAAAAATGAATTAAGTCGAACAATAAATAAAACCACAATAGATTAGAATTACCCAACGAAACTTAAGTGGTACGTTCGAGTCCATATCGGACTTAAATGTAAATCAATCAAAGTAAACGATTATTTAATTTTCTCTGACAGACATATGAAATCACCTTTTATTGCCGGATAAGCTGCTTTATACGCGTAATTGATTTTTAACACTAGTTTTAAGATGAAAAAGAATATTTAAATATATTTTGACAACCGAAAAAGAGAACTGAAAGGGATCAGTCGTCAAGATTGAAGACGTGCCGTGAAGGACGAACTCCTTTGTTTGAAATTACTTATGATTTTTTATTTAACATTTGCACACGCAAGTAAATAATTTCGCAAGCAATTTTTAATGCGTCGCTTAAAAGAAGCAACTAGTAAAATTGCTCCCATTTTGCAACATAATCATATAGGTAACAACAATATTTGCATTGAGGCATATCTTTAACCGTATCCTTGACCAGCATTAATTTAATTGATTTCGCAATTCAGGATTTTGCATGTTCGTTTAGCTGGTCCAATAAATTTTCGCAGTTAATAGATGCATCACGCAATGCGACGGACGTGCCCTGCTGAATTCGTTGCGTATTTCGCAACGGAACGAGTTCTTCGCTCGATCTTCTTCTTCACGTGAAGCACGAACGTACAAACTGCGGATTTCACGCAACAATAAAACTCAATTAAATTAGTCTAGACATATTACACTGGCGGTCACGTTTTCAGATGCAATTTGGATAAATACTGTTTAAAATTGCATTAGATTAACTCACGGAAATGTGTTTAGCGGTTGACTAAAACGTATTGTAATTATTTTCTCTAATAACGGTTGCCGAATATGGATAATGAATAGTTTTCATTAGTCCCCTTAAGTGTAGTAAAATTTCGTAATACATTACAGAGACGTGTACTATTTTAAACCTCAGACATTTTATTAAAGGACTCCCTATTTACCAATTAAAACTTTTATCAATTAAAATTATATTATAAATTGGGTAATTGTTCTTTTTTAATGTCTTTGGACATTGCAAATTTTCTCAGCCTCAACATCTTATTAATATGGTAATAATTGTTTTTAATTTTTATGTGTTCACTTGTGTAGGTGTAAACCACCATATAAATCAGTGAACACATTTGCACTTCTACCAACAAGGCGCCTTTTCATTAAGAAACTCGCCAACACTATTTACGTATTGAAACAATCAGAACCTAACTAGATTTTTTATTCGGACCTTTTCGGTGTCAATTATACTAACTTCTCAAAAAGGCCAAGTCGAACTGGGCCTGACCGTCAACCGTCTGCGATACCGTGAAAAATCATTTCAAAATATATTCGAAAAAAATTTTTAATTGCAGATCAATAGAACGGTCCCATGTTTGGTACACTTGTGCTGAGGCATGTCCACATCGCATCCTAAATGTCAGATGACACTAAAATTTCTTTAACAAGACAATTTAATTGATGATTATCTGGGCAATTAAAATAGTGCAGCGATAATTTTACAATAAAATTTTATATTTATTCTTGCACTAGGAATTTTTATTTAGGCGTTGCTTAATTCAATTAGCGTGGATGTGATTCAAATCCTGTTCATTTGTCGCAACCAATTAGAAATTGACTGGTTCAACGAAAATTGTTACGTATAGAACTCATAATAAACCTATTTTTGGCAGCTGTTTTTGTTTTAGGTTAGTTTTGTGTTACAAGAACAAGGTTATCTTAAAATAATATATATGTAACTTCAACTCGACAGTGCAATTGATGATCTTTTACTTTGATTACTTTCATTTATTAAAAAGGATTCTGGAGGTTGTATTCACTAATAATGAAGGGGCCATCTGAAGTAATTGCTTTTTACCTCTTCTTGAATAATCATGTGGCAATATCTAATTAAACATTTAATGCAAACCACAATTAAGATCTAATTAACAAAAACAGTGAAATAAATTATTGGACTTTTCAAAATTCAATGACACGCACTTTTACTTAGGTACCATCCTGAAGTCGGAAGGCCAATATTTTTCTAACTATTCTAAAAAATTCTTTACACACAAATAAATTTTCAATATTGAATTATTTAATAATTTATTTAATTATTCTAATATTATATATTGATCCAGATGTCGTGACTAAATAATTAACCTAATTCGATTATCTCCATGTATTTAAAATAAATATTGGTTTTCATCATTTGCGTAACTGCCTGCATATTGAGAAAGTTGATGTATCGCAATTTTCTTGCAAATTGTTCTGGAATTTAAGAAATATTCAGTCTAGATGACATTTAACTAATAAACGATGCTTCATTTTCATTCGATTGGAAGTAATTTCCTAGTATGTTGCAAATTATACCATATTCAACAAAGCATACGGGAAGAAGTAGTTTTACAATGTGGAAACACTATTTTCCGGAGTATCTGTGAATCTAACTCATGTGCGTTTTCAGGGTTACTCACAATAAAATAAAATTTTATTATCCCATTGTACTCACGAACGTAAAGGAAATTAGATAATATATAAACAATATGTTTTACACATAATGGTATTGTTACTAGACATTATAGAAAACCCCGCCATTATTATAAAAATGAGGTTAAAATAATGTGGCATTTTAAATTTCTTAGAATATACAAGTACAAGAAAAATTTAAGGATGTTTTTGTAAACATTTGAATGTTTTATAAACCAAATTGAGGTAAAACATATGTTATTAAATCATAAAATATTCACTGTCACTTCCCTTACGTGGAGAAATTCTTTGAATCATATTCTATACATACTCTGTCGGATTTAAATCTGGTGATGGTGCCGGACATTTCTCAGTACAGCTGAAGAATAATCTTTTTTCATCAATTTGAAATAGTTGCCGACAAAGGCTTTTTTACCATAAAGAACAATATATTTTTCTTGTTAATTATGTGGAGTAGCTTAAATTTGTGGTTGGCGTTGTAATTTAACATCGGTCTATTAAATGTTTCATTAAAATTAACATTTAACAAATAGTATATTTTTTATGGAGTCCCATAAAAGTAGATATTAAAATGATTGCCTCGGGATTAATTAGAATAATGTCACTGATTAATGTTTTTACATAAAAACAAATAATGTGAATATTAAAAAAATAAATATCAAGTAAATACTCCATAATATATTTTGAATATATTGAGAAATGAAAATATTTTCTCAATATCTCAACAGATATGATGGTCAAATTTAAATGCATCATTAATTATATGAAAGTATTCTATTAATGTTAAGTAAGAAAATTAGTTAAAAGAACTGAAATTACTGGCAGAATAAATTTTCGTTACTAGGTGTAAGATTAATCCCATTTATTCTCTATCTGATGATAATAAACAAATTTAAAAGTCGTGACTTTTGGGATGATTAATATTTGAAAAGCTGTTCATATTTTTTATTAATAGCATCTTTTATACTATTTCTTTCAAACTCAATTATCATTCATCCTTACCCACAGTGTCTTCATTAAAATTAAATGACAAACCATAAAGTTCAGATCTATAAACTTGACATTAACCTCCATTCAATGATGTGAAGGCCATTCTTAAGTAATTTTAAGTAACGAGATATTACCTAAATTTTAATGCGAAATATTTCCTTAAAATTGCTGTTCTGACGTCGAATTATGATGATACCAGATTGATTGACGGTTTAATTTAAGTATAAATTAGATCATAATTTTTGGCGGGCCATGGTGAATTACACTTATGATTTATTTAATACTTTCACTGGTCTAAATTTATTTATTTTTACATTGGAGATTTTTTAAAATTAATATTTATGGAAGCATTTCTAAATTATGTACAATGAATGTATAGGACTGACTACCAATGTTATTAATGAATATGTCATTGCAGAGAAAGCGTACAAATAATTTTGTGTTAATTATAAAATGTGCAATAATGTGCTGTTTATTTTAATTTTAGATATTTACCAACTACATTTTTATGTAAATAAGTATTTTGTTTATTTAAAAGTCTAAAATTAAAACAATCCTTTATTTGACCATGCTAAGAAAACAATTTATTTCTTTTTGAAGGTTTAAATTATTTCTTAATAAATATGCTGTTAAAATAAAAATAAATTTACTATAAATATAAGTTGTTCTTGATTATTTTATGCATATAGTATATACATGTTTATATATAGAATATTTTTAGAATATAATTTCTTATGTAGAAACTATATATTTTTATATTTTATAATTGAATATTATTACCTTAGAATATTACTGCAGTTTATAATAAATAAAACATTTCAAATTAAATAAATAGTTTTATTGTTATAAATTATTACATATTTTATATACATCATCTAAAAACAACTAACATAGTTACACCTAGTAATAAAATATATGTTGGCAGTACAGTTCAGAACCATTATCAAGGCAGTTGTCATCAGTTCGTTCAATTTAAGTTCTACTCTAACTACGACTTATTGACTAACAAGCTGCAAATGAAATTAATCACAAATAATCCGTTTAAAACGTGGTTTCACTTTTTTATGGTTTAAGTAATGGATAATTCTTATTTAAATTCTATTTTAAAATGGTTATTGTGTGATTACTTCAAATTAAATATTTTTTATGATTTTTTCGATGCTCATCTGATTTTACATTTTAGTGACTACCATTCTTCTCACTACTTCTACAATACTACGTTAATTTTATACATATACACAAACATTTGAGCTAAACAAAATGTTACTAGTTTGCGAGTATAAAAAATGGTTTATTGAGACATGGCTTTAAGCTTTTGTACTTTGGATTTCTATACATTTTTAAAATTCAACATAATTGTCGCATATACCTGATTCATTGATTATCGTTAATATAGTGTTCGAAAACAGAGCGAATTCAAAACAATTAATAAGAATATCCGTTTCTCCCATTTCCGTTCCCATTCCCTGAAAAAAATTGATATTTTAAGTATACGTATTTAATAACTAAATGAGTTTGTGTTAATAACGAGGTTAAATTTGATGATAAATATTAATTTATATTCTATATTTCATCCTATTTAGTTTAATTAATAAGTTAAGTATTAAGAAAATTCACATTAAATATACCATTTCCATTTGAAGGGTATCCATTTCCATTACCATTTCCGTTCGACGGATATCCATTTCCATTTCCATTTGGTCCTCCACTGGGATATCCACCATTTCCAGTTTCTACAATAAGACAACAGGCTTCATAAAACAATATAAATTAATAGAATAGTTTAATTAAATATTTACAAGGTAAATTTAATTTTCTAATTATCTCAACAAATCTACCAACACCTGCGTATAGTTTTTTTAGAAATTTACATCTAAAGGCATAAACATACTCCTTGAATCAACCGATAAATATTTCTATTTATGTTAGATGGGGCAACTTACCGCTGAACTATCAAATAATCTATCTTACCATGAATTGAATTATTCTTCCAAAATTAATTTACACTTCTAAAATCCATTTCCCAAACCTTCTACGTCAAAACCACTCAACTAAGGTATATACAATATTTACATGATTATTAAAGAAATCATCACTGATTCTATATACAATGTTAGCGTGCAGTACCTAAAATTTCGCTAAAATTTTCTAAGCAAAAGCCCCAAAATAGAATATTCGTCTACCTTCGTAGGTAACAACTGGTTTGTAACCGTCGAGATCCGCTTCGTAAGTTACTATTTGCTTCCTGCCATCTGGCAACAGGACATTGTACTCGCCTGTGGTTAAATCACCATCCCTTTGCTCCTTATGTCCGAAATCGTTGCCGCTCTCCTCATCAGTTACCTGGTATTCGAATTCGTACTTCGCTGGTTCCTGAAATCCATACATGGCCGTAAGTTGCAATAAATATTGCCATAGATGAAATATAGATATATAATCTTAAGTTATAACAAAATTAAATAACTTACAGTGCTTTCTTCTTCTCCACCACCATAACCATTTGGTCCTCCTGATGGGTATCCACCATTCCCTTATTTATGATAAATAGCAATTAACAATTATAAAATTAATACGATTATAAAATTAATTTTAATATACGTACCATTAGATGGATATCCTCCATTTCCATTGCCATTTCCGTTACCATTTCCGTTTCCATTTCCATTCCCATTTCCGTTACCATTACCATTTTGTGGGGGCCCGTACATTGGACTTGGTGGTTTTCCATTGCCATTACCTAAATGCCATAATTTAAATTGATGAAGTAAAAGGGCAATACAGATTACATAAATTTAGATTAATATTTTTTAGTTTATAATGAATTTAATTACCATTTCCATTCGGAGGTCCGTAAGTAGAACCTGGTCTTCCCCCACCATTTCCATTACCGTTACCATTTGGGGGCAAGTAGCTGCCACCTGGTCTGCCGTTTCCATTACCGTTACCTAAAAGAAATAATTTATGAGATTCAAATATATTCGAATTTAAATATTGTCTTCCATTTAATATTAAAACCATCTTACTTGAGGTTCCTTTAGAAGAGCTAAATCCTCTACTCTTTCCATCTTCTCTTTTTAAGTTTATTAGTCTCAAATGTAAAATCATGTACTGAACAAATCTTAATACTCGTTCAACGACTAGTCCTGTTAAGAACTGAGTGCGATGTTCACAATTCACGTTAGATCAACAATTAATTAATGTCAAGGTACTACAACATCGACTAGTCGTCTTTGTTGATGAAACAATCAAAGGCAGAATTATGTACCATTTTTATGACAACAATTGTGTTACTATTATGAATTTGGGTGTATTTGGAGTAAGTTTTTGATTATTTGAAACAAATTGTACAATGTATAAAAGTAAAGCACCCTTCAGTCTTAATTTAAAATGCAACTATTGGTATTTTCTGATGGAAGTTATTTACTGAAATTTAATAATTTCCTTATAAAATATATAACGAAAGCATTACTGTGAATGTAAAATGGGTTGTCTAATCTCAAGTTGAACATTTTAAAATATAGAATTCAATGACATATCAATATTTGTTCAAAATAAACTGCCGCTATTAAATTACCATAAATTTCTTGTGAAATAACATAATATCTGTGACACGACATACCATTTCCATTTACTGGAGCTCCATATGTGGGCGCAGGTCTTCCGTTTCCGTTGCCATTGCCGTTGCCATTACCATTGCCATTGCCGTTGCCATTACCATTGCCATTACCATTCTTTGGGGGACCGTAGACTGGTGGAGGTGGTGCTCCATTCCCATTTCCGTTTCCATTACCATTAGGTGGCAAATATGAAGGTCCTGGTCTTCCATTTCCATTGCCATTTCCGTTACCATTACCGTTGCCGTTACCATTACCATTCTTTGGTGGGCCATATACCGGTGGGGGACGACCATTGCCATTTCCATTGCCATTTCCATTACCTGTCAATTAATTATTAATATTTATTGGTAAAAATTTAATTAACATATATGAGAATACAATTTCTCTTACCATTTCCATTTGTAGGTGGTCCGTACACAGGTGCTGGTGGTCCACCGTTTCCATTGCCGTTACTGTATCCATTACCATTACCGTTTCCATTTCCCCTTCCATTGCCGTTGCCGTTTCCATTACCGTTTGATTTTCCGTTACCATTACCATTACCGTTACCATTTGGAACACCATATGTTGCACTTGGAGGTAAATATGAGGGACCAGGTTTTCCGTTGCCGTTACCATTGCCATTACCGTTAGGTGGCAAATAGCTAGTTCCAGGTCTTTGGTCACCGTTCAGGTCTCTACCTCCTATTGACAAATATGCAGAGTACAGAGTACGATATGATAGATATGACCGAAAGCTTACCGTTACCATTTCCATTACCATTTCCATTACCGTTTCCATTACCATTTCCGTTAGTTGGTGGTCCATACACTGGAGGCGGGGCTGGATAGCCATTGCCGTTTCCATTACCATTTCCATTGCCGTTTCCGTTACCATTTCCATTGCCATTACCGTTACCATTTATTGGTCTTCCTGGTGTATAACCAGGAGGCCCATAAGTACTCGCTGGATAACCATCTAATAGAAATAATTGAGATAACAAGAAGTACTAAATCGGTAGATTGTTATTTAGTTTTAGAGAAAGGTATTGTACTTACTTCCATTTCCATTGCCATTTCCGTTTGGTGGCAAATACGAATTAACTGGCGGTTCACTTTGAACTATGACACACCACGTAAGTAACAAGAGTGTTATTAACTGAAAAAAATTCAAATATAATATAATAAAAATTATAATATTTATGATCAAAACTGAAACTTTGAATGCGTATCATAATTTTTACCATCTAAATGTTGTTTAAATACTATAAACTGGCAATAAACAAAAACATACTTAAGTAATGCAACAATTGCATCCACTTTGTGGACATTAAATAGCTTCATATAAGGTTCATCTGAATGTTGGTTGGCAATCTCGATTAAATCATTCCAATGAATATGGATATAGTTCTTTGATTGCTCATATTGAAATGTTTTAATGCCTTTATGGTAAATGTAAGGTGAACTTGCTCAAGTAAGTATTCCTTTGATTTGCAATGTTTCAAAGTGAAATAAGGACATAACTTTTCCATGCAATTAAAATGAGCAATAATAATGATGTTCGACGACATATTTCAATTTATAATGTATATTTTCTTTATGTTGTATAAAATTTATTATTATTTTTTTAAATTAATTGAACAGTAAATACTACAATTACAATATAAAATTAATATTATAATTACACTGATTTTAAATTTATCTAAATTAATTAGTGAATGAATTAATTAATTAAATATAGTATGTTTCTGACGAATAAATTAAATATAATAAAATTAGTAAACATTAAAAAAAATAATTTAATAAAATTATTTATTATTTAATAAATATTTACCTTATTCATATTGAGAATAATTCACTAGTTATCACTGAAAACCCCCAAACAGATAAATCTACATAGAAGTACCCTGAAAACCACGAACCTCCAACTACATAAATAGAACGAGAACTATTGAATGAATACCAAGATGCATCTTCACTTTATATACCTAAAGCGATCGTGATTCACAGCATTCATGTATTTAGTACACATCCACCATATTTTTGCAATTTTTAGCCGCTAATGGCCATTTTTATTTGGTGAATTGTACATTGCGTAAGCACCGCGTTACTTTGTCTAGGGGAAAGGTAACTGTCGCGCTCATCTTCCACATATCGTCCGTGTAACTGATAACTAATTAGTCATTAACGAAGTGCAGCAATCAATTGAAATTTTAATGGAAATTGCAAATGCAACGGCACTCGAACAAATTGGTTCTGTTGTTCTGTGATGTAGTTTGTTTGCTCATTTTTTATGGTAAGTAAATTTTTTTTTAATTAATTAATGATTTTGTTTGACTCTATTTTTTTATTATTAGCATTTTTTCTTGTACAGAATTTGTGCACATTATTTTATTGATATCTACTTATTACAAATACAAATAAAAATATAAAAAAAATGAATGTGGTAATCAAATTTAATCAAAAATACCTTTTTTAAATTGGGCAAGTATTATTAGAGGCTTTATATTCAGTATCTTAGAAAATACGACGAGAAAAAAAGGTGAATCCCCAATATCTATGCAACTGTATCATTATGGAAAAAGTTCGTTACACTGTAGGTATGTATTTTAGGATAATATAATTCAAATTTAAATAGAATTGGTCACGAAAATATAAGAAAACATTATTTTGTTTTTCTAATTTAAAATTGGGAAGTATTATTTACTTTAGGAAAAACTTTTTATTTAGATTTTCTAAATTATATTATTGTTATGTTATTATTAAAAAATGATAATGATAATAGTATAGGTGTGATTAGAATTTACTAATTAATTTATATCTCTGCAATGAATTTTTAATTAGGTATGAAATAAGTTTTTAAATATATTTATTATTTTACTTAAAATAACATGCAGAGTGAAGACCAAGCTCAATTGAGATTCAGTATTAAATTTAAATGCTTTTATTATATTTAATAACATTTTTATTTTTTCTTGTCCTGTATATCGATTAAAAATGTAGCATTGGTTTATTTGTGGAAGAGTAAATGGACGAAATAGCCACATATATTCAATAATTGCATAGAATTTGAGCTGTCTTCTTAGTAAAATCTAAATATAACGATTTATGTGTTCTTTAATTAGTTCAGCAATAAAAAAGATCGCACGTAAAATGACTTTATAAGGATGAATAGGTGCTTGTAAATTTGATAATAAAAAAGCACACTTTTACCTGCAACATACAATCCTCTCATCGTTAATTTAACCTTCGAAAACCATAGCAGGAAAGATCCTGCTACAATCACAGTGATGCAAATATTTAGAACTAAACGTATCATCGCAGTAAGTGATAATTCTAGATAAAATTACTAACAAAGTGAATTACTATAATTCATTAAAATGTTATGTGTTTTTGTTTCTTATACCTCTTACGAAGTCTAATTAGATGTTTATTGCTCAAATTAATTAAATTTCAACATGACGTCTTGTCATTACCTATGCTGCATATCAAATGCCCTTTGTTAACTTCTTACAGTCATGAAACCTATTTGAAATCACCATTGTATAAAATAAGTTTCACAACTGTACCAGGTACCATGCATCTAACTAGAGATGTGTCGTTGATTTAGCTCCAATATCAATTTCAACGTGTATGAATAGGGTCTTCCTGCTTTGCTGCTATAATCTTGACAAACTAAAAATGTGGTATTTAATGTGTGAGTGCAACAATAACAATGTTAATGCCATTTCGCCTTCGCAAACAATTTAAAACAATGAGAAATTTTATCATAAACTTAATGGCATTAGGATAATGCGGCATGAACTTTAGTGTTTACAGAACAATATTGAAATTAATTTTCTTTATCAAGAAATTTTTATACAAAGTTATATTTAAATAAAATCTTAGACGCGTGTCTTTTAACCATAGTTAATCCTAGGACAAAGAGTAACATTAACGAAGATTACCCAATTAATCTTAACGTTAACAAAGCCAACGTTATTAAGATATTTTTCTTCAATTCTGATAAAGAGCAATTACATAAAATTAGGTAACTGTCATGTATGTGCTAAATTAAACGATTCAAATAAGGAGATACGATCACAACACATATGTTAATAAGTATTTCACTACAAAACAACTTTCAGTTTCATTAATTTTATTTTAACTGGAAAAAATCAACTATTAGCAACTAATTATCGCGTCTGGCTTTTATACGACTTTGCCATGAATCCGACACTGACCTAAGTTTGAATGCATTTTATTCCTTTGAGAAGAAAATCTATCTGGATAATGATTGCTTGTTGCCCAATCACCTCAATTTTTAACAGATTATTGCCTCATCAAATGTGTGATAGAAAATGAGCTTGTGGTAGTTGAAAAAGAATAAATCATCCAATTCTATTGTAAAGAAAACAAACACAATGGATAAAATTTACCTTTTATGTGTAACGATTCAACATTCCTCGTTGATTTCAAAAAAGTAATGCCTAGGTCATACGATTCGATTAATAATCAATTGATGTTAAATGTCCAATAAAAATTGCAACCTTGCTCTTATTCACAGACAAAAGTTCCATTTTAACCAATTTATACCTATTGGAATTGCGTCTTGGCATCTCTTGCCCAACTAAGAGAGAAGACACATCTAGAGTGCACGACTCAAATCTTAACAAAACACAGTCGATATGTCGACCCACGAACACACTTTTACACGTGAAGATACGCCACATCTACACTACGTAATGTTACCAATCGACGATTCAGTTGATCTTGTCCGTAGGTCCTTAATTGAAAATTTAATGAAATAAAGATTTCAACCTTGTGGTTTATTTAATTTTTGTGGCCTTACTAATTGGAATAGAACCTTCTGGATGTAAAATATTTACAGCAATAAAATAAAAATATTCTGTGGACTAACTAAATAATTTAGGTAAATTGTAGACATTTAGAAAATCTGAAAAAAATGGCTGTTTAAATTTAAGTCTTCGTAAACGGTAAATAAGTAAAGGGCTAGAATACATTTATTGCAGTGTACACATCGGATTGCGATGCACGAGCTGCATCGAACGACAACAGCAATAAAGTTTGCGATAGTGGATCTATATTTCATGGTATCAGCCGTCTGAAGACCCAGTTTACGGACCGTTTAAGCCGAGAAGACGCTTGTTTGAGTAATCGATCCAAAATCATCAATTAATTCCATATAAACGGGTCCATGGATATTTTAAATGTCTGAGATAATTATTCGTATTCTGTAAAAGGATCATCGTTGAATTTTATTTCAGTTAATCCGTTTGTAACGGTGATCTTTCAGACGTTTTAATTGGTAATTAAGTGAATTGAGGAGCTATTACTGTTAGACTTAATCGTCGTCTCTATACATTTTCATAAGTTATTTTACGAACCATTTATAATCCATAAAAATATTTTCTTACAATTTTATTGTATCGACTTCTTAATAAAAGTATGCCAAAATGCAATGATACTAAATGATGTTTGCGACATTAAGAATTTTTTCTTAGCTAAGTACCGTTTCATTAATCTGTACTTGATTTTTATGCCGAATTAATGTTCTCCAAGTTGAGGAAGTATTTACAGAAAATAACAACACATGATAAAATTATTAGACAAATCATTACATTTTTTAAAATTTATTATATTATTGTAACAATACATTAATCTTATTCTACAATTACATTAACAAAAAGTAACAAAATATACTATAAATTAAGAATGATTAGTGGAAATCTGATTCTGAGATATTTTAATATAATAATTGAATGAAACTGAAGTATTTTTTTTAACGAATTTTTGGGCTTCGTTTCTTATAAAACTAAGTGTTAATAAAAAGCCTTGTAGGGACGACAAAATCGAAAAAACATAACTGAAAAAAATTCCACCATCAAGAGTAACTAACATACCAAAAATCCAACCTACACATGAAATTAAAGTAAAAGAATACCCCCATTTATATATGTAGGTGTTTTTTCGTCCTGGTTGTCCTTTTAAATAAGATTTCTTTAGGCTTCTAAATATTACAAAGAACAATGATATATTAAAAGTTAAAGACATAAGTATTGGAATAACAACACCAACTTTTTTATTAAATCCGGACAGAAAACATAATTCTTCATTTTTATGGTTGTCCAATGAAATGAGTGCAAAAATGGAAACAGGAATTACTGGCACAGTCAGAGCAATTATCGTACATTTTATTGCAACATCCTCAACATTTCTAAATATTACTACAAAACGCAGGTAGTGAAAATACGCTATTATGGAAGAAAATGTAAATTGAGTAAGAACCAAATAATGTAAAAATACTCCGGCCATTTTACAATAAACTTCTGTACTTTCCTTATTGAGTAAATCGGCCCCGTACATAAATATTGGAATAACTACTATTACAATAACAAAATTAATAAACATTATATTCGCTTTCGTTAATCTGATTCGTTTTATGTACATATCTGCAAAGAGAATGAGTGCTCCAACAAATGAAAACGAAGATCCCAAAGTTGTTATTATACTTAAGGCACGGTTATCTTCAATATCGCTAATTAACATACCAAAATGTGTCAAGTGATTGTACTTACAAATTATGTAACGACGATACTGTAAGTCTGGAAACGAATTATATTTCCAAAATCCTTTGGAGGCAATTTTCGAGGAACTATTCAGGCCATATTCCCAATGCATGCAACCAAAATTATTATACTCCCGATCTAATTTGACTATAATAGTGACATTAATGTTGCTTTCTTCGTTGGGGCAATCTCTAATAATAATTGGGATGTTATTGGAAATCGACTTCGATATGCCTGAGTCTTCGTTAAACAATGTATGAGTATCCATAAATGAATATACAAGATCACAATTTTGATTGTCAGAATTTGACAAAAGAGCACTGGCTGTAGCGTTACTTTCAGTAATATGTTGTAGAGTTGAATTGTTTTCCATTAATGGCAATAAGGTTCTATTTTCAGACAAAGACCAGCCTAAAATGCCACTAGTTTTATTAGCTGTTTGCGAAAATATGTGGCGTGAATAAAAATGTTTTTTATAACTACGTAGAATGTTATCTAATGAAAATAAAATGTTGTCAGTTGCATTTAATTTGATTTGTGATTCTGTTAATATCTCCTCTTTCAGGTCCATTATTTCATCAAGTATAGTTGTAAAATTTCTGACAATATCAATATCTAAATCAGAACTGTTAAACTTAATTTCTGACAAAATTAAAGACATATAATACAAACCCTTTGTATCAATTTTTAATTTATTTTTATTGGTAAGTTCTTTCAAATTTGTAATTTTTTCAATATCAGTTAGATTTGAATATTCAAGGTCATAAAGATCTTTAGTCAGTCCTTTGCACTCCTCACACCTTACGTTTTCCACGTCAGACCATAAAGCATTATTTTCAGAATTCATCAAACATGTTCTGATTAGAAGATTTTCACAACATTCCGAGGGAACTGTAGTCACTCCAATACGTGTTTCCATCCAAGTTAGTTTTAAGTTATTTAGAGAAATAGTTGTTTCTGTCGGACAAAATGATTGATTGTCAACTCTTTCATATTGTCTTTCGTTTTCAAGGTCAAATTCGTTCTGGTTTACCTGAAATCGTCCTCTGTTTATAGATGTATTATTAACACGATTCTGTTCTTTACCCCTAAAGATTTCCTCCATTTCTTCAATTTCTGATACGTGTTCTTCTAAAATGTTATTGTTTGCTTCCCACTGTTTTATATTATCGACCATGTAAGGTTTCTTCTGCGAAACAACATCTTTGGTAGTGGAATAAGGCTTTGTCACGTATTTTTTTTGAAGTGTATCAAAACTGTCTTTTTCCAAAGTGCCGTTATACTCTTCCCACTGGTTTTCTTCTTCAACCATATAACGTTTCCTTTGTAAAAAAATATTTATTGTGAGTTTCTTTTGAAATTTATCCATGGATGAAATATTGCTGTCTTTTTTACTGTTATTAAACTCTTTTTTAATCTTTTCAGTTAATTCAGTTCGTTTTATTCTAGGTTCTTGTTTAATACTATCAGTTTGGTTTTTTATTTGTATAATATTAATATCCAATATATTCGAAGCAACATTATGACATTTTTCACACGTTACATTTGTATAAGACCAGAAAGCACCTAGTAACAAATCTTCGATACAAGTCCTGGTGACTTCATTTTGACAACACTCCTGAGGTGTAGTAGTTTCACGAATTCTTGTCTTGGGCCATGTTAGTTTTATATTGTTTAAAGAGACTGTGGTATTTTCCGGGCAAAACCAAATACTTTTAATATATTCTACATCAATTACGGGGAACCATTTATATAGTATAGATCCTGAAAAGTATATATATTTTATTGACTTCACCAAATCATCTTTAGATGATGAAACTTGTATTACAAACTTAGCTGATCGTTCTAAATCATAATATACAAGTATAATAGGGATTGTCTCAGAAACATAGTTATTTGGAATAATACTTGATTTGGTTATAGATGCCTTTTCACGTAGCCACAATTTATTGAACAAATTAGAGAACTGTGTGTTTTTAATCGCAATTTTGATTGCCCAATAATCTATATCTTCGTTGAGGTCCATATACACGTCAGTTTTTATACGGCCTCTGAATTGATTATCCATACGCACACACCAATAGTATAGACATGGATACGCCATCGAACCTAGTCTATCTAATCTAACATCGATTTCTTCCACATACCTTTTATTTTTATCACTTCCATAACATTTTATCATTCCCACGAATGAAGTTGTATTATAAATTTGAAAGTATTCCACAATGTTTAATATTTTATGAGGTGAAATAAATGATTCCGTTTCTATTTCTTTGGAATTCCAGCAAGTTGCGTTTCTGTTTATCTGTACCACTGTTTGTGAATAACTCTGGAAATCCACCTTAGGCTGAATGTTCATAGGTTCCGAACTAGTTTCACAATTTTCTTTACTACTGTAATAATATCTAGTGTAATTAAATGGTATAAAAACTTCATCATTATTAGGTGTAGTTGCTGTAAGAATGACAGGATGCAAGCAAATAAAATATTCAAGAGAATTGCAATCTTTCGATTCGAGTTGTTTTGTAAAATGATTGAATATGACGCAGTTATTCGTGGAAAAATAAATTTCTTCTGATACATTCCCATAGTTCCTGTAATTCTCCCACGTTGTCCAGTAAAAATGTTCATAAATAAAATTTCTTTTTATCGGCACCCAGTGAGAAAAGGAGCATTTGGTTTGTAAAAAGTCTCTGTAAACGTATGTCGAATATGGACATATTTTGCCTTCGTCCTTAAAGTTGGTTTTAATTATCTTATAACAGTAGGTAACAGGTTCTGGCCAAAATACTGATACGATTTCACTCAACACTTGATATCCGTCAGGACAAGAATTCACATATTCTTCAGATGATTCTAAAAAATATCTAAATGTAATGAAAAATCTAACTCCTTCCTGTTTAACATAGGCTATTAACAACTCTTCAACTACTCACCGGTGTTACAGTTAATTGGTGTTTTCATCACCTATAAGTAAATAATAGTTTATAAGGCTCTAATAAATAAATATTTAACTTACGTCTTGGCACGCTCTATTGTCAAAAACAACAAAAAATATAATAAGACAAAAATTGGAAACCAACATTTTCCTTATTAGGACTAAAAGTGTAATATAGGTTCTAGTTAGATATATTGATAAATAGATAATTGTTTCAAAAATATTTCCTATTACTGATAGTATAAATTACATCATCTTACTGTTTATTTTCCAACCACTCTACTAACAATGTGTAGGTAGCTTGTTTAACAAACCTAACTTATTTATATTTTTTATAATATGAATTTGCAATTAACTATATAATAACAAATATATATTTAGATTAATAAAAAAACTACATTTTATTAAGTAATATTTATAATATAATTAAAAAGTATCTACAAAAAATGTATATCGTTATTTAGGTTTCTTTGTTGAAACTTGTGAATATGCAACTGTATCACTTACAACATATTTTCCTTTGGATTTTTGGGATTCGTTCTTAATAAAACTAAGCGACAGCAAAAAACCTTGTATAGAGCCCAAAGTAGTAAACACATAACTGTACAAAATTCCTGCATTTAAAAGTGTTAATAGACCAAAAATCCAACTTACTCCAGAAATCAAAACATATGAATATCCCCATTTATAAATATATTTCTTTCTTTGACTTTGATTGTCTGAAGATACTGATTTTTGGAGACTCTTAAAGATGAGAAAAAAAAGAATAATGTTTATTGTTAGTGACAAAGAAATTGGTAGGACAACACCTAGTTTTTTATTTAACCCAGATAGGAAACATAAGTTTTTGTTTTTATAGTTATCTAGAGAAATACTTGCGAAAATAAGGACAGGTATAATTGGAATAAACCAGGCTATTATAGTACAATTAATTGCTATGTCTTCAACTTTTCGTACTATTACGACAAATCGTAAATAATGAAAATATGCTATAAACGAAGAAAAAACAAATTGTAACAGAAGAAAGTAATGTAGGAGGACACCTGATATTTGACAAAGTAACTGAGTGTCAGGTTTGTTTAATATTTCGGCTGCAAACATAAATATTGGCATAACTACAATAACAATCAAAAAATTAATAAACATAATATTAGCCTTAGTTAATTTCGTCCTTTCTATGTATATCATTACAAACAAAATCACAGCGCCCACAAATGTCATAGTGCCACCTAATGCAGACACCAAACTTAATGCTGGATCATCTTCGACATCGCCAATTAACATTCCAAAGTGCGTCATATGATTGTAATTACAAATTAAATAAGGGAAATAATTCATGTTTGCCACAGAATTATTTTTCCAAAAACCCTTAATAGCGCGGGTAGTATTTAAACCGTATTGCCAGTGCATACAACCTACATTATGTTTAGGTCTATGATTTATTTTCACCACAATCGTAACATTAACATCATCATTGTTATTACTTGAACAATCTCTAAGGATGTTGGGAATAAATTTAAAAACGTCTTTTGAAATACTGGGCTTATCAATAAATAATTTGATGTTATTAAAAATAGAAAGAACCGTATCACACACTTCATCTTCGTTGTGTATGAAAGAAAATAAAACACTAACGACTGCATTTGTTTTCGAAATTTGATGTAGAGTAGAGTTGTTTTCCATTAAGGGCTCCAAAGACATATTTTGAAATAATGACCAGCCCAAAATGCCACTACCTTGATGAGTTTTTCGTGAAGTTATATGTATAGAATGAACGTCGTTTGTACTTCCAATTAATAATTTATCTATTGCATATAGAATGTTATCGGTAGTGTTTAGTTTGTCTTGTGAATCTCTTAAGATATTCTCATCTAAATCCATTAATTTATCTACAACCTCAACAAATTCGTTAACAGTGCTTTTGCTTAAATTTGAACTTTTTGATGCAACATTAGATAAAATTTTTGATATTGAGTAAAGCTCCGGAGTATGTAATTGGGATTTGCTTTTAGTTATAGTACGATTTAATTCGTCGATTTGTTTAGCAAGTGGTAACTTTCCGATATCAATAATGTCTTCTGTAATTTTGTCACATTTTTCACAAGTTTCATTTAAATCAGTATTGTTCATCAGTCCTCCAGACCAGTAGGGCCCCTTATTGGGATTATACAAACACGTCCTTATAAGATTCTTACAGCATTTATCGGGTGTGATAGTTTCGCCAACTAGAGCCTTTCTCCAAATTAGTACCACGCCGTTTAAAGTCCAGGTGACAATTTCAGGACAAAATTGCATACTTTGTTCTTGTATATTTATAAAATGTGAAAGAGTTCCATTACTGATGTAAATTTCTTCATCCGCCGTTACCTAAAAAAAGTTGATTTGTGGATAATTTTAACATTAATATCAATAGAAATGGTATATGTTAACGAATATTCTGACCATTGCTTCAAACCTATTATACATGTTAGCTTACGTCATCACCTTCACCGATGGACCGATGCGACGTGCTCACATCTATTTAGACTAGTTTTGTTTTATAAGCAAATCTGAAGTATTTGTTTACATTTAATAATCGGGGCAGTTCTTAAGAAAGAACCAGGCAGTCAAGCTTTAGATGTCGAGGGTTAAAGTACGTTTGTTGTAATAAAGCGTATTATTGTGAATTTAGTGTTTTAATCAAACTAAAAAGACAGATTAACAGTCGCTAATCTATCATCAGAAGTGGGATATCTTCTCGTGAATTATTTCCGGAAGAGAGGACCTAAAAAAATATTTTTTTTTTTTTTGTGTTTCTTTGTGAACGAACAATGGCAGACAATAGTGAAAAACGCGACCGCGCAGTAAGTCCGAACGTTGTGAACATTACCGAAAGTGCATCGGAGAGAGACTAGCAGCAAGAAAGTAACAACAGATTCCAAAAACAAAACATGGAAATTTTATCGACAATGGCCAACGCCCAAACTACTCAAGCAACATTGAAGATGGCTGCGCAGAAGGTTTAAGTGTGGCTGCAGCGCAGTTTCGACTTGTAAGATTTAGAAATTGCATTTGAGGAACATGACTTGAATTTGTCAGGAATGGACGAGTGGGTTACGAAAGAAATAAAAGAACAACCGAATGGATATTTTAGACATCTTGTGAAAAACTTTGCAACTTTAACAGCACCGATATCTGCACTGTTACGTGAGGGAAAATCTTTTGAATGGACATTTAAATGTGAAAATGTACGATTGATTTCTTATCCGATTTTCAACATTTTTGATCTGGAATTGTCAACCGAACTACATACAGAAGCAAGTTCGTTAGGATTAGATGTCGTTGTTAGCTGTCGAATAGAGGAAAGTTGAAACCAAAGTATCACGGACCCTTTGAGGTAACGCATTGTTTACCTAATGAGAGGTACGCACTCCGAAGGATTGGCAGCCGAGGTAGAACTACAATAGCAGCGCATGAACAGTTACGAACCTGGCCAGATACAGAAATTCTATAAGGTATGATGGATATAGATTTATTTAATAAGATTGATGTGTGAATGTGTGTAAAGGTCCCTGCTTAGTAGGCTGTTTAAGGTCCCTGTGTATCAGGCTATATGTGAAGGTCCCTGCTTAGTAGGCTATGATTAAGGTCCCTGCTCGGCAGGCTATTTTTAAGGTCCCTGCGTCGCAGGCTATGTTTGAGGTCCCTACTTTGCAGGCTATGTTTAAGGTCCCTACTTTGCAGGCTATGTTTAAAGGTTCCTGCTCGGCAGGCTATTTTTAAGGTCCCTGCTCTGCAGGCTTAGATTGTTGTGTTCTGGGTCTGTGAGACAAGCGGATAATAGACCTGGTAGTGGTTGAACCGCCTCTGAGCTCCTGGCTAGAATATGGTATCTTTTGATAGCACTTGAGCGTCATGGGTGTAACAGACCTGTTGATGGTTGAGCCGCCTCTGAGCTTCTAGTGGTTGTTAACTGTGCCACATAACAGTCTATTTTGTTAAATGAAATAAGGTTTAGACTTAGTTCTTCGAATATATTTTGAGCTTGTACTGCTGTTATAATGTTTACAGATTACCGGTGTCAGGTGAATCTTTGCAAAACTGCGGAAGGTGCGAGGACGCCCCACATGTCAGGAAGGCCGTGTTAGCTTACGTCATCACCTTCACCGATGGACCGATGCGACGTGCTCACATCTATTTAGACTAGTTTTGTTTTATAAGCAAATCTGAAGTATTTGTTTACATTTAATAATCGGGGCAGTTCTTAAGAAAGAACCAGGCAGTCAAGCTTTAGATGTCGAGGGTTAAAGTACGTTTGTTGTAATAAAGCGTATTATTGTGAATTTAGTGTTTTAATCAAACTAAAAAGACAGATTAACAGTCGCTAATCTATCATACATAAACACATTAATCAGTTCCTTTATAATAATACCAATAATAATAATAATAATAATAATAATAATAATAATAATAATAATAGATATGCTAATATGATATAATACAACTTAACTATTAAATACTTTATAATTCATACAACTAGCACGGATGATTTTTTCTTGCCCAATTAAACCAAGAGATGAGTTTGTGAGTTTATCTATTTTTGTTTCGTATAACAATTATTAATCAAGTACTTATAACTAGTAGTCATACAAAGAAAGTACAGTGAAGTGAATTAACTCACACATCTAGCACATTTAACTATAGGGCTTAAAAATAAATTAAGAGAAACGTAAAATTTACCTCTGGACATAATTCACAAGTGTCGTTAAATATTCCGAATTGCTTATTTTGAACAAAAATCAATTGATCAAACCAAAATGCACCTCCTTGTTGATCTTCGCTACACAATCTTCTCACACCGTTGCAACATTGTTCGGCTCTCTCTAAAAAATAATATAATTTATTTAATTGTTAAATTTTTAATGATAATATTATAGATATTAAAAATGCTCAATGCTGCTAATTAGAATATGTAATCTAAGACTAAAATTTGAAGCCCTGTTTCAAAAGGCAAGTTAAACATTTTCTGTCAGTAATAGCAAAACAACAAAACATTTCTAATAAACCATTAATTGATCTTTTCAACAATTTTGTCAAGACTCTAAATAAATATGGTGCTGCTTTTGGACATTTGTTAGCTGTTTTACCTAAAACTTCATATGCTAAAATTAAAGAAGGTATATTTGTTGGTCCTCAGATCGGGAGGTTATTGAACATGAACAGGAGGTTATGATTTTCTTGGAAACAAGAAAAGTGATTACTACAGGTAAATTATTACTGAATTATTAAAACAGTATTGTGAATTGGGTGCACTAGTTTCACTCAAAATGCATTTTTTACATTCACACTTGGATTTTTTCCCACGTGCTGAGAACGTGTTGATCAGGATTTAATGAAAGTTGAATGAATTTATTAAAGTTTTCAGGAAAAATTTATTCTGGGAGATTATTGCTGGACACTAATTCTTGAAACTCACCCAGAGAAATACAAAGGATGTTCAAACATCACTTTTGAAATTTTCTTTATTTGTGAATAAATTTATGATTCTTTATTAAAAATATACGAAAACAATGATCACAAACCTGACCTGTTAGAGAAAAAACAGTTACAAATTCGAATTCAGCCCAAAACTTTGTATATTAGTGTGAATATTTGATTATTAATAGATAATAATTGAGAAATTATTTATTTCATATATATTATTTAATAATAAATATATCAAATGAATCTTATAAATAATGTTAACTATGAGCCTTGCAACTCTTGAAATAAAAATACACATTTATACTGATCATTTATACAAATCAACGGAACTTAAAATTTACCCCTTGATATTCAGTAGTCATATATGTTTGTCCTGTAGTTGGTGGACACTTTAAACAAGTTTTGTTAAATAATCCGACTTGCCCATCATAATCAATTAATTCTTCAGACCAATATGCAAATCCTTGTGGATCCTCCAAACACGTTCTTGTGAGATTGTTGCAACACTCCTTAGCGGTAACCGTTTCACCAATTTTCGCTTCTTTCCATAATACTTCTACATCGTTTTGAGTTATGGAATACTCTCTTGGGCAAAGTTGATTATCTTGAAACTCATAGTCATTCTAAAAAGTAACATACTTATTATTAATCATAACATTATAGATATTAAAAAGGTCAAATGTTCGTTGCTAATTAGTATGTAATCTAAAATTTAGAGTCTTATTTCTACAAGCATGTCACAGATTTTCTATCAATAATAATAAAGAACTTAATTTACATAACTTCATTTAAAATTTAATTGGTCTGTATGAAGTAGTTTTAAAATAATTTTTAGAAACACTTACATAATCAACTTCAACTGATATTATTTTATTTCCAGGGTATATTAAAACCAACAACCATATGATGCAAATACTCATTTTGCCGTTTAGTTGATGTATCTACTGTATCTTAACATATATATATGTGAATATTTGATTATTGATAAAAAATCCTTGAAAATTTATTTGTATTATATTTTTTATTTACTTAACGGCTTCATTTGATATATTTAAATAATATATTTATAATAATATATTTTTAATCGTATTTCAGATTTACTTGAGAAAATTCCTCATTGACATTTCAATGGAAACTGAAAATTAGTGTTTATGACACAATCCACCTTACCAATTATTCACGTCCATTTTCGAGGCAAAAATCCTTGCTCTGAAAAAATATTGATGCAGTTTTGCAATTGTTTTCCTTTCGTACGTAATTTATGACTTTATTGCAGATGGTTTTATTGGAGAGCAATTCCTTCTACGAGCACTTAATGTACATCTGAAACTGTTTCTTTATTGTATGAATATAAAATTGTACAGCAAGATAAGATGTGTTCATTTGTAACATAAAGAAAAAGTGGGTAAAATTGTTTGCTATGACGATTTTGATTTATAAACATATCAACCTTATTCTAACTGGCAACAATTTAAAAAAAAAACATTTACTTGTTTAATTAGTACAAAACCTTTCAATTCAATGAGTCTAAATGTCAAATTATCTGTGAAAATACCACGTACAAAAAAGATAAATCAAGTCCAATGAATTGCACGCAAAAAACATTGGAATAAACATTATTTGTCTACATTTAGTTGTTATACAATGTAAAGTTTGCTATGACATAAATTCCAAGTGCACGTATTAAGTAAGTTATTATTAATGGACTTATTGAATTACAAACCACCTTCACTTCTATGTTCGTTATTTCTGGAATGCAAATATGGTCTTAAACATTTTTATAGGTAACTAGAGTGTAAAGATTATAGAAATAACAAGTAAGAAATTCTTAGTTAATTAAATTGATATAAATTAAACCATAACTCATACCTTATCTACATTAACACTTTTAATTGTTTCAATGAAGTGGTAATAAAATATAAATTAATTAGAAATTTAATACATAAATGAGCAATTTAATTATATATTTGTTTACAATAATAATTAATTTTAATTTGCCTGGTTGTTGGCTGAAGTAGTGAAATTGTGGTTATTTAATAAATGATGTAAGAAATTTAAGAATAAATAATTTTATACCATATGCAATTTTTATAATTTGTCAATATCAATATTTATCTATACTAATTATAAATATTGGAAGGTTATTTCTTAGTTCTCTGATACTGTTTAAATTAAAATAAAATTATAATTTTCTCAAAGAATATTCATTTGATGAAAAATAAAAAAAATTAAGAATTAATATTTCTTAATTTATTATTCGTATAATATACACAGTATATTTACATAAATAATATTTACTTAACAGCAAAATGCAATATTTCATGCTAAATCACAGCATTGATTATTCAACTAGAAATTCTTTGGCATATTAATTTGACTAGAGCAGATTAAATATTTACGATCTGTTTATTTTGCAGACCCAACGATTTCTTCAATCCATGGGATGTATTCGGAAACTCTGGTGTAGATACCAGGCAGATATGGTCTGGCACAACCAATACCGGTTGATACTACTCCAATAACCATCGTTTCATCGAAAGTATCGAGCATCAATGGACCACCACTGTCAGCCTATTGAAAATAAGAATTTGAATTACAATATTTTAGTTTATGCCCTCAATTGCATACCCAACAAGCGTCAACTCCTCCTTGTTCGTGCCCGGCACACATTTGTTTGTTTTGAATTTTAGTTTTCTTGCCCTGGGACAGGAACCATTCCTTGCATTTTTCGTTTGGAATAACGTTAACTTTGGCTTTCTGTAGTTTGTTAGCACGGCCACCTTAAATCGTTGAGGTGATGAAGAAATTTAAATATTTTTAGTGTCAAAATTTACCTTTGGAACTGTCTTCGTTGGTCCATCCCCATCCGGCAACGGTGGCCAAGGCGTTATTGAAATTATCGTAGTTTTGTCCATTCAAACCGTCCGGCAAGCAAGCTGGCGAAACAGTCAAAGACCAAATTAAAGGTTTCTCAAGCTCCAAAATGGCTATATCATCTCTAGGTTTATTACAACTGTAACCTGAATGGATGCTTATTGCTTTTAAGCCAGTTTGATACGCATCGGTATCTTTATTGCTAAGATCGTGCTGAGCTAATGTTATTTTAAGTGCTGAAGGCTTATAGAAGTCCTTAGAACCGGTACCCCTAAAATGTTTTAAAGATATTTATTGAATAAGTAAGTTTCTTGGGTCGCTAATCTTACGTGCAAAGGCAGTGACCAGCAGTCAATACGAATCTCTTATGGATTATTGTTCCGCCACAAAAATGTCCTCCCCTTCTTGTGATGGATACTAACCAAGGAAATTCCCCTTTAACTGCCTCCTGACCCCCAACAATTTTTCCAAATCTTCTGCCCTTTTGTTTTCCACAAGCTATGTCAGCAACTAAAATTTACAAAAGTACCACATCTATTAAAACCTTAAAGTAATTTGGTACTTTTTTATAAAATCGAGTCAATACCACTGATTGAATTTTGAAAAGTTGAGACGGACAAATGTTTGTAAATAAAACCTTAACACACTTCATAATTAAATCAGGTCAACCATAGGTACTTACAGTTATTAAATGCATGTATTCCACACATGAGTATTGTTATCAACAAGCACTGCATAATTTTTAACTGCATGGTAGGGATCACTTTAACCTCACTATTAAAAAACTATTTTCAAAATAAATGTGTGTGTGTGTATAAATTTAGTTATTTGTTTGAGTGATTGCAAAGTACGATGACAATCGGAAAAAAATATTGTTTTTATATATGAATAGGTTTCAAGTAGGGATAAGTCCATCCCTACCTTTAAACAGACTCAAATTTTACTTCAGGGTTGCATTTTCAGATAAAATTGAAATTAAGCGTGTGTAATTGCTAGTTCCAAGATAACCTTGTCTGCCGCAGCAAAGGTCGGCATTGTTTTCATACAGATAATGACATGTAAATAGAATCGATGTTCGAAAATAGGTGTTTCGTCTGTTGCAAGGTTCGGTTCACGGGCCCGCTATTTGATAATCATGCATATTTGTGAGGAAGTGAATTCAACTTCCTTCTTTCGCGACCGTCGCGACGGTGCGAAGGAGTAGTTTTACTATTTATTTATTCAATATCGTATTGTTTTAATTAACGATATTATCATTATGTAATTGCAATCCTTTAAATTTTGACCTTTCAATGAATGGTAAAGAATTAATTGGCATTCGTTGATTAATTTTCGATTTAGGAGTTGTAGATCAAGCAACAAAAGAGTTATTATATAACATACAATTTAATTCGTATGACACTTGCACACTGACATACAATGCAAGTGCATTTCATTGGTTTTTGTTTGTTGACACCGCAAACCAAGGTTGGGGAGATAGTGAATTTTGTGGTTCCATTCACCTTTAACTAAAATAAACAAATAATTAAATAAGTCGACAAGGAGGTTGTTAACTTATTTGTTTTTGTCTATTTTTAGGATAATCACCACCCGGATTAGCGATCCGTTGAACTTTTACCTTGTCACCTTCCCTGAACCCAAAAAGTCTTATCAATCTGTAAACTTCAAACATCGAATGATATTAAAATTAGTTCTAAGGTGTATGAAAAATAAAATATACAGGGACAGAAAAATTTCCACTATATCAGTTAAACCGGTTCAGATAATTGAAATTTAATTTGAGATTTATTTTATTAGTATTTACTTGGATCGAATGAGGAATAGAGTTACAGATAATGAAATTTCAAGTTTCATTTAAATCCATTAATTGTGGTGGTGATCAAAGCATGGGAGTAAGTAGAAAACTGACAATAATGAAGAAAATCTTAAGAAAATTTAAGTTACTTTAAGGAAATACAGTCCATCAAATTTTAAAAACTGTTTTTTCCCAAACTTCGAGAAGCTTTAATCCACTTACATTTAAATTAGACATATATTATCCTAAAATACACACATATCTACAATTCAATCTTATAAACTTTTTTCATAATACACAGTAGTCTGAAAAGTTCTCCTTTTCTTACTCTATTTTCTACACCACTGAATATTTTTAAAACCATAACTTCGTTCATATCCTCTTCACGATTTAATAAATGAAGTAGTAGCTTGAATAATTTTGATTATCCCAGCCGTTTTTGAGTTTATGTTTGTATTCGTATTTGTAACAAGTAGTTACAAATACATAATTTACACAAATTCTGAATATATTGATTGATATGTTATTAACTCTGGGCAAATGTCATGGTATCACACGTGCTGCTAAAAAATATATTAGAAAAAATTTACCTAGTTACAAAACTTTTTTTTCCATTTAGTAAGAGAAGGATCTCTATCTGATTTAGGGTATTCGGTAGTTTGGAGAGCGGAAAAAACTGCATCCTTACCATTATCGATAAACACAAGATCTTTTAGAAGAAGATCTATTATCTGCTATTCCTATAGACACAATTTTGAGTTCCTCAAAGACCTTATTCACCATTTTATTTGTGGCTCCCAGAAAATTTTCCAAATCAATGATTATGCCGTGAAAATGACGTTCCTATAAATTGGCCTCAAATGTTACCAGGCCTTAATTCATTAGATTTTATAGTGTGTGACAAATTGAAAGGCTCTGCCAGTCAATAATTAGAATGATTACACCAAGAAATTGAAAATGTATTTAATGAAATTAGAAAGGAGTGAGCTATATTGTATTTTCACTACAAAAAAGATTAAATTTATGAAAAAGACGTGATCTTTTAAATGTGAATGACATTTATTTTTCCATCCCAAAATTATTAACTTACAAAAAAAGTTAGAAATTAAAGTGTAACATAAAAATTTCAATAAAATAATTTATAAAGACAAACACAACAAGTAAATATTATTTAACAAAATTTATAAATTAAAATATATAAATTATGAATGGAAATATAATAATAGAATATATATGAAATCATTTTTATTTTATACTAATTTGAAAACAAAATAATTTCTACACGTACATTTATGAGTATGTAGTATATTGTGTGTATTTATTTATTTAACAAATATTGATACCTATCCCTTATTTGATCAATTGATATTATTTTTAAACGGTATCGATAAAAATTACGTAATAATTATCTTATTTAAGTCAATTTTCTAAATATAAATTAATTTTTGTTCCCATATTTATTTTTTTTTAAATAAAATACGTAAAATATATCAATATTTATTTATTAATCACATAATGACATAAATAACAAACAAAACAATTCAACAAAATATCCACAAAATTATGTGATTAATTATACCACCTTAAAGTGATCCTCATAGTTTACTGTAACATTCGATTCCATTTACATTGTCTGTTTCCTTTACTGGATCAATGGGAAGAACGGAAATCGAAAGTTTTCTCATTGCAAGCACTGCATAGAGTATTGACGCACACTCTACTTTCTCAATGTTTCTTACCACTATCTTTGTATTAGGACCCATTCTATACATTCTCATAAAGAAATAAGTATCTTTGTTTGCGTTTATCCACAATTCTTCTAAATTATTTAATGCCACTTTAACTAGCAAGAAAGCTTTTGATGTATATGTTGTATACAATTTTAAATGTTTCAGTTTTTCGAGGTTCTCAAACAATCCAAAATGGAATTTAATTATTAAGTTGTTGGATATATCTAAATATTCTAAATTAGTTAAATAAGATATGTCAGTTTGATTTAACTCGGTAACTAAATTGTTATGTAAATCTAAATATTTCAAATAATAAAAATGTCTAGAAAAGAAAGAAGATAAATTTTTAATATAATTTTTACTAAGATCGAGGTAAACTAAATTATTTAAATTTGTGAATGGACTTGTTTCACTCGTCCGATTTATTTCTATGTTACTAATATTGTTTTTACTCAAATTTAAATACTCTAATTTATTTAAACAACTCAACTCATTTAAATATATATTTTTTATATAATTCTCAGATATATCCAAATACTTCAGTTTAGTAAGATTGTATAACAAGCTATCGATTTTTGTCAAATTATTTGCTCTTAAATCTACAGTTTCCAATTTATGAAAGTTTAAAAAGAGTTTAGGGTCCAAATGACTAATAAAATTAAAACTAATGTTTAAATATGTCAAATTGTTATAGGTATTTATCACATCAAAAATTATTGTTGTAAGGTTATTATGGGCTAAATTCAAATACGTCAAATTTCTCTTGCCCAATGGCTTGAACTCTTTAATATTTAATCCTACCAACGAAACATTTGAAAAAGATATATTTTTTAACCGATCTAAATTAAAGGTTCCATTTTCGGTATAAGATATATTTAACGTTTCTAATACCGGAAACTTGAGCAATGTGTCGTCCATAAGAATTGGATTTGAAGAAATGTCAAAAAATTTGATATTTTGAATGTATTGGTTCAAATTTGCGGGCAATACTTGAATACGATTATGACTTAAAGATAAGTAACTTAAATTCGACAAGTTTCGAAAGAATTCAGTTTGAATATTGAGAAGATTATTAAAAGACACGTCCAACAATTCAAGCTTTGTATGTTCCGACAGTAATTTGTGAGGCAGAACGGTTAGACGATTATGGTTCAAATAAAGGCGCCTCAGTTCTGTGTTGAATTCAAATAAAGTTTCGTCGATTGTTTTCAAGTTATTTTTGGCCAGGTTAACTACTTGAAGGAACTCCATTTCTGTAAACATCTTCGGCAATATTTTTGTCAGTGAATTATTTTCCAGGTGCAACTCCTTCAGTCCCGAAATGCGAAACAGTGAAAACTGAGTCAGCTTTTGTATGCTGTTTCCGTTCAGATACAATTTTTTAATTTTTTTCTCATAGTCTCCTATAAAATTGTTGGGTAATATAGGTAGAAATGAATTCTCCAATCTCAGGTTAAAAAAGCTCTCTCTTATGTCATACTGCGGATGGTATGTAGCTTTTTCGATGTCCAAAAATATTTTATAGATATTAGCTTGTTCCAGTTCGGAGCAGATTACTTCGTTTCCTTTGAAGAAATCATATTCAAAAATGCATTTCAGAGAGACGGATTTTAGTTCTAATATTATCCAAATCAATGCAATTAATTTCATTTTTTCTGAAATAAATGATGTCTTTGAGTATAATGGTTTGTAACTTAACTATTTAAGTAAAAATGTTAAGTTGTAAATTAAGTTTTACATATAATAAATATCTACAAGGGTACTCACATGTATCAGCTTTAAAATCACTGTGACACTCACAATTTGACAAGAATGTCATTCGTTCATTTTAAGAACAATACTGAGTTTACAATTCAAATCTCTTCATATATACATACAATGTGTATCGTAATTCAATGCTGAACATCCATTTTCTATTGTATATTTCCATTAATGAAAAGTTTTATAACAAATATTCAATGAAATAAAAATATGATATAATTTGTTTATGAGCATTTAATATTCATAAATTTTAACAATATACAGTATGAGGTGAACAGACATACATACATTATATTGACTGGACAAATTCAACAGTTTGTTTTTTAATTTATACAATGAGCATTCATTCTTTATCAGTATATAACAATAAGGGGGAGGAAACATATTTGATGCACAATACACATAAATATGTCTACGAATCCTGACCAGAAATATATTATTTAAATTACTAAAACCATTGTAATCTATACGTGTCTTATTTAAATGTTAATATTGTCGTATTAATTTTTATGAGAAAATTCTTGATATGACTTTGATTATTATGTTTGATTTCACGCCTTGTATATTCTTGGTCAGGTGTCATAACATAATTTTATATACACTTTTCATTATTCAGAAGTCTTTTGCAAATATATTTTACAAAGGATTGCAATGTAATATTTATATCGACACAATAACGAATATTTATCTAAAATAACGAAGTAATAAATCCGTAGTCACTAACTTCCAACCAAAAATATATTGTGTCGGTAAAAATGTCAATAACAAAAACACAAATATTACGATTGCAGATTGTTATTATTTTTTTTATGTAAAAGGCACTTTTTTACATTCACTTATTAATTATTTTCTTTAATTACATTGGCATAAATTGGAAGGTATTAGTTGCGAAAATTTATATTACAATTATGTACATTCAATGACCTAACTAAATGCAAAACAAGCTCTATGTTACAAAATCTGATTAATTTTCTCTATAAAATGATTGTTTATGCTATAATATCATAATTATCTATCAGTTTTACAAAACGTAATCTCTGTATATTACAATGATACCCTATTCGTCCGTTGTAGGTATTCAAAATTACTTTAATATACCTGGTAACGGTTTTGTCATATTTTCGAATACCCAAAGTATTAAACACCGTTAAACACTTGGAAGTCAATAGTGGGCTTTAAAATTTGGCACAAAATTCGTTCGTGTTTTGAAAATACACTAATTTAAAAAATAAAGAAGATACGGAATTAAACATTGTCATCATCAATCATTTAAGGTATGGTTTAGTCTCCAATTCAGTTCTTTAAATAATATAAAACTGGTGACAGTAATTAAAAAAATGTCAACGCCTAAAATATATCAGTTTAAATAACTATAGTGAAGAATTAACTCAGTATTTTATTGGTAAAATAATATTTTTATAAATACAGATATCTTCCTCATCTTTTCGTTTATATAACATAAAAGCCCTTCAAATTTAGTAGCAAACATAAAATCAAAGTTTGATATAATCTTGCCAATTTTTTAAATCCATATATCTAAAACGAAATAATCATACATATCAAATATTTTTATTATATAAAAGTTACGTTGATAGGATTCGATTTTCGTATTTCAGTCTGTTCAAAAATGTGATACCACTGTTGACCCAAGAACACATCTCACGGTGGATTAAATGGAAATAAAAAACCAAATGAAATAAAGAAAATATTTATTCTTAAAAATAAAAATAATACGTAAATTCTAATAATGTACAAAACTTATAAACAAATACAACTTTGCAATTAAACAAAATATAAAGAAATAAACAGAAATAAATAAAAAATGCCGAATTTCAAAATGTACAATGAAAAAAGTACGGTCACAGAAATTATTTTTACATGCGCATATACAAAAATTAAGACAGAAACACTTTGGTTATTGGTTTGGACTAGTAAATATTTATGTAATAAAAAAAACTAAATCTAATTCTATTTACAAAAAAAAGTAAAATATAATTCCAACAGAACATTTAAGTAAATTCGTTAAAGTTGATTATTGAAAAGAATCACAAGTAGATGCAACTGATTATCAGTTAAAATAGTTCGTATTCTTCGGTTAGCAATTCTTCCGAAATTGCCTCTAGGTAAATATGTAAAATGTTGGGACACATTCATACAACATTAATTATGTCCATGTTGATTAGTTAAGTTATTTTATATATGAATATGGTGTGTACAGAAATTATTACTAAACACGTTGTCCATTTTTGATAGATAATTTATAATAATAATGTTTGATGTTATTGCTTTTAAAAAAAATTATACATCAGTTCTTAATAAAACTCAACAAGACATATGTACAACAAAAATAATTAGTTTGCAACTATACTGAACAAGGAAAGTTATGTGATCGAAACATTATGCTTTCCTCAATACAGTACCATATATTACAATGATCTCAGTACTTTATATTAATTAATAAAATCACATGTATTGAGTATTAACGTCTATCCGAATTTTGATTAACACATATCCGTCGTAGTTCGATATTCAATCGCTCATAATGAACGGTCACTCGCGCACTACACCCTCCGCAGTCCGATCTACAGCACGTAGAGCACGTCGTCCATATCTCAAACAAGGTGACCCTCTTGTTCGTTCACCCCGTAACCGTTACCGAAACTGGTAAGTTCCCGTTTCTGAGTCAAGTTCTGCGCCTGGAGGATCTGCGGATTTTGGCTGGTGTTGTGGAGGACGTCAGGCGGCGGCACTATCCTTTGGTGACGCAAAAGTGACCCGTTTGAGGGTAGGGGCGGCGTGGCGGGGGTCACGGTTTGCCCCAGGTGGGGATGAGCGGGCACCGGGGGCGGATTCTGAAAATCCAACGGTGGCGGGTAGGAGAGGTAACGGTCCGACATGTTATAGTAGGAACCGTCGGCTGGTGGAGCTGGTGAAGGGGCGCTGACGTATGAAGATTTGGCTAAAATTAAATAAGAAAAATAAGAAAATGTTGTACCAAATATTTGCTCAACTTCATTTTTAGCAATATTCTAGAATGTGTGTCATTAGTAATGCACTTTAAATTAATTTAAACAATCATTAGAAGCACAATAAATAAATTATATAGAGTATGTTTGATAATTAGTCTAAAAAACACACACTTTTATATTGCACAATTTTCATGCATATAAATAAGCAAAGAGATTTTTATCTCTCCAAAACTAGTTTTAAGAAATTTAATCTGTTAATAAGGTTAGTTTACCTGACATGCTACCGTGATAGCCCAGGCTCTGGTCGTCCCTCGCCCTGGGCCTCTGGTCATGCATTGGATGATGATGGTGGTGGTGCGGATGAGGCAGCGTATGCGTCTTGTGCGCCATGCTTACGCCCCCCATTGGCACCTGCATCTCGTACACTTGATACGCACCTTGATAATCGCCCGCCATTGGGTTGTGATGGTCCATTATGTACGAATTGGTTGGCGGCAATTTACGACTGTCATCCTAAAATTACAAAAATTTTAATTAAAAATGTTACAAGTTGTGGCAAAAATGTAGTTAAATGAATAAAAGTAAATCTTACCACATAATCGTTGTGGCTTCCTTCATTGCTATACGTTTCGCTCTTCTCGCTTACAGAAGACAATGTTTCTCCCGTTACAGTGTCATTGTAACTGCTAGGAGCATACATTTCGATAGTCGCTGATTTACTTGTTTGGTTATTTTGTTCTGTGGACAGGTAAAATACAATTAGTATATGATAATGTTAAAATAAAGAATTAAATAAAAAGAAAACAAAAACAAACCTCTCATTCTTTTTGCCCTTCTCTTAAGCATACATCCAGCAACTAAGCCGATGTTAATAATTAAGAGAATAACCCCAATAATGGACACACTAATAATTACAACCCTCGGCAAGTCCTGTTTTTCTATCAGGTCCTCAGGTATTACTTTTTCGACATTATCCCCAGTGTACACTATAAAGAAAAAATAAAATTATTTACCTGTTACACGTTTCTTTGTTTTTCTATGCAGACAGCAACCAATTAGTAGAACATTCATGAGAATTAATAGAGTGCCGACTATAGTACCGACTATAATCAGAAAGCCAGGAAAATCCTTGAAATTTTTCTCATCTAAACTCGGAGAGGAATATGACGGAGGGGCTTTACCTAGTGTTAGTAGGGAAAACAATGTTAATAACAAGCTTAAGGAAATTACAGAGAAGTATATAGGAAATTTATCTAGCAGCAAGAAATACGTATGTATATGAAACTTACTTGAAGTTCTCGCAGATAGTAAATCTGGCATAAATTTACTACTGCCAAGTTTATTCATTGCCATGATAGAAAATATATACTGTGTATTTACATCCAACCCTTTCACGACGTAAGTTGTTCCATTTCCAGGAACATCTTCATATTTGTAGGTGTCGTCGTCGATTAGTCTGTATCTGTGTATTAAAAACGCAGATTAGTTTAAAGCACAAAAACACTAGAAATAACGTTTACCTTATTCTGTAGGTGGAAGTCATTCCTCCATCAAATCCAGGAGTCCATCCTAGAAGTACTGAGTTATGTGTTACATTTAACACCGTTAAAAGTGTAGGTGTATCCGGAGCTGAAGTAACTTCTAATCGTGGAGAAATTGTTGAGAAACCTAATTCGTTTCTAGCTACACATTCGTAACTACCATAATCTGCTGATGTTACATGTGTAATGTATAATGTGGATTCAGATATTAAGCTATCAACCTGAAATAAATTGAATTAGGCTCAATTTGTAATAAATAAAAAATATTCTTACTTGTCTGTAGGTGGTATAGTATTTTCCTGTGGTGTTTGCCGTTATTGGTGAACCAGACCTTGCCCATGAATACCTAGCAAGTGGTGAAGCCTGACTTCTGCAAATAAGTTTTCCTGTATCACCAGCATCGCTAGCAAACTTCAAAAGGGTGGGTTGCTCATCAATTTCTGGTTTATCTGCAATTTATTTTAAAATTAAATATGTGTCTTAATGTAAATTACTTTTAACTTACGTTTGACAATCAACATAACATCTTTAACGGTCACATTTCCCACTCCATTATTAACCACACATTGGAACTTCCCGAGATCATCTCTGGTGACAGAAGTAATTCTCAAGTATGATGTACCATTCTTATCATACATAACTGATGTTCTTGCATCAAATTCCGGGAAGTCATCTCTTTTCCAAACAATCGTATCATCCGAAAGCGGATTGCCGTCAGCAGTGCATGACAAAGTGGCGTCTTCCTTTGGATTAACTATGACGTTTTCGCTTGTTGCTATTACGGATGCGGGATCTATAAAAAAGTATGTTGCATTTATTGAAACTACAAAAATATTCTCTGTGTTTACATTGTACTGTTATGTTAACATTTGTGACACTGCTTCCTTGTGAATTAGAAGCCTCACAGCTGTATAATCCTGCATCATGTCTACTCAATTGAGTGATGTTCAGTACAGGTCCATCTGAAACTATCCTTTCCATGCCACTGCTTGAAGAAGATTGAATTATGGGTAGACCATCTTTTGACCAAGTGTATGCTATATTGCCTGGGTTACCATCAGCTTTAAGGGTTATGATTAATGGCTCGTTTTCAATTCCAGTAACTGCATCTTCGTTGCTCTTATCAAATACAGGTTTATCTACAAAAGTAAGACAATAAAATATATTCTAATGTTAAAATGCTATTCCTTACAGAGCACTTCTAATGTTATTGCATCATGTACGGATCGTTCCAACGCTTCATTTCTAGCGGAGCAGGTGTAAACAATCCCATTCAGTTGTTCACTGATGTTCAGCTTCAGTTCAATACTAGAAACCGTGCCACCATGAAGACCAGGTTTGGTAGAATTAAATAAACCTGGTACTGGAATACCTTCCCTCCACCAGGCTAATTTTGCTGGGGGATTACTCGAGCTAGAGTCACATATCAAGGTCGCTTCCTCATTTGGTTTTAAATCTTGTGGTTGTTTGCTAATTTTGACATGGTCTGGCGGAACTGTAACATCAATACGTCAATAACAATACTGTTTTACTGAGTCACAAAATACTTACAGTATACGCTCATTGTAATGGTTTCAAAGAAGGGTATTTCTGTTGCGGAATTTGCAGCCTCACATCTGTATCTGGCTTCGTTGTCGGTTACGTTTGTGAGAATGGTAATTTCAGAACTCACTGACTTGTCAGTACTTTTGGTTGTTGAGTGAATTTTTTTATCATTTTTGTACCAAGTCAGAGTTGCTAAAGGATTTCCACCAGATGAGGTGCAGGATATTTTTTGTACGGTACCAGCTGGTATGTGTGCTCCTCCAGTGTAGCCATGTATGAAAGGTTTTCCCGGGGGGTCTAAAAAAGTTTGATTAATTTTTTTCACAGAGATAATTTAGATCAACTTACATAAAACGTTAATTGTATGAGTAGAAATCACATTCTCAGTAAGTTGCATATTTACACCGTGACAAATCACCACCAGACTCTTGCGGTTTGGTTCCACAACGGCTGTGATGTTGGATGTCGTGATCCATCCTCCTTCTGGCGATACGATTGTTCTCGCAGTGGCATTTCTCACTTGTCTCCCGGCAACCATCCATTTAATTTCGGCTGGAGGATTGGAATTGGAAGTGGTGCAAGTCAGAGGCACGGGATCGCCTACTCTCGCTTCAGTGGGACCAGAAATAGTGACGTGGGCTGGAGGAACTGGAAAAAGATATGTGTTAATGTAAACATTGAAAACAATAGTTGGTTTGCTTACATAGGACAGTCATGTCTATTTCAGCTTTAAGAGGGCTCTTGGACATAATGTTACTGGCTTCACACTTATATCGTGCTTTGTTGTCGCTTGCGTCCGCTGTGAATGTGTACACGTTTTCTGATACTCTACCAGCTGTTCTATATGCCATTCTAATTTGTTCCCCATTTTTATACCAAATTAATTGGGCTGGGGGATTTCCACCCCGGCTTCTGCAGACCAACTCCACAGTCTGGCCCTTCCTTATTGTCTCACCTAAAAATAAATCCAATACTTATTATTACAAGTACTTGTTACTGAATTGTTAGCCGTATTTACCTTCGGTGTATCCTTCAATGTAGGGTAAACCTGGAGGATATAAAACACTAAGTTGCACAGTAGATCTCATGGGTATATCGTTTGAAAGTGCTTCGTGTCTGGCTTCGCATGTATATTCTGCATAGTCATCTTCGGCCGTAGGTTTCAAGGAAATCCTCGAATGAGTGTCATATCGAGTTACACGTTTATCGTTGTTTTTCCCAGGCACTTCAATGATTTGATCTTCCCGATCTGAATAATTAAAAGTTGGCGTTACCATCAAACAATTTATAAATAAATTAATGATCACTTACGAATATTCATTTCTACATTTCCTCTGTACCAAACAATTTTGGCAGCTGGCTTGGCATTTCGTACGCGGCACTCCAAATGAAATTCCTGATTCTCTTTGATTTCAATTTTGGAGTTGTGTCTGTGGTCTATAATCTCTACTGTGGATGGGGGAGCTGAAACAAAACAAACCGCCATTGAAGTCCCAGTTTTACAAAGTTTTATTAAACAGTAAAATCGCAAGTTACTACTGGTATCTTGGGGCCATATAAATTAGTCAAGTAAAGTAATAAAAGCAAAGTACACCAGATATTTACAGCGTAATTACTTTTATCTACGAAATAACATTACACCATAAAATTATACATCTTGATTTATGCATCATCAAGGTGCATAAAGTAAAAACATAAATTATTTTGACAAAGTTTCCCGGAAACTTTCTGATATTTAATATCCTGCTTTTAGTTTGTAGATTCCAATCTGAAAACTGTGCGAAACTATGCGGAACTTTAATTAAAGTTTACTGTGTAGAGGAGCTCTGTCGTATTTGCCACCCTCTCATTGGTACAATTTTCGACTAAATACGTGGAAAGTTCAACATTAACTGACAATGAGACAAAGACTTTACTATACTGTTTTTATTTTAATCAGACTTTATTGAGGTATTTTAATGAAAATGAACCTAATTGAATACTAAGGTGGACTTTTATGAGATATAATTTTGTTCAAATTTACTCTAGTGTAATTACGAATGGTAGTACCGATCGCTATTACAAATAATACAACAATAAACAATTACTTGTTCCGGAACAATTCGCTAGATTGAGCTCATTCGAACAAGGCTCTTGAGTAAACAGAACCGTCTACTTATAATCGCTGTTTGCTGATAAGTAGAACTGATTAAATAATTCAACGTTGTTCCGTATTGAACGTGTGCAGTCGTTCCCATAGTCATTATGCCTGGGGACCCGGCTACGGAGTGTGTAGTGGTAGTTTCTGAAAACAAACAACGCATTCAGCCGCTGAAGTGAAGTGGTGGCTGGGTCCTGAAAGGAAACTCAGGTGTGTCTGGCACTGAATCGATGCTTTTCAGTGCTACCGTGTGGACAGATTAGATCTCGGCGATGCGGAGGGTCGTGGAACGCCATTGTTTTTAGGGGGAAAAAATTCGTTGAATGGGACCGGGATTTGTTCGGGTTACAATTGTTCCGTACGTTTTGATTTGCTCCGTCGATATTTAAGAGGATGTTTGTATTTACGGCGCACTATTATCTCGAGCTAAAAGTTTGGGCAACTTATTTGTTGGATGTGATCCTTTCAAGTGTGCTATTAAAGAGTTTATTAAAACAATGCGACTTTGTTTTGGCCCGTTAATACCTCCCGGTGAATTCATGATCAGTTCGTGAAATTTGTCGGACTCGCTGAAATCCAATTCTTTTAAAACACGCGAAAAAAAGATGAAAACAATTGCAAAGTCAGCTCGATCCACTTGGCACATTTCTACGTCATTGAAAACTCGTGCGCCTTCAAGTTGTTCCATCAGTGCGAGCCAGATGCAAGTCTTATTGAGTTTAATCAACTTGAATGTATGTTTTATAAGAGAAAATTATGTAAGACTTAATGCGGAATCAATAACTGGTAATTTAGGGTCCTGTTCAATTTCAAAAAGTATGCATAATAAAAAGAACATAATCTGAACGTATGAAAATTTGCACAACACGTCCATAATGGGGTATGTAAATAATTATTTTGATAACAAAAACGTAACTAATTGGTTATCTGTCCCGCCTTAGGGATGAATAAAAATATCCTCCCCAGGCGATTAATAATTAATAATGATTAGAATTCTGCATTTTAACGGGGAATTTAAATTGTAAAATAAATATTTATCATGTTTTAACGGTGAATATTGCAGCCGGATGAGGTTTTATTCGAAACATTCAAGCGTATTTTGATATAACGCCGCGAATTTCGCATAGTGAAAAGCAAATATTGATAATTCTTTTCCGAGTCTTCCTTAATTAAAGTAATTGAAAACGTATTCAAACCTAAATTATGTGTTTTTAATTACGACCTTTTCTCTTCGGTCCAGCTAGTATTCAGCTTTAGCTGAGTGTTACAAATTTATGTTTTAAATTTTCATCAACAATTAATTGGAAAAATACTAATGTAACAATATTAATGATGGAGAAGTTAGTTTAAATTTACTTTAATGTTTCCCAATATAGTTTTCCCCATAAAAAGTGTAAATAAGATATAAAACTAGAACTCCTTATCTTATCTAATATCTAATTACACAAGAAATATTAAAGGGTGCCCATTCAATATCCGATCTCTCTAAAATTTCATCACCTCTCATCCCAAACTACTATTCATGGCCATTACAGAGGCATTTCCCCATTTGTATTTCATACAGTGCCGGGATCGTACGCCGGAATGTAACCGTATCGCAAGCTATTGCAATAAGCAGTTTGTCGTCGGCAATAGTTCAGAAAATAAACATCAGATGCGCCTCGCTATCTGGCCTGATAATGACGGTCGTGGTGTGAAATTGAGGCTAAGTACCCACCCACCACATTACGGAATGCGTCGCGCTGCATTCGAAGCCTCCAGTTGTCAGATAGTGGAAATAAAGAACAGTTTGGAGCTTCATAAATGAAAAATTCGTTCCACTGTTCCAGTTTCGATCGCCGAAACACATTTATAGAAGGCACAGATCAAGTGCGAGGATGCATCATGGAGTTCAATAAATGTAACCGTATAAATCCGGTGCACGTTGAACACTGACAACGTAATTTAGAGGTGGTAATTTCGAATTTATTCCGGAAAATTGGACGAAGGTTCGACCAATGCCACTCGTCGTTCCATACAACAATTAATAATGCCACAACTTCATTTTAATTCGGGTTATTGTCGTGCCATTATCAAAACGGAAGTTTAAATTAATAATCTGATGGGTCCATTTCATTTGTATCATCAAACGACAAGGGAGATAAAAGCTATTGTTGGATGTGCGATCGTTTTTGTAAAATTGCACTGATGATTTGGATTGTGATTAAAAAAGTGGAAATGTAGATCACCGAAGTAGTTTGGATTACGTGCAATTTTACTAAAATGATAATCATCAAATTGTAGAGTTCAAGTGTTTTAGTAACGGAATCACGAATTGTATGGAGGCAGTAAAAATTACTTCTCCAGTTTTTCCTGTGGCGATGGTCAGCGAGACTGACCGATTACAATAAGACCTTCGCCGGAATACTACGTGCCAGAACTGTGGAGCGGACCATTATTAGTTTACATAAGACAACACACAGTATTCCGTAGTCGCGTTTGTCCAATTCCGGGAGCCGAAAGCGGGACGGGATTAAGTGCGACTGGGACGTGACGGAACTCTCAAATCATTTGTCAGAGTTATTAGCTGGCTGTCTTTGGTCCTTGGATATGATGTCGGTTGAGGGTTTCTGTGTGACTGGCCGAGCTTCCAACTTTTCCCATCCGGGGGATTATTATTTAATTAATTTTGTGTAATTTGATATTGCCCAGGATGTCAGGATCACGATTTAGTTTTGGGCTAATACACGATGGGTGTATTTAGAATATTAAAGACCTTAAGCACCAGTGATAAGATTAAAAAGAAAATCCAATCGATGCGATGCATGTACTTATGGTTCCACAATCTACTTTAACAACATTACTATGTAGTAAGAACTGATTGGGCTGTCCAAGTTGGAGAGCACGACGATTTTATAAAATTCCAACGAAGATAACAAAAGCCAAGTTAATTTAGGAAAAGTGATCGTAACAACGATAAATACGTCGGTCTCAGAAAAATAGCGGCAGTTCCAGTTAACGGTCCGTGACAAATGCCGCGCCAGGTCCATCATAGACGAGTCGTGGAATCGAAAAACTGGGGAGGAAATCGCCGGTAGCATCTGGAATGCGTTTAGTCCCGGGAACTGCTTGTTATGGCTAATAAAGAGGACGGCGTGACATTCCAGATGACCGGGAACGTGACTAGGGCCTTGGCCCGAAGCCAGACAACACCGACTCCGGAGAATTTCGACGGAGGAACCCCCGGTCTGTCGGCGGATCCCCGCCCGGACTCATCAAATGGAATTACCGATGTGCGTCCGGGGACGGTGCCGAGCTCGTTCTTCGCCGCCTAATTTAATCAATTATACACACCCGGAGACCGGAATCTTTTCAGCCAGGTTCCCCAGACTGCGGCCTAATACTTCCTCGTTTCGGCGGGTTGAATGCAACACCGAAAGAAGTTTTTGCCGTCCAAACTTCGTTACACGACGGAATGGTTATGGTGGGCGCATTGATCTTTTGTTGCGCCACATAAAACCGTATTAACCACGATAAAGTCTTATGTATCCGTATAATTTATTTCTTCAATAAATAAACTGTTTTAATCCATCGAAGTATCCATATAACTTTATTTATTTCACCTTACGCAAACATCTTAGTGGGTCAGCAAACAGAGAATTTATCTTTATTGCACTTTTTAATATTCCAATGGTAGAAATAATATTTTCAGATCGCAGAATCATAAAATTTAATTCTTTCACTATAGAAAATTTATACGAGTGAGCAGTAAATTGATAGGGAAAATTTATTTTTATTCACATTACTATGTATGGCGACGGAACTACTGTTTTCTTAAATAATTCATCAGTCATTTATAAAAAGAAGTACGAAACTGATGTTTATGGTCCATTTAAGATGTGGTTGAAATAATAACGAAGGCCATGTTCGTAATGTATTATTTGCTTGCTGAAAATGTTCCTTATTAAATTGATTTAGCCTTTTATAGACTTAACAGCCAGTTTCTATTTGATTAGTTCTGTTAACAAATAGTTATATTAAAAATCACAAACTCATAAATGCACAATGTATAGAGGTGGCCTAAGAAATAAAACTCATTACTATTTAATGTTAATTAGAAAATGATATATGTAATCTAAATATTTTATATTTTATTTAAAATAATCACAATATACTCTTTCTAAAATTATTCGCTTTGTACCTAAATCAAATAAATTTCCATTTAAATTAAATCTTCTTTTATTTCTTTTAATTGAGACTTCAATCTTTCTTCTGTAATTAGATCCGGACATTGTGGTGGCCAATATAGAACATCATCTTTTAATCAACTTAGGATGTATGCTTCAGATAGATCATTATCATGGATAAAAATCTCTGTAACTGGTAAATTATTGTAATTAATAATTTTCTATACTACATCTAAAAAAGGAACCCCAAAAGTTTTTATAGTTTATTCGGAGTACAAACTTTTACTTGGAGGACAACGAATATATTCATGATGTGGAGTCATCACTTTAACGTACTCTTCGTCAAAATATTGAAGAATAATCAATATATTTTTGTGCAAATGTTCATCTTGTTCTAATATTCTTTTCAGTAGACATATAATTAATTTTTTATTTATCCTGAAGACAACAAAAGAAATAGTTTTTATAATTTATTTGGAGTACAAACTTTTTCTTGGAGGACAACGAATATATTCATGATATGGAGTCATCACTTTAATGTACTCTTCGTCAAAATATTGAAGGATAATTAATATATTTTTGTGCAAATTTTCATCTTATTCTAATATTCTTTTCAGTACACATATAATTCATTTTTTATTTATCCGGAAGACAACAAAAGAAATAGTTAGTTATTTCTTTTAATTTTTTAGTCTATAAAAAGAGTTCCTATTTTATCTTAGGATGTTTTGTTATTGTATTTCCCTTTTCTCAGGAGTGTAATGTGTTTTTATTCTCTTTTGTCACAAGTGAATTATTTATAAAATATTATAAATCCTACTAAGAATAAATTCTTACCATTAAGTCAATTAGTGTCACAAATTGTAAATATATTTATATAATATAATATAAAGCGATTAAAATAATAATTTATTAATAAAATATCTCATAAAATATTATAAATTTTGTGTTATTTGTCTAGCCACCACTGTATATATCATTTATCAGAAGTCCAAGAATATAAAAGTAAAAACACATTGAAATTATTCTCGAAACGTAAAACCGACATTAATATGCGAATTCAAAAGCCCGACGTCACGACACATTGAAGTAAAAAGCGACGAAAGTCCATTTTTTGCGTACGTGTTGTGAACCGCACAAGTCCAATCGTGAAGTGTTGGCAAGTCTGTTCGCGTCCTCCCCACGGAGAAGTGTCGTTTGATCTCGCAAAAGTGACACACTCTTAGCCGTTACCGCGGGATATTTTTAAAGGACTCCGGAATCCTTCTGAACTCGACAACCGTGGCAAATAAAATTATAAAGTGCAAGCTGTAACAGTTGTACAAACGTCCCTTTTTTTACTTTTATTCCATCCCGAACGTCGTCGTCCTTTCGCTCCGCCTAGTCCTTATTTCGTTCCTGTTTTCTTTTTTCCAGCCAGTACCGCCGCTGAAATTCAATTTTACACGTTTTTTAAACTGGAACGGAATCGCTCAACTTTTAATGCCATTAGAATTCCTAGGACTCCTTTGCATAATAAATAATTACTTTTATTCGGGAATTTCAGCGGGATTTATAGTTAAATTCATTAGGAAGTTTTGCGCTTGCATATTATTCAACTTAATGCGCTTTTTAGCCTGCCGCTTTTTACCTCGATTTACTAGTTTATTAGTTTTCCCATTTAACTGAATTACTTGTTTTATTTCTCATGTATAATAGATTTTAACTTTCTTAAACTGTAACTACTCTCAACTAAAGTGCTTTATGTCTTACTTCACTTGCATATTTTATACCTCCGGTCTGTACAGTTTATTTCAACAATGCCCTTTTAATCAAGGGTTTGCTCCACTAATAATAACGTTAACGTCAATTATCGTAACTTATGTATACAAATCGAGTTTATTCGAATGAAAACTTCCAAACAAAACGAATATAGATTGCATATTCGCTTAAATTAGAAACTATTTTCTAGATACAGAACTGATCTCATTTAAGAAATTTGCATTAGAAACTCGATTACGAACCATCGAACTAGATGGAAAAGTTCGCGAAGTTTGTATTACGAAGAGGTCTGATCCTAACTAACTTCTATTTATTATAATTTTAAAGCATCGATCGGCAAAATATTCTGGAGAAAATGTGAAGCTTAAATTTCTTTACAAAAATTAAAAACCAGCCAACATAAAATAATGAAATTGAGATCCGTATTTTGAAATATTAAAAAGAGGATAAATTCGAGTAACTCAAAATAAATAACAAGAAGAAATATTTGCATAATTGGCACAAACCGAATACTCGTTCGAGTGATTTTTCAATTCAAAGAGGAGCCCGCCTATACCGATCCCACTGAAACCGATATTATTCCACTACAATTTTATGACAGTTGCCTTTGAAATATTATTTGCGGCGGGCACATTGCACTTTGCACTCTACTACGGGTCCAAAATGTAAAATGCATTTTTCGCCTTTTGCAGGCACGGATTTGTAGTATTATTGTACAACTTATGATAAAATACGGCACGGTTTGCGACTCGACTATATTTAGGGCTTGCTTTGTTGAATCTGGAGAAATTCATGGGATTTTAATCCGGAAAATGTAGCGTGTCCTTTTGAAAATGTATGTAGCCAGTTAAGTATTCATTTCGCTTCGAATCGTCAATCAATAAGTGCAGCACGACCCGGCATTGTTAATTCCTTCGGGTTCATTTTGCCGACTGCTAACATCCCCACGAGGATTTTAGACGGTGCACCTTAGACTAATACAGCAATTAGTTGTAGTATTTGAGGGAACAATAGAAATGGACATTGTCCCGAATGTATGTTATAATGTCGACATAATGCCTGGGATAGTAGTAGCTCCGATAAGGCCTTCACAATACCCGTGTAACTCCATTGTGTTATGAGAGAGTTGATTCTGTCGGAGCACTGCAGTGCCTCGCTAAATAGAGGGACGCTTGCAATGAACACGCCACATTTTGCGTCGTGAATTAATGTAATGATTGGGAATTTTTTGTTCATGTGGACACAATAATGGAGGCTATTTACATAATTAAAATAATTAGTCGCGATGAATGAGCCAGTTACATCTTCCCTCTCGTCTGATGTACTATGGAACTGGCGCATCCACCACAATTTTAAGTTTGTTCATGATATATTAAAGGTATACTTTGAATAATAAAGAATTAAAACTGTCTAAGATTCCTCATTGCCTTTTGAAAAATGATATAATACAGTGATTGACTTACAAAAATATCATTAACATTATAACATTTTTGAAGTAATTTCAAATATTATTTGAAAGATTTTTTATGATCCTAAGAATGGTGTTTATTTATTTCTACATTGTATTTAGACATTTTTTAGGCTAAAAAGTCATACAAATCAATATTGTTGTTCAAATTTCTTAAAGTAACTAAAGTAGCATGTCGTATTCGTTTGGAGAAGTAAGGCAATGAATATTTCGTAAAAAATCTTCATGAAAGAGTTTTTGAAAATAAGACACTAACAAGTGGCTGCATACAATGAATGTCATAAAAAAGTTGAACAAATGAATTTCACATTTTAAGTAAGGATGGGATAACCTAAGAAAGATTTTAAAGACTGTATGGTGACTGTACGTGGAATTTTGCATATTGACTACCCTCTAATAGACTAAACTTTCAATACTTTAATCTAATACTCGTAAATTGATCAAGTTTATGAAAATCTTATTCGACTCTGAGCTTCAGTAGAAAAAGCGTTTTACTTCTTCTTGACAATATATTATTAGAGACTCAAATGAAAGTTCAATAGATTTAGATTTTACTAAAAAGTAAGTATTACATCATTTTTAAACGTTTATGAGTCTATAGGTGTTAAACAGCATTTTAAATAGGTAGAGAACATGAAATCAAAGAACAGCAGAAAGCTCTTGAAAATTTCAATGGGTGCAACTCATACATTACAAACTTTAACAAGGTGTATGTTATTGAGAACACCTGCCTAGGAAACGTATAAAATTATATTGATTTACAAAAAACTCAAGATTCATTTTTAAAGTAATCATTATCAAAATTTAGTTAAAATAATATAATTTAAATTAATTATTATGAAGATAAGGAAAGTGATCAAGTAACCGTAAAAATATAGAAACGTTTAATTCCTTTCGAATAACCCCAAGTTTATAACCGAGTTAACTTTAAATTACCGTCCAACCCGGTTTCCAATAAAACATGATTAATTATCATTCAGATTCCTAATTTATCATCGACCGAAACGATGTTCAGATGCTATTAATGCCCCGAAAGGTCGGATATCGTATAATGGAGCTGGTACATTAACAAAAGACCGTGTATCCACCAAGCCGAAAACCGAAGTCCCTGGGTTCAGATGGACAGTATCCTTTCGAGGGAAATCCGGTCACTTCTGGGTCCCCGGTCTCACGTGTTGTGCGTTAATTTTAACTTTGCGTCGGCGCCCGCCCCTAACTAATATTTATCTCGAACACTGACGGCGCCGTCCGTTTCACTGGCGAGGGAACAATCCGGAATTAGGCAGGACATAATTACACGATGTACTCCGGCCTTTATTAATGCTGTCGCCGACACGAATCGCGCTTTTTAATTCGGATAACGGATTTATCGCGGGGGCCGTATGTCCGAAACTGGCGTAAAATTGATTTACGAGCGTGTGTTAAGCAACTCGAGATGCCCGACTCATTTTAGGTTGCGTTAATTACACTTATGGGTGTGGGCATTTTCAAATTTAATGGCTTCGGGGAGTAAAATAAAAATTAAACGGGAAAAAACAAACGATAATGATGAATTCCGTCGTCGAAATGGGCAAATTTTCGTCCTATTAAACCCGATAGATTTATGGAACTGTGTGTTACATTTCAGTATTGTTTATATCTGTTAGTTTCGTGGAAGATTTGTGAGTTCCCGCTCGACGTTCTTTTTATTTAAGAACAGTCCGCTGAAATGGAGATTTTAATCTAGTCATTCCAGATTTAGTCGTTGTGCTCTAGCCAATTTAGAGCTAGAGATTATGTCGGGAACTCGGTGAGTTATGTCAGGTTTAGAGGAACGGACGCCAAAACAAATAAAATAATTAAGGACGCTGTCGATATTTATCATCGGGTAAACAGGGAAGAATAACTCGGTGACAAATTAAGATAAACAATCTGTAATCACAACCTAAATTTAGTAAGGTTTCTATAATTATAGGCAACTTAATAACAAGATTATTAATTCATGTGCACTGTCAATTATCTTTCTCTATAAATGTGGTGCATATAGCATATGTAATTGAAATCAATATTTCATTAATGACCTGGATCAAGAGATGAATTTGAAATTAATCAGCTTATTCTGGAAATTATTGACGTATGAAAACATTTTGTTTATTTATAGCTAAGAAAAACTACAAAGTTGGTTATAAGTCACAAGAAGTTTAATTATAACTTAGGGTAACAAAACTTTTGTCAGTTTGTTTTCATTACACTCTAGTAATTCCTAAATTTATTAACTTATACCCTTTCACCAGGACAAGACAAGTAAAGAGATATGTATAAGACTGATAGTCAACATAACATTAATTTCAAATCAGAAATTAATAAGTCTTTAATAAATATGATGCTTTTATGACTTATACCTCTATTAAGACAAGAGATCTTGTATTATTTATGGTTAAAAAAATACACAGAAAATACACCACTAAATTACTCTGAAGTTATAACAGGTTTAATGGAACTTTGGAAACTGTAACTGATTTGAGAGCACTTTGAAAACAGGTAAAATTTTGTTAATGCAATGGTTTATTTCGAAGCTTTCAGCTAAGTCGGAAATAATTTTAACGCTAATATGTATTTTTGTCTCGAAAGTAGAGGTTTTACAGAGAACAATGACGTTTGAACGCAATCTTTAAGTTATATTGAAGATGAAATAAAAATTTATAAAAATGACTAAAAATTGACATTTTTCAAATTTCAAAAAATTTTCCAGTTGCCGGATTTGATCGAATCGGGCTCAAACTTTCAAGGAAAAAATCGGAACAGTAATGGATCTGCCCATAGATATTATCATGTTATTATTATTAAAGTATAGAATATATACTAATAAAATTACTACAAGTAAAAGGTTACAACCATATAACGTTTAAATTTATATTACCAATTAGTAAATCTAAATTTATTAACTTCATATAAAACTTTATTGACTTATACTCTTTTATTAAAACACAATTTCTATTTGTTAATACTTAAAATGAAATGAAAAAATTTAATGTACTACTCTTGTTACCCTTGTACAAATAGATAGATAAAATTAAATTTTTATTAGGTAAAATTTCCATTAGAATTTATTTAAATTAATCTCCATATGAAGATGCACCTCTTATTTAAGTTAAGAGACATTTATAAGTATGGTTGAAAAGAACACTAAGAATATAATTTATTACCAAGTACAAGATATTAATTTACTAATATATGTATATGTAAAAGTCTGCAAGTCATAAAACGTTTAATTATATCTTGCAAAATAAAATTTTTATTAAGAACAGTAGTAAACATTACAAATACGTAACTCTTTAATACGTTAACCTATGAAATTTTATTAACTTTTACTTCTATATCACTAAAAGTATATAAAATATTATATACAAGTTAATTTTTTATTAGATTAATTAAATGAAAATAATGTACTAGTAATATACTCTTCTATAAGAAAAGGGTTATAGTCATAAACATAAATTTTTATTAGTCAAGTTAATATTAGAAATTCGTAACTCTTTAATACATTAACATCATATAAAACTTTATTGACTTATACTCCTTTATCAGAGCAACAGTAAATTATAAAATAATATAAAATTAACAGGATATAAATTTTAACTCGTTCAGTTTACAGCCTTTTCACGCAAATGTAAAAACGGCCATCATCATAAACTAAATTCTCTTAATTTATAAATATGGACCCATATGCGTTAAAATAAATTAATTTTATTATAATTTCAAAATGAACCGTGAAGCTGTATACGAGCACATATAAATTCCATTAAATCCTACATTTTGGTTGTTATTTAATATTTGTTAGTTTATATAACGAATTTATAGAATATTAATACGTATAGGATATAAGCAAATAGCCAATCAGTCGGCTTTAATTATTAATTTATTACAATGTTTAATTAAACGCAATGACAAATGGATTTTAATAACATCCTGAGTTTGTTCAACGCAAATTGCAATATTAAACTTTTATTTCCTATTTAAATATGATAAATGCCTTTTGGTATTTCACATTCAATTTTAGCGTTATATAAAACGGGATGTAAAAATTGTTTGCGTATCACCTGCTTTATAAAACAAAGTTTATTTAAAATAATCCACAATTTATGATTGAATTTCTACTAACAATAAAACAAAATGTTACGTTACACAATGCCATTACAAAATTTGTTCGTTTGACCCCCGGAAACGCTAAGGTTAATTTCAATGAAAATTTCAATTAAAAAATGTTCGGTTATAATTATTTTTTTCGCCTAGTTCGTTTCGGCGAGCACTTCCATCGAGTTTAAATATTCATGAAATAATTTTTCGGCTCTCAAATATTGCTTCATTACCGACCGCACTTTGCGAAACTTTATTCGGTATTTAGGCTGTGTTAATGAAGTTTTCAGTTTTTAATTTCGAGTCGCCGCGGAATTTTTCTACATCTGAAAACCTGACTTATTCGCGTATTCCTGTATATGAAAATTTCCGGGGTTGTTTCGCAGAATAATTGGCAATAAAGGAAGGAGCAATAAATTTTTATTAAATCCCATAAATCCGGGGCACATTAGATAACATCAAAGACTGTATAAGGGTATAAGTGGGGTGTCTGTATAAAATAGACGAAGTTTAATAAACAAAGTGTATTAAAGCCGACACAAACTGCATAAAATAAAGTTTAAGAACCTCTGTAACGTTCCAAACATGGTAATTTGATTACAACCTGGATTCTCGATGAGGGCACCTTCATCCACCATATAAAATTTCCTGCGTTTCAACATTGCGCGATAAAAAAGGACCGTCTCCAGCTAATTGCAACTTAATATGCGAATAATAAAATTGTATTAGTGGAGCATTATTTCTCTCCTTTATTTTTTTTTTCGCGCGACTCTTATTACGTTATGCTCGACGTTTTAAAATGCATTAGGGGAAATTGCCCTCTTGAACACCGAACCGAGTCTACGTGTGCCAGTTCAATTACAGAAAATAGGAATGCAAACAAGGAGTGACAGTGAAGTTTACAAAAATGTTTTGTCGCAGATCCAACAATCTTGGAAATATTAGAAATTTTATTTCGCATTTTCAAATTGAGTTAAACGTCAAACTGTGAACAATCCAATTCAAAATAAACACCGAAGTTCAATATTCGACTGAATTTATACGATTTAATCTGGAAGCACTTTAATTTCAGTTTTTACTAATGTAATAAAATTCAGATCTGGCAAAACAGCATTAAAGTTGAGAAGTTAAAGCCCCATTTTCTTTTTAGAACTCTGAATCAATTGGAATATTAGGCCTAAAGTGGGTTGACTTGAAAACGTAAATGGTCCGAAAAAAACGATAAAATTATTAAGTCCCTTTATTTTAGCGTAATGGGATTAAAAAAATTCTATACGTTCGAGGCACTGAATCTTTAAATTAAATTAAGTTTTAACTTGTGATATTTTTGGGAAGTAATGAAAACTATTAACTAAATAATAACGATTTCCTCGTCCGTATTATTTTAAATGCTCCCTCATAAATATTCAAGATTCATTCAGCAGATGAAGGTGATAATAAATTCAAAGTGTTTGTTATCTAACTGCGTGGTCTTCCAGAATAACAAACAAAACTTCTACTGGAAATTCGGTAGAGCCAATTCGGCATAATTAAATTCGCTATCATTAATTCACGTGAAATATAATGTAGAATTACAAATAACCTGTAATTTAGCCCCACTTCCGGTTTTACATCGCGCAACTTTGGGCACCACCCAATTTCAATTATTCGAACTCATCTACATTCCGGCGTTATATTTCACTTAAAATTAGCATATTTTTGCTAATTACTCAAAGTTAGTGCAATTTACCGAATTAGTATTCTGACAGGGAAATGCGGATAACTAAAGTTTTTCCTGAAATTAAAAGAAAATGTTACTTACATATAACGCTCAGTCTTGCATTTGCTCTAATGGCCTTGTGTAATCTGGCCGGACCAACTTGGCACTGATATTCCGCATCGTCTTCTAACGATGCGTTGCTAATTCTGAGATTGTACTCTCCAAGTCTTCTATCTCCTATTACGGAATACCTCGGGAAACCGGGTATTACATTGGAAAATCCTGAAACAAGGGAGAGAGCTTTTTAAACAATTGTTTCATTAACGCCAACACACAGTTCCCAACATATAATTTAATCCTCGGATTTATTCACACTGGAAACGAAAAAAAAAAAGGGGTAATTTGCGTCGGTTTGAAAATACATTTTAAGCGTATTACGTTATAATTAAGATGAAATTCGGATTCGATGTTTATTCCGATAAAAACCAATAAACAAACTCGATCGCGTCGATGGATGGAGCGCCGTAATCCCGATGAATAACCACAGGAAAACGGATATTAAAAGAAATATTTAATGTTTGATTGATGATTGGATTTTACGTTATAATTACTAGAATAATTACTCTGTCGGCGGACTCAGTCGCCTGTTATATTAAATTTCAATGAACTGAATTAAAATTTTCCACTTGAAGGTTCAACGGGCTGCATCAGAACGTCCCCGATGAACTTATTTGGGAAATTATGAAGGGAAATGTTCAATATTTTGTTTGCTTTACGCATTTTAATAACATTTTTAATGACCTCCATGTACAAAAGATAATTATGTTTGTGCAAGATAAAAGTTTAATGGAAAACGTGGATAAATATTTTCACAAAATCAGAAAAGCGTTAAACACGTTTTTATATTGCTCTAGCTTTAGGCTACTGAATTATTGTTATTGTTGTTTTAATATCTCGGCAATATTTAATTTTAGAAAAAAAAACATAAATGATTATTTTAGAAAAATGAAGAATGAAACGATCAACACAAAAGTCAAATTTTAATTTTTAGTATTTTTTCCAAAATAAATATTTTATTAACGTATATTATACAGAAAATATCCAAATTGTCACACAATCTGGATTATTATTCTAAAAATTTGAATATTCTGCCAATATCATAGATATACAATTAAATATTTAATGCTTTATAAGTATAAAAGTTTTTCTATAGAAAGCAGCACACCAGATAATCAAATTTTTATGATAATTCTAGTTATATAAACTGAATGTTGGTCTGAATGATCAGAACAAGCTCAACAAAACTTCCAATGGCCCATAAGAAGCAAAGGTAGTCTTTAAATGAAATTTGCTAATTGTTAAATACAGTTTCATTATCGTGTTAAAATTGGACATGCCGCGAGTTGGTCTCCACATATCGGATTAAACCAAACTGCTTTTACCCTAATCCACATTAATTTCTAACCTAGTTCTAAAACCGAACCCCGAAGCCGTACAACCACTCTCGTAATTCGAGGGAGCCATTCGAAAATCAGAAACAAAGAGTAAGGCAATATCATTTCGGTTGGATATTATAAACCGGCAACACGATATGTCAGGGGTGTCTGATTGCCAGAGCGAGAGAACAAAGGGACAAAATATAGGGATTCCCATGGAGGTCTATTGTGTAATCCACATATAACATTTATTAAGATCGTAAAATATATATTGCCAATATTTGCGCCGTTTTACCATTCAATGTATGTATATTCGTTCGCCTATGGAAAATCAATGGCGGTTTAGCGTATTTGTTGGATGTAACCGGCAAGAGGATTGTGGAGTTTATGTTTGCAAAGGCCTTTCGAATAATGGACCTATTTAACCAGCGTGAAATTTGTCAATAGTAATATATTATCTATAAAAAACAGTTCTCTTGTTCCTATATACTTTTTATGGAATCTAATTACGTCAATCATAAAAACTAAGACAGTTATTTTCCTTACCTAGGGCGAATCCATCCTTCGTCCATTGGACTTGTCCAGCACCATTTCCAACAACACATTCCAGCATCGCTTCTCCACCCTCTTGCACCTTTTGGTCGTGGGGTTGGATCCTAAAGTATTGTTGTTGGCCTCCAGAACACACCACCGCCGTTAACAGCCATACTGTAACAAAACGAAGCTGTTGAGCTATTGACAATTAGAGGGCAGCACATTCAAATGATTGAATATAGGCAACCCTGATTACATGGTGCACGTGGAAACATTTTCCACGACAAAATAAAACTAGGTTCTTGAATGTTTGTTTAATATGTAATTTCTAGAACAAACAAACAATTAATTGAACTGGCACACTGTTTCATAATATACCAGAATTCTCAATCACAGTTTAATTGAATCGAAGTTTCCGAATTGCATAGTTGGAAGGAAAACAAGGGACGCATATGCAGATGGCAAACATAGAAATGTCCATTTAAAAGAGCTAAAATTAATTAGTAACAAATTTCATTAGGGCGTTGCAGACAATTTAATTACATTCGGGCATTAAACGGAAAGTTTCAACATGCATGTCATATTCTGGAACGGCTTATTAATTTTCCATTGTTCCATTTTCGTTGCGGGCCAATATCTATGGCGAGGTAATAATTTTATAAAATGACGGCTTATTATATTTAGTAAATTAATTATCGCACCAATACGGCGCATATTTTAATTGGATTTTCTAACAAATTAATTTCGGACAAAACTACACCTAGAACCGCGAGTGGCAAAACGTTAGGTTAGTGAAGCCATCAAGTTTCCAGCACGTGCTCGACTGAAAGCTCGTCAAACAACACTTTAAATCAAGCAAACTCAATTAAATTAGTCAAAAGTTTCGATGCTCTTTCCCGCACGGCGGAATTCCACGTGTCTACGTGAGTGGAAGTCGATTTAAAATTAATTAAAATTTGCCCGGGTTGATTTCACGTGTGTTTATAAGAAGGGAAGTTGTTGCGGATGCTTCCGGTTTCCCCTTCACAAGAGGCGGGGTGAGCACAAACCATAAACATCAAATTTCTGTGTACAAAATATAACTTTGAGGAATTTTACGCAATATTACCTCCGAACATGATAAAACACAAAGCTTTGATTCTAAATTGTTATTGTAAAACGTAAGAGGTTGTACAATAGATAGAAAATAGATTTTTTTTTCAGAATTAAGTAAAATTTTAGTTCTTAAAGATTTTCAAAGTTTTGTTCTAACAGTTACAATTTTGTATGTGCTCTTGGTGGCAGTTTAAACTCTCTGAAAGAGCTAAACATTAATAGCATAGTTTTTACATTCATTAAGCAGTATCAAGATCCAAGTTAACTAAGTTTCCAAGAGGACTATTCTGTAACAAAAACTGCAGAGAATCCAGATTAAATTGTAAATTAAACCAGTACACAAAGTATCAAACTACGTAGCGGTGTACAAAGTCGCTCTTGAGTCCAACTACAATGCATTTACGAGTTTGCAATCGGGTATTTTCATATTAGAGCAAACAACGAGAGTTGCTGTGAATGCACAACTTCGTTAGATTTTAGATTAGCACACACTAGGTACTTTTTTTGTTTACAGCAAATTTAAGGTAGGGCGGCTCGAGCTGGAGTTATGAAACGAGTTTTCGTATTCACTGTTTGCCCTTTTGAAGGATATTCTGAGGGAACGTAAGTTCTTGTTAATTTAATGGAGTTCTTAGATGTTATTTGAATTTTCTTACTGTTGAGAAGTCGTTGTCCATAGTAATTTATGGTCCCTTTGAGAAAATATTTATTTGTTTGTATGTAAACCTACTTCATGATACAACAAAAGAAATAACAGGAAACAAAAATATAAATAAGAGGCAAGCGAACATTTATCCTCCTTTAAGAGATTGGTAAACAGAATAGCATGGCAAGTTAATGACTGCACCAGAAAAAACTTTGACCTCGTTTATCAAAAAATGAAACTGTGCATCCCGAAAAGCCATTAATTTAGTGTTTGTGTTCGTATCGCGTACATTGTAAAACTTTAAAACTTCGGTGGCGAATTGAGATAGCGGCCCTAAAATAATTTACCAAACTTAATCAAAAATAACTGGAAGGCAAAATACCCATATGATGTATGGTTATTTATCTCGAAAATAGATCGGGTAAACGCTTTGGACACGAGCCAAAACCATTATAAGCAGATTCCTACTTTCAGTTCTTGTACCCATACATCTCTAATGTATTATCTGCTGGAATGACCCATTACAAATACACTAATAACGTATTACGGCCGATGAAAAACGGTTCACTACACAAAAACCATTAATTATACAAGATTGGAGATGACAAATTAATATGAGAATTAAACTGTACCGTCTATCAGTGCGACAGGGAATCCCCCTTCAACATAATACAGATAATCATCTTTTTGGGACATCCTGACAACGATTGTCTGCATCAGGAACAGAATATTTTTCCGAGACTTTATTAAACTGAACAAATGTTGTTTTGTCTGAATGCACAGGGACAGTTGCCGGTTATCATTTTAATGTTGGGGTAATTGCACCATGTGAACTGCCATTATAATCGTAAAAATACTAACAATCAATTTGATCACAGATTCATCGGATTAGAACCAATAAATTGGCAAAAAATTATCAATAAAAGAGCTTTTGAATTGAAATAGATTGAGTTTTCCACTCATTTTGTATGTAACGTATAACTAGTAGGTTCCGAACCAATTTCAATTTGTTTGAATATTAAACGATTTTTCTCTGTGCAAAAAAAATCAAAATTGAAATAAGCTTTTTCCACATAAGCGAACATAATTCGATCTCCACGAGTTCAAACAAAATTCGGCCATTAAATAACCCTGCAGGAAACATAAATAAGCGCTCTGGAGTCAAAATTAGCAATTATAATCTACGTTGCAGTTGATTACAAATTGTTTGGAACAGTTTTCAAAATTGATTTTGTCACGGTTAATAAATTTTTTCAAATACACACATATTATTTAATGTAGATTTGGTTTTCAATTGCTGGAAAACAAATTATTGCCCGCATGTCACTTGATTGGACTCATTAATTGTTTAATTACAGTTTTTTTGCATCGAGGAACATTTTAATTAAGTACCGCACAAGCTTTATTAATTAATTGTGAACTCATAAACAACGCCCGTAATTAAAAATATGAAGTTGAAAATAACGTAACAACACTTTAATTAAATATGAATGCACAAGCGAAGTTCGAAATCTGAGAGTCGAGATATAAACGGAACATTTCCGTGGGATTTGTCTTGATTTGGTGAACAAGGTTTATGTCTTAATTTAAAAAAAAAAATGTTGTATGGTTTCGCAGAGTAGAAAACAAGGAAAAGTTAGGGCCGAAGTTGAAAAAACTTTTCAATAAAACAAACTTTTAGGCCATATTGGGATTTAAGAGGAGATATATTACCACTTAAAGTCTCCGGCACGCAAGAGGACCACACAACGACAAATTATAACGATTTTTTCCCGCACAATTCATACACTTTCCAATTTCGTATTCAATTTGAATGGAATTAGTTTTTTTCCTGTCGTATTCCTCGGAAGCTGGCAATAAAATACATTTTGAGAATAACAAATAGTGTTATTAAGGTTGCCTTAATATCTACGTAAACTGAGGCATTAGTTTTTTGGTTAGGAAAATAAAGAAGCTTACGGTAATTTGACCCAATTTATTCTGCAACGGTTGATTTCTTGATTGTGGGTTTGTGAACGGACAAAAAATAGCGCCTTGAGGTGCCACTGGTTAAATGACCGTTGATAATTTTTTCGGTTTTATGCTAATTTTCTTAATTACTACCATAATAGGGCATTCCGTATCTTAATTGCATCGGGCGTGTTTTCTAGTATTGAACGGATTGTAGAAATACATTTGAAAATAGTTCAGTGTTGCAATTCTTACAAAACAATGCAGCGAATCGATGGAAATAGCTTTAACTTGCAAGAGTGACAATGCAATTGTTTGTACATGGATAATAGGCAAGGATAATTCATACAATAAAGTTTTGTAACGGGCAAATTATTTTCACAATCTTTGGCGATAAGTTTTCAGTTTACAGATATATAGGGTGTCCCAAAATTGCTGAGACACAGAGCTAGCTGATAATGTAGATGTTAACATAAGTGGATTGGACCCAATTGGCACAATTTAATCTAGATGACTACATCGCCGAGTTGGAGTAAAAAAAACACTGCTATCAAAGAAAAACAGAATACCCTCACTGTCATTTACAAAATCCCACTTGCTCAAGGACTTAGGAAAAATAAAACACTGTCCTTTAGAGTGACAAAAGTAAATTTAATTTGTTGTGACCAATTGCAGAATATTTGTGAAATGACCAGTGAGGCAACCATTAATACCAAATTCCTACGGTTAGACATGGTGGCGGAAGCATAATAGTTTAGGGATGCTTTTTTCGATCCAAAATTGGAACCTTGATTCAAGGAGGGCTAAAATGGAAAGTAAGAGATACCACGTCGTAGGATATTTCAACAAAGCAACGATACCAAACACACACAATTTTTAAAGAGTGGTTTCTAATGAAAAACTAAAATGTGCTTAATTGGCCGTCTCAGACCCAAGATCTAAAACCTATTGAGCACCTCTAGGAAGTATTAGGCAGTCACATCTGAACAAAAAACATTAAAAGCAATCAAAAACTTCTTCAAACCCTAATTCTATGCCTAAAAGATGTCAAGTAGTGATGGAAGACAAAGGTAATGCCACAAAATATTGAATTTTGTTAATTTTTTAGAATATTTATAAAATATTCCATACTTTTTTCCAGAGCAAATCGATTTTTTATTAAAAAAAGTAATAACCTGTGAATATAATGATCATTGTTATTAAAGGACCTATTTTGCAGTGAATTAGATTTTGTTCAGATTTCTAACAGATTATGGAAAACATTATATACCATTTGTAACAAGTAAATAAATATTCTATACTTTTTTCCATTACTGTATGTGATATTTTGTTACATTTAATCACAACTTCCAGACTTTAAATATTCTTCTTTATAAAACTTTTGAACTTTTGAAGTTAAAAAGCTTTAACCTGAATTTTTATACGGGATATAATATATACCAGGTAGAATAATAGCTCTTCTGTTAGAAAAATATCACATTTCGTTAGTTTTAACTCCAACTTGCAAACTTTAATCGCCAAGTTTGCAAAAATTAACTTTTAGGCAAATCAATCATTTATTACAATACTTATTTAACCAAAGCTGCTGACACGAATCGTTCGGTGTTGATGCCGATGTAAATTTAAACAGGAACTTTTCAAACAACCTGTTCGTCCTCGAATTGCACGTTCCATACACAGCGCCCCGCACAGCACCGTGATTTATTCAAAAGTGTCCGCAGGCAAAAAATTTCCAATTTCCCGGAGTACTGCAGTCGCTCAGTCATAAAACTGCAATCTAAATGCGTTTGGTCAATTAAGAGCGGGAACCGTTCAGAATCCCGGCCCCGTAGTGGGAAAACACGGTTTTTGTCGCGGACATCGCAATAAAATTCTTCGTTTATTGGTCCCTGTGGAACCCTAGCGAGCGGTAAAGATAAGAATTCCTTATTTAATAATTGTCGGAATTCCCGTTCCGACGACATTATATTCTTTCGTTCTTGTTTTAGTTATTGCAGTTCCGTCGGAGTTGTCTTATTGCATAAGTCTGATGTAATTATGTAGGGCGGACGATGGAGGAAAGAATTAGCTATTTGCACGATTAAGATAACGTTACGGCTTCTATATTGAAACCATTATCTCAACTAACACGAGCACTGTTAAAGCGGGAGCACTGTTTAAATTAAATTAAAAAAAAGCCGAACGTCCCGTTTACTTTCCTCGTATTCGAAAGGTTGTGCAGAAAGAATCCTATTTGTTTCATCCGGCTCGTAGGATTGCTTTGGGACAAGGATCGAAGCGGAAAATGACGTTTAAAACGTTGAAACGACCGAATGTGGGAACGTAAATAAAACAGCGGCCATAAGTATCTTGATTTTACAAAAATATTTGTTTTTTAATAAATGGAGGTGTTGAAATTCAAGAAATAGTTATTTTATTTATAAAGAAAAATAAAAAGGAAAATTATCGGCATCAACTACTATAATACGCTCAGTGGCAAAGAAATTGCAACGCCAAGAAGGGAGTGTTCAAATTTAATATTGTTTTGGTAAAACAATGTTATAGCAAGGAGTAAACGATTAAAATTTGGAAATGAAATATCAAAGATTATTTTTAATAATTTGTTAATAATATATTTGTCTATCGAAGTTATCTTAACACTCCTCAACAGGCCTCTTTCAAATTCAACTTAGATTTTAACAGTAAAAACCGACATTGGATCCAACAGTTTAATTTTTTGAATTTTACTCGTTTACTCCTTGCTATAACATAAATTTAAACACTCCTTCTTGGTGTTGCAATTTATTTGTCACTGAGTAAATATTATATTTATTCTCATATTTTTACTTGGTTTTTGAAATTTGTACCAGTCGTCATCAAACTCATCTGGAAGACTCATTTTCGTTAGTGTGGTTTGACAATTTCCTGACAGTTTACCTCTGTTAGCCTCGTATGATTTAAAAAGACCACTATTAATTGGTCAGTAAACCCTTTAAAAGTAGGTAACTCGATATACTTCAATTTTATTTTGATAACTATTGTAAAATATGTGTAATTCACTCACTGATTTAGAGGTTAATAAAGAACTTATCAATCGAGTTGTTGTAAGAATGTTATCTAATTTTTGAAAAAATTTCAACTGTGAGTAACTTTATATTTGTTTTTTACATTTTTGAATTCTAAATAAAATTCTAGATTTAAATTTTTAATAGTTAATAGTTAACTTATTTGTTATACAAGTTAATTGTAGTGTGTCTTATCAAGAGCTATCCAAAAATTAAAAATTGTGTTTAATATATTTATGTACTTTCTTTTTCCACATTACAGTCAATAACTTTCATAATCATTAAAAAGGCTGTAGAGTGTGCTATAACATATCAGCAGAAAATAAAATTCTAGGTAAAATATTGTAATAATTTTATGGTAGTTTTAGTTGAAATAAGAAAGTTATTAGCACTTAAAGTAGGAAAATAATAATTTCCTCTTTTAATTCTTGTTTTAATAGAAATTTTAAATGGAAAAGGTTTGTGGAATAATAGAATATTAAAAATAAATGTTATGTTAAGCAAAATATAATACCCTAACCAATATCTTGGAATATAATTAATTGCTCTTGATTACACTTGTTGGTAACACAATTTAGATGGTCACTCTAATATAAATATCTTAAAAACAAATGAAGATAGGGAAATGATTCAAAATGCAATAGGTCAAGAATTTAAAAACACTACAATATTTATAAGGTTTCATTAGGAAAAGCTGTGTTGTACTGATAGACAATATATAAGAAAATAGCAAAATTGATTATTCTTTTAGTTCTGTATAAATTGAAATGAATGAATTAAGTGTCTCATCAAGTGTATCATGAAATGTTTTAATTACGTGATGGATCTATGAGCCCTGCAATTTATACAACAATAAAGTGCAGAATTAATTAACTTTTATAATTTAAAAATCGAGAATTTTATTTAAATTTACTCCACTCATTAATTTTTATGGACATCCAATAAACCCTTAATAGATTTAAACCGCCTCATTCCAGCAAGATTTATAAAGTTTATTACAGAAGACTTATTCGATAGTATCTGCGGATAAAACGGTGCTTAAAGTATGTTACAATTTTCTCATTTTATATCTTTTTCACGTCGACGCCCGACCAGACCAGACCTGTTTTAATTTTTCATCATAAACCAACTTTACGGACACGGTGATGGCCAATTAACGACTCACAGAATTTCCAGTTCGGTAAATTTATCTCGCCGGCTTAAAAATTGTTTATCCCCGCGATTTGTTTCGGCCAATCCGGCGCTCAACAAAAACCACACATAACAATGCAGTTCGGGGGCATGCCGACCAGAAGTTAAAATTCGCATTAAGCCCTTAGTGCAGTTTATGCGCCCCATAAAAATGGAAACGAAAGAAACAAACAAAAGTGTTATACATTCTCCGGTTTTGCTATTTAGTGGCGGACTGCATAAACAACCGGACAAAGCTACAAGGTTCGGCCATTACATAAACACATCAATTTATTTTGTTCACATGCAGCTCCGGTCGTTTTTTAGCCCGCCGTAGTGGCTGTAGTGGCGCGCAAGATTACTGCTCCCACTCGCTAATCTAACAGAGAAATAGAGCGATACAATTTACTTTAATGCCGTAATTTTACCTTGCGGTTGCACTGTGGGACCGCATCGCGGACTCGGAGTGCCAGATTTCCTCTTTTAATTCGTGTTTTAATTGGAATTATTGCGTGGAACAGGTTCGTGTTCTTTGAATCAGTTGGAAACTAATTGATTTTGTAACACGATTAAATATTTAAGTATTATCATAAAGGGGTGGTCATAAGATTAGGGAAATATGATGAAACAAGAATATTGGAAATTTGAGTTTGAGGAGAAACTATTTTCTTCCTTATTAGATTTGATAAACCTAATCCAAAATTGATATATTATTTGAAAGCTTGAACTTCAACATTTATTATACATTGTTTTTGCATTAAAGATAAACAACCTTAGGGTCGTCTTAAACCTTGAGGAAATTAGCAATACTTCGTACAACACATTTGAAATCCAAAAAATGAATGATATATGATAGATTGGATATGAAGTTTCATGTATTTAGGAGGTGCTAAGAGACCAAACATTTTTCGACTCAAAAACAGCTTCTTTAAGCCCATTAGTCTTACCCTAGTAAGACAAAAAAAAATAGTCCAGATGTGTTTCTCTGGGAGTATTATTTATTTTGCCATTGTCCAATTTTTTACGTAATATGCTGGAGAGGAAGAAAAACTGGGGTTAATATTATCTATGTTTTAGAAAAAACCAGATTTATTTCTCATAACTAATTTACTTGTAAAATGTTGACAAAAAATTGTGGATTACAATGACGATAATTTTATTGAATAAAATTTATATTAAAGAAAATTGTGCTATTTTAAATTTAAACGTTAAAAATATATTCTAAATAACTTTTTCTATTACCTAATTTTGCCAGATTTGAACTTCTTGATATTCTTGTATAGTACGGTGATGTTTGTAGCTCATTTTTAAAGGAAAATTAGTTCACCCCCATCAGCGTAATATCTATATTTTATAACATCACCTCGTATTGGGTTCAATATTGATAGGAAAGGTCCGGTAATCCCCGGACCTCAGCACGACTCCCAAGACTGATAAGTAAGTTCCACCCGATAAGGCGATGTATATTGGTGTATTGGGACCGTACCTTTGAAATTGCTTATGTATCAATTACGTCAAAAGATCCAGGGAGGAAGTTAATCTTAATGTACGTTAAAATTATACACACAAATACTCGGGGGAATGAAGAAACCGTCCCGTCCGCTCCATCATGATCAGTTCGCAGAAATATCGATGCAAGAAGTTATCATTACTGTTCGAAAACAGTGCTTCCATGCGTAGATGCAAGTGCTGCAATTTAAATACCTCTCGCGTGATGATTAACTGGTAACGGTTAATAATATAAGGTGTTGTTTTATTAGTCGGTTTTTCAGGAAATAATTATAAATGAATTTTCAAAAAAATATTAACGGCGAACATTTCCATGAATAAAGTTAATTTTATGCGCGGCCAAATTAAAAAATATCACATAAATCACAAAGTTAGCATAATTTTAATTGTACTCTTAAATGTGAACGAACGGGCAATTTAATCGTCGGATTTCATAAATTCCGCGAATCTGCCGGGTTCATTAACCGGATTAAACAGGCAACAAACAGGAAAAAAAGGGGGTTGGTAAAGTCGCAATCCCGCAAAAATAAAAATAAATAAAAGCTACCGTAAAGGGGGGATGTAGTTCCATAATTGTGGCGAAGATCCGACATCACAAAGCAGAAGTTATCCGCCGAGAGCTTAAAACGCCGCAATTCCTGGCATGCACATTCCCGCCCTTGTTCTCTCTCTATGTGTGTGTGTGTGTGTCGGAACATGCCATGCGATTTATTATTCTTGTAAATTTTACATACCTGCGAGTAATGTTCGGCGCCCCGACCAACATTTTGTTGCCATAAGTAATGAGTTAGCGTTCGTACGTCTTGTACCACCCGAAATAATGATATAGAGAACAATAGTAACGGAAAGTTACAATACTAACAGCTTTTGGAGACATTCAACCTAGCACAAGTTTATTAGACTTCTTTGTGGGAGTTAAAGTGGAAACACAGGTTTAATCCCCAATTGTCACAGCTAAAAATCGCTTTGTGTTACAACAGGAAATTGATTATAATGGAGACTTTTGTGCAAAATTCTCTACTGAATATACTTGGAGACATTCAACCTAACACAAGTTTATTAAACTTCCTTATGGGAGTTAAAGTGGAAACACAGATTTAATCTCCAATTGTCACAGCTAAAAATCGCCCTGTATAGAAACAAGAAATTGATTATAATGGAGACTTTTGTGCAAAATTCTCTACTGAATATACTTGGAGACATTCAACCTAGCACAAGTTTATTAGACTTCCTTGTGAGAGTTAAAGTGGAAACACAGATTTAATCCCCAATTGTCACAGCTAAAAGTATAGTAACAAGAAATTGATTATAATGGAGACTTTTGAGCAAAATTCTCTACTGAATATACTTGGAGACATATAACCTAGCACAAGTTGATTAGACTTCCTTGTGGGAGTTAAACAGGAAACACAGATTTAATCCCCAATTGTCACAGCTAAAAATCGCCCTGTATAGAAACAAGAAATTGATTATAATGGAGACTTTTGTGCAAAATTCTCTACTGAATATACTTGGAGACATTCAACCTAGCACAAGTTTATTAGACTTCCTTGTGGGAGTTAAAGTGGAAACACAGATTTAATCCCCAATTGTCACAGCTAAAAGTATAGTAACAAGAAATTGATTATAATGGAGACTTTTGTGCAAAATTCTCTACTGAATATACTTGGAGACATTTAACCTAGCACAAGTTTATTAGACTTCCTTGTGGGAGTTAAACTGGAAACACAGATTTAATCCCCAATTGTCACAGCTAAAATCGCCCTGTATAGAAACAAGAAATTGATTATAATGGAGACTTTTGTGCAAAATTTTCTACTGAATATACTTGGAGACATTCAACCTAGCACAAGTTTATTAGACTTCCTTGTGGGAGTTAAAGTGGAAACACAGATTTAATCCCTAATTGTCACAGCTAGAAATCGCTCTGTATAGAAACAAGAAATTGATTATAATGGAGACTTTTGTGTAAAATTATCTACTGAATTTAATATATTAATACACTTGGAGATGTTCCACCTAGTACAAGTTTATTAGACTTCCTTATGGAATTTAAAATTGAAACACAAATTTAATTTCCAATTATCACAACTAAAAACCGTTCAGTATATTCGCAAAAAATTGATTATAATGAAGACTTTTGTGCAAAATTTTCTACTGTATCTAATATATTAATATACTTGGAGACATTCAACCTAGCACAAGTTCATTAGACTTCTTTGTGAGAGTTAAAGTGGAAACACAGATTTAATCCCCAATTGTCACAGCTAGAAATCGCCCTGTATATTCACAAGAAATTGATTATAATGGAAACTTTTGTGCTAAATTTTGTACTGGATCTAATATATTAATACACTTTTGCACCACTCCTTTAGACACGATTTATACAAAACTTTCGCTTAGTAAGATAAAATTCCCAGTTGTGCGAAACTTTGTTTAAAGGCTTAAAGTATTTAATATTTTGAATGCTAATATCTTCTTAAGAACGGAACATTCTGTTGCCAACCAAAAAAGTTTTATAAAATTCAATTTACAAATTAATAATCCTATGGGTTTCCGTTATGTAAATGAGCAAATTTGCTCAGGGGAGGTCTATAAGTACCAAATGTAAAAATGAATAGAAAAATACAATGCTGGCTAGTTTTTTAATTGAAAAATAATTAAAAGTCCGTTTGTTTTAGTGTCGTAAACATCATAGATTTTTTTAAAATTATATTGATAATTGTTATTTCACAAAGAGATAAATTTATTACTAAAAGAAGGTAATATAATCCTTGAAACTAATACAATAATATATTTTTATTGTAGTGACTAATAAACGGAACTTCATCAAGTTGTAAAAAATATGTTAATGATATTAGTAGTATATCAAATATGATAAAAGTTAATAAGCAATTTTCACACAGTTGGATTAGAATTCTTTTATTTGTGATGTGGTTTCACACATTTAAATATAGTTTAAATCAAATTTGTAAACATGTACCAAAACGAATTTTGAATAACATGACTTTTCTCAATCACACCATTGTTGTTAGAAACAGTTTGTAAGTGCATTGTCTTCCAAGTTTTCCCACAAAAAAGGCCAAAGTTCTTTCAATAAAATTGTTAAAACACAGTTACTTAAAAATTCTAAATATATATAAATATCATGTACCATTGTACAAATTAAGATATAATTGCTATAAAATTATCCATAATACTTCTTAGTAGATATAAAAAAATTTATGAATTCATTCGAATAAATAAATTATTCTTTTTCACGGGAAGTAATCAAAAGTCGTCGTAAAAGGAATGTGATTTCGAAAACAGCTCCGTTTATTACCTGTGAACCAGTTCCAGGACATAATAACCACCAATTTCTGGTAATTACGGGGGTCGCGTCTCGCTCAGACGGGCGATAAAGACAAAAAATCGAAGAAACGGATAAAAAAAATAATAACAAGAAAGGAAATGACTTTTTAAATAACCGGAATGCATCCGTTGCGTTGCGACGATGGAAACGTGAACGGCGCGTTTGCCGCGGCCGTTAATAGATGGCGCGCGGTGTGGCGAAATGCGTGTTCGCGAAGATACGATTGGGGTTGGGTTACCGAAATAAATCGCGGGAGGATTCGATAAATTGCCGGCCCGGGGATGTTTAATATAAGAATGGGGGTGTAATAGGGAAGGAAATGTTTATCTGAATTAAGACTGGTTCCGAATGCGGGGATCGAAATCGAATATGGGAACAATCGTCGAATTGTTTTGATACCAAACTTGCGAAAGAACGTTTTCCATATTAAGATGATATAAACAGCCATAATTTGAGTGTTTTGTACTATACTAACACTTTGTTTCTCCGTTACTCAGTATTTAGATAATGCTGCACACTTCATTGAAGTATATAAGTTTAATTTTTATATTTGAATACAAATAATTTATGAAAAGTATAAAACTCTTAGAAAATATTCTTTGCAAAATCAATACATATAATATTTACATTTTTAATTTATTATATTATTATAGGTTTTAAAAACACAGAAAATATAAATTTTCTAAATATAAAATAGTTCAAATAATAATATAAAGTGAAATTTTAATAGTTAACTTAATAAGTAATACATATTTTAGACCAAATTTATAAACTTTAAATTGGGATTCACCAAATTTTATTCAAAGACATTTACAAGAAAAAACTGGTTTTATTTTTAAAACAACCTACTTTTATTTTGTAAAAGAACTATTCAATTTAATTTAAATTTTTATATCCAGAATTGGAGTTGGCAAATTTCATTTGAAATTTTTTTATTTTACTATTTTATTTTATCAAAATTGTTTTAATGTATTCAAATAATTAAAATTTGAAATATTTCAACTATGAAATAAATATTTTACAAAACATTTATTCCTTCAATATAAAAGTTCAACCATTTTTAATAAAAAGCTAATTGATTTGTGTCAATATCAATAAATAACTGGATTCGACACTAAATAAGTTTTAAGCCACAATTAAATCATGTAAATGTTTTTGGAAACATAAAAAGTCCATCCATTTATACCACACCCATTTAATCGTAATTGTCTTAAATATTGATTTAAAAAGGGAAAAAATACGAAATAAAGTGAACAGAAATAATTAGTTTAGGACATAAACCAGAGAACAAAGTTGGTTGACTCCAGTGCACAGCGAAAACTGAAACCGGCCCATAAATGATGCATGGACGTCTCTTTATCACTGTTATGTGTGGCAGATGAATGCGAATTTTAATGGTACCCTAAATAAAACATGAATTACGTCCGGATATCACAAACGGAATACTGAATAACGATTTTTCAAGACGGACGTGAATTTGGAATCGCTCGCTCCGAAAACCGTGCATTATCAAGGGTCTGATTAATATTGACACAAGGATGATGTACGAGTATGTGAAACGCCAATATAATTAGAGTATATATTTTTTTTATATACGGTACTCACATATTTGTGTTTGATGTGGGTGCTCGTGTTTATTTTCTGTCGGAAATATTAAATTTTGTACTGTTGTTTAACGCGGATATGAATTTGTATGTAGAATTGTTAAGGAAACAGACAGGGAAAGTTTCATCAACTAATATTGACACGGGAGTAATATGTGTGGTGCATTAAATATTCGTATTTGATTTAAAATCTTATGAGTGGGGTGAATTCCAGCAATTTGTGGTTTAGGAAAAACATTTTATTAGCCGAAGGGAGTTTTTTGAATAAACTTAGAGTGTACATACTAAAGGACAATTTTGAGAATCGACATCCCAATTTCTTTTTTGAAAAAATATGTGTATGTTAATAATTAATATTTCAATTTTAACTTTATTGCAATTTTAATGAAAAATATTAAACCAGTTTTGTCAATTTGTGTATTATTACAACTCTTTTTCTGTTGTGTTTCTGTGGTTTCCGATTATTTCGCCAACTCAAATTTTTACGAGATTACATCCAGTAGAAAAAGTGACTAGTATCTAACTTTCAGGTTGGAAATCCTAAACAAAACTGGTGGTACAATTGAAAAAAAAAAACAGTTTGTTACACTCGGAAATGAGTTCTTAAAATTATTGTTAATAATGCTGGTATTTCTCTACTTAACAATTTTAGTTTTATATCCTCATCTCATCGTAAAAATTTGTGTTTTTACAAACTGTTTCAAATATTAGAAAGCTTTTAATTAGATTTTTAATAAAAACTTTCATGTATCATAAAAAATAATATTTTTAAAATTCTGTTTAAAAAACTAATTAGCTTAAAAATAAATGGCGAATTAAAATATTTTTGTGTATTTAAATATTTATTATTTTTTTTATTTTATCACCATTTTTAATGTTTATTTGTATGTGTGGAGAGATAACACAAACGAAAAAATCATAATTTGGAAAAATAAAAAAAAAAAATATGTATTGAATAAAAAATATTTGAAATACGCACATGTCACAATTGAACACTGTATGATAAACTAAAATAAAAAAAAAACTGAGTTACATGACTACAATTAAAAAATAAAAATTTAACAATAAAACAGTTTTTTGTGGCGTACATATAATGCCATGGAATTGAATAAAACATGAAAACACATAAATCCTTTACAAATGTTACCGGCTGATTCCGACAGATGTCGCTAAAAGTTTCAGACCAGGATTCCAAGTTTACGATCTGAATGTATCAAACTAAATAAACCAAAATTGGAACAATTAGTCGACTTAACGAAATAAATAATAGAGAAAACATAAAAAATAATTTCACTTTGTTACTTTTATTAAATTATACAGCTGCAGCAATTGCCTCGCAGCAATTTCCCTTAACAAACAACAATAATAAAAAAGAGAGGCAATTTTGTAACCAGAAAGTTAATTAATCCAGTTTTGGGACAACAAAGTAAATCGGAATGAAATGATTTTCAATACAGTCTGTTTTCGTATTAAAGACAGAAAATGGAAATTGGCTAATTGATTACCCGTTTACAAAACAGAAAAGTAAACTGATTTTTAATATTAAATAGCACTAAAACGTTCAATTTATGGGGCTATACACAAATTCTAACTTTAATAAACTTTATTAAGATAATAACTATTATTTCATAAAAATAGGTGCTATAATAAGTTTATATTATTGAAAGCGAAAATTTTATGAAAACATTAATGCATTTAATTTATTTTAAGTTAATAGTTTTAATTGAATTGCCATTTTATTATCCTTATTGTTGTTTAGAAACGCAATGACACAAATCATTAACAACGTTTAATTTTTTGATAAGTAATCTCATACATGTATCTAATTTTTATTAACTTAATTGTTTTTCATTTTATTTAAATTTATTAAACGTGTATTTTTAATATATTTTTATTAAATCATATTCATAATAAAATCATTTTTCCATTCTAATTTGTATATTTGTTATATTTCTCAGTAATATTTTTTCTTTCTTTAATTTATATTTTGAAATCTGTTTTTATTATATTATATTATTATTATTCCACCTTTTCGCTTTGAAATACTGTCTGGTCATCTCAATCGCTTAAAGTCAAGAAACCAGTTTTCAATATCGGGTAAACTTGAACATAAAGTTAATTTACGAGGTAAGGAATGAGTTCAAATGAACGTCACTGAATATGTTGAAGCTGCAAAAAAGTAGTTTTAGAAACATTTAAATTGTAAATCGCCATAAATATATAGGTTGTGCGATTTTTAATTTTTTTTAATTACCTAAAATTGAAAAATATATATTTTATGCATTACTTTACATAAGTAATGGAGAATTTCAGAAAAAAATATATTTTAAATCTCTTAAAATTTCAAAGCTTTTGTTTTACTTAATGAAACTTATGAAGACCATACCAAATTTAAACTTGTAAATCGGCATAAGTATGAAAGTTTTTGAGTTTGAGTTTTTTGATCACCTACATAATTTTCTAGAAATGAAAAAATATTTTAGATAGACATTTTCAGTCTGCAAATATTAAAGTCTTCAGAGAAAAAATATGTAATGTTGCTGACCTGCAGATCCAAAACTTTTAAAGTTTTTATTTAGAACGTAAAAGTGCAGAAATATCTTTACTAAACAAAAGGCTTATTCATTTTCTCACTTTCAGCCAGTTTTCCATGTAAAAAACTTGGAGAAGTGAAACGTGAAGAATGTTTCGTGCATTGTAATATTCGAAGATAAAACTTACATGTAACAAAAATAATATCCATTGTGAAATAATCCCTTAAACTAAAACAGCACAGCAATCACATAAAACTGATCAACATCACACCAAAAACTCAAAAATAATGTGTTATGTACAAAACTCCGTGAAATAGTTACAGAATGGAACGATCACAACACTCAATGAACAAAATTATCCACTGTAATAATCCACATGTCAGAGCACTAAAGGTACAAATCTGGCGTGTGTGAGGGTCCGCGCGGCACCATCTAGAGAACGTGGAGCGGGCGGCTGTGGACCAGCGGAGATTCTCCGGGTGTCGCGTCTACTGGCATCCCTCGGATCAATCGCGTCGTCCGCTCTGGAGCTTGGGGGCCGCACGTGATGTCGCACTCGAGCTCGGCGTCGCACTGGAACGCTTCACGTGCGGACGCTATGCGGCAAGCGGCGAACCAGGCCGAATCGGGGCTCGGGCGTCCAGCACCTGTTAGTTGTCTTGGTGCGCCGTGGAAAACTGGTAGGTGAATTCGTGGAGAGTGGCAGAGTGGAGAGAAAAAAAATAGAGGGAAAAGGCCGGATCGGCGAGTCGGAGTGAATTGTCGGCGGGATGCCGCTTGTATTCGATGCGCGGGGTTAATTGACGGTCACCTGTTCCGGGGCACCGTGGGCAGGTACCGTCGCAAGGTGCTCGATGGAGGGTGACAAGGTGGTTTTACAGGTGGATTCGGGGGTCCATTAAGTTTTTATACCACCAACATACAAGATGCTTTCCAAGGAGTTTTCAAAATGTGTGACTCATCTCATCTGTCCGCCTCTTGATAGAAATAATCAAGACTAGAAGAATTTACAGTTATACCATAATTTGTGTAAAACATTCTTATAGTTCAGGAAAAGTAATTTAATGCAATCTCTTGATGTCAAGTCTATTTTATTTCATATCATCAGGACTAAAATATTGTATGTAGTTAGACCAATAAATTATAAATTGATCAATTTGTTATTCAAACTGTATACATACATAAATACAGTTAAAATTATAATATTATACAGTTTCAAATGGATAACTTATTTTGTAATAGAGGGCATTTTAAACTATAAATATAAATTTCATGGGTGGAAAGACGAATTAATGGAAGATTTAATCTTAGTTCTATTGTAAAGCACAGAGGAGGAGGCATTATAGTTTGTTATTGTTTTTAAGGTTTTGGCATGGGTCCTTTGATAAAGGTAAAGGGAATAATGGATCGTTTTCTCTAACGGGACATTTTAGAATATCATATTCTACCATTTGCTAAAGACAACATGAGATTAACATGGACTTTCCAACATGACAATGACTCGTACAAGTGCAGATCAAATTTAATTAAATATTAGTTAAGGACTAACATGAAATGTTTAAACTATCACAAAGGACCTTTTAAAACAAAAGGAAACCTTCCACATCAATTTAAAAAAAATTAGTAAATGATAAATTATTATCAAGAAGTGTGGAGAAGTAATAAGAAAGTCAACTTTTACAAATAATAGATTGTAAATTGAATACATTATACATAATTCTGTTAAAATCACTTTAAGAGTGGATAGTGTTATTAATAAACATTGTGTATCAGTTAAAATTAACTTTTAAAAGATATAATGACATTAATGATTTTAGTCTTATTGGCACTAAGAATGAACCTATTTGTCAAATCTAATAGATTCAGTAATTCTGAGATATTTCTGACGTTTTATTATATGGTTTAATTGACTAAAACGAATAATATGCAATACTTTTTGGTGAAATTTTGTAACCACCCCTCTAAAGAAGAGATAATTTTTTCTTATCACCTTTAATTCGTCAAATTTTATGGATAACCAATGACAATTTGAATCATCAAAAAATACATTCACCATACTTTAAAAATGTATGACGATATTAATGGACCTAGTGAAATAGTTAAAAATGAAAGTGTAGTCTTATTGGCACTAAGAATAAACCTGTTTGTTAAATCTAATAGTTTCAGTCATTCTGAGATATTTCTGACATTTTATTATATGGTTTAATTGACTAAAACGAATAATATGCAATAGTTTTTGGTGAAATTTTGTAACTACCCTTCTGAAGAGGAGATAATTTTTTCTTATCACCTTTAATTTGTCAAATTTTATGAATAACCAATAATAATTTGAATAACCAAAAAAATACATTTTGTTAAACTAACTTTAAAAATGTATGGCGACATTAATGGACCTAGTGTATCAGTTAAAAATGAACGTGTAGTCTTACTGGCACTAAGAATAAACCTGTTTGTCAAATCTAATAGATTCAGTCATTCTGAAATATTTCTGACATTTTATTATATGGTTTAATTGACCAAAACGAATAATATGCAATAGTTTTTGGTAAAATTTCGTAACCACCCTTCTGAAGAGGAGATATTTTTTTCTTATCACTTAAACTAACTTTAATGAACCTAGTGTATCACTAAAAAGTAATAATATTGTCTGATTGTCACTAAGAATAAACCTCTTTGTGAAATCTAATACATTTAATCATTCTGAAATATTTTATCATATGATTTAATTGATCAAAACGAATAATATGTAATAGTTTTGGTGAAATTTTGTAACTAACCTTGTGAAGAGTGAATAATTCTTTCTTAAACCCTTTAATTCGTCAACCTTTATGAATAACTGATAATAAATTAAATAATTCAAATACATTTTTGTTAAACTAACTTTAAAAATGTATGGTGACATTAATGAACCTAGTGTATCACCTATTGTCACTAAGAATGAACCTGCTTGTGAAGTCTCATACGTTCAATCATTCTAAGATATTCCTGACATTTTACTATAAATAGTTTAATTGATCAGAACAAATATTATGCAATAGTTTTTGGTGAAATTTTGCAACCACCCTTCTGAAGAGTATATAATTTTTTCTTATCACCTTTAATTCATCAACTTTTATGAATAAACCATAAATTGAATAAGCAAAATACACTTTTCTTAACTAACTTTAAAAATGTACGATGACATTAATGGACCAAGTGGGCCCACATTCTTAGATATTGATGACATTTTATTATGCGGTTTAATTGATCAGAATCAATAATATGCACTAGTTATGATAAAATTTTGTAACCACCCTTCTGAAAAGGAGATAATTCTTTCTTGTCACCTTTAAATTGCCAAGTTTTATGAATAACCGATAACAAATTGAATAATTCGAATTTATTCTTGTTAAACTAACATTAAAGAACAAAATGTATCAGTTATAAATGAAATTGTGGTCTTATTGGCACTAAGAATGAACCTGTTTGTGAAATCTAGTATGTTCAGTCATTCAGAGACATATTTAACATTTTATTTCCTGGTTTCCTTAACTAGAAGGAATAAATAACACTTTGAAGTGTAAAAATGTTACAATGACTCTTTGCTGGGTTTTGTTTTCTATCTTTTGAAATATAATGTTAAACTAACATGGCAGTGTATGTAACTGCTCATATGAACAATAATGTATTTATACCTATATATAATTATATGGTATAGACGCATCCATTTCGGTTGGCAAAGTGGGTAATAAAATGAACAATAAGAAGAGAGAGAGAGATATCTAATTCATTTACACTAATGGGAAACAATGAGAATGAGTGAGTAAGACATCATCGCTCATTGTTCAGTTTATTCGACATACGAAATCGACCAGACTATAATTTGCTGCATACTTAAATAACGTGCGATTTTTTAAAAAAAAAAACCAAAATGAATTTCATAAATTTATAATTATAATTACGTGTCCCAATTTTTTAACCGACTATCCTTGACGCCCAACCCTTCCAACAATAACAGCTTCAATTAAAGAGATTAAATTCGGGCTTTAGCAACAAAAAAAGACAACAAAGAAAAGACGCCAGAAACAATTTATATTATAAATCGTCGCATAGTCGAAACTCTAATCACATCTGTCACCGATAACTTGTTCGTTTTGTTGTTTCCTTCGTCACTCTCTTCAGCGCACATATGTCGCCTTCTACGTTCATTGGTCGATCTGACCATTAAACAAAGATGAATGAAATTAATTACCGTCCGCTTTTTTTTACACCGGCGGATATGGACGCTGAAACTGGTTTTATTATAATAATGTATTCCTGTTTAATAATTTACCTCCTCCGCGATATTTTAATTATCGATCATTAACCGTCAGATCAAGAAGAATAGAAAGGAGCTGAAAGCGCGTTATGAATAACAATCCGTTTTGCCGACATGGGCGTAGAAGTAACTATTTGTGTTACGATTTAGTTAATAATGGTAATAATAAACTTTGCAATGCTGATACAGGTACTTGATTCGCAGACGTGTAACGGTGAGAGGAGGATATGAAAAATTATACGTATAATTATTCATAATTTAAATTAATTGAAATTTCCAAAATTGTTGGTTGGATTGGAACTAATTTCACGTCGTGGGCACCATTAGCACGTAGGTTTTTATGTTTTTCTTTGCTTCAACAAGTAAAAGAAAGTGAATCTGGTGCTGGGACAGATTGATGAACTCGCTGCTTAAAAAAAACTTAATAAATTGAAAACTACATTTCACAATTTATCATTTTAATTACACTGTGACACTTTTTTTACGTGAAGTATTTAATTTCGAAACGAAAATTCGTCTGGGCGCTCTTAATATTGTTTGCTCCGATAAATGGTTAATCCGCTATTTCATTACCGTTTTGTTTGTTTGGAATCTTGGCAGACACTTTTTACGATTATTGAGTTTACAGACAGCGTGTACTTTTTCTGAATTTTTATTAAAATTCAACCAGGGATTCGTTATTACCGCCTTTTTTTTTGTTCTTTTACCGTGTTTATCGAAAAAATATAAATATGTTTTCTACAAAAATTCACTGTTTGGTTTGGTGGTTTACCTCATTTCGTTCATAATTGTTTCCTTTTTTGGCGTCTAGAAAGTTTGGGGCATGACTTAAAATTTTATGAGTTCGGTAGCAGAGTAGTATACATGATTTGAATGTTTAATATTTATGTAGTTTACTATGTAAAAATATGTATTTTAATATAATTTAATAAAATCGTTTGTAGTTTACTTAATACCACTTTATTTACATTTTATAGAGTTTCAGTTAACTTAAAGATGGCTATTTTAAAATTATAAATAAAAATATTTAAGTATAATTTTAAGTAATAATAATAAATTATCATGAAATTAAATTAAATAATATATACAATAAAATAATCACAAAATTTGTATTTTTTCCCCGATTTTAACACAATTTTTTGCGACTGTTAATTTTTTCCCAATGTAAATGAATTTGCAGTTCTTAAATTCTAAAACTTAAGATGCAAGAGAAAAAAAATAATTCTATGATATATATAAGACAAAATAATTACCACAAATACTCACTATTAAATCATCAAATTAATAATAAATTCGTACCGTACACAGATCTTAATTTAAAAAGTTTTGTTTGAGTTTATTTATTTATTCAGTAAATTATTAGAGATTACTGAATGTGTACCTCATTTTAGACCCAAAGGGGTGTGGTAATTTAATTTAAGCAATTCATTATTTATAAAATTGCATATATTATTATACTTTAAAATAATAATAATTTATTAGATTGAAGAAAAAAGAAATAATAAAATAAAACATAAAAAATAAATAAATGTAGTAGTTTATGTTTTCCAATGCGATATAGACAATAAAATATTATTTAAGCATGATTATTTAAATATGATTGGATATTGGATTCAGTAGTCACTAATAAACTCAATAAATTCATTAAATAAATTCATGTAGTACACAGAACTTGCCATTTTAACTTTTTTAATAAATGTGTAAATGGTGGTTTATGCTGTAAATAATATATATTTTAAAAAAACATTGAATAGTACTCTCAATATCTTCTTTTTCTTTAAAGTTTTTTAATAACTTAATGTTCACAATTATTATTACTTGTGTAAATGGTGGTTTATGCTGTAAATAATATATATTTTAAAAAATCATTGAATAATACTCTCAATATCTTCTTTTTTTTAAGTTTTTTAATAACTTAATGTTCACCATTATAGAGTTGTAACTAAAACTATTTTTAGTTACAACTCTATTCTAAATTATAATTATAAATTAATATGTAATAAAAATATAAAAAATAATACTAATAAAATGTAATAGTCACACATTTTATAATATTTTCCAGTGATAAATGAAAGTGAAGTTCTTAAAATTTGATACTAATATAGGATAATTTTGTGAAACATATTTATTCAATATGAGTGATATTCAGCAGTCTCTAATAATTTACTAATATATAAAATCATCCTTTATACAGAACCCCCTTTTTAAATTCAGGGACGTATGTAGTGGCTGATAATGCAAATAAAATAAATAAGTAATAATTAATATGAAACAAAATATAGAAAAAAATAAATAATAAAATATACATATTGAACAAAAAACTGAAAAGTAGTAGTGATAGATTATTGATGTTTTTCAATCGTAAGTTCTCAAAATTGAATATTTCACTCTAGTCTTAATTCTCTAATTAAATTCGTTCTCTATACAGACCCTCCTTTCAGGTAATTATGTGGTACTTCTAATATAAATAATATATACTTTAATATATTTTAATAACAGGCTCAACGTAATTTCCTTTAGAAATTAAGTTTTGTTTTTGTTTCTTAACTTTAATATGACAATTATAAAATTAAAAATAAAAAAATATTTTAATTACTAATAGGAATAATTATAAGTTAGTTTGAAATGAAATACAAAACAATGAAATAATAAAATAAGTATATAGAAAAATAAATAAATAAATATTTCCTTTGTAAGTGAATTTGCAACTCACAAAATTTGATAAAATCTCTGAGAGACGAGAAAAAATCAATTTTATACACAAAACAACATAATTTAAAAATGTATGATATGATATTCACTAATCAATAGTAATTCACTAAATAATAAATTCCGGTTGTATACAGACCTTCCCTTTAAATTCCGTTCTTTTTTAAATTATTAGGATATTAAAATATTTTTGATATGTCATGCATGGTCGAACACTTATAATAACTTGAAATTGAGACTGAGTCTGAAGGAATTTGAGTTCAAAAATTTTATCACCACTCGACCCATTTTTTCAAACGGAATTTCCTGTGAAAGGTGTAAGGTGTCTGCAGCGGATACCACATGTTTTAAAAAGGTAAAGGGATGGCACTATTTAATTGAAAAACATATTTTGTATATAAATAATATAATAATATAAATAATACGTAATACAATACGTTTGTTATAATATTTAAACATACATATATCACTGTTTTCAGCACCATTACACGTTGTCATGTTATTTTTACCGCGCCAACACATAGATAACCAGATAACATTACGCCGCCACGCTCGACGAAATAAAATTAACATTTAAGAGGCATGTGATTATCCCAAATAACCAGTAACATCGCAAGACCAGTTGGAAGCCACAAAAAACCACCACCGTCCATTGAAATATCTGGAAAATTATCGTCTATAACAATTTAAACAAACATTCCGATGCACTACGGTCCATTCTCACACCGAAAACGGTTCACCTGTTTTACAGGCATCCGTATCATGGATGCTGCACTACCTGCCGGTCTATTAATGCCCTCCGCCCGTCGCAACCAGATTAAAAATATGGGTTAGAGGGTTAATTCTCACACTAACAAAAAAATGCGGCGTTCGACGGATTCAATTGGGTTCAAGATATTTTTGGAGTGGTCGACGAGATAAAAAGGGATTCTTTTGTGTCGCAGTCCGACCGATTTCGTTGTAAATCCCGTTGCAAGTGCAACCGTAAAAATGTGACGTCCGTTCACACGCACAACACCGATTTTAATTAAAATCGAAATTGTGTTATGCGCAATAAGGCGAAAATCTACTTTGCTAATTACGAAGGACACCGAGATTCGAACCGACAAAAAGAAAAACTTAATGAATCGAAATTAATTATCGCCCGGCCGGAATTTAATTTCAATTTGTATGGTTTTTAAAGCAACACCGCCACCAACAAATGTCGATTAATTGTATGTTTGGGATCACATTGTTCTCTTGGGGGGTTACTGCATTATTAATAACCGAATTCGCCATTGTTTTATTCGATATTGGGACGCTCACTCCTGGTCGGAGCTTATAAACAAAAGACGATTGTTTGTAATCGTAATTTCTGCGTTGCTACATATAGGGAATGTTTAATGTTAATCGCCGAATGATATGCATAAATGCACTCGTTTCTATTACTGCACATTGATACATTCAAAATTTATGTTCCTACACTAAAAAGATTTTAATACGGTAATTATTTTATGCAGAAATTTTAAACTGTATTTTTATTTACGAATAAAATGCATATTTAAATAAAATTATGGCAGTCTTAAATTATAACACATAAATTTTTAACCGTTGGCAATTTAGCTCGAGTTTTGTAAAGAGGTTAACATAAAATATAATAAAGCAATTGCTTTATTTTATTCTTAAATTAGTTTCAATTTATTCTTTGTTGAGAGTTTTAAGAAATCGTATTGTGATAATGAGGTCTATAAAATTAATTTTATAATGAATTGTGACTTATTGAAATAATATGGCAACAGCGCATTAATCCTCTAAATCAAAAATAATAAAAGTCATTGTCAAACTTTGTTAATAAGTGGTTGCTGGGCAACAAACAAATCACTGGGAGTCTTCTACGAAATTATGTGACAATTTTTACTAGGAGAGAATTTTATGAGGGTCTTATAACGACGTATTACGGGTCAGAAAACTCAGGTGAGTTTACGTGGGAGTTGCAGAATGAGAGATTTTTGACATTGATATTGATATTAATAATATCAGTATTTTAACAACATTTTTATACTTATGTATTATTAATTCTATTGAGAGTAAATAAAGTAATATCATTTTAAAAATATATAAGTGATGTATAAAATAAATTAGTTTTATACTAACTCTAAAAAAATCGCAACACTCATTCAGAGTTTTTCATAAAATTTGCTATACAAATAGATTTATATTGAAATAGGAAATAATTAAAATCATTTTTTTTGTTCTTTTTTATTCATATCTTTAAGGTATTTCAAACAAGCGTGTACTTAGTTTTTATCACAATTTGTTTTATTTAGTAGTAATTTAGAAATAAATTAAGCCAATAAAGTGAGTTTGATAGAGATTGAATAATGGGCCTGGATGAAGCAGAAATTTCGTTTCGAGAAATAGCATGGCATTAAAACAGAAATGTGAGTATTGTAATACGATGTTGGCAGTTATGGAGTGATAAGGGCAGAAGAGGTAGAGCAAGTGGTTCCAGAAGACTCAACGCTACCACAGAGCTACAATCGTCTTAGATTACTAAATTACAGGATGAGTTCAACGCAAGTCATATTCATAATAGAATGGGTTTAATGTTAAGGGATGCTATTGCTTATGGTAGCAGGTCATCATCAGGTTTAGTGGCGATTTGGCGTCCCAGCGATGTGAGTCTTATTTTCATCCCTACATATGAAGAATGTGGGACTAATTTTTTTCAAGTATAATGAAGTTAATGAACTAAGACGTCGGATTTAGTTCGTGTGGGAAGACATATCAGAAGAAAATGTCGATATCTCATTAGATCGATGCCACGACGCATCAATGAGTGTCTTAATCAAATATTCCACCCATTATTACCTTCTGACAAGTTATGCTTTAATCAACTATTATTCTGGTATAGTTAATATTTTTCTAAAAAAATTTGGAATAAATCAATTATATCTAGATGTTGCATTTTTTTGCATGCTGTATAAATTAGTTTGCTGTGGATTTGGATTTTATAATCCAAAAATGTGATGAAATAATTATGTTCTTTGTTAAGTTTGAAAAAAATGATATGATTATGTTCAACGTAATAACAGAAGAATTGCGAGGTGTTATTGGGGTAATTTTAATTGATCCTTTTAGTGACCCCATTACGTAATTATATAAAGGACAGTTTATTAAATTATTTAGGATGTCGAACGATATTACTCTCAATACTAAAAAACCGTCAATCCATTTATGAATCCTCAATCCATATGTTAATATCCCTGTAAATTATATTTAATTTTATGCTTTACTTGTTAATATATAAGTTATAAATACTTGTCAATTTGTGTTTAAATATATAGAATACATTCGTTTGTAACCCTCAACAAAGTCTTAGTAACTGCCTCCAAGAAGTTAATCAAATAATAAAATAACAAATATAGCATATGGTTAAGTAGCCATTACAGTACTTCAAAGAAACTACTTTAAATTTTCAGTTGCAGGAAATAGTATGCGAGCTTTGGATAATCGTTAAGATAATAAATGTATCACGGATATGAGCATTCCAACGATTTCAAAGAGAAAAAAAATGCCGACAAATGAAATTAAAAAATTTGACCCTTAGAACTCCTTTTACAATAAGAGGAATAGGAATCCATAGGGAAAAATTAATATTTACGTTTTTATAAAAAAAAAATACATAATTTTATGAGTACTTATACAATTTGTTTAAACAAAACAACATTTTTATTATTAATTATATGACACCAAAATATCATTAAAAATCAAATGTTAATCTTTATACAGTAGTGATCATTATTCCAACATAATATACCTTTATTTAATGTGAGCTATTAAAATAATATTAATTTACTATTATTTTATATTATTCTTATTCTATAAAATGTCACATATATTTGTCTCAATTGAGCTGGATATAAATGTAGCAATTAATTTTGAAAGGGTTTTTAATTTTAAGTTATTTAATTTAACATTAACACTTTGTATAATATCCTTTTTGTTTTATAATTTTAGCCCATTAGGCTTATTGAATTGCTGATGATTTCATTTAAATTTGTGAAATTTTTATGTCTAATTTGGTTAAAAACGTGTTTCCCAATGATTTCTAATAGATTGACGTCTGGGAGATTGGGATAATTCTTTTAACCAATCAGTCACAATTTTGAATTTGTGTTTAGATCATTTTCATGTTAAAATACATTTATTAAAAGCAAAAACATGGAAGCAAATTGTTTAATGTATACCAGTACATAAATAAGTCTAAGGGGGATTACACCTGAATAATTGAAGCATTCCTATATCATAATTGAATTGCCACCATGTTTCACTGGGGATATAACAAACTTTTTGTGTGGTTTTTTTCCTGTAGGATGTTTAATATAAGTAAAATCATCACTTTTTATATATTAAATTTAGACTTGTCACTAAAAATTACTCGTTCTCATCGCTCTGTGGATCAATGAATGTGATCCTATGCATTTTTTAGTAAGTAAGATTTGTAGGTTTGGATTCAGACAAACCCCCATCCATTAACGATCTCCTCACAGTCCTTGAACTAATTTCAGTATGTCTCGTTTTCTCCAGATTGGTTTTAATTTCAGTTAACGATAAGATTGGATTGTTTTTTGACAGTCGAAATATCCAGTTATCTATTTTCTTTCAAGTTTTTCAAACTCAATTGACCAATTACTCTAATTTTTTAATAATAGGGAAAACTATTATATAATTTTAGCAAAATTCCGCTAGTTAACAATTTATTTAAATTCAGAGATAGAAATCAATTATTATTACTCGCTTTTGTGGTAAACCCCACAATCATTGATAATTTATCAATAAAAGTGGGAGTAGCTGAAATGTTATGACAGAATCATAACAGACTCATGGGATCAGCGAGATTTAAATATAAAACAGACGAAGCAGGGGGCTGAAAATCACTCAGTATAGCTTACAGTTTGTCAGAGCCGTAACTGGAAAATGTTACAACTTAATATTGGTAAAATACTGACTAAAATAATTTATGAAGTTTTATAAAATTTGCATTAATTTAAATAAAAAAACTTGTACGGAAATAATAAATCAGTGTATTAGTAACGTATATTCAGAATATTCGATTGAAAGACCATGTTTGGAGGAACAAACGACTTTACTAAAAAAATTTAAATTGAAAATTAACCAGGCACGATTAATTGATTTCAGTTAACAGCCGATACAAATTGGGCCAGTTACTCACTGTGATCCAACCGAACGTTGCATAGCGGGAGACTATCAAAATATTATATTACACATTGAGTTTAGAGCTTGCACATGTTGATGACATGTTACCAGAATGTCACGACCTCCACATTCAGATGACGCCCGAAAAAAAACCTAAATTCGCGTGAGCTGTGAGGCTGACAATAAAAAAAAATAACGCGCCGAATTCAAGCCATAATTCTTTTGTCCGTTCTGGCCGCCAGTTTTTTTTAAATCGCTGCCGCGTTTTTGTTTCATTAACTTCATTTCAATATTAATTGCACGGTTTAGTTGGTGGAAAATTTCTTTGGCACCGAAATACTTTGTTTTTTTTTTATTCTTTAAATTATATGCACCATTTATAACTTTTAATTTCATTCTAATTTGGGGCGGAGGGATTAATTAATTATTAATTGGGTTAATTATATTCGGAAGCAGTACTTACAAAACATAAACTTCTAACTTTGAGTAATTTTTATGCCCGGTTTATTATTTAAGTTTATATAAAACACAAAGTTTTCTTTAAAAATTTTTTTATGGCTGAAACGTTTTTTAAATTATTAATTACGTATGTTTTATGGATTATAACTGATCGAAAATAACTTCCTGATGTATCGTATCTCTACTCATAAATATAACACAAATCCAGTTTTAGCCGATAAGAAACCCGCATGATCATACTTACAAAAATGGATTAAGACAATCTTCCTTAAATGGCAATTTTAATTAGCATTAAAGTGATATAAACATTACAAACGACTTTCCTGTCCGACTCCGCTGAAAAGATTGAATTACAGGTATGAAAAATTGCCTTCACTTAATAGCTGTAGCCTTAAAAATAAGAATATTATAGAAACGGATTTTTAATTTATGCTCTTCATCCAAACATCTTTGTCAGCCCATAAGATTAGAGTGTAGTCTGTCGTTAAGTTCTACGATATTTACCAAAACAATCATTCGTTGGTATAATTTATTACGAAAATTAACGTAGCAGATTAATTGAGACATATATTAAGGCCATGTTAAAATACTTTTAGAAAAATAGTTTTTTCTTAACAATATGAGAGACAGATGTGTGCTCATTTAATGAAGGTTTGGATTAACTTAGAATGATTTCACATCTACATGGCTGTTTTGAACGGGAGTGGTTGTTTTGTGGCATATGGAGTATAGTTTTTTAATAAATTGTTAAGAAAACATATGAACATTTCAAATTATTGCACGATTTCATAACTATAATACATTTGTTACTATGAGAAATTGAATCTAAAAATAATAATGAACACTTTTACAATTTAATAATATAGAGGGATGTCTTACGAACATGTTGAGACTATAAACATTAAGCATCAGGCATTCTATAAATAATCATTTAACTGAAAAAGTATATGTTTTAAATTGAATTTGATTTTGATACATTCAATTTTATAATGGAATATTATAGTATAAAATTATGTCAGTTGTCTGTACTGACAAAAGTGTATCTGTGAGTTCCTTTGTACTTCTTCTATGTACTCAAATTGACATATAACTATCCTGCCATAGTCATCTAGCATGATATCTTAGGTCTCTATAGATTTTCAATTAAATTTTTGGGAAAATGTCCACCTTGATCATCCAAATCTAATTTTCCTCGTATTTAAATTTGTACTTTTATGGACATAGTGATATTGTTTTCAGTAATTTTTTTTAACCATTAGGCAATTTTTTCTGTTTTTAGAATTTTTTGATATTTTCAGTGATTTTTTTAGTAATTCCTGTAATGTTTAGTGATTTCTTTATTTTAGTTATTTTTTTACTTTTTAATTATTTTTGGTGTTTTAATAATTTTTAGTTTTTTCTGTTTTTAGTAATTTTTTTTTTTTTTTTTTAAATCCTTAGTGATTTTTTGAGTGTTAGTAATTCCTTTCTTTTTTCTAGTGATTATATGTTTTAAGTTAATTTTTTTACAGATTTTTAGGGTACTTAATAATTTATTTTTTTTTTAAATTCTTAGTGAGTTTTAGCAATTTTTTATTTTCCAGTGTTTATCTGTTTTTAGATAAGTTTTTTTACAGATTTTTTTTGTTAGTAATTTTTTAATTTTTAAACATTTTTTAGGTTTTTAGAAATATTTTGTTTTTGTAGTTTTTTCTGTTTTTAGAAATTTTTTGAGTTTCAGGATTTTTTTAATTTTCTAATGATTATGTGTTTTTAGTTATTTTTTTAATTTTTAGTGAGTTTTTATTTATTTTAGTGACATTTACCACAGTAATCTTAAAATTAAATAAAATGTCTTTAATTTCATAGAAAATAAGCTAGACTTTGAGAATACAAGATAACTCAAATAACTTTGCATACCACGGTAAAAGCTCCATTCACTGATTTTATTCTTGCTAACCAAATTGAACTTGTATATTATTTCAAGAGTCAAAAATCAGATTTTTATGGATTATACAATATATAGAATAAGTTAATCAACATAGTATATAAATTTAATTTAAAGGAAATGCAGTGTGACAAATATTAACTAAACTAAATAATTAAAAACTTAAACTAGCCGTATAACTTCCAATAGAATGCTTACCGAAGTGAATACTTTCCGTCTACCACATAACACAGATATCTGTAAAATGCATGAAACTATGGTAATTGTCCCGAAACGTAGTAAATCTGAGTCCGATGCAGCCGTGACATCTTTCTGGTGCAAAACTTTTTGATTGGAGACCTCGCATTTGCTAACAATGGATACACCACAGAAACTTACTTGGAAACTTCGCACAGTCATTAAAATTTTCATTCTCATCCTGTATCGCGCAAACTTCGAAATGCTGGAGAGCTGAAAATTAAACGAAATAGAAGAAATCGTCTGAACGCAACAGCCGCATATGTAATGAAGTTGCACGGGCCAAGTGAAAAAGTTTATAAACCTTTTCTTATCATTTTTAAATCTCAGCATCTTAAAATATGTCGGAAGTAGGAAAATTATTAATTTACGTCGAATTAATCAACAATTTATAATTTTGTTGTTTTCTGCCGCAGCCCGAAGTATTTTTATCCGAATGTTCGCCCATCACTTAAAATTAGGCCGTAAAATGCCGAACACACTTTCCGGCTAATCCTTCACTCTCTCCAAGGGATAAGGACGAGGCGAAAGTAATCAGTCTAAAAAACGGCGCTTAAATATTGATGAAAACACTTTCTTTGTAGTAATTAATTCTTGATTAGAGGGGCCTTGCTCAGGGATCCCGGGTAAATCCAACGAAGACAGTCAATTAAACTCTTATCAGATATATCAATTAAAATTCACCCATTGTCTGCAGTCATGGAAAGAACGAACTGCCATAAAAAGAACATAAAAAGGGAAAACCGAAAATTTACGAAGTCCGATGCAATAACCAGGGGTTACATAAACTATTCCTTGTGTGATGGAATAGTTATCAAGATCTTTCCGGGGACTAATTATATTGCTTTCCAATTTCGTTATAAATCAGACGGGAGTTTGTCCCACTTTCGGCGCTTGTCTCTCGATAACATCTAAAACTCTTTAAAAGAAAATATTCTGGGGTCTATAAAATATTATTTATTGCAGGACCAGTGTTTTATTGTAATGGGATTATTTTAATGAAGGACTTATTTAATTTTGGTGGTATAGTTTGACCCAAATAATCGTTTATATGAACATAAAAGTTTTGGGCCCTTTACACTTTAAAAATTATATTACATCTGTGTTTATAAGTATTTTGATCACACGTCGACATTGGATTTCATATTTATTAAACTGATTTTGGTTTCCGGATTTTGTTGCAGCGTTTTATGTCGAAAGTTAAGTTTTTACTCCCTTATTACGTGTATGTTCCAGACAAATGACAACACATCATAAAAGTTGTAAGATATTCGAGTTAATCATGTTGGTAACATCCGTGCAGAGGCCAGGTTTACGGTCAATTCGACATTTCGACATGCCGGCATTCCGTATTTTTAGACTCCGAACGATTTTATTGGAATGTCGATTTTTATGGAATCCCGATGCCCGTCGACTACGTACACTTCGTTATCTTTCTTATAATAAGTGATGAATAAAAAGGAAATTGAAAACGTAAAAACTTTTCGTCGTATTTCTGTACATTGTTTCTTAATGTGGAGACGTTTTCTATTTCAATGCATTTTCACTCTTTATTATTATTTGGATTTCTTCGGCCAGTCACAGCGTTAATGACACAAAAAAGCTCCTTTGTTGAAAGTTACAAAACAATTTATTAATAGTAAACCATTATTTCGGCTCTAGCCAGATGAAGCAAACATCTAATCTCATTAAATTGAGATAAAAGTTCTGTAAAAGTAAGCCGTGAACTCACATTAAGGCTTGCTTGCTAAACGTCCAATTAGTGTAACTTTACAATTGTGTTGCCTCCATTGGGTCATTATAATTTTAAATATTTCCAACGTATTTTAAACTGTGTACTTTGGCAACTTCTATGCAGAACTGCGAATGCATATTCAGAGCTTCCTATTTTGTTGTGAACGTATACGTTAATCATTACTCCTTTCTGTTTCGCTATGCAAGCTTTCTTGTATTATATTTACTAAAAGGGAATAAATGCAAATTTTAATATTTAACTTTCGCCAAAGTTTTCATTAATAAATTCAAGTTCAGTTTTCTGGTTCCAGTCGTCACTCTTTGATAACAGTTTTATTAAACTTCTTATTCGAATCGTAATTTAAAAATATCATCTTACACCATATGGCTGGAAAAACTTTGTTTTAAACCTGCCTAATATAATTATAGGCAACAGCACCTATGGACGCATTTTTGTACCAAAAATAACATCTCAAAACATCCAACCCCATTACATTTGTGCTTTTTTATTTTTAATGCAACTATAAATCTAACCTGCCGCATGTTTATAGAAAAAATGCGGATCGCTTAAACAATATGAAAATAGATCAACACATGTGTCACTCAAATAGGCCAAACACTGGAGCCCATTTTATGTTTTCATCCGCCACGGGTGGTAAACAGGGTCGGAGCGGCACATTCCCCACATGCTAATTATCATAACAAATTAACAATACTCACATTCGAACATTTTATAATTTTACATCACCATAATATTTTTTGTTGTAGAATGATTAAGGAATGATAATCAAATTGGTTTGGAGCAGTTTGGGTCTATGTATATCACATATCATCGTTAACAGGGGTTTCATTCGTAGACACGTGGTAACATAAACTCAATTTTTTTGTGAAGTGTCATAAAATAAACAAGTTAACTTTATACGACTTTTAAAGATGTTCAAGGGAGGTTGGACCGCTCCTGCGTAGTTTACACTTTTTTATGAAGTGTAAATGTTTATACATATAAATGTGTGATGTAAAACAAAGATATAAAATAATAATGACAATTTAAATATTTATTTCTATTTATTTACATATACTGTCTTAAAGTCAACATTTATTAAAACAATAATTATATAATAATAAAAGATTATATTGAGTAAAGTTTAATCATTTAAAATTTAAGTCATAGATTACAATTTCAATTACAATTACAACATAGTTTACGCTCACAAAAAGTTGACAATTAAATGATGCCTATATACAGTAGTGGCCATTATAGCAACTTATTATTAGTATATTAGAATATGAGCAGTACCACTTAAATTAGTTGCCAGTACTTACGTAATTGGTCAATTTTATTCTTTAAAAAATTGTATACATTATATTTTTTCAATGAACAAAAGTATAGCAACTTTTCACTTTATGGTAATTCACTGCTCTTTGTGAAAAATCGATTATTTACTATTTACTATTATTCAGCATTACCAATATCTAGAAAAACAAAAAGGGATTGCTAAGAGTTTATGACTAAATATTATAATAAAATTTAAAGTTTAGATTTCTAATATTTAATTTTTTAAATTTAATATTTAAATTTTTAAAATTTAAAATTTAATTATTTAAAATTAAATTTTCAGTATTTAAAATTTAAAGATTTAAAATTTTAATTTTTAAAATTTAAAATTAAATTTTTAATATCTAAAATTTAAATATTCGAAATATAAAATATTAATACTTAAATTTTTAACATATAAAATTTTAATTTTTAATATTTAAATTTTTAAAATTTAAAATTTATTTATTTAATATTTAAATTCTCAATATTTAAAATTTAATTATTTAAAATTAAATTTTTAGTATTTAAAATTTAAATATTTAAATTTTTAAAGATTTAAAATTTTAATTTTTAATATTTAAATTTTTAAAATTTAATTTAAAATTTAAATTTTTATTTTTTAAAATTTAAAATTTAAAATTTTAAAATTTAAATTTGTTAATTTATTATTTAAATTTTAAAAATTTAAATTTTAAATATTAAATTTAAAAAATTTACATATGCAAAATTTAAATTTTAAATTTTAAAAATTAATCGTTCCCGTATTATTAAAAAAGTTAGAGAAACTGGTCAAGTGATGAAAAACCTTACTGTAAAATGTTGAATCAAACGATAACTGGATAATTCAATAATCTTATTGCCAATCAGAGAAAATTGGACTTGCCGAAATTAGTTCAAAGACTACGAAAAGATGCTTAGTGGATGGATGTTCGTTTGTCATCAGGCATACAAGAAAAATCCAGATTTTTACTCGGTCCAACATTGATTTGTTTAGGGACAAAACTAAACATAAAGTTTGTTATATCACATTGAAACATGGGGATGCTTCAATTCAATTGATGTAGCCCCTCTTAGATTGAAGGATATATTACAACAATATGCCTCAATATATTGCAGCAATAATGCTCTTAATAAAAGTGTTACAACATGAAACCGATTCCAAAAACAAATCCAAAATTGTGACGGATTAGTTAAGAGACCAAAGCATCGTTGTTTTATATTGCCCGTCTCAATCTCCAGACATCAACCCTATAGGAAACGTGGGGAACACGTTTATAACCAGATTCGACTTAAAAATTTTATAAATTTAAATCATCACAGCAATTCAAGAAACTTGACCGAATACAAAGTTGTATATTTGTGAATTGGTCGCGTCTGCGCCACGAAAATGGGCTAAAATTATAAAAGAAAAGATGTATTATACAAAGTGTTAATATTAAATTAAATAACAGAAATTTAATCATTAAAAATCCCTTTAATTATTATTTATTTCCAGCTCAATTCGTATCAATCGGCTTTGGATGGCCGTATAATAACAAAATCGAGACAATTAAGGAAAAAATGGGCAGATATGAACAGAATACACCTCCACAAAAAGCAGCAGTTATTTATACTGCTATACTTTGAAAACTAAAGATTTGAGAGCATTTTGAAAATAGGTAAAATTTTGCTAATGGTGTGGTTTAGTAGGAATCTTTAACGGTCTTGAAAGTAGAGGAATCACAGTGAAAAAAGATTTTGAAAATAACTAAATAATTGACTTCTTTCAAATTTCAAAAAAATCTGATTTAATCGAATCGTGCACAAATTTTCAAGATCATCTTTATATCATTTTATGGAATAGAAATATAATAGTTTTTATATCAAAATTAATATTAAATTATTTAATTAAAGAGTTATTAATAAAAGTGTTATGGCCAAAATATTTAACATTTTAAAAAGTTGCTATAATAATGTCCACTACTCTACTTAATAACATATTATATATTATAACATTAAAGTGAAAATGTAACTGTTAAAGTTTTATTTTTGATTTTATAAGATTATATGCAAATGTTTATATTATTCTTAAACTTTTTTATGTATCTATCGTTTTTAAACATTTAATCCACTATACAATTAAATGTGTAACAGAACCAAACATTAATTATACTATTTCTCATTATATTATTTTAATGGTTCACAAATCTAATTGAGTAAGGCAAACTAAATGGGAAATTCTATGTTCTCACATTACTGATAATTGCCCCACGGTTTGCTGAAGATTACGTATCATGTTGTTGTTTTTTTATATTTAATAACTAATTTTTATAAAATTATAAAGATTATCGTGCCGTAATAACGGATGCAATTAAAAAGTTTAATTTTTAAATTAAATCGTCAATGAAAAACCCACAATTGTACGCATTAAATGTCACGAGAGTTAATAAAATAAAAACGAAATGTAATTTCGCTTAATTCACATGAGGCATTATTTTTTATACAAACGAATAGTTCCGCTCGAGTTGCCAGCGAAATCTTACGTACGAAATTAAGTATAAACAGATAATTATAATTTTCTCGGTTGCTTTTTGCACCGCGTACAATTTAAACAACATGTCAACTACAGCAATTAATATAATTAGCATTGATTTTTCGGGTGAGGCTGTTGTAATAACAAGATTTGGATAAATTTAAAATAACAGAAATGCTCAGGGGAATAATTATTCGGTATTCTTTGGATTCTAATTTATGCTAATTAATGGTATGCACCTGATTTTACAGTCAATAGGCGTAGCCCAATTATATTCAAAATTCGGTGGACATACCTCAGGTGGTAGATCATAGGAGAACATGTTGTTTATGTTAAAATAACCAGATTACGGCCGAAAAGTTTTTAAATCACGTAAAAATTTAAATATAATTAATAAATAATAACACTTCTGTTCTTATTTTATGCAGTGGACGATAATGGATGGGATATCAACTAACAAATTACTGTTACATTTGTAGTAATTTAACAATTAGACTTAAATTTTTATAAAACATTGAACGGTAATTCAAATTAATTCAATTAAAAGGATTTTCACATCGCTGACGAAGACACAATAAAAACAATGTGTTTTTGAGGCCTCTATGGAAGGTAATAAGTGTCAATTAGCGAGTCCCAGCCATTGTGTCTGTGTTCCAGTTTTTTCGTCGATATTAAAAATTCATAAATAGCGTGCGAGCTGTTCTAGTTTTAAAATTTCATTTCGATGCTAATCAAATTAATTAAAAACTTTAATAACTAATTTATAGGTGTCACTCAGGGACAACGGTAGCTCAAATCGTTTTCAACGGGATGTAAATGTTAATATTAAAATCTGAAATTGTCACTAAGTCCTTGAGAACCTTTATTAAAAACTCGTGGGCGAAATTGAGAGGTACTTGAAATAATTGAAAATTTCATTAATTACCGGCCATGTAGTTCAAATTTAGTTAGTTAGTAACTAATATATATATATATAAATTAATTGTGACCACAAAGAATTAAAAGAAACCGGAATGATAATTTAATGCGTTTATCGTTGATTGAAAATTTAATAGTTTCCTGTTTGCAGACAAGTACATAAAATCTTTATAACGTTATTCTGTAGACGATCAACCTGTCGATAGTCTTCAGAAACTGGATTTTGAATAAAATACGCTTCGAAAGTCCAAGTTAAATAATCTTTAAGTTACGTCCGCAGGAAACATTATTTGTAATTTAATACTGTCAAATATTCATTAATTCAAAAACAAATGTAACCGAGTTGTCATTCATGAAAATACATCTTGATTTAATCTTTGACCAACATGAACAAATTTTGAAATTGTAAACTAGTTTTCTTAGATCATCAAAAGATAATCATTCCAAAATCATTAGTATGATGTTTGTTTAATAATATTATTACCATAATAATCAGCATCCCATTTGATGTTTGTGCTCAAGCAAACAGGAAAGAGAGATTTCCTCTTCCATATTGTATTAGCCTGCATCCTATGCTCATTACTTGCAAAAAACTGTTCCTGTCCTTATTGCCTTATGATGACAAGATTATGTTCTTGGGTAATTGATTTTATTGGCTAATTACAATGTTATTCTAGTTTCGTTGCGTATTAATGAATTGCGTAAAGTAGTTGGGCAACAAGAATATTATGGCAGTTCCGTTCCCACCCGGAATTTTTATTTTCCAACAGCTGGGCTTTTAAGTAATAGTATTTAGTTTAACAGTCTTATTTTTAACTAGCCTTGTCAACAGGAAATTATTTAAAAACATCAAAAGAATTTAAGTCAACTGAACAAAAGGAAATTGTACGAATCAGTGATGGAAATGTCAATAATCTTTGAGGCCAAACAAATACTTAATTAAATACCCCTCGCTTTTTACTTATTTGATTAATGACGACAACTTTCTTGTCATTTCCAAACTGATACAATGAAGGATCAGCTGAAACACCATAACTGACCTAAGACAAAGCGATGGTCATTAAGCGGCGGTGAAATTCGCCACCAGTGAAACGTTTAGGTTACGCAATAGTAAACAAAATTTGAAGAATGAATGGATGCTTAGGCAGCTGATGGTATCTCGAACAAAAGGAGCACGATCTTCTTGAAGCACGTAACCGATGGTCGAACGGGTACGAGGAGTGAGCGGCTCTGAAACGGCTTTCCCGTAAAAATCACACGGAGAAACCAGTTTTCATGTGGCATAGGAGCAAAGTAAACTGAACGGTCAGATTAACATAATACTAGTAGAATTCAGTGGCGGACGAACATCGCTGATTGACAGGAAATTGAAAGAGTTTCGCGCGGCGGTTAAATTGATTATACCTTTTTTTGGTATTGTCTTCGTTTATGGTTCGACGATTTGTTTTCTAACTGTTTTACAATGGACGACTTTAAACGAACAATTGGAATTTTTATATTTCAATTCGGTTTTGATTTAATTTGGTCCACGTCAAGAAATGCTACAAGAAACTTACGGAATCAAAATGTAATCCAATTGTGATAAAAAATAAAATTCAAAACAGTACTGAGAATTTTTTTTAATTTAAAAATTTATGTTATTATTATCAGAAAATGAACATATATTTGAAACAAACGAAATTCACTTTACGTTTTAGATTGAAATGAAACTAAAATAATAACACCAAATTTATTATTTTAAACAACGCGCATTAATAAATTAATATTATTTAATTAACTGTTAATATTAATTTAATTTGGATTATGGGTATTAATATTTAGAAATGCAAAAATGTGCATATGATAACATGATTGTACATACTAAAATAAATAAAATTAATTAATTATCATTAATTTATTTCATATGTGAAAATCGTGGTATCAAAATTATAATTTCAATTTACTTATAATTATATTAAAATCATTACTGTTATATAATTAAACTTATTTAAACAAATGGCATTTTAATTAAATTTTATTAATATAACACTTTTTATTGATAATATACATATTTATGTGGGCAAAATTTAATTTTCGACACTGAAAAATTGGTTCCTGGACACTTTTAAAAAATGCTCTCCAAAGATAAGCTTTTAATTTTATTCGGAAAGTACTTCTCATCTCAGTTTTTCATTTTTTTTTTTTGAGTCCCATATGGCAAAATCCATATCTCGACATAACTTAATATTATAGAAAATTTCTATTTACATTTTTTTTTTAGGAAATTGAACGCTCTACAAAAAAGGTTTCTTACAATTTTTTCATAATTCTTACCGTTTAGAAGATATCGGAGATCATAGTTTGAAGAATTTAACAAAAATTTTTACTTCTAAATTTTATTACACGTAGATAAGTAAATATTATAAAATGCCCAACATAAATTTTTGTAGGAAATTGAACGCTCTACCAAAAATGTTAATCAAAAAAGAAATTTTTGTTAAATTCTTCAAATTTTGCCTTCAATATCTCCTAAATGGTAAAGTTATGACAAGATATGGATTTTGCCATGCCAAGAGGGGATCTTTCTATTAAAATTAAGAGCACATTTTTGGAAAGCATTTTTTAAGAAAAAACAGCCTAGAAACTAATTTTTCAGTGTCAGAAGTTAAAAAAAAAATATTCGATTTTTTTGGTCTACCCTAATACATATATTATATTGCGTAAAAAATATTAAACATATCTTTTATAAAAAACTTCTTTTTTAACATCAGCTGACAACGAAAACCCTTTTTATAATAATATAAAGTTTTTAAAAACTAGTTTCTGGTATTAACAAGTTTATAATATAAAAATAAAAATAATATAATAAAGTGAACCAAATTTATTGGTATTAAAAGTAGATCCTTTGTTTATTTTCAACTAATGTAATTGAATTATTTAAATTGAAATACTTCAATAATCACAAAAATTAAGTTGTTAAATGCCGCTTTGAATTATTACAGCAATTAAAATTAAATAAATTAATATGATGATCATATTGAAGCTTAATGAAACGAGTGGTTCAGCTAAAATAAACACATAAAATGCTCCCTTATTTGTTGATAGACAGGTTTAATATATTTGTATAATTTTATAGTGCATTATGACTATTAATAATAAAATAAAATTATGTAAATTTTGAAATATATAATAATGTTAATATATTTTTATGTTGTAATAATTATGAACTGCACAATAATTCATAATAAAATAAATTTTGTTAATTATTACTAAATTAATAAAAATTATAATGAAAAATGTACATTACAGCTCATTATAAACAAAAATAAAGTTATGCAAAATAATTATGAAGTTATAATGAGCCATTTACTGTGCCACCCATTTTAATACACAATTCATTGCTATATTTACCGCATGGATACCATCAAACCAAAAAAATCATCGACCATCAACTACAATTTTCTAAAGTAACATAATTCTTATTATTAAGAACGTTTTTCAAAAACAATTAGTCACAGTCGATTTAATTAAATTCAGCCCGAGTACTTCGATCCTAACGTATTACCATCATCAATCGAAAGTTAAAAATTTAATTATGACATTATATAGTATTAAGTTAACATTATTTGCCATATGTGGTCGTTTTCAATTACTTCCTATCAATGATTTCAAGTCTATTATCCGAACACATGCTTATAGTATTTAATAAAAACGTCAAGGTACTTTGGCATGCGTGTAAGAGCTGTAATTAATTAAATTATGCAATTGATTCGATTTGATGAGTAGAATATTAATATTAATTTAAACGCCGACATATAATGCGGTATGCTAATCGCATTTCCAGAGACAATTTCATAAACTGCTTTTTTAAAAGTGAGCCGCAGACCTTCGAGCATTACCGCAATTGCAGACAATGCAATTAAATAAAATATGCGTGCAAAGAAATTATAACTTATTACATATTCACATCACGATGTGTGTTCTCCTTGTAAGGAAGATTATCGAAAATTACAGTAAATTCGTACGAGTACTAAACGTGGAGATAGAGATTTGTTTTAAGAATATGCATTCACGTATTCTTTAAGTTTAATTTATTGTTTCTGGGTTATATTTTAAAGAGAGCTCGGCGCAGAGGTTCAACCTTAGGGCGAATAATGATCCGGCTGAAATGTTATTTTCGTTTAAAATGTGGGGCATGTGTATTATTATATTTTCTCAATTTGTGTCTTAAAATTAATATTAAAATTGCCATAGCAAATTGTTGTTCGATGTTATTTTGTAATATTGTATGGTATTAGAATCGGGTAGACCTTTAAATTTAAGATATAAAAATTGAAAACTACTGTAATTCAACTTGTTTTTAAATTAAAATATAATATGTTACTGTAAGTTGCGTTTAAAGTAAGTTACTGATTAAAGATTTAGTTATTTAAACATACAGTTTAGTTCGAAATGCTTGTTTTTGGCTGTATTTCAAGATCATGAAGCTGTCACAGGTGTCTGGAACTCAATTTTTGATATTTCTGACCCAGATGTTTAAGTATAGATGCTCAACTATGTTCCAACATGTATGAAGTAATTTACGAGCATTTTTTTACATTATATTATATATTTTACATTATATTATATAAACGTTTTTGACTGGTAAGGACCCTTTCCAGATAGGTACACTCATTTTTAGAATGAATGTAAGATAAAACTATAATTCAGTCTTACTAAGATCGACAGAAACAAAAAGATTTGACTAAAAGTTTACAGTTAAATAAGTCAATCGTGGTAGCTACGAAAAAATTTGTCGTAGAAAATATAGAAAACCAAAAAAATTATTATTGTCAACTGAAGAAATTGGATTAGCTGAAATTGGTTCAAGAACTGTGAGAAGATGGTTAGTCAATTGTGGTTTGTTTAACCCTAAACCTATAAAAAAGCTCTAGTTTCTACTAAAAGTTTGAAACTTCAATTTTGACTTGCTTGTGAAGGTCCTGCTAATATTAAACATCCTACAGAGACAAAATTACCTGACTGATCTGATTGTATTAAACAACAATATACCTTCATATATTGAAGCAGTGTTGCTCTTAATAAAATGTGTTTAACGTGAAAACCATTCCAAAGACACAAATCCAAAATTGTGATGAATTGATTAAATGACCAAAGCATCGATATTTTGCTTTGTCCGTCACAATTTCCAAACATCAACCCTAAAGAAAAAAGACTTATGGTCCTAACAATATACCATCATATATTGAAGAAGCGTTACTCTTAATAAAATGTGTTTCAACGTGAAAACCATTCCAAACACAAATCCAAAATTGTGACGGATTGATTAAATGACCAAAGCATCGATATTTTGCTTTGTCCGTCACAATTTCCAAACATCAACCCTAAAGAAAAAAGACTTATGGTCCTAACAATATACCTTCATATATTGAAGAAGTGTTACTCTTAATAAAATGTGTTTCAACGTGAAAACCATTCCAAAGACACAAATCCAAAATTGTGATGAATTGATTAAATGACCAAAGCATCGATATTTTGCTTTGTCCGTCACAATTTCCAAACATCAACCCTAAAGAAAAAAGACTTATGGTCCTAACAATATACCTTCATATATTGAAGAAGTGTTACTCTTAATAAAATGTGTTTCAACGTGAAAACCATTCCAAAGACACAAATCTAAAATTGTGATGAATTGATTAAATGACCAAAGCATCGATATTTTGCTTTGTCCGTCACAATTTCCAAACATCAACCCTAAAGAAAAAAGACTTATGGTCCTAACAATATACCTTCATATATTGAAGAAGTGTTACTCTTAATAAAATGTGTTTCAACGTGAAAACCATTCCAAAGACACAAATCTAAAATTGTGATGAATTGATTAAATGACCAAAGCATCGATATTTTGCTTTGTCCGTCACAATTTCCAAACATCAACCCTAAAGAAAAAAGACTTATGGTCCTAACAATATACCTTCATATATTGAAGAAGTGTTACTCTTAATAAAATGTGTTTCAACGTGAAAACCATTCCAAACACAAATCCAAAATTGTGACGGATTGATTAAATGACCAAAGCATCGATATTTTGCTTTGTCCGTCACAATTTCCAGACATCAACCCTACAGAAAAAAGATTTATGGTCAAAATATTTACCATTTTAATCCCACTATGGAGTAAACTTTTATTGTCTCTGTCGTGCATGATGTCTCTCTCAGGATTTAGATGAATTAAACGCTCAACCATCTGTATACTAAACAACAAACAATTTAAATCAGTTTTTCTTTATCTAGTTTGGAAATATTCATAACTTCTAAAAATCAATCAATTTAGAGTCATCATATCCAAAGATTTCGATGTGCCATTAAACTAATTAATTTTAAAATGTACAATTATTTAATATTTTAAAGGATTATATAAATAATTAGTTTCAATTAATGTTGTTTAAATTGTGATTTACAAATAAATATTCTTTTAATTAAAATTTCAAATTAATTAAAAGAGATAATTATGTTAAAACAGAGAAGTAAGAAAATTCCAATAGCCAATAGTTTAAGTGATTTATATTGCATATTTTCTGAAATTGAATCAATTTTATTGGATATCAGTGTAGCTCGTTAATAAGTAATTTTTGCTTCAGCTATCGCGTGTAATCGTCTTCTAAAACGCATAATATTAATGTTCCTAATGAAAAACATGACTTTACCCACTTGATATGCTGCGAATGGCAGGAACTTGTTATCAATTAAAGTATAAAAATAAGGGTACTATAATTTATTCCTGAGAACCAGTTACATTCACTACATCGACCAATTTATTTATTTCTGTATTCACAATCTGTTGAATATCTGCAAATTAATATGGGAAAAGATAAAAAAGTGGTATATTAAACCAGTTCGAGAGATATTAATAAGATGTCTATAAAAGAATATGGCTAGAAACGGGACGATGTTAAATTTCGTACAAGTGTATAAGGCTTTCGGATAGCGGAACTCGTTCTTTGGCATTTCGATGCTACGAATCCTGCTAATTATAATCAAAACAAATACGGGGACATTAATTTCGATGTGTCATTAGTATTTATAAGAGTCGATTCCCATGGACTTTTTAATTTCTTAATTTGATTTGTTAGATAACAACGTCGTGACAAGTCATTAACTTTAATATATGCTTTGTTTATGCATCTATCTTCGATATTTAACGACGGATCGAGATTTTTGGGTTACCAGAGATTCCCAGGCCACGGACCGTTTTGTCGAACGCCTAAAAAAATTGTGACTTGTGCTTTCGTTAAGCTTAAAGTTTAAGGCGGCGTCCCAAATGAATTGATATGTAAACTGGTTCGATTGCATTAAGTTTTATATCAAAAAATCAACATGGCGACCGTAAAACGGCAGTAAAATTTTTATAGGCCACTTTTTCGGAAATAAATTCCTAGCGGATTAGGCAAAGGAACGTGCCTCGTCGTTTATCCTTTTGAAGAATGAAAACCATTAAAAAACAACTTAATGCACTTGCACTACATTAGGTCAATTCTGCCGCTCGTATTTTAGACTGACGTAAAATTACTTTCTTGAACGATTTTTATCGCCACACTTACATTTTATGGTATTGTGTATTTAACATTTACATTTAGTTTTATGCGATTTTTTAATTTATTTGGTCCATTCATTCCCGACCACTTACATTATTTTATTCCATCATTTAGCCAATACTAATTTTTATAGGGGTGTAACAAATTTCTCTAGTTAATTATTTTAAACCAACAAATAGGTTTTAAAATTTGCAGTAGTAATAAACCTAACGTATTTTTTAAACCGTGTGTGTTTACGTTTTCACGTCTCATTATTTTTATACCATTTTCCAGTTATCTCTCGCATCTATGGTCTAAGGAGTATAAATTAGCACGGTTTGCCGCAGAATCGTTTAAATGCAATTATATAATTATGACATGTCTTAATTAGATAATTCCATTACACTTCACTTTGTTGACTCAAAAAAACAGATTTATTGATGCAGTTTTGTGTGGTGTAATTATAGTGAGTACTTTTTTCAAACTCCTTTTCCAGAAAGCCACTCATCAGTTGTTGCTTGCTGGATGAATCTAACATTATGATTAGAAGCTAATTAATTTTAATTAGTATTGACTTTTAATTCCCCATTTACAAAACCGTTATTCGTACATTTTTATGTTGGGAAGGAGCAGTTTAGTAGCGCATAAATTACGGAATTTATTAGTCAGACAATTCTGTTTAAGCATGCGATTAGAAAAAAAAATCAATTTGTCCCTTATAAATGGAAAATAAAAGTATTACTAGCCTAATAAGAATGTTTTATCAATATAAATAGCATTTCGAACAGGAAATCCATGTGCAATATGCGTCACGCTCACAAATACCGTTGTTCTGGTTCACTATTAATTAATCAAGTTGGCAAATGTCAACAATTTTTCCTTTTGCACCTCACATAAAAAGCCATTAATTAGAACAATTTATAGAGTTCATAAATAATTTTTTCAATTATCTCTCGAAGCGTACTGACACATGTCCCGTAAATGTTCTTATGTCGTGTTGCAAATAATATTCATAACAATAATAATAATTACAATAATTGTTTCACACGGTCGCAGCTCCGGTTGGTAAGAATTCACCATTTGCACAACCGCATTTTATACCTTTATAAAATGCGACTTTCGATCTTGGCTCCTTTCATTACACCGTTTGACGCTAAAAAGGTCAAATTTCCATAATATAATTGAATTCTTTTACGGAGGGACATTATTATACACTAAGCCTGACCATGTTCCTTTAATGCACTGACACTACCTTAAGTATCCATTATGGAAAATAGACTTAATACTGATTTTACTGTTACTGTATGTAGATTCTTTCAATACACTCGTATTTGTTAATCAAGCAGTATTATGTGAATTCTAAGCACTTTATGAATAAGAATTTGCCAACATTCAGGTTGAGTCTAATGTTCCCTGGAAAATTGACAATGTTGTTGGAAAACAAGTGTATTTGAGCTCGTTAGCTCTTGTTTATTTCTAGTCTGGTTTATTCACTTTTTATGTGTTTATTAATAATGATTACCTCCACATTCTCTTTTATATTTGCATAATATACGGATGTTAGTTTGGAATTAATTTATTGCTAATAATCTGTCCAGGATTTTAGTGTAGTGAATAAATCTTTTAAGATGCTACTGAATAACTGAATTAATACAATCATCAGTCTTTTGAGTATCACCAAAAAAATACTTTGCAAAATTATTCCGAATTTTTTAATTAATTTTATTAAATTTAAGTTTAACCTGTTCGATGTGTAATGTCTAGAAACTTTTGCATAGACATATTAAATTACAAGAAGTTTGATAGTTTGCTAAACTTGAGCAAAAGTTTCATTATTATCAATAAGTTTTGCTTAATTTTCATATCAATAATAGCTAATTGACCTCATTTTTGTTTAATATTAATTTAATAACCTTCTTTTATTCATGAATTTTAAAGTGCAAAATAAGTTTTCTTAAGTATTTAACCGTTAAAATCCTTGTTGAATGTTTAACATGCGGCAGAAACACTGGCCAATAAAAGGCTGATGAAGATAAAACTAAAACTGAACAAACATATGGCCAACGTTGAATGAATGGCTTTTCAAACAACGGAATAAAACTTGTGTAATAAAAAGCTAATGCACTGAAGAAATCGTAAACATTAAATTGCTGAGGAGTATTTTTAATTCAATTTAACTCCTCATTATTAATATACTATATACTAGTAATGTATAATTTAATGTTGTGATTAAGTGATTAACAACAAAACCATTTTCCGTTGGAACTATGCATGTGTACCTACTCCACTTAATGCAGGAATTAAGGATTAACCGGGATGACTAATACCCGAGGATTTGTTGCACTTGAGTTTATTCAGTACATGAAATTGAATTTTATTATCGAAACTCATCCGAACATCTGAAGTGATTCATGTGAAAAAGTGTCTGCAACGGGAGCGCAGTTTAATAACCGGGGGAATTTAATACATATTTTAGCCGGGCTCGGAATCCACTGTTCTGCGTTTTATTTTTGTCAGCCGGCAAGTAGAAAACTATTCCAATTATAAGTCTTTGTTCGCGGGGAATAATTGTGATTATTCGTAAAATTGGATGGAAATCCAATAAGACTGCGGCTCCTGAAACTAACAAATGAGATGCGGGAGTCGTTGTGAAAAAATGTTTTAACCAAATTGTTGACATCGTTAATTACGTTCGGGACAGATTGAAGAATATTCGTGTTATGAAGCTTATTGGAAAAGATGCATGTAATTTTATGTATTTAAGAAATTCTCGTACACATTGATGGAAAAGAATTTTAATCATTTAGGATTCGTTTCCTTAGATCAATTTAAAAAAATTCTAATTGAAATCTAATTAGTATTAAAAAATGAAATTATTTTGATAAAATTGATAACTTAAATCACATTCAAATTATGTTGGAAAATATTCATCTTATGAGGATTATTCAAAGTTATTAACGATTTAAGTCACAAATGTTTGTCCAAATTGATGAAAATCGATATAACCAATTAAGATAAAATCCCGATGTTTAGTCCAAATATTGATATTCAAAAACCAATGTTTATATAAAAAAATTAATATAAATAGTCTAATAAGAATGTGGTTCTCGAAACATGCTCAAGGAGAAGAAATAATTTATCAAAATTGTTTTCTTGACACATTCAATGCATTAGAGAAATTTTTATCTAAGTTCATAAAAATAATCTTAACAATTTAAGATGTGATTTCAGTATTTATTTTAAATAAATTGAAACTTTTATTTAAAAAATAAATACAAAGTGTCTAACTAGAAAGTGACCTCTGAAACTAATAAGTGGGATGTAGACTGAAGAAGAAGAAATTATTTGTTAAAATTATCGATTTCCTGAATTATGTTCAAGGCACATTATAAAATATATATTTTGTAGGAATTACTCGAAGACATAAAGTTATTAACAATATAAGACACTTTCAATGCATTTGAGAAACTCTTACCTAACTTTGTGGAAATAACCTTAATAATTTAATATGTGATTTCTGTGTTTAGTTTAAATAAATTAAAACTCAAAAACTAACTTTTATTTAAAAAATAAATACAAAAAGTCTAATAAAAATGTGATTGCTGAAACTAATAAAAGGAGAACAAGAAGAAATTGTTTATTAAAATTGTTGATTTCTGTGTTTAGTTCAATCAAATTGAAACTCAAAAACCAACTTTTATTTAAAAATAAAGTCTAATTAGAATGTCACTTATGTAACTAACAAGTGGGGTGTAAACAGAACAAGAAATTATTTATTAAAATTGTGTTATCCTGAATTATATTCAAGATACATTGAAAAACATTCATTTTTTGAGAATTACTAGAGGACATAAAGTTATTAACTATTTAAGACACTTTCAAAGCATTTGAGAAAGTCTGATCTAAATTTGTGAAAATAATCTTAAAAATTTAATGTGATTCCTGCGTTTAGTTTAAATAAATTGAAACTCAAAAAAAAACTTTTTAAAAAATAAATAAAATAAGTCTAATTAGAATTTGATTTCTGTAAGTAAATTATGATACGTTGAAAAATATTCATTTTATGAGAATTACTTGAAGATGTAAAGTTATTAATAATTTAAGACACTTTCAATGTATTTGAGAAACTGTTACCTAGAATTGTGAAAAATGTTCTTAATAATTTAAAATGTGTTTCCTGCGTTTAATTTAAATAAATTGAAACTCAAGAACTAATTTTTATTTAAAAAATAAATACAAATAGTCTAATAATAATGTAATTGCTGAGACTAATCAAAGGGATCTAGATTGAACAAGAAGAAATTGTTTATTAAAATTGTTAATTTTCTGGCTTATGTTCAAGGTAAATTGAAAAATCTTCATCTTATTAAAATTACTCGAAGACATAAAATTATTAACAATTTAAAACACTTCGAATGTATTGAAAAATTGTTACCTAAATTTGTGAAAAATGATCTTAATAATTTAAAAAGTGTTTCCTGTGTTTAGTTTAAATAAATTAAAACTCAAAAAATTAACATTTATTTAAAAAATAAATACAAATAGTCTAATCAAAATGTGATTGCTGAAACTAATAAAAGGGGAACAAGAAGAAATTGTTTATTAAAATTGTTAATTTTCTGGCTTATGTTCAAGGTAAATTGAAAAATTTTCATCTTATAAAAATTACTCGAAGACATAAAGTTATTAACAATTTAAAACACTTCCAATGTATATGAGAAACTCTTATCTAAATTTGTGAAAATGATCTTAAATAATTTTAAGATGTAATTTCTGTGATTTGTAATTGTAGATTTCATGAATTATGTTATCTTATAAGAATTATTGGAAGTTATAAAGTTGTTAACAATTTAACACACGTACAATGTATTTGAAAAACCCTTCCCTAGATTTGTGAAAAATGATCTTAATAATTTAAAATACAAAATTTGCGTTTATTCTAAATAAATTGAAACTCCAATACTATATTTTATTAAAAAAAAAATTATATGCTCCCGAAACTAATAAAATGAATGCAGTCTTAATAGGAAGAAATTATTTAAGAAAATTTTTTTTAGGAAAATAGTCATCTTATGAAGATTATTCAATTATGCATTGAAGAAAGTTTTGCCTACACTGAAAAAATAATCTTAATTATTTTAGATGGTATCCTTTAGTTGAGTATAAACAAATTAAAACTAAAAGATCAATTTGCATTAACAAAATAAATACAAATAATAAGTTATAATTACCCGCATGTAAATAATCTCGCTACATTTCTCCCAAGACAATCGCTATTCCCTTCACCGTTTCCTTTGTATACCCCATTGCCCTTCGCCAAGAAACGAAATTACGCAAACATGCAAAACGAAAATGACACATGTTAAACGGCAGTTACATTTGTATATTTCATAAACTACACGTGGATATTTTGAATTCCAAGCGGTGACCTATTTTCTTTCAGACAATATACGAGTAAATATGGCGAATATTTGCGAATGCAACTAAAACGCTCGCCGCATATTAAATATTTTTATCGCGAATCAAATGCTGGATTACGGAATGCGTCCATGGAAAACAAGGAGCACATTGTTTTAAACCTGAAAATGTAACGCAAGTGCTGCAAAATCGGGGAAGTCTTTCATGTCTTTGAAATACGAGTACATTTGTTTGTCCGTTTTGGGTGCTCCAAATTCAAATGAATTTATGCTGATAAATTCATTTTAAATTTCACGAATTCTACGGTTTCACGTTGTTTTTGTCATATATTTAAATTAATGTAAAATATTAATTAGTTGTTTTATATGCAGTACAGGAAATATATGTAATTTAGTGCTGATGTCAAACTAATCACGATTGCTAATCCTGTTTTAATGAAGAAGGTGATCCATTAAATTTAATGGGGAAATAGGTAATAAATAAGCATTAATTCATTTCTAGTTTTTGATACTATTCGAAACAACTTCATATTATTAAAAATGTTGTCGAATATTAACATTACATTCCTTTATAACAGCAAACTGGTACCATTGTACTACAAATGTACCGTAAACACACGTAATTCAATCATTATAAATCCGACACAGTTTCTTTGGGAATCACAATTGTAACAGAACTATTCGTGGGCGTTTTATTTCTCACTGACGTAACGTTATCTGGTTTGGATGCAGTCCACCGTACTGCTCCTAATTAATTTTTAGATCTGTTGAATGGGTTTCTTAGTTCATTGATAGTTGTGTGGGAAATTATGCAAGTCACACCGAGGTCCACTTTTTCTTTTTTAACAAACGGTGGGCGGCACAATTAGCCCACTTAAGAAAATCACCGTCTATCAAGGTTTCAAAAGATCCAAGGTCCAGATGTAAGAACCTTTAAAAACCTGTAATATTATTATATGTTAATTATTGCTGCTAGACAATTCTTCAAGTGTTGTGTCTAATCGATGTATCATTAAAATGATAAAAATTCTTAAATTGTTAAGACACTGTTGAATAAAGTGGAGTATTTTGAACTGGTTTGGTTCCAATCAGTACAAATTAATTCATTGAAGTAACGGATATGGCAAATCGATCGATAATATCAACTACATAAATAAAAATCAGTGTACCTTAATGGAATTGATTCTGCGAAGTAATGAATAAAAACAGAACAATTGCTCTGAATAAATTACGTATGTATATCGTATTACAGGTTTTATCTTTGTCTAGAATCCATGATTGGATTGTCTTGTTATACGCTGACTGTTAAATTATCGACGAGGAAACAGAACAAACATATATCCTACCTACACATTTCAACTAAATGATCGGCATTTATAAAGTATTGATTTAATTCTATTAGCGTCAATAATTTAAAGAATAAAACAAAAAATATGTTTTATACGTGTTTTAAAACTTTTAATTAAAGACACAGTTTAGTCAGTACTTGAGTAAGTTTTTAATTTGCTATAAAACTTTAAAATTTGTGTCGAGACCTGTAAATTTTAAAATTCGTCGCTATAAATTTTTATTTCCATACATAATAAATTTTCTTAACCTATTTACTATTGGAATCAAAAGAGGAAAAATTTATTTAGTAATTCGTTTCGGATATATTTCGACATTTTTTAACAATTATCGAAATTATCGAAAATGCACCACATAAATCGTGATTGCAAACATTTAAAACATATTATGGAAATAATTTAAATTATATTTATGTCGCCGCTTATGTAGGTTATCTGCTTTAATTACTAAAAAGTTTGATTTATCTGCTTACAAGTCGTATTAATCATAATATAATAAAAAAATCAAATATTTCTATGCATCAGCGATCAACACTTTAAATAATTCCAATTGCACAATTAGATTTTATCAATTAGTAATGTGGGTAAGGCAACGAAGCATGTGGAAATTTATTGAACGAAAGAAATATTTTATAAGAAATAAATTGATGTTTGATTTTTTTTAATATCCGTTCATATAATAAACTTGTATTATTGATTCGAAGGCAATTATTCGGAATTACTTTTTTCTTGTTTTTTTTTTATCAATTACATGCAATTTATGGCAGAGATTTTTTTGTGTGGCTTCGAAGACATTAAATTTTACTCATAAACACTTCTACCTTTCAAGAATCTAGATTTTTGCAGAATATTAAAATACAGTGCTTATGTAAAAGACAATTTCAATAAATTATTAAATTGTAATTAAATAATAATTCAAGGTCCCTAATTTTTCAGAAAAAAATTGTATGGTGTTAAAAGCACATTTTTGCAGAATAAGAAAATATAATGATTAAATAAAAGAAAAATTCAACAAATTATTAAAATTTTATTAAAAAATCAATGAGTTTAGATTCTTTAGAATCTTCAGATTCATTAGATTCTTTAAATTCTTGAGATGCTTTAGTTTTTTAGGTTCTTTAGATTCTTTAGATTCTTTAGATTCTTTAGATTCTTTAGATTCTTTAGATTCTTTAGATTCTTTAGATTCTTTAGATTCTTTGGATTCTTTGGATTCTTTAGATTCTTTAGATTCTTTAGATTCTTTAGATTCTTTAGATTCTTTAGATTCTTTAGATTCTTTAGATTCTTTAGATTCTTTAGATTCTTTAGATTCTTTAGATTCTTTAGATTCTTTAGATTCTTTAGATTCTTTAGATTCTTTAGATTCTTTAGATTCTTTAGATTCTTTAGATTCTTTAGATTCTTTAGATTCTTTAGATTCTTTAGATTCTTTAGATTCTTTAGATTCTTTAGATTCTTTAGATTCTTTAGATTCTTTAGATTCTTTAGATTCTTTAGATTCTTTTCTTTAGATTCTTTAGATTCTTTAGATTCTTTAGATTCTTTAGATTCTTTAGATTCTTTAGATTCTTTAGATTCTTTAGATTCTTTAGATTCTTTAGATTCTTTAGATTCTTTAGATTCTTTTCTTTAGATTCTTTAGATTCTTTAGATTCTTTAGATTCTTTAGATTCTTTAGATTCTTTAGATTCTTTAGATTCTTTAGATTCTTTAGATTCTTTAGATTCTTTAGATTCTTTAGATTCTTTAGATTCTTTAGATTCTTTAGATTCTTTAGATTCTTTAGATTCTTTAGATTCTTTAGATTCTTTAGATTCTTTAGATTCTTTAGATTCTTTAGATTCTTTAGATTCTTTAGATTCTTTAGATTCTTTAGATTCTTTAGATTCTTTAGATTCTTTAGATTCTTTAGATTCTTTAGATTCTTTAGATTCTTTAGATTCTTTAGATTCTTTAGATTCTTTAGATTCTTTAGATTCTTTAGATTCTTTAGATTCTTTAGATTCTTTAGATTCTTTAGATTCTTTAGATTCTTTAGATTCTTTAGATTCTTTAGATTCTTTAGATTCTTTAGATTCTTTAGATTCTTTAGATTCTTTAGATTCTTTAGATTCTTTAGATTCTTTAGATTCTTTAGATTCTTTAGATTCTTTAGATTCTTTAGATTCTTTAGATTCTTTAGATTCTTTAGATTCTTTAGATTCTTTAGATTCTTTAGATTCTTTAGATTCTTTAGATTCTTTAGATTCTTTAGATTCTTTAGATTCTTTAGATTCTTTAGATTCTTTAGATTCTTTAGATTCTTTAGATTCTTTAGATTCTTTAGATTCTTTAGATTCTTTAGATTCTTTAGATTCTTTAGATTCTTTAGATTCTTTAGATTCTTTAGATTCTTTAGATTCTTTAGATTCTTTAGATTCTTTAGATTCTTTAGATTCTTTAGATTCTTTAGATTCTTTAGATTCTTTAGATTCTTTAGATTCTTTAGATTCTTTAGATTCTTTAGATTCTTTAGATTCTTTAGATTCTTTAGATTCTTTAGATTCTTTAGATTCTTTAGATTCTTTAGATTCTTTAGATTCTTTAGATTCTTTAGATTCTTTAGATTCTTTAGATTCTTTAGATTCTTTAGATTCTTTAGATTCTTTAGATTCTTTAGATTCTTTAGATTCTTTAGATTCTTTAGATTCTTTAGATTCTTTAGATTCTTTAGATTCTTTAGATTCTTTAGATTCTTTAGATTCTTTAGATTCTTTAGATTCTTTAGATTCTTTAGATTCTTTAGATTCTTTAGATTCTTTAGATTCTTTAGATTCTTTAGATTCTTTAGATTCTTTAGATTCTTTAGATTCTTTAGATTCTTTAGATTCTTTAGATTCTTTAGATTCTTTAGATTCTTTAGATTCTTTAGATTCTTTAGATTCTTTAGATTCTTTAGATTCTTTAGATTCTTTAGATTCTTTAGATTCTTTAGATTCTTTAGATTCTTTAGATTCTTTAGATTCTTTAGATTCTTTAGATTCTTTAGATTCTTTAGATTCTTTAGATTCTTTAGATTCTTTAGATTCTTTAGATTCTTTAGATTCTTTAGATTCTTTAGATTCTTTAGATTCTTTAGATTCTTTAGATTCTTTAGATTCTTTAGATTCTTTAGATTCTTTAGATTCTTTAGATTCTTTAGATTCTTTAGATTCTTTAGATTCTTTAGATCCTTTAGATTCTTTAGATTCTTTAGATTCTTTAGATTATTTCAAAATCATTAAATTTTTTACAAAAAACCTTTTTGAAATACTGCTTCAAGAATCTAATCTAATCTAATCTAATTTTTCCAGAATATGAAAGTATAATGTTTATATATTTTATAGAAAAATCATCAAATTTTTAAATTATAATTATTTACTATTAATTAATCAAAAAAATTATATGGTGTTACACACAGAGCACATCTTAAATCTGAAATGATAGAATATTTTATTAATTTTTCAGTACGACTTCAATTTATGTACTATCATTTCGAAGACTTTATACATGAAAATTTTTTATTTCAGAAATTTAGATGTTTGCAAAATGTGAAAATGTAATTTTTATATGAAATAAAAATTAATTAGATTATTATATAATAACTAAATAACAATTTGTCAAAAAGAATTATATATGTGTGTATATGTATGTATATTTTAAATCTGAAATAGGTATTCTATTCTAATTCCGTCTATATTTCAATACGATTTCAATTCATTCACTATAAATTGCCAATCATACGAAATAACTCAATAGAAGTACAATTTACAATAGTATTTCGAGTATCATAAATCATGCAATTTTTCCTCATTTGAATGGATGAAAATTAAAGAACAAACTGTAGCTAGGCAGATTGAGACTTGAGTCCAATTCCCTGGAGGATTCCCCGAATCGTTTGGATTAAGTTCCAGTCATTAAATTTTAATGATAAGAAACGATCAAGGTGCAAACTTAAAATTAACTCTCACTTTGAAGTCGACTGCTAAACAAAAGCCCGGCACCGTGGTATCTTCTTGCCGCCTCCCATCAAACTAATTCTCAGCCAATTTTACCACGCTCGCAATAAATAACAAAACACCGGAGCCTTCCAAAAGTTTTGTGTACAGTTCTTACATAAATTATAAACTGGGAAGGTAAGGTATCGGGTAAATCCACACGATACACTTCTGTTTCGTATACACGTGTGAAGAAAAATAGACGAAAGAAGAAGGAACTTAATTGTACTTTATTTAATGTACTATATACACCCTTTTAAAGTCTCGTTTTATAACGAAAGTCTTAAATTATTTGATCACGTGGCATATTACGAATCCTAGTTGTGTAATCCAGTGAATCGGGCTTTATCGCTGTACACAGTCAATGGATCTCGATTTTATTTACCAAGGTAGTAAACAAGTAAAACAACAAGCCAGTTATCGGAAATTCAGCTTATGCTGCACTTGCGGGGATTTATTGGCCACAAATGAGGCAGGAAGTGCATTGGTGAAACATTAATTTATTGAGTCGTGAGGACGCTTTTATTGCCAACGTAAAATCTAATAAATAAAAACAACTAACAATAAGACGACAGTTATCTTTCAATTTAATATCCACATAATATTCTGTCATAAAATTGAAGGCGAATGAACTGACAGTGTTCGTTGAAAATTCATGTAATGCATCCTAAATGTAAACTCGGTCGTGTTCATTTATTTATGGATGTGTCTGTCTAAGCTACTTTCTGATGAAACATGAAATTTTGTACGTTGTGGCAAATAAACTATTAATAATGAAATTAATAAATCATAACTATTGAGTTAAGAAGGGTATGACAAAATATGTGATACTTAAACGTATTTTTGACTTTTACTTAATTCATGTGTTTTAATTGATAATTGTTGTCGAAATAAATTTTCAGACTTTAAATAATATATTGGGATGGTAAACGTAGGTTATAACATGATTATTGCTTAAATAATAATACGAATATACAATGGCCTATTTAATTATATGATATTAAAAGAACAATTCTTTTTAATTTATGGTAGAAAACCAACAAAGAAGCCCTTCATTTCTGCAAACTATAGAGCAGCAAAACTACTGTTTGCAAAAAAACATGTGAACTAGACAGATGGGCAATGGAAAACAATTTTGTTTTCCGATGAAAGTCGGCTCCAATTATTCAAATCTGATGGTATTTCATAGATGTGTGGACCAATTAATGAAAAGTATAATTCCAAATACACTAAACCCACTGTGAATCATGGTGGAGGAGACGTTATGGTTTGGTATGTTTTTCTGGGTTTGGCATGGACCCACTGGTTAAGTTAGACGGGATAATGGATCGTTTTGTTTATCGTGACATTCTCTAGAATCATATGCTTCCATTTGACGAAGGTAACATCAGTTTAAGGTGAACCTTCCGGCACGACAACGATTCTAAACATACGTAGTTAGTTAAAGAATGGTTCGCTTCTCAAAGAGTACGTGTCAAGCCTTGGACAGCACAAAACCCAGACCTCAATCCAATGGAGACTGAGAAGAAATTGATCGGAAAATTCCTCAAATATGAAAGAAGTTCAAAATCACTCGAAAGAACTTTCGAACGATTATATTGAAAAGCTACCAAGATCAATGAAGAACAGGTGTTTAAAAATTATTAAAAATAATGGATATGTTTCTAGATATTAAATAAAAGAAGGCTAAATGTACGTAAAGTTGTTTTATTTTAAAGTTGCTCTACTTTTAACCTTTGAATATTTTTCAAATATTAATAAATACCTAAACTAAACCCATAAACCAATTATATTGATGTATCGTTTGTATCAAACATACTGCATAACTGACACCAATATGGATATTTAAACGTTCACTTTTATCAAGACAAATGAAAATTTCTAAAGTTGCTCTACATATGAGCGATAGTGTAAATTGGGACCAAACGGATTATTTTTACTTCTATAATACGTGTTAGTTCTTTGTCCCAACAATTTTAGTACGTGATACCTATTTTATAATTAATTATAAGAAAGTAACAATTTTGCAACAATTAATGTAGAAAGTAACATAATATAGTTAAATTCATCAAATTATAGTTTTGTTATGTGAAAAGATAAAGATTATATAATAATGTAAACGATGCTATTTCTCTGATCACCACCGGAGATTGTAACTAAGTACTATATATTAGTATAAATGAAATCAAATACAAATGCCATAAAAAAAGAATCTTTATGGTCATGTACTGACACGCTACCGATTAACTCATCAATTTTTATTTAGTAATATTTTTACAAATACTCGAAATACCCAAAACTGTACGTAACTACTTGGGGCATCAGCACTCTTGATTAGTTTTTAAGTTAACAGGAATATTTTCCACTAAACCAGTGAAATGAATTCGAGCACGTATTCGAAAAAAGTCATTAGTATCCCGTACGCGTTGCTTGTAAAAACCGTGCGCTCCACTAATTACCAACGGAGAAGGAAAGGCATATACCTGACCCGGGCCTTTCTAAAAAAAAAAAAACGACGATCCCATAGACGAACGGCACTGGCCCGGCTGCAACTGGCAGCCAGCTTCCTTCCACCTAAGAATCTGTGGGAACGTAGTTGTGAATGAACCTTTGAGGCCACTTTTAATTATTAACCAGTTATTAAATATATTCAAACGGCTTGGTTGTTGCTCGCGAGATGTGGCAACCAAACCGTACGACTGGAAACCCTAAATCAAACAAATTATCCGGAGATAATTATGTATTTTTGTGTTCGACTTTTATTGAATGCGTAATAATCCATTTTTAATGCCCACAAAACTAGATCTTGGTGTTGAGATTGAGATTATAAGGAAATAATGATGGAAAACGGTTTTAATCCGCATTTATTTTAAATTAAGTCTGAGCTGTTGACATACTGAACTGAAATACAAACATTTGACAATTATATTCTAGCACGATATTACGATATAGAAAATAGAACACAGTAATCATAATAAACAAACACAAACCAATTTGATTTATTCAAATTTCTGCAAGGGTTTATTGTGTTGATGGAATATCGAAATTTATGAATATTGAAATTTTTAATACAGATAATTTTGCATTCTGGGTTTATCGAAAGCTTTTTAAAATAGGTAATACATACATATTAAAGTTAATTTGAATAATTTCATTTTTCATATTAATTAAACGAATAAATATTGTTAATCATTTTATCTCTAATGAAATATTTGATTTAAAAATGAATAAAATGGAAATATCACAATTTACATTTTGTTCTTAAATTTGAATAATAACTTTACATAATTCGTACATTGTAAAAAATGATTAGAAATAACTACTGTTTATATATTCTACTTATATGCAAAACAATAAAACAACTAAAACTATTATTTTTAATTGATTTTGTCATGTAGTTGATTGATTGATTTGTTGCTGACGAAATAAGTCAGTATGTGGTTTTGTAGTAACAGGATTTGTTAGTATATATTAGTTTAAATTATATCCTAGTAGAATTTTATTATATTACATAATATATAATAAAATCCGTCTTATAAATAATTAATTAATAACAGTAATATTATGCTTTTTTAAAATTAAATAATATCTCCCAATTATGTAATTTGTCGTTTTACATTGGATGTTGATTTTGGAAGCAAATGTTTAATTTTGGGGCATTTTTCCAAACAAAATAATTACACTATATGATAAAAATCTGAAACCTCGCTCATGTTTACAAATTGGCTGAAAGTTTGGCGTACAATTAACTGTAGGGATCAGAAAGTTTCCAGTGGAAGGGAAACTTTGGTTATACATCACAATACGCAAGACTGACTACTTCCATGTGATAAACTTCTTAATTTATTGTTTTACTACGAGATTAGTCTTAAACGGGAACTTATTATATTTAGATATGAGTTGAAAACGCTGGAGGTGGATTGTAAAATATATAAAGATGATTAATATCACTAAATAGTTCCTAACTATGAGAATAAATTGTACCAGAGTTTGATTGAAATGTTTACGAAGACAACAATAAAAATCACTTAACTCAAACAAAACCTAATTAATTAACTAATTTAAGATTCTTAAACAATGCATTAACCCAACGATTTGGGTCTATTACAGTAATTATATAATCTTAAAATTCCCATTAATCTATATACTGGCATGACTCAGTATACTTAACCAATGAACTTAGACTACCTACGTGTAATTTGATTTGACCCCAAAAACCTTGTAGACACAGATGAACAACAATAAATTATTTATCCACTTACAAGCATCAAAATGGCGGGCTTACCTGAAATAAAACATACGCATAAATCGACTGGACAAACACTACGATATATGGGATTGGAATTATTAAGTTGATGTTGCCTACCAAGTGTTTATTTGGTTTAGTACTAAACAATGCTATTGATCAGGTATCCGTATTTACCTATTTATCAATCCACTCTAAGCCAGTCAACATTAAATTGGCTTTGATGAAGTCAGTTGTGCTCATGTGATTGAGATTTAATTCGTCAAAACAAATATGTTTTTAGATGAAGCTACCCAATTTAGTTGCAGTGATTACAAAGAGAATAAATGTTAACCAAAATCTATTAATTTATTGCTGCTGTAACCCTGTCAAAGACTTTTCAACAGAAACCAGTTTTTGATTTAACGCTGGACCAGAAGCGATTACGTAAGCTGGAATTATGAATGAACTCTGAATACTACTATTACGTACCGTTATAATTCGATAATCTTTAATTCAACACAAATATATGGTTTCCCAATTAACAGCCTCGGCAGTTTTAGAAACATTGTTGTCACTGATGTCCTCATAATTTAAGTCGTGTGTAAATGAAGGGGAAATGAGGTTAATAATATAGTTGGAAAAAGAGGAAGCAATACTTGATAGAAGATAATTTTAATATTCTATGAATAATCTCAAGCATATTTAAATTTAAATAAGCAAATATTTAACGATGGAGGGTTATTACTGAAGAGGGTTTATCATTTTAATAAATGGTTCTCGCGTTTCCGTCGAAAACATGAAGAGTTCGTAATCAAATAATTTAAATTAGGAAATGTAGATGACGTTAATTTCGGTGTGATTTTATGCCGAAGTGACAGCACCGTTTTCCACGCGAAAACAAAGAAAAGTTTCGCCCGTCTCGTTGACACGTTATTAGGTATTTAAATTACCTGGAAAATTAAATATGTAAACCAAATTTAATTTGAAGAATAATAATGCAACGGTACCGCAGTTTGTGCTTTGCTTACAAATATGATTTTTATGCGACACTTACGTATTATTAAAAAAAATATGTGTTATATATAATAACCTCTACAAAATATGTATAATTTAATTTCCATTTTATTTGCTCGGCCAAAGTAAATTTCGTTTCAAAATGAAATATTCCAATTTAATTTAATTTTGAACGTTTTCCAAATATATTCAACAAATTTCTATCGTTTTATTAAAAAAAATCAAACAATGGCGAAACGACTTTTGTAAGTCCATAAAGTAAGTGGTAACATAAAAAAGTCTGGCATATTTTTTACGATTATAATTAAAATTGTATTTGTTAAGCAAACACAAAGGCTTACATTGAATTCTGTTTTATTACATTTTATATTATAAAAATCTGTTCAAGTGGAGTTATAATAAAATGAATTTTGAACAAATATTATTCTGAAATTAAATTTTCAGGAAAATCAAGTTTTCATTGTAACTGTCCTATATGCAAATATGACACTGGTGACAAAAAACAAAAGTTTGGAATCTATTGATTAAAAAATTCTTTAAATAATTTATCCGTATATCTGGATATAAATTGCAAAATGAATAATTTATTACTTTAATGAATTATTCAATCAATAACCGATAAACATATATAAAGAGCATTAAGCTACTTACTGTTCATCTTTGTGATTATCGATATCGTGACTATCAAGCTATAATTACAACATAAAATATTTATCTGTCAACATTATAGATAAATGTGTTCTGCATTCCAACTCGATAGTGCGACATTTTATTTTTTTTTATTCGGTGCATAATGCATCCATACAACGATTATTATTTAAATTCTTCTTCCTAAAAAGGCATAAACTTTCCAATCATTTTTAATTCAGGCTAGCATCATTCCAGCAACTAGATGCTTATGTTAATTAAGTGGCTGAACTGTGCGATTTTTAAATTAACAAGAACCATGTGTCATTAAATTTAATTAAAATAATCGCATCCTTTGGACACCGTTCCCAGAAAGTCAGGCATAACGAGATGGCAAAAACTAGAAAATAAATTAGCAGTCCAATTCACGCAGCAGAATTTTGTACAAGGACAATGGGTTCAAGATTTAAATCTTTGTTTTGCTGTGTTATTTATAATATTCGACTAAATTTCTTCGCCTTACTCGACAATAAAATCAAAACTCACTTGTTCCCGAGTGTACAGTTAATTACAAAGCCATTGAGAAAAAAAAGGAGTCGTCGAAGTAAAACGTTGTTGGGCCGAGCCATTCGTCAAGCACCAAATAGACACACTGGACTTCAAACGGAAATCCTGAAATCTCGAATGCCGTTCATCAGCAGAAAAATCAACAACAATCGAATTGTTCGTGGTGGAAGTGTTCGGAGTGGATGTTGAAGGACCCGAGTCCAGGCGCAGCGAGGAGAGGACTCAACGAGCGTTAATAAAATAGTAATTATGATGGAGAATTAAATTTTATTTTTGAAGCCGAACGCCCCGCAGAAACTTGGAGTGTATTGTTGAAAACTTTATGCTAAGTGTAATTTAAAAATATTAAATTTCACGAATTTTCAACTGGATGCGGATATTAAAATTAATTTTGAATTCCTCGCCTTCGGATTTCTTACGTCAATTTGCAAGGTAATGTTGCATCGTTCTTGTTTCCTTTTTAATATTTCTAGGAGTATTAAATATTTTATGATGCCGGGCGGATATATTGGCATAGTTTTCGCAGCTATGTCATTCCAATTCGCAAATTTAATTAAACGTACACTCCAAGAGTCATAACAACCATCATATCTTTGTACATGTATCATTTACAATAAAATATGTAGCTAAAAACAATATGAATTATATCCCACTGTATGTATTATCACAGTAACAAATGCACTGAAAATTAAATGTACAGCAATTAGTGTATTTTAATGGTGTCATACAAAAGGATGTTTTTGAATATTTGGTTTACAGATTCTTTATATGTATTAGGAATATTTGCGTTAATTTTTAAGTTTCCTTTGAGTGAATAAAGATAGATTTAAGAAATTCCTAACGTTATCCCAAATATGGCGTTCACGCTACATCTCCACGTTTGTGTGAATAGACCAATTAAATCGTATTCATCGCTTGGTCACAGTGGCAAGCTCGGTCATCGGGTTCATCAAGCTACCAGCGAACCAAACTAGATTCCCAGCAATATCCGTTTTCTTCTCAGCACACGTCCGCTCACCTCGAGATTACGGTCTCCGGTGGACAAGTGACGCCACTGATCCGTGTTCAATGCCGGCCTCTTCCACTCTTCCACCGGTTACCTGTCGAGCAACAATATCAAACGGAAATGACGCAACAACCTACGGATATCGATTTTTCTTGGACACCATCATCAACGAATGCTGCAAAACGCCCGTATCCGCTGGGTAATCGTCTTAGCTTGATGGCCGGCTGCTTAAAAATATGACGGAGCGGTGGATTTGAATGCTATTGACCTGTATATTTGCTTTCAGCGTGGCGAACGGCGATGTTCAAGTCGTTCTGTGACTAATGCGATTAAATATCCGTGGCAATTTCATTCTTTTCAATGGGACATTAACAAATTGCCGTCTGAATTTAGGATAATTTATGTGTGTATTATCGTCAAGGTTTAATTTTAAGTTCAATGAATTTGGATTTACGCAATTTAAGAATGCAGGAAAGCATTTTTTGTCTATTGAAATAGAAAAATTGGTAACTTGAAATATTGAGTTGCTATTGTAAATTACGAATTGGCTAATAAAACTTGAGAAAGTATCATCAACAACAAATTACAAACCAATGGCTTTATGTTGCAACAAATATATTATCAAGTTTCATTAAACAATTTAATGTCCTGCATAAATTTAGCAAAATTGCATCAACAATAGAACTTCTAAACCAGCAATAAAACTAATATCTTAAAACTTCTTTGTTAATTTATAAAATAAAAACTAATAATAATTACAAATTACATTGTTCCAATCAATAATTGATTAGTTTTATTCTTGCTTTACGAATAGTTTCCACCTTCCTTGGCATACTCAAAATTAGTGAAGGAATTGGTCAATTAGACTGGTGGTTTCAACTGTAAATTTATCTTTGAAGACGGGGAGGTTGGACATTGCCGTCTTCAAAAACCAAATCTGATCCAAATTCTTGAACAAATGGAATAATAATTGGTTGAATAACCAAGTCGTGACATAGTCAAGCATTGGTTTAATATTGGTAAGTCCGTACATGTCTCTAAATACATTCCATCCCACACTGTTACAGAATCAACTCCAACACCAGCAAAACTTAGGGCCATGGTGTATTCTTGATTATTTTAACCACGTCCACCCCATGTCCAAATTAGGTCATTCGGAGCATAGCCGGTGCCCTGCGGGAAACCTGAAGCTCCCTGTTTAATAAAGGGTGTCAAAAATGTCTTCTGGTTTTAAGATCAGCTTCATGGAATATTTTTTTGATAGTAGACAGACCTACTGTGATTCTAAATACTGCACGAAGTCTTGATGTACAGAATGTGCGATTTCCTTCTAACAGAAATAATCAGAGAATGATCCTGTCTTCAGGTAGCACCTCATTTTGTGAAACATTACTCATTTGGGCTACTTGTTACTAATTCAGATTCCCATGTTTCAAAGTTGCATTTATAGCATATATTTATCAAAATAAAGTCTTCTGTGAAGCATTTTATTATGCTACATAGATAAATTAACACAGATAAATTAAGAATGTATCGAATAAAATCTGCTCAAATCCACAAAATGCCTTATTTTAAATAAAATTTTTACAAGATATGAAATATTGATTATTTTGATGTCCATTAAATATATAAAAAGTAAAATAAATTTAAAATACTGCTCATCTAGAGCTGCATCTATTCAAATAATATATTACTGGATAAAATAAAACATATTGAAACTTTTTAAAATTTAGTTATCCACATTAAAGGAGACGGAGTGTAATTATAAACTGAATATCTTTTTCAAACATTCAATGAAAAACTAGTTTTAAACAATTGCAACTATAGAAATTGCCATTTTCGATGCAATAGACCAACATAATTTCACACTCATAGATTGAATTATTTCGAGTGGTGATGAAATTTGCTTTAAGATCTATTAAACTTGAAATATTTCCATATTATAACTAATTTTATTGCCGGCCAGATTGTCCTGAAGATTTGCAAAAGACGTTTTGACGAAATTTAGGATGGAAATTGGCAATTCCACACTGACACTAATGTATTATAACTCTAAAATATTCGTAAAGAAAAACCCACAAACGAAATCGCATGTAAAAACGCATAAAAATTTACAAGGTGTGACGTTTTTATGGCTGCGACAAATTCAGCCGAACGGGGAAAACGATAAAGCATTATTTATTTAGTAAAAATGATACGTGTTTTTGCATTTATATACGATTTTTTTGCACATTTGTACATTGTCATTCATTATCCGTGTCCTGTGGGACAACTAAGGACAGTTATTTAGAAACATGTTGGAGCATAACTTGTCATATCTTTTTGCTAAGCTATTTTTTTGTAGAGTTCAAATAAAAGATGTAGTAAAATGGGTTCAAAAAAAGAAAGGGGCAACACTATTATAGATAATTTAAGGTTTCAGAGTCATTTGAGGCATACAATTTTACTGTTTAGTTACATAACATGGTTGTTGCGAAACTACCAATTTCACAGAAAAGTTGGGAAATTGGAACCAATTTCCTCCTTCAACGTAAAAAATGACGTGAACTAATTCACACTCTTTATATTAGTAATATTTCTCAAAATTACCGTTTTCCACGCACTGGCAATTCAAACGCTAACAAATAAAATTAGGCTGTGCACTGTTTTTATCAATTTAATCTACATTTATTAATATGTGTTTATTTTTATGAACAACACGTGAAAACTCCTGTTAAGGTAGCAGGATATTAGTAGCACACATGCGAAATAAGTATCATGATTATGTTACGGAAAAGGATAATCGAAAGGATATCTATATCTATAATTACACTATGTCAGCATTGTGTTTAAAATGCAATTTGATATTAACTTTAATTAGTAATTGCTAATTATACCAATTTATACTCTTTTACTTGGTAAATAATGAAAAATTATGTACACTTTCCATTTAATGTCGGAATGTATCTTATAACAATTTCTTTGTGTATTTCAAAACCAAAACAGTGAATGAATTTTAAAAGGCCAATTCAAATTAGACTGCTCGCAATATTTAAAAAAAGTTTTAATTGCACAAAAAGTGGTCATATTTTAATTTACCAGTTCTAATTTATCTTAGAAATGGTCTTGGTTACCTTGAAATAAAATGGCTGCTGTATAGTGTTATTATTAAAAGTGCTTAGCTCACTTTAAATTAATTTCCCTTTTTAAACATGGTTAACAAAGAAAATTAAATTCCCAATGGAACTGGAAAGAAAGACTCAATTTAAATATTTAATAATATTGTGCTGAAGAACGTGGCCGATCTGCACGATTTAAAGTATAATGGAAGTGTGATATGGAAAAAAGGCGGAACGGAAACGATTCGAATTGGTAATAAATGAGTCGACACTCGCCTCCACAGACAACACAGGACCGATGTCCCTTTTCTCAAATTGGTCCATCTTCGGACGCTGGAATCCGTCCAGCAGCGTTCCAATTTTCCGTCTGTTTTGGTGCTCCCTTAGAAAGGGCGACGCATAAAAAAAAGAGTAGGCGCATATTGGGGGTTATTTATTAGTCCAATTTGGTGGAATAAGAGACGGTTGGAATTGTCATATTTGGATGATTAAATCGCGCAGTATTTTTCTGTGGCGGTTTAATCAGTAAACATGCGGATTCGCATGAAAAGTGGCCACTTCGTTATCCAGAAGGGAAACGCAAATAAATGAAAAGACTCCAGTTTTCAAATTGGTTTTGAATTTATTTGATATCTCTTCTCCCCCCCGTAAATTCATAGAACACCTTCGTTTTTAGTTGATGGAAATTAATTTAGGTTTCCCGGCACGTAAAATCTTAAAACAGGGAATTAAATTCGGCAACCTTATTCCATTTGGTCTGCATTAACAAAATTAGTTCTAACCCACTTAGTAGAACAACAGGCGTCTATTTTCGTGGATCCATGGACGATTGGGAATTGGAATATCCCGAAGAGCGGCCACCCGTGTCGGAGTGGCAGACAGGACGGGCATCTTGGTAGTGATTGTGTGCCACAGACTGGAAAATGACACTTAAAATTGAGGAACGACGTCTCTGAGAGCGCTGCCGTCCGGGCATCCACACTAGTCCGGAGGATGGATGTCCATTAGCGGATTTGTGTATTCCTGTTGGGGAGGTTGGACGGTGCGGCACCGAACGGGGGACCGAGGCATTGTTTTCGCAATTGGATTAATATTCCCAACACGCGACCTAAATCGCACGTCTATTAAATCCGGAGGCTTGCGTTTGAATTGCTTTCGGGATTGTATGAATAAAGTACACAATCTTGGTCAATCCGGTTTACAATGAAAAAACCAGTTGATGTGCACAATCAATTCCCGCATCAATTTTCAAATTTTAATGTATTTGTTTTTGAGATCTAATGGATTGGGATTATTGAATGATGGCGTTTTCAGTTTTTAATAAAAAGTCCATGTCAGGTTTTTAAATTAAAATTCAATAGATTTTTTGTCTGTTGTTGGCATGAAATGAATTTAGAATTTTAAAAGTACCCAGACTAAAAATGCACAAAAAATTGGGAAAAACTCGTCATTTCTCTACGAAGTCCAATTTTAACTCGACAAACATTAGTTTGGAGAGTCTACAATGGAACAATACTTTTCTTTAAATCAACTGAGGCCGTCCTTTCTTAATTTCATCCCTCAATTGCTGCACACTACTATCAGTTAATGGTTTTTCCTTTTTGAAGATAATGAATAAAACTTAATCCATGTGAATCCCAAAAATTGACGGCATTACCTTTCCAGAAAACGGATCTGCTTTGGTCTCCTTTGGAACTGATTCTCCTTTTTAGTCCAATGTTTTGACTGTTCTTTCGTCTCTGATATAAAATGTGGACTCACTATTATGAGTAGACTCAAAAATTAGATTTGGTGAGGCGGAACACGATCAAACACTCGATTGAAATATCTCCACAATGCTTAATTTGTTCAATTGTGAATAAACACGGTGCCCATCTTGCTCACATCTTTGTCATTTAAGGTTTTCAGTATTATCACCAACATTTTTGGTGGTCATCTCATTTGAACTTCCTCTATGTTGTTTAATCTACACAAACCAACGTTTTACCTTTGTATTTGAAAGAGTAGTCTTCTCTGGAGTAGACTATAACTCATACGTCAGGTCGAGTACTTTTAGGGTGTCCTCGTATAATGTATACAATGAATTATTACCGACGAAATAACACATAATAAAACATTATTATAATCTACTATGAAATATATGTTATATATGCTCCCACTGTATTATAAACTGTTACTAAATTTGAAACAAGGCTAATGTGTACAAAATAAATTATTTATGGTAATTATACATTTACGGCTAACAATACATGTATCTTAAACAACTTCAACTGAAATATAGGTAATTTACAGACTAATTAACACAAATTGCACCCGCACATGCGTTTATGGTTTACCATTCATTTCATACTATATTTACTCGGTCCTGCACTGTTTACTTAGAATCAAAATGGTCCTGCGGGAATTGTGTCCTGCTGGAGATAGATCCGGAATGGCAAGGGGGAGGTAGCCATATAATGTGAACGCAGGACCTAAAACCGGCACACGTGAGTTATTACTATAATAAAATTATAGGAAATTGACTCGAAGCACATAAATGTCAAGCGGCGAAAAAACAACGTGAATAAATTGAACGGTTTAATGTGGAAAAGGCACGTATAGACCGTAACATTTTATTCGGGTATTATCTATAGGAATTATCCATGGAAAATACAAATTTAATATACTTGCAAAAGGGTTTCAATGTTTAATTGAAAGGAGAAAAATAATAATTCCAATTTATAGAAACAGAAAGTTTTCAGAAGAGAGTTTTTCAATTTCAATTCAGTTGTAGTTCTTTATTTCCACAATATATAAAGGTATGCATCATACAATTGCATAAAACTAATTAAAACTTCAATTTATGATTTCTACAATAAACAAAAATCGAAAAAGGAAAGTAATTTCTAATCAATTATTTTTGAATAAATCTGTTTTTAATACTAAATGAAATATTTGGTAACAAAAAATACTTTGAGTTATGGTTTATAGCGAACATAACATATTATTAATACCTTTTATGTGTTTTCCGTAATTCTGTAAAATTGTAACTTTATTTAAGTTTTAAAAGAATCATAATTTTTTAAATCATTGAATTTTACTTGGATCAAAAAATGAAAACCTAGTAGTTATTTATAATATGAACGACTATTATTATTACATACTTTGTCACAATAAAAATTAACTTCAAATAGATAAAATAGTATAATAATAAATAAATTTCTTTATAATGATTATTTCTTGAAGGTTCTATATTCTGTATCATGGTTTTTATATTATTTAAATTTATTTTATTGTATTTATTACCTTCGCCTATTTTAAGGACAAATAACACAGTTTATTGTTATTAACTATATTACCTTGTATTTGGTGTGGTATAGTTGTTATTATTATACTTTAGCTCTGTATAATATTAATTATTTAAATATTTTCTTTAATAATATTATGAATTATTTTTAACAGTAGATATCTCATTTAGTAAATCGATAGTTAATATTTTTATTAAATTTTTTAGTATGAGTAGTATAGTATTACAGTTCCAAATTGTATATAAAATAATTCCACTAATTAATTGATTAGGAATCAGTAATAAGGACAAATAACCCAAATTATTATCATTTTTTAAATTAAATTTAAATATTTCTGTTAAATTTTTCAGAGCACAGTTCCAAATTTCAATTACGCGATGTATGAATGTAAAATAATTCCATTTGTTAATTCATTAAGAATCCATTTTAAGGTCTAATAACATACTTCATTATGTTATAAACAATATTAATTTATATTGGTATACTACAGTTACAACTTTAAAGTCCTGTAAAATATTCTTCAGCTAAATATTTTTGTTTTTAAAATTATAAACAGCTTTTAATCATGTTATCTCTTCTTGTAAATTATTAGTAAATATGTCTGTTAAAATTTTCAGAGAATTGAAGCATAATAATTAATTCATTAAAAAATTATTTTAAGGGATAATAACATAACTTTATTATGTTACAAACCATTTTACTTTATTACAGTTGTGACTTGAAGTCCAGTAAAATATTCTTTATCTAAATATTTTTATTTTTAATATTATAAACATTTTTCAACCATATTATCTCATCTAGTAAATTATTAGTAAATATTTTTGTTATTTTTTCAGAGCATTACAGTTCCAAATTTCAATTACAGGTTGTGTTAACATAAAATAATTAATTAATTAATTTCTTATTTTAATAAAATTTTCAAAAACAAATTTAGTAATTTAATTGTTTATATCATACAAATAGGTAATTATTTATCAATGTAATTCCAAACACAATATCACTAGTTTTGTTTGTGTTTGCCCATGTTTATGTGAAAATCATACGACTTAATTAACTCCTGTTATATAAAACAATCGTTTTTGCCATGATACACAAACAAGCTGATAAATATTAATATAAAAATGCACATGAGATAAAATACACACATCATTCACACATTATTATGCAATTTTTTTAATGCTACTTTAATTATCTCTACGCACAATTTAACAATAATACTTTCTAGCTTTGAATAACTGAAACAAAAACAAATTGTACTCATGCGAGCACTAATCTCCCATGGAAGTGGTTTTTCCTTGATTTATTAATTACTGGAACGTTTTACATAATGTTTAACACATTCCCATACCCGTTCTCTAAAAAGAAAATCTGCAAATTAAATAATGTATCGCGTAAACGGGATCTATGGATAAAAATGCTAAACGAGACCTGAGAAAATGTGTTATTGCGAATGGATTTTAATAGTGCTGAACTTGTAGGATACTTGTCTATGTTCCACGTGTGAATACGTACGATAATATGTATTATCAAGTTTTTCTCAGAAGTTTCTTGTAAAATGTTTTTTCACATGTGTCACCTTTGAAAGAATAATGTTAACAATTATATTCATTGTATATAATGTACCTGATTATTGCCAAAAACGAATATTCAGAAAATACATTTAATGAACAACTTTTCAGCCAAATAGAATGGCTCGTATCACGTCCAGGCTACTCTAAGTCTTGAAACTATATATGTGTATGCCTACGTCTATGGCGTGGACAAAAAGTTGCACTGCAACTTGACGTCTACACCTGTTTCTCGGTTCCCCGTTTTTTCCATCCTCTCGCTGCATGAGAGTTCATTCATTCCACGTTCGTCCGCGATCAAAACCCGCCGGATGCATCTTCCACCGCTGAAACCAATAACGAAGACGAAGACGGAATATCGAACGTAGTCCGGTTTAAATGGCCGGTGTGGAGTGTGCGTAACCTGCATTTGAAACCTGTGAGAGATGATTGACTCCTTCAGATTGCCGTTTGAGAAGTCATTGAATCCGAAACGTTCGTATTACATGTGACCGAAACGCATTTTGTATGCATAGAGTAGCATGGGAACCTTAGCTGTGGATCTGGTTCGGTTAAAGGTTGTTGTGTGTTTATTACAGGATGGCTCTATCGCGACTGGCTTAATTAAAAATCGGTTTATTACTAATAAAAATGGATGAGTTGCTTTACGATTTTGTTTGTGTTTCATTCTTGGGAAAGTTTCGTGTTTTGTGTTACTATGATATCTTAATACGTGTATTCTTAATTGAATTAATGGAGGCATTGAATCTCTTACGCACCATGTGGCCAATAGTGGAGGTCGTCAGCCGTATCTAACAAACTACTAATTAAGTAGTTACTGAAATACTGAAAATTATTATTGTCTCTGAAAAAACTTCTGTCTTATTAGGAAAAACATTATTCTTTCTAATTTGCAAATTTAGGTTCATTTAAGATATTAGATATCTGAAAAAAATATATATTGAACGCATTTATAGGTATTATTTTCACTTTTTTTATTAAGCAGTAAATATTATTAAATTGTACATTTGTATGTTTTATTTAAAACATGTTTGGAGGAGATGCTCTAAATGATATGGCACAATTTTTGTTTCATCGGTTTCAATTACAAATTCAAGTCCTGAAACTTGTACCAAAGAAGAAATTAAACTATTCCTCATACAAAATCCATGTTGGGGACTAGACCGTATCATAAAGTTGAGCAAATTACAATAATTGAAAATTACATACATACATACATAGGTATGTCTTGCGAATCAGTATTTTATTGATTGTATTGTTCTCAAAGACAAGTTTTTGCTCAAAAAAAGTCCTGCTTCTATATGAATACGTAAAATCCCACACTGTATTGTTGTTAGTAGTATTGTTAGAGACTAAAAGGAACCCTTAAAATACCATATCCTCAACATAAACCAGATATTTCTTCAAGTATTTTATTTTTTTAATTATTTCCAATAATGATAACAAGATGTTACTTCTCTCTTTAGTTTTTTTTTTTATTTTGTTTTTCTTACTCACATAAAAATATATATACTATTAAATTTTTTGAAAAATATACTATAGTTAAATTAGTTAAAACTATTTAGAGGTTCATGTTAAAAAGTAACAAATATTTATTTATAAAGTGTGGGAAGTAGATCAAGAAATCATAGAGCTAAACAGAAATAATCGATTTTTATTATTTTAATAGTAAAAATAGAAAAAAAAAATTAATAAAAAAATGATGCAAATAAATAATCAAATTTAATAAATTTTCATTTATTTCACTAATTAAAAAATAAAATTTTTTAGTGATGTTAGGCCCCCTCTTTTAAACATAATTTTCACTTTTTTTTCAAGATCATTAACAAATCAGGGTTATTAACAGTATTTGTTATATACCTAGTTTTTTGTAATTTTTAATACGACCAGTTCATTTTTTTAAGGTTTACTCTTCATATTTCTAATTTAATATACACAAAAAACAGTTCAATAAAATAAATAGCAAATAAATAAATAAATAATCCTATTTTTCCTTCCTTTGAAAAATTCTGAAGAAAAATTATTCTTCTGATAACTTAATGTTGGGTCCTCCCGTTTAAAAATATTTTCCTTAATTTTTTTCACGGACATATTTATTAACAATATTTTTTATATACCTACTGTTTGTAGATTTTGAAATGTGATCATTCGGTTGTTTACTTCAGTTTTCTATTTAAAATACACGAAAAAAATTTTTGATAAAAATGTAGAAAATAATAAATAAATGACAATTCAATTTCTTAAATATTTCTTCATTTGACAAATGAAAAAAATCATTTTCCTGATAAATCAGTGTTAAACTCGCCTGTTTTATTGTTATTTTCCATATTTTTTTTCAGGGCCATATTTAACAATATATTTTATATACCTACCTACTTTTTATAGTTTCAGACCAGATTACTTTAATGCACACAGAAAAAGGTTTTAATAAAAATATAGCAAATAATAAATAAATAAATAATCAAATTTATTAAATATATCTGCATTTGACAAGTTGGAAAGAAAACTTCATAATTCTGATATTCTGTGTTAGGTCCCTTGTTTAAAAATATTTTCTATATTTTTTTTCTGAACCACTTTTATCAACAATATTTTTTATATATTTATTTCTTTGTAGATTGTGAAATATGGCCATTAAACACATGAACATAAAATAGTAAATGAAATGGCATATATGCAATCAATATTTAGATGAAAATCTAATTGAAATCTGTTATTACACTAACTGACTTTATATAATTAGTTGTTTTTAGTAAAATATTTTAATTAATAAATGACGTTTTAATCAGCAGACATTAAACCTTAGTTCGCAGACAGATTTACAGCTTTTAATCACAATGCTTAACATTCGAATCAGACAAAAGACTCGACGTATTGTTTTTTACATTCGTATATTATTAATGCATGACTACCAACTTTATACAGTCTATAGAATTACAAATGAGACTGTTTATCAGATGAATTGAATACATCTAATTTTGTTCTCCAGAAGCTGCTTAAGGGGGGGCTGTGTCTTTTTAAAACACAAATACCCAACATAAATTTAATAACGCACATTCTATTAAGACGTAATAAAATATTTTTATACCTGACTGAACAAACAAGGAAAAAATAGATCAGAATTTCTGTTCAAATTTATATTTAATTATCCGTTCGTCCGTACAAAAGTAATATATCACCGTCTGACCAACTCCGAACAAACTTTGCAAATTAAATACTACATATTATTCCCAAATAGACCGGCCGCCGCAAAAGATTATTCTATTCGCTTATAATTCTGAAATTGCTCCGAAAACAAAATGACCGCTTACACACACACGAGGGTGCTATTGTCTAGCCACTTTAGTCTGGACGTAATTTTTTTTTTTGAAACGCCGAATAAAAAATTTCCCCTCGACCCAGTTCGCTGGTGATTTTATTACACGCGTATTTTCATTTATTCTTTCTACACGTTATAAAAATTTATTGCTTCGGTTGCTTCTCTGCGTATGTGCATTTAGGAGGGGATTTTTTTGGTGAGTGGCTAATAAAGTAAAAGTTCACGTTGGCTTCGGTGAGACAGTAAAACACAACAATAAAATGCGTGTATTAAATTGACCGTTTTATCACAATTTTTGTATAGTTATAGTTTTACTTTTACATTCGGACATCGGGGGTGTCATCGATAAAACTTATTGGTCGTCACTTTTTATAACTGTGTTTTCTAGTAAAGTGGTCCTGTGCCTCAGGACCTTTTTGGTTACCGCACAATAATATTGTTGTGATCTTTTACAAATTAAATTATTAGCAGTTTAGTTAGTATGGCTTTGTGGCAATTTAATCCTATAATATGCACGTCATATAAATAAAACACTAAATATGTATTGATAATCTAAAACTTGAAACGAAATGATAGTCCTAGACAGATTAATGAGGTTAATTTAACAAAACACCATGTTCAAACAACAAATAAACAAATTACCAGTAAATTAGCTGACTAAATGAAAATTAATTGATTTGATAATTAATTAGTTAATCGAATAATATTTAATTATTTCTGATTCATTTATTGCACACAAACGCACAGACATACAACAAACAACATGGTAATTAAATTGAACTTAACTGTTCCATATAAAGTTCATTTAGTTTTTTTTTCCTATAAGCCAATTACCGTTTATTTGTGAGAGAGAATTTCATTTATCCTGTTTGAAATTTTAAAATAATTATAACGTATTGGAACAAGCATGACTGATTATTTTTGTAGACTTTTATTACAATTTTATATCAGTAATAATAAAAAAATGGAATTAATGATTGCTGCTGATAAAATGCCAATGTTATTATAAAGTTATAATCGTAAAAGTTGTGCATGCTGAACAAGTTTTTAACATTACTACAATGAATTTGTGATGGAACTACTACCTCGCATTGTTATAATTTAACAGTTATTTTCTAGTAGTGTGGATGGAGTTTCCCACGCACCAAACAACATTGTTTTAATAAATTAATTAAAGAATTCCAAACTTTTCGGAATTCGAAACGAATTGACAGCTTTCGCAGAATAAAATTAAGCCAATATAGATTTTTCGATATTCGTATGCTGAACATCGAAACTTCCACTAATGCTTTCCCCGGTTCAGTTTTTCCCCGGGTGTAGCGTAGAAGAGAAGCGGGGGAGAAAGTTTAGTACGCCCTTAGTCCAATTATAGGCTCATTCAACAAAGTTCTTTCACTACAAGAGATTACTAATAAGAACTTCTCTAAACAAACAAGATAGGACGTCCGCGAATCCTCAAATATTTTTCCACAGTTTCCGACGTCCACTTCACTGAACAACCTTTCTTAATACCAATCTGTGAGCGCGGAAAATACAACTTTTTAATGTGATTAGGGGGCAACGTTAACTGCTTGGAGGAAATCGTAGATAAATACATATAGGGAAAATACTTTTTAAATAAAAACGGGACCACCCGTACACATAAATGCATGTTATAAATAAAACTTTATATAAACTTTTCTACAACTGGAATCTTTCACCTTTTTTGAGCACTGACAGAAGGATACATTAATTACACTTCGTGTGGATCTAACTAATGGCACTCTAGGTGTAATTGCAGCATTTAAAATCAAACACTCATATTAATAATTCACATGACTGTTTTTTTATGTTGTGGTACACATCCGTTTCGTGGTATATACGTATAATTTGTCGGATTGTCGATGGCGAGATCTCAATATGAGATAAGAAGAAATTATACGCGGGATTCACACATTTAATTAGTTCAATGCAGAGTTGCCACTCTGTAACTGCACACATTCAATGGTTTTCATTAAAGACTAGATAATTGCTTTCGGATGTTTGCAATTTGAAAAAAATGATGGTGGTTAACTGCTTGATAAATCGATGGATGTTGTTCCTAAATTAAAACAAGTATGAAAATGGATTCGAAACAGTTTTCAGGGCAGGAGATCACTGACCTCCTACTCTGTATATCACCATGAAAACCAAAGTTTCCTTAGCCTGACAGTTAACTGAAATTAATGGCGTCCGATATAGTGTGTCTGGAGTGCCGTATGCGGCAATACGGCTCATAATCTGGTAAACAGTACAATTAGTACATGGATCCCGATAATATTGGGTAAAGCACACCTAGGGAGGCTATTAGATTATTAAGCGATTTAGGGGATTTGTGCTTAGGACATGACGCATTTACCGAACTGGAAGTCCCCGGGGAAGAACTGCAAGCCAACAATGCCGCAGACCAATTACACGAAAACTGGCACAGTACGGGACCGGGTTTAAGTCACCGACGATGTTCGGTAGTCGAAGAATGGCACCAAAAACTAATTCGCGACTTCTGGAAGCGGTAATCTTTTAGGTAATTACTTAAGGAAGAAAATAGATAAAACAAAGGGAATATGTAATGGGGTTAGGTACGTGGAAATTGGATTAACTTCATTTTGTTTCAGCGGTGCATTAGCACCCGATAAAATTAATTAGAGACACGTAAAGCGTTTAAATTTAACTTATAAATCATATTGTTTCCTCTAAATTAAAACTACCTCTACGGGGCAATGCTTAAAGGAAGTTTTGGATGAATCCAAAGAACATCAATCCTCATTTTCAAACAGAACATCTTTGACGTCCACAATAAATAAACTAAACTGTATAGGGTTGATGCACCTCAGTGTCCATCATTTTTACAACTGGTGACATATAAATTAAATCATCCCCGAATGAGTACCTCATTCGCCACAAAACTCATGGTTACCAAAATCTCATAATGGGCCTTTCAGCGGCTTTTCCAGAATAATAAATAAAGCATCACCCGAAAATTAATTAATAAGCGCCGAAATTTCATGATGATTCCTGCTAAAGCTCTATGTTTAATCACTCGCATTTGACCACTGACAATTTGTAGAGCGAATGATTCTATTTAAATCGCATTTGTATTTATCAAAGTGGATGAGCACGGCCCAACGCGGCGTTAGCGAGAGGTCCGTTATTGTTATTCCACCAACGGATTAATTAGAGTTATTAATTCTCCAAAGATTACAATTTAATTATATCAATCTAACTGATTTAGCGTTTGACGCTGCATTCATTTGTACAGGAAAATTGAATTCTTTTGTACAGACGCCCATATCGTGCCGTAATCGAACCACCAACAGCAAAACAACGCTTGGTGATATAAATCATTTTAATGAATTTTATTTAATGTTATTCTGTGTTAAATATTGTTTTCTATTCAACGGCGAAGAACGGCACGGTTGAAGAAAATTAATTCATTATGGCGCCATTGAAATGAGGCACACAAAGATACAAGTGCTTTTAAAATTGCGTTTTGTCTTGAATTTTTTCGGGGGAGAAGGAACATTGATAAATTGATAGTATCCGTTATAAAATCTAACAGACTCATTACAATCTTTTGTATTTACTGCTGGGCGTAATGGACAACTTTTCGCTTCTATGTAAATAGTTTTAATCGTTATTAAAACAATGTAGCGATAAAAAAGTGTTTTCAGCAAATTTTAATGGGGGCTATTTCAGGCAAAAAATTAATTACATTTTTCATTCGGAGCAAATGAAAACGATTAATGTGATAAAAATGACAAAATCTTATAGGAGAGAAATTGTGTAAAAATAAATTACGCTGTGGAAATTAATTAATAAATTTCAATTGCTGCTTTTTTGTAGTAAAACAATGTGAACAATCAATACCGTTGTTGGAGTAATTAGAAACAAAATATTTAATTAAATCACAAAGGAGGGTGTCACTCTCTGTTGTGATGGGTGAAAATCGAAACACAATATTACCTACTTAAATATACGTGGCATTAATTAGCGGCGAAATTTAATCCGCTATTGTGTTCGGAAACACGGGGAACAAAAATGCCGCCGTTTAAATTACAAACGAATTCGTTGATTTTTATCATAATTCCGGATTTTATTAATTACAGATATTTCGAGCAGCATTTAATACGTTTCCGGTTGTCTGTTCGTGACATTCCGGTGATTTATTGCAAGCGACCAAAATATAAATACAATAGGGTATAATGCGATTTATTGATTTTGTTTTATAATAAACATCGAATATTATATTACAACGTTTGATAACCGAGTTTATGCATATTCTATTAATTTGTAACTAGGAATGGTACATTTAAAATTCAGTGAACTAATTTGCAGTGTTCCGGTTACCAACTATAAATAATATGGGTGTTTCTGACCATGGTAATTGATTTCATGCAATCGTTAAATTAAATATTTCAAGGTAATTTGACCATATTGGCGAAATCTGGTTTTCAAAATTACATGCGTTTTATTGAAAGAAAAACTGATCTAATCTGGCTTAAATATCTACAAATCAATTAATTAATTGCTTTATTAACGAGCAAGACGAGGTGATACTCTCAATTTCCTGTCCGTTAATAGCCTGCATAAAATTCTTATTTAAGTAATGAACAAAGTAATGAATCGGAATATTTTTAGCATCAAATATAGCAGGCGATTCACATGGTTCCCACCATTCAAGTTTTGCATGCCGTATTAGGTTGGCAGCCATGCTCTAATGAATGAGAAACACTCCTAGCCTTTTTCATTCATGAAACGAGTCTTATACCCCTACCAACGATGTCGTGTGTAGTTTTTCAAGTAAGTCCTTGAGAATTTCGTGTAACATAACTAAGTATATAAGTTATCGTTTCTAATTTAGAAACATCATGTTAATATAACGTGCTTTTCAGCACTGTGATAGCTTCATTTTTCCAAATATATTTTATCATGTTGTATATTTACAAATATACATTGTTAGTTTCATTCATTTAGCAAATAAAAACTCTACAAACTCTAATATTTCATTTTTATTGAATTGTAAACTGTGTTTGAAATCCAATTTTTTTATGAAAAACATGAAAAAACTATATTCTTTCAAAATAATTAATTTGGTTAAATTAAAAAAAAAATAAAAACGATACATTTTTGAGTAAAATTGAACCATTTTCTTATTTTTCGTAAGTATGAAAGTATTTTATAAAGTTTATATTTGTTGTTTAACGAATCCATTAGACAAGACATAACTTCTAGGACACTCGGTATATTAAAATGAGATCTGGTATCGGTAAATAGTATGGAGAAAGGCGATTTTTCGCATATTTTCCACTTTTCGGTATTATTCGGTTTCACTGGAAATGGTGTTTTAAAATTTTTACATTTTTGGATTTCTGAAACAGTTCTCGATTCTGAGATTATGATAGACCTATTTGCTTTTTTTGAGTAGTTTTTAATATTGCATCTAAGGACGTCAGGTGATGTCAGAAAGTTAAAATCGCAAAGATTCAGTGATTAGATTAATGATGATGATGAAAATAAGGTAAGTTGTCAAAATCACATTTTAAACTCTACGTATTTTGTTCAAATTACGTCACTTTTTTGACAGATACTTTTTGCAAAGAGGACTTTATGGCGAACCTAATAATACCAATTTATTTGCGATTGAATTCTGGTAAAAAAACCTCATAAATATTGGACAATAATTAATTTACTTTTGTCAAGTGTGCCACAGTCTGATCGGGAATTGTCTCAGAAATCCAAAAATGTAAAAATATAACGGATATTTCATTTAAAAATTCGAAAACTGAACCTCCAGTGAAACCGGAAGTGATAAATATGTGAAAACTCTCCTTTCTCCGTACCATTTATCTATACAAAATCTCATTTTGTGTCCTTGAAGTTATGCCTTGTCTAACGGATTCGTTGACACCCTATATAATGGTGGCTAGAGAAATAGTATATATTACTTTTTATTGTAACAAATGAAAAAAAAGTAAAAAATGTATAAAGTATTGAAATATATTTTTGTACCAACTGGACTAATTTTGAATTAAATTCCTTTATGAAATATTTGAAAACATGTAATTATAAATTTTGTGCTATTTCTCTGGCCACCACTGTACGAATATTACAATGAGAGCCAATTAAATTGGAAATACTTCCCCCACTCAGTTATTTACAATTCAATTTGTAATACAAAAAGTAATTCAAAATTGGAATGGAAATGTTTTCATTTCAAAAGTGATAAATTCAATGGAAAACTTTTCTATTCAGTTTTGTCAATGAATAACTTATAGGGTGTTTCTACCTTAAGCCCACACTACAATTATAATTAAATTGATAAAAAATAAAAATATGTAATTGATAACCCTTTATTACCATTAAATCATTTGACGATCATAAAGGCACACGGCGAACGATACACGTTTAAAAATTGAGTTTTAATCTTGACACATCAAAGCCTGCGATTCAATTAAATTCGTCTTTTAAATTATAATTTAATAACATTTTTTCGTAATTTTATAATTGATAATCATATTTTCCGATAACTTCGGTCATTAAATTTAGCGTATCTTGTTCCGCCAAACGATAAATTAATGTGATTTATCAGCGATCTGTTAACTGATTGAACAAGATAGATATTCCCATACACCAGCAAATTAAAGGCACCACCGATCAGTTCTATTAATTCAATCATTGAACTCGAACATAATGAGGTTGGAGATGCAGTTTTTTTGAAGTCGATTGTAGTAAAAGATATAATCTAAAATAATTGCGCTCGGAGTCATAACATAAACTGTGATAAAACATAGTCAATGAATTAAGAGAGGATGTTTGAAAAACAAAAGTTAATGAGCACCATGAAAAAAATGGAAGCGGGAGAACCGGCTGTGCATATCGAAAAAATCGGAAAACCTGATATAAACTAGTTGGGTTTGTTTTAGTGCGAAATCGTTGGGAGGATGGAAATGGCAAGATCCAGTAAATCATAGTTGATTCGTGGTGTTGCCATGCATATACAGGACTGGATATGGAGTTGGATAATTATTGCTTCCTTTGATAAGCGTAATTAGAAATAGGTTCTTTGTACAGTTTTAACTAAAATTTCATGTTATATGACACATAATTATTACATTTTTGAGAGACCCCCTTTATAATTTGAAATTAATTGTGTTTGTAGAGGCTAACTTAGGAGAAAATAAACTAAACCCTTTGAACATCAAAATGTGTTTTGTCATAATTTACTTCTCTTAATGCTTGTAGATTGAATATGAAATAAACTAATGTAGAAATGTGCCTCAATTTTCTGGAGTTTTATTATTCCCAGCTAGGATGTAATTTTAAGTGTTTGAGTAAATTAAAAATTGTTATGTAACAATGTAGTTTCTTTACAGAAGTACAAACTAACAAAAATTTAATTTTGGAAACATGGGGTAAAATATATTTTATGTTATTTTATATTATAACTTTTTTATGATACATATAAATTTCATTATGCAAGTAATAAATATTAGTGTTACACAGATCCTGCATTCCAGGGATCGAGTGTCAACAGATTAAAATTAAACAGTGGCAAATTAAAATATTTATGTCGGTCGTCATATATTTTATGTGAATTTAACATTACACACGTGTTTAAATGTTACAATAATCATAATAAATATTCCCATTAATCTGAATTTTTGTTATTTTTCGTACAAATGTATCATGTCATGAAAAGCTGGTGTTATTTTCGATCAAAAAGAATAACATTGATTCATATACAATTTTTATTCTTCCGTTCAGTAAAATAAATGTTATGGTTTGTAAGTGAAATTTACGATGGAGATTAGTTTATATATTTATTTTGTTGGAAGCGGTGCTGAATATTAAAATAAGTGATGAAGTAAGATGTAACCTACTAATTTTCTACTTCAAGAAAATGAAATGAATGAAAGGAACATAAATATTGGGGCTTAAATTTTTGATAAAATTGATAATTATATTACGGCTCACTGAATGTGGCAAAAGATAAATAAAATCATTAAAAAATAAAAACTTGTTTCATTTTTATTAAATGCTTTTTTACCTGTTAAAATGCAGAAAAAGTAATTACAGAGAGCGTAGAAAAAATAAATTGTAATTTTACATGATTTCGAGCAGACTTTCAAAACTGGTTCGTTGAAGTACATGTAAACACGTACATTTAAACACAATTATTAACACCTGGCAATTTTTGCTACGCTTATTACATCAATTTAACAGAAATTAGTAAAGAAATTGCCCAAAAAAAATAGTCCTTGCATTCTACTTCTCTTTTACAGTACGTACGACGACTTATTAACTCAGGTAATTAACACATGTTGTTAAGATTATTTTTAAAGTATCCAGATCAGATAATTACTATTTTATTAACCTGCTGTATTTTAATCATACCTTTAGATAAGATAATGCTTTTTTTTAATAAGCTCAAGAATTCGCCCATAATCTAAATCCGTACCTAATTAACCACCATCTATTAATAAATTAGGAGTCATGTACTTTAGATCTCGATACTCCTAATCCATGGTAATTACCATTTTTTTTACTGGTACCCCGTTTGAATTTATGATGAGATTATCGTTGAATAAACCGAATGACGGACTAAGAATCGGCCCTGTCCATTCCATGAACTAACAGTAGCTGTTTCAAGGCATAATAATAATATCGAAACAGGTCTTGGAGCTGCCAGCATCCGGTTACTTTTGTTCGTTTTTCCCATCCCGGCAATCTTGTTTCTCGTTATTTCTTCGCTGCGATTTTTTCCCAAATGCGAATTTGTCCTTCTCCCGTGGACTGTTATCGATGCCTGTGAGAGTTTGTGCGGTAAATAATATCGGACGGTCGAATTATTAATCCTATTTTGGTTTGGCGTATCGGTTTACCGTTAGTGTGATGAGATAGCCAGGGATGATTGTGTTACGTAATTCGTGGAAATCGATATCTCTGATTTTTATTTGGGTCCCTACGATTTGATTCGATATCGTGTGAATGAAAGAGTCACACCATATTTTTTGAATTCTCGATTAATTCGTATTTTATTATTAAAAATTGGATTTAAAACCTCAAAATATGTTAGGATTTTATTAGTTGATAAAATTGTTTCAAAATAAGTTTGATATTAGCTAAAGCAATTCAATTCAAGTGAAATTATCTTTGATTTTTTAAATGGATATTTTATTTATTATTGTAAATTAGGTATTATCTCAAGTGTGTTTTAGATATTTTTAAATTTAGTTTAAACATATATTTTTTTAATTTTACATAGCTTTGTAATGCTTTAAATGTTGTACAGATAAAATTCAGAAATAACAGTTTATACTTACATATTGTTTGTCAAATATGTAACTTATATCTATTCAAAGTACATAGATTTTTGAATATTATTAATAAAATATAATTTTGTTAATGTGTAAACAAGAATGAACTTGAATATTATTAATAAGATATATTTTCGTTAAGGAGTATACAAAAATAAATTTTTCAATTTTATTTTTTTTATTTATTCGACGTTATTCGTAATATAGTTTTTTTTAATTGGCCATTCAGTGGATAAAATAAAAGCATTTACTTACAAACCACCATTTCAAAAAAATAAGAATTTCAACATAGATTTTTAAAAATCATTAATAAGATATATTTCTGCTTACAAGAATGAAGTTTTCAACTCTATAATTGTTCGTAATATAGCTTTTATAATTGGCCATTCCATGTGTGAAATGAAAGCTTTTACTTACAAACCACTGTCTCAAAAAGTTAAGAATTCCATCATAGATTTTTGAATATTATTAATAAGATATACTTTTGTTAATATGTATACAAGACTGAACTTTTCAACTTTATAATTGTTCGTAATATAGTTTTTATAATTGGCCATTCCATGTGTGAAATAAAAGCTCTTCCTTACAAACCACTATCTCAAAAAATTAAGAATTCCTACATAGATTTTTGAATATTATTAATAAGATATATTTTTGTTAATGTGTATACAAAGATGAACTTTTCATCTTTATAATTATTCGTAATACAATTTTTTTTAATTGGCCGTTCCATGTGAAAAATACTTATAAATACTACCTCAAAAAATGAAGAATTCCAATATAGATTTTTGAATATTATTGATAAGATATATTTTTGTTAACGTGTATAAAAATAAACTTTTCAACGTTATAATTGTCCCTAATATATTTTTTGCTTTTAAATTGGTTATTCCCTGTGTGGAATAAAAGCTTTTAATTACAAACCACTATCTCAAAAAATTAAGAATTCCAACATAGATTTTTGAATATTATTAATAATATATGTTTTTGTGAATGAACTTGTTAACTTTATAATTGTTCGTAATATAGTTTTTTTTAATTGGTCATTCCATGTGTGAAATACTACTTATACTTACTTACAGATCAATGTCTCAAAAAATTTAAAATTGTAAGATAAATTTTGGAATATTATTAAGTTATATTTTCATTTTTTTTTATAGTGTATAAGAGAATGAACTTTTCAACTCTATATTTGTTGGCAACAACCATTTAGAAATTTAGATAGTTGTCTATGTAAAAATAAAGTTTATGTTATTTCCGACTGTACTGGCAGAGTACTTATTACAGCAGGAACCAAAATTTCAGATTGATGTCATTTTTTCAATTTCTTAATTAATATTTAAAAAATCACATCTCAATAATAGTCAAGTCATTAGTCCATTTACTTATTGATTGTATAGAAATTTTAATTAATAAAAAAAATTTTTATTAACTGTGAATGTAATACGTTATTTTTGTTGACATGTTATCTGACGGATTACAGTCAGATTTCTCCCGCATCCTTCCACATAATGCTACATCTGGTTTGAAATATTTTCAGAAATAATCCCCCACTTGAAAACCCCAGGAATTAATTTCGTCTGTTATCCGATGAGTCCCGTAATCATCCATACTGTTTAAATTAATGAAAATGTGTCATCAAACAGTCGCTTCAATTTAAAGTGAACTTGTAAATTACCTTCACGACGTGAATAAATCACTGAGGTGCATGTTTATTACAAAGCGCTGGTTTTTATGTGGTACATATTTTACAAAATATCAGAGCCTGTGGAAAATTATAAAAAAACGTCGCACTACACCGAGTAATTATTTCAAGTTGTCGTGAGAACAACACAATCTTGGCTCCGATTGGACATAAATTAAAACGTTGCAGCACTAAATTAAATATTAAAATTACTACCATTACTCGGAATTGTGTTATCTAGAGAGGTGTTCCTGGCCAGAGAATTTACTGCATGACGTGTCGGCAACTAGAGATATTACACACAAGAACAATAACTCCAACCGTCTAACAATATTTGGTCACAATTAGTTTATCAAAACGTGCACGAATAAAAGTAAAACAATCCGGATGCAAACAAGCAATAGATCAAAGTATGAAACACATACTAAAATAAAAAAAATGAAACAAATAGGAAGTGCGACCGCAATATAAAAGCATGTGTAACATCGCCGGTTATTATATACAATTTATAATATCGGGGCGAATAAACAAAACGTTTCATTAATTTAGAAGCAGCGGACGGTCTGCTGGCAGCAGAAATGCAGCCTGAAAATAAACAACACAGAGCGAGGACTAAAATGGTCACTGTAAACAGGAACACTAATGTCAACACGAACTGGGAATCTGCTCAATCGATCCCCTATTTATCATTTATTGTCATTTTATTTCCTACTGACCGAGAACATTGATAATTTCTCTTTTATAAATAATCCGTCCTGGGCGGAATATACAGCGGTGGCCACAATTATGGCCGATTATTGAATATTTTAAATTATAAGCTGTACTACTTGAATTGGATTTTCTGTTCTTGTTGTGACTACTATGCAAATGGTCAATCTATGTTTGCTCTTTAATAAATTGCGTACTTTTTTATTTTGCCATGGATTTTTGCTTTATGATCTTTCATTGTTCTCTGTGAATTTATTTTGATTATTTACTAGCCGACTTTTGCTTATTATAATTACTTAATCAATTCCGTCCAAGAGAAACAAAAAGAGGTCGCTGCCAATCGTTTTCCGTATTATTTAAAATTTTAGAGTAAAAACTAAATAAAATCGATACCCGGATAAAACAAACTGATTGAAATTAAAAGTAACCTGAAGGAAATGGGACTTGCTGAAATTAGTTCAAGGACTGTGAGAAGATGGTTAGGGGATGGGGATTTGATTGATTCCATATGTACAAGAAAAACCCCAGTTTCTACTCAAAATGTGAAAAACCAGTTTTAACTTGCTAGGATCCCATTCACTGGGCCACAGAACAGGAACAAATACGTTTTAAGTGCCGAGCCTAAATTTAATTAATAAAAAATGGCTTATGTTAAATATCCTACATGGACAAAACCACACAAAAGGTTTGTTATGCCCACAGCGAAACGTGATGTCGATTCAATTATGATATGGGGATGCTTCAATTTTTCTGGCGTAGTCCCCCTTAGACAGACTTATCAAAAAATTAAATATTCTTTTTAAATTCCGATATTAAAAAATGTTCCTATACACCTTTAAAAAATGCTCTTCAAAAATGTGCTCTTTATTTTAAAAGAAAGTCAGATTTCCTTTTCTTCTACAGTTCCATATGTTAAAATCCATATCTCGTCATTACTTAATCGTACAGAAAAATTCTATTTACACTTTTTGTAGGAAATTGAACGCTCTATAAAAAGTTATTTTATAATTTTTTCATAACTCTTACCATTTGGAAGATATCATATATTAAAGTTTAACAAAATTTTCTGTTTTACTTCTAAATTTTATAACTCATAGATAAATAAATATTTTAAAATAAGCAACATATATCTTTGTAAGAAATTAAACACAATTAAATGTCTCTTGTGGTTAATCCATTACTCCAACCGTTTGGAAGATTCGTATTCGAATCCCAATGTGTACTGATTTTAATAGTTATTCAATAAATATTTTAAATTCATCCATTTAAGTCAATTTCCTACAAAAAGTATAAATAGAAATTTTCTGTACCATGGCGGAATATGGATTTTGCCATATGGGACTCAAGAAAAAATTGAAAACTGAGATGAGGAGGTCCTTCCTATTAAAATTAAGAGCTCATCTGTGCAGAGCATTTTTAAAGGTGTTTAGGAACCAATTTTTCAGTGTCGAAAGTTAGAAAAATAATCGATTTTTTTCACCCACCCTAATTTACAGGGACATATTAAACAACAATTTGCTTCCATGTAATGAAGAAATAATGTTCTTAATAAATATGTTTCAACATGGAAATGATCTTAAATATAATACAAATCCAAAATTGTCACAGATTAGTTAAAAGATCAAAGGATTGACGTTTCGAAGCTTGATTAGATTTGTTGTTATATTTGAAAAATGGTTGGGTTTATGCGACGGAGGTAGGCCAAAATTATAAAATAAAGTGTTAATCTAAAATTAAATAACACATCCTTGTCAAAATTATATCTATTATATTTAAGCACACCTTAATTCAAAAAAAATAACATTTTATAGAATAATACTGTACAAAACAACAATAGTAAATAAATATTATTTTAATACTTCACATTAAATAAAAGAGTTACGGCTAAGTTATGGTACATAAATATGTAATTGCATATTATTTTAATTTCTAATACAAAACATGAATGAAAAAAACAATGATAGCCTTGTTCTAGGTATTAACCTATTTTAATTAAATAGCATTATCAAATAGTAGCTGTTTTATAAGAAGATTTTTAAAACAAATTTAAATTAAATTTTTAATAGGGTACATATAATGAGTTAATTAATTATTTATGATAAATTACAAAGGTTTTTTTTAATCCATACCTGATATTCTGAACAGACGGTACAAAAACTTTTAGCGTTAACAGAGACTTCTTTCATTAGCGAAAACAAAGAATTTCATTTTTTAATATAGAATATTTAAATAATAAATTAAAGTCATATTATACTGAAACATGGAATAAACGATATTTTATCTTTTCATAAAATTTTTTATTTGTAATTCTTTTTATAAGTAAAATGCCTAAATATGAATTTCAAGCGAAATTTCATAACCAACCAATTTTATGTTGTTGGTGGCGTGGGAAAATAAACAACTTTCATTTTCAGTGTATTATTATTTTAGGATTCACTAAACATTATAAAAATTTAATTAGAAAGCAGTAAGCATCAGTCGTTTTACACTTAAAATCAGAATTAAAATTTCTTTCTTTTTAAATTATAATAATAATCTATTAAATAATATTTGGTCTACAAAGTTACAAAACATCCTAATTTAAGCATTTGAATTAGTTCGACCAGAAAGTTTCTAACACGTGCACAGTACGAGTTTATTACAAAGTGCTGTTTTTTGTTCTATATATTTTATTAAATACTGGATTCTGTGAAACATTAATATATAATAAATAATTCTCTAAATTTAGTAATAGTTTAGTTAGAGGGTACTTATGCATAGAACTGAACATGAAATCATAATTAAAATATAATTGTTGTTAAATTATAATAAACAGTAAACTAGTAAACAGAATAAATGTTGTATAAAATTGTAAATAAATAAACAATAATATTGGACTTTACTCAGCTATAGTTTCTGTTATAAAAATGTAATTAAAGGGTAGTAGCAAGTTTGGTAGCAAACTTGACATCACAATTAAAATTCAGTTGTTCTTAAACCTGCTGAGCAGCATAAATTTGTATAAAAAATCAGCAACATCAAAATTTAAGAGTCTGAACTAGTTTGATCACTTTCCGTTTTACAGCAAATAGTCGGTCACGTGTAGACTATAAAACCACTTAAAAAATATTCGTTTTCGTACGGTTTATCGACCTTTTCTAATCAGAACTTAATCAGCCCCTTTTGGCTTTAATATTTTCCAGGGAAGACACGTACACACTTCGCAAATTGAATTTTTTGAACGGCCCAATTACTGTGGTAATTTACAAGGCAATAAAACTACAGACAAATTGGCAGGTGCTAAAATCTCTCTTTAAAAAGTACCAGCGACTTCGAACACAGGCGCATTCTCTTTGGAGTAGAAATTTAAATCTAAGAAACAAACTAAAACAAAGAGAATGGAACGGGAAGAGTTAAAAGAAGCCTGTGGTTGAGGTTGACTTAATCGCCTTGACATATTCATTCCCGAGCTCGGTTCAAGAATAAAATAATACGCGGCCACGAAATCCGGTAGGAAACCTGAAAAATTCAATGAGTGTAAAACGAAGTTCCGCGGAGCCACGTCAACAGCTGACACGCTTTATCTTCACCTGACGTGCGTCCATAAAAACGGAGCCGCCCCATATTCGAATTTTATGCGCGCTACAGGAAAAAAATATTTCAACAATTTAAATAAAATAAAACTTTATTAGTCGCCATAAAAGATTTTATTCAGCGAATATCTGGATTTAATGTGCGGTAATGACTTGTCCCAGACGTAAAACCGGAACGTATTGCGTGTCATGTGGAAATGCATCGAGTAAATAAAACCGAAATACATTTTAGCGAATGGTTTGAAATTTTAACACAGCACACCGTTTTTGATGACATCCGTTCTGATTCTGATTAACCATTTTAGCGTGTTAATTATGTTGATTTAAATATTTTCCGTTTCAGTCTGCCGCAAAACTGCGACAAAGTAGCAAATGTTATCGTTTTAAATACGCAATGAAACGCGCCGAAGCTTGATCGCGGCCATCGGAAAACAAAATGTTTAATTAGGTCGAGAAGTGCACAACCCTGGACATGAGCACCATTACAGTTGTTACGACTCCGCACAGACAACCAAGAAAACAATAGAATGGATGCGCGGTGAAAAGTAAGTCAGCGGGATCATCAAAAGTGAAGCACGTCGTTGTCTGAACTGTAAAGGGGTAACGATGGTGGAGAGGTTTTCCTTTGCACTGCTGATGTCATCTCAGTTGTGCCATTATTAATTCAGCAGCAATGCTTCGTGTAAGATTTAACGATAAACAATAGTAAGCCTTCACCTACATATTAGATGCCGCCCGATTCGATTTGGGATTGTTAAATAATGGACTATGAATAGACTGGTACGGAGTATAGTACGTTTACTGAATTATAAAAGATGTTCAAAACAATTTCATCTATAACTCCATAGATTTATTTCAAACTATTTATAAATAAATTGAAATAAATCAATATTAAATAAGAAAGATAGATTGGTGAAGACTTAAGGATTAATCAAAAAATTAAGCCAGATTTTGGAACATACATATATCGGAGAATTAGCATTAGCAGAGGATTGATCGTCGCGGTCCACGTACACATTTTCCTTTTGTCGATTTAGTTAGGTATTTATTAATATTTGAAAAATATTCAAGGGTCAAAAGTAGAGCAACTTCAAAATAAATCAACTTTACGTACATTTAGCCTTCTTTTATTTAGTATGTAGTAGCATATCCATTATTTTTAATAACTTCTAAACATATTTTCGTCATTGATTTTGGTAGCTTTTCAATATAATCGTTTGAAATTTCTTTCAAGTAATTTTGAACTTCTTCGTAGAGTTCTTTCACATTTGACAGTCTTATTGCAGAAATTTTCCGATCAATTTCTTCTTAAAGGTTTTCCATTGGATTGAGGTTTGGGTTTTGTGCTGGCCAAAGTATGACACGTACTCTTTGAGAAGCGAACCATTCTTTAACTAACTTAGACATATGTTTCGGATCGTTGTCGTGCTGGAAGTTTCACCTTAAACTGATGTTACCTTCGTCAAATGAAAGCATATGATTCTAGAGGATATCACGATAAACAAAACAATCCATTATCCCGTCTAACCTAACCATCTCCTTTATCATGCTTCACAGTGGGTTTAGTGTACTTGGGATTATACTTTTCGTTAATTGGTCCTCTCACCTATGAAATACCATCAGATTTGAATAATTGGAGCCGACTTTCATCAGAAAACAAAATTGTTTTCCATTGCCCATCTGTCCAATTCACATGTTCTCTTGCAAATAATAGTTTCGTTGCTCTATAGTTTGCAGAAATGAAGGGCTACTTTGTTGGTCTACCATAGAGACCAACTCTTTTTGGTCTTCGTTTTATGGTACTCACCAACATACTGAGGTCGTTTATTTTTTGATTTTTGCGGGATGTGCTGATAAACGTGTCGCGAACAATAAACGTTTTTGTTTTCCTGTCCACAGCTCTGTTAGTCTTGCGTTCTCTACCTCTTTTGGGAACTTCTTCCAGTGTATTTCTTCTGTTAAATTGGAAATCGTCTTTGAAATGATCGATTTGTTTAAATTTAAATCTATTGCAATTTTACTCAGTTTTTCACCATTTCGGAACTTTTCTACAATTTGTTGTTTAATTTGTATCATTAAAGGGACACTTCCAGGCATTTTTAGCTTTAAGGAATGATGTTGGGCACAGAAATAAATTATAAAATCAATTGTATTGAATATAGGGTTTGGTTGCTTTACTTATGAATCCTGTCCGAAATAAAATGTTGTATAAAAACTACGTAAATAAAGATATCCGTATATAAATTGAGTTACGAAATGCTTAGACACTTATTAATTATAAAATTAATTTAAATTAAAAAGAATTGTTCTTTTAATAAAATGATTATGTAAAGACGAACAACGTGGGGAAATGTCTTTTGATGATCGTTGATTAAAAGTCAGTGATCTAGTGGAAACGATAGGCATTTTAAAAAGGGCTGTATATTGTATATTGATCGAAAATTTGGACATGAAAAAGCTGTGAAAGTGATAGATGCTGAGATCACAATTCAACAAGAAGTTTCAGTCAAATGTTTCGTGGCACTAAAGCCGAATTTTTTCATCTATTCATATCAGTATATGGAACATGGGTCCATAATTTCTCACCTGAGACGACAGCCATAATTATGGACTAAAAGTCAACAAACAATTCTGCGTGTTAGAAGGGTGATGGCGCCAGATATTTTGGGATGTGCATGGGTTAAGGGATAAACCACACCGCTCATTGTAACCCTTGGGTGACGAAATTAAGACCGATCGTAGATGACCATATAGACTTTTGGGAAAGCCCTTGTACATCAATTAAAATAAATATTTATTTTCATTTTAAACCAATGAACATTTAATGAACAACGTTGGATTTTATTGAATCATTTTCACCCATTTAGATTTAACATCCTGTTTTAACATATAACTTAAAACAATCTAATTAATGTTTATTTTAAAACAGTTACTCCTGATTCATTGTAAAATAAACATTATATCCTTTTTTTAATGGAAAAAAAAATACGCGGAACACTCTGATAACAGATGATTAGCCGACAAATTTGTCAAAGATGGATAATAATTCCCACATAATTATGTATACATCAACTAGCGTATCCTTTATCCACTGCAATCATTATTTTAAAACATATTCCAGTTTCGTATTGATTAATCTAGAGAGTGTCGCTATTAAAAAACAATAAATAACAACAAACATGTGTTAGGCTGTTTCGCAATTTCCTTTCTACTCCGTACCTGCATACATAAAACTCGAGTGTGGGAAGTGAACAACAAAATAATGGCTCTCCTTTTTCTCTACTCCAGTACTAAAGCCGAATAAAAATCAATCACGTAAATTGTTCATAAATATAGTATAGATGCTATTTTTAGTTTTAAGCAGGAGTTAATGCGACTCCTACATCTTGACGGAAGGTCATTTACATTGTACACTGTGCATGCAATTTCTTCTAAAAATAGGATCGTTTAATGGCAACGAATTTTGATAAATTCGCAATTAAGATCATTATCCGGTTGTTAATTCGGAACAGTGAATTTTATTTCTTTGAAATTATAAAAAAATTCAAATAGTTTTCTCACAGATAAATGCATATTTTAAAGGCAATTAGAAGTTTGTTTAGGCGAAAAATAACTGGGAAGAGGAAATGTAGCGTCAAATTGCAGCAAAAAAGATTCCATGAGAACTAAAGCCATATCCAACTTGGCAAAATGTCCGAGGTTGGAAAGATTTTAAATTGAAATAGCGAAAATATAGACTAATAACTATTGTTTCTAAATAAAATGTTTAAAAGTTTATTATGTTAAATTAAGTTTAGAAGTTTTATCGTACACGTTTTAGGATAATTTAGAACTCTAAAAACAAATTATTTATTTCTTATTAAGGTGTTTTAAAACTACTAAGCTATAGGTGTCAATATGTCCTTAAAAATACATTTCCTACACACTTATCTAGATTATATTTCTCCAATTTTAAGAGCTAAAAATAATGAACAAGGAAAAGATTTTCCCAAAATTTAATTATCATGGAAATAAGGTTTCAAGTTTATTGGAAAAATGGCATGATTGGTAATTATTACTCGACAGTTATTCGAGAAACTGATTATAAGAAGAACAAAACACAATTCAATACTTATACACACAGATATTTCTCCTGAGAGAAATGAAGTGGTTAATTCTGTGGGTTACTTTCGGTCCAAAGCAAAAAGTTCTAAAATTAATCGATTTTTTAATTATTAGTTTATTTCATAATTTAAGTTTTTCCTGAAGAAAATACAGCCCCTTAAATTTAAATTTGAAAAATTGCTTTTTCTTTATTTTACGTAACATAGGTCCAAATGTTGTTTAAATTTGGTATGTATTATACTAAACATTTACATTTTTTTAATTAATGAGCATATTCTACATCCTCTCAAACTTTGATTATCTATTTTGGAAACATCTTGTGTATAACAATACATTATAACTACAGTTCATGAAAATTCAAATTCAGTTTAATTTTTGATGGTTTTCAGTCGTATTTTGCATTTGAGTATTACAAATAACAAATTTAATGCTTTTAGTAGGTAGTTTATTCAATTACAAATATTTGAACTTCCTATGAAATAAAATTGGAAAATGCGTAAAAATGTGCAAATATAAAGAAGGAAAAACACGTAAAATCTGTGTTAAAATTCAATATACAACCCAATATATTCATAATATACTTGAAATAATAAAATTATAACTAGACTAAGACAATAAAAAATATTCAAATTGAACCAATTATATTATTTTGCTATACATTTTATTTGAATCCCAGATGAATTTAGTCTGGCGAAACAATCCCAAGTGTATAACTAACACAATCCTCAAAGGAAACAAAGCAATTGAAACCGACAAAAATGGCATTTTTCCGCCGAATTGAGTTGGCCGGTCGGCATGAAGTAGGTGTAGATGTCGTCTGCGGCGAAAGCAAAGTGAGGAAATGACAGTCGTTGACGCTTCAATGACATTTTTAAATGGTGCCGGTGACTCATCGTTCCTCGCAAAATACGTGCTGGCCTTATTCGCGTTCGACGACTGTTTCTTTCCGTTATTTTACCATAAAGCCGATATCTACTCCCTCGCCAAACTTTGGAGGTGCCATCTTAGTGTCATCAATATATATACAATGTCTATTAGCATAAATGTTTTCATATTTATAAATTGGTAGTATATTATTACAAATGGTACCGGGTATTATTAGCATATCTAATTATAGTTGTTAAGTAAAAAAACACGAACAAATAAATTCTCAAAACTTTGAATTTGGTGGTGAAATTTCACATTTAGATACAGTCTTATTTGTTTAATTTTATTTAATCACTGCTACAGTAAAATCTTTCGTTCTGGTAACAAATTATTTATTTACTTTAGGACAAAACAATGTTTGTTTGAATTAGCTGTGAATTTTATTAAGAATTGTCAAGACAAACAAAGAGAAAGCGGATCCCGTACCTACAAAAAATTTAATGAACCAGTCCCCGATCCCAATTCAACACTAAAAACAAACAGCAATCGAATCTCGTCGAGGGAAAGGACCCTAAGGCCGGACCTGCGCTTGATGGAGTTAATTTGACAGACCTGCAACGAGCCGAAGAAACAGCCTGTTATCTCAATCATGTGTGACTGTTGTCATCAGTGAATTCGTGAACAAGATAACTGGGGACTCTTAATTACATGACTCACAACATTCTGGGGGTGATTCTAGTTTTCCTGGAATTTAGTTAGTTGGAAAAGGTAGAACAGCATTTTTAAGAATTGTTTCCCACCATTAACAAAATGTAATGTTCTATCTAATAATAAGTAATTCGAGCTCAAAATTCGACTTTTAAAGAATCTGTATTCACGACAACATACAAAGTAGGGTAGATGCTTTTCATGGCAACACAATCGGAACGTTTGGGGTGTCACGCACAATAAATCGCAACGAGGTAATAGATTGACTGGTGAGCCCCCGATAGTTGTCATTAAACTAGTGACAAGTAAATATGTTTATTCTCTATGAAAATCGATCCCATTTATTTTGTATCTCTTGGCCCACGAGGCGTGGGGGAGAAGCTCCCTCCAGTTCGGTAACCAATACTCGCAACATACATGACTGGGAGCTCGATAAATTCATAAATATACATTTATACCGCACGATGCTTGGCTTGTAAATAGATATCTCATTACGTTGCCTCGATGTGTTTATCGAAATAAAAGGGGGTTGGATGTAATGAATGTAAACATATCGGAGAAGTCGAGTCGCATTTAGTTACTTAGGAAGTAACATTTATATAATCGTGTTTCTTTCCCATAAACAAGATCGTCTTTCATTAAGTCCTTTGGTTCGAATTCCATGTGTCATCTTCTGCGATTTTCCATTTACACGTGCAAACATATAAATATAAAATGATAATAGAATAAATTGTTCGAACAGTATTGTTATACTTTGCACCTGCAAAGCAGATGTTAAACAATGCCTGGCTCATGTTAAGTGTAAAAAGGGCGTTAAAATACATTAAAATTGACGGCTTGCTGTTTGAACAACGTCATAAAAAGTTTAATATTTATGAAAAATATAATGGACGTTCATAAAAAACTTTTATTCCATCATAAATAATATGTGCACGGTACAGATATATAAAATATTGTAACTATATGGGGACATGTATGTATAACATTTTATGGACAAAATTTTGCCTTTTAGATAAGGGGAAACATTATTTTTTGGACGAAAATTTATTATTTTTGTTTGTGGTTATTATCGAAATAAATTTACTTAATACCTATGTACTATAAAACTTTGAAATTCCATTAAATCAACTGGTTCTAGCAATAAAATTTAATAATTTTAAATAATCTTTCATCCAATAAATATGAATTATTGATCTTTAAATGTTTGATTAAATATGTGTTCAGACTTTTGAGGAGATAAAATATTTTTCTTTTAATGATTTCAATATTTAGAATATTTTATAGAAAATGGTACCAATAATATTACACATTAGTCAACAAAAGTTTAATACCTTTAAATAATCATTCTACACAAAATACAATTGTTTTTATGTTTTAATTTTTAATACCAAAATTTCTTTATATGTTGTTAAGAAACTTGACAAACTGTTAAGATTTTTTGGGGTACTAGTTATTTTGTTTTAATAATTCCACATATCAATATTTCGAATATGTCGTAGATAAACACTCTACGAGAATTGTACTGATAAAATTCTTACAGCATATGTCATCAAAAATGTAAACATAGAATGTTTAATTAAAAATTTGTAAATTATTGCTTATTGAGAACGAATAACTACTATAAAACTTCCCAAGAAATCAATTTTTAATATTACAATTTTAATATTACAATTTTTAATATTACAATTTCATTATTCTTTTGTTAATATACTTGATTGAGTATTTTTCATGGGACTATATATTTTTCTATTAATAATTCCACTGATCAATATATTGAATATTTTGTAGAAAAACATAAAATGGTAACGATAAAATCCTTGCAGCATGAGTTTCATTAAAAATTCATTAGTTTATGTCACGTTGTCTGAAACAAATAACTATTAGAAAACTGAAACAACAAGAAATTAACCGGTTAGTTTATCAAATTTAATACTTTTAAATAATCATTTTCCAAAAAATATAATTATATATATGCTTTAATTTTTAATAATTAAATTTTAATGTTCTTTATATCTTTTTAGGAAACTTGACAAACTATTAGAATTTTTGGTGGGACTAGTTCTTTTAATAATTCTACATATCAATATTTCGAATATGTTTAAGAAAAAACACTCTACAAGAATTGTACTGATAAAATCCTTACACCAGAGGCAATCAAAAATATATAAACATTCTGCCACGTTCTTGAAAACGGATAACTACTATAAAACTTTGAAATCCCAAGAAATGAACAGATTAGTATAGTATACCAATAAAAATTAAATACCTTTAAATCATTCCTCCAAAAACTATAATCATTAATTACGTTTTTGATTTTTACATATTACAAATTCATTATTGTTTAGTTGTTAGGACACGATAAGTTGTTAATATTTTTCAGATGACTAGTTATTTTTCTTTTAATAATTCTACTGATCAATATTTTGAATATTTTATATTCATTTAATATTCAATTTAATTCAATTTTCAGATGTGTGTAGTTCTTCAAATGTCATATTTCACCCTCTATCGAGATTACCTAAATAGAATGTTTAGGCCACTTTGTACATCACAATTTAACATTCATAATGAAATAATCAACGAAGAAAGAAGTCAATCTCCCCCCTTTAATGCAGAATTCAATAAAGAATATTTCAATATAATTTAATTTTATTATCTCCCGTATCGGAGCGATTTATTTCCCCTTGTATAAAAGTAAACGCGCATTATTTTTGAGCAAAACCGGTAGCTGATTCATCTTCATTTCGCAGGAAAATACTGCGGAGTTTGTCAGGGTCCAGTAAGCACCTCGGCGGGGGGGCCGACTTACCCCTCGCAATCGCGAATTCGCAGTGTCATCAGCCCTTACACTCGTCTTGCTGGTCTTTGTATCTTTGGCAATCGATACAGTAAGAAATATTGCTTTCAGCGGTCCGAACCGTGTTCCTTATCAAAAGAAAACTCGATGGCGAGAAGTAAAAAATTTCAGCTTCCGAATGCCGCAAATCACCGAAATTTTCAGGCCAGAAAGTTTTGACGAATTTTCGTTTTGTGGAGACGAATGCGGGGCTTGAAAACATTTTGATTAATAATCGTTTTCTTGCTAAACTACATTATTATTTGTTGTGGAAATCCGTAAATCACTTGGCGAGTGCCGCGTACCAAAAAGTAATATCAAATCTCCAAGAAACACCAAGGTTAATCTAGAATTCATGAGTGGTTTCCAGTCCTGATTCGCCATAGATTTATAATCTCACAATTAGAACGAGCGAAGGGCAGGGGTTCTGTACATTGCGAGATAAATGAAGTCTATTAGGAGGCAGTAAATCATAAGTTGCTGATTTCATAATTTGTGAATTATCTCGCCCACAGCGCAGTAATAGATGAAGTAAATTTAATTCGCACTCTTCAACGAGACGCAACGGGAACGGAGGGGTCTTTCCTAAATACTGAGTCACGTAATTAAGGAACCCCCCAGTTATCTTGGGCACGGACGCTGAGGTGACATCCGTCACACATGAAGGCGATAACGCCGTAATTTCGTGCCTTCAGGTTCTGAAATAGGAAGTCCGGAAAGACGTTTTTAGTTGGCTTTTTTGCTTGGTAAATAGACCTAAAAAAATCAAATTGCAGTTAAGGTGTCTTGTCATGACTTTTGTAAAAAATCATTTAGATAATAATGTTCCAGTTTTATTTTAAACTGAATAAATACGTACTACTTTTTGTTGAGATATATTTGTTTTAATTTTTTCAGCTATTACTTTTCTTTCACACAACATAAAACATGACGATATAATGTTTAGATTTATTATTCGTAAGTGAGGGAATTTTGTAGATCTAGATTACTGATTTAAATTGATGTATTGTAGTTTACTTTAATAGTTAATGTTATTTTATGGTATTATCATTACGTTTACTTGACATATTTTATTAGATAGTTGAATAATTTTATTCTATAGCATATATATTTTTGAGCAACATACCCAGATTACCATTTACTACATTCTCAACAAGAAACAAGTATTAATATTTAATTTTCATGTTTTTAAAAATATAATTTTAATGAAATTGACAAATTATGCAGAACATACATGGTTAAAGTATTTAAAACTCGGATGCATGTCTGCAATTGTCTGTATATTTTACATTCATAATTATACGTGTTTGCTTAAATGGGTTTTAACATATATGTTTGTTCAAGACACCACGCTTGAGCAAGCGGCGTTAAAACACTGCGTTTTTAGCTTTGTACTCTTGAAACCGAGAAACTTGCTGTTTAAATCACCAGACAATGATTCAGCATTCGCCAAACTCGTGTAGCGCTCTCGAAAACTTCCGGCCAAGATTTCCGACAATACACTTTTAATTTCTTCACATTTCCACCGTACATCCTACCCGAACCCCCGTCGCCCCCCCACTAATGACTCACGCATAAATTTATCCGTCTATAATTCTTATTGTTCCTTGGCACAATCGTGGGAGCCGGTCGCAGTTCACACCCGACCCAGGCAACTGTAACGGAGTCCCATCCCCGCGACGTCTTAACCTCTGGCCCCCGATGGGCGCCCTCAGGTCCGGGGGGGTCAGGGGGCGAGGCACCTGTGAACGGAAGCCGAACACAATGGGCCAAGAGCTGGAGACAGGTGAACGATTGCATCGGCTCCTCGGCCTGTGGATGCGATGCGATGCGCCTCGGTTATTGTAAGAAATTAGCGTCTGTCCGTCTGTTCGTTCGTAATTCAACGTTGGGGAAGTTAATTAGGTGGTACCAGTGACGTGCAACCGAATATTGTGTTCTGTCATGTTTAGGGGTATACTTCGAAATGTTTTATTATTTGATTCAATTTTTATGCATAGAATAATATTCAGTTAATCAAGATATTCTAATAATAATAATTCTTTAATTAAGTAGTTAATTAATCTTTTATTTGTACTGGACAAGGGTTATAGCTAAAATTACTAATATTATCACCTCAACTATACAGTAAAAATGACTTTTATAGGTATTAAATGATTTATACCTTTAATGTTATTTTTATTTCACAGACGAATGAAAGCTAAATAGATAATAGGTAACGGAGAAAGAAATTTACATGAACTTTACATGTAACTTTGAAGTAACATAACTTTCTTTAAAATAACTTTTATCCAACAAAATATACATCATTATAATTAACATATTTATCGCTCTGCCAACAAATTCAACAACGAGAAAATTTGTTTCTTTTCTTAGAACAAAAGAATAAATCAACTTTTATTTTGATCTCTTTTTTCAGAATTGAATCATGAGTGGATGAAATGGAACTTCTACACTTAACATTTTGAGGCTTAATTTGAGTCTCTAATGCGATATGTGATTTTCAGTTGTCAGGAAGAAGTAAAATAAATGTGCTATAATCTACAGAAACTCGTTTTTGAGTGTGTTTTCCACGAACGTGGTCAATTCTATGCGTTTATACTTGTTAAAACCTTCCTTGAGATATGATTTTAATTAAGGATTCTTCTACCAACAAAGAAATGTTTTCAACCCATTTTACGTAGCATGTAATAAAAATGAATATTTTTTTTGTATTCACTTAATTTATGTGGAATTAATTTATCCACATGTTCTTGACATTTATTGAATTAATAAATTTCTTATGCTTTTTCAAAATTTGAAAACAGTTAGATAACGTCCAATAAACAAAAAAAATTAAATAAATTTTTCAGCATATTTCAGCAACCTTTGATCCAAACGTGTTTCAATTTGGTATGTGTTATGCTAAAATATATTCTTACAACTCAATCAAACTTTGCAATAGTGATTTCTCGACCTATTTTTCATTGAATATGTTCTAAAAATAATAAGGTTTTCATATTCTTTGCGTAGTTTAATAAAAGTATTCTTCATTAATTTTGATTATTACAGTTGTTTTTCAGTTTTAATGACTGGAAGAGGTTGAAGTGATTTTCATACAATACAAAATCCGTAGATATGATATGATGAAGTAATCTTAGATTGTGTTTAGGTATATATTTTTATTTGTAACAGCTAAATAACACTAAAATAATGTATACAATGTATTCTGAATATGTTGATAAGTTATTAACTCTATGTGAATGTCATGGAAATGTAAGTGCTGTTAGATGATGGTATGCAGAAATATATCCAAGGAGAAATTCACCTAGTTACAAAACCTTTCTTTCCACTGAGCGACATTTACAGGAAACAGGCACATTAAGAACTAAAATTACTGATAGAGGAAGACCAAAAACAGTTACATTGAGTAGGTATGTATTTTGGAGTAATACATACCAAATTTAAACATGATTGAATCAAAGATTACATAAATATGATAAAAAAAAGCAGTTGAAATTTAAATTTGAGTGGCTTATTCTTATTAAAACTCATTGAAAAAACACCTTGTATACAGGTTGATAAATTAATTTTTCCGGTATTTTAATATTTTAGATTATTAAAAGCAAAGTAACTTGTTATGGTAGTTTTTTAAAAATAAAATTAGAACACGAATATTGTTTTTGTGACTTATGATTACATATAAATATTTTTCAAATTGCTGCGGGTATAAAACCAAGAATATAATTGCAAGAATGTTTCCAAAGAAGTATAATATATCTAATATTAAAAGGATAAAACCGACAAAACAAGTCATTATTATAGTCCCGCATTCATTAATATTTTTTAAATATTATTTAAGCTTATATCCCATTTAATTAATGCTCATAAAAAATAATACAGGCATTTCATACAACTAGTATAAGGTTGGATCGTTATAATGCCAAATGAGGTAGTGTAAAATAAAAAATATTTATTATTTAACAGTATAAATGAAAATACAGAATACTTTTAATTTAAATACTATTAATAACATATTAAATTTAATAAGTATGGTATATTACACACATGTGAGCACTCTATGAACAAATCTGAATTACCATTTCCCATGATAAAAATCTGCAATTAATTTTAATACAAAGCTGATGCACTATTATTTAAATTCAAAGCTCACGCAGTTCCCATCAAGAGGAAAACTTCACACACAAGACATAACTGAAAATAATGACACTACATATGTATGAATAATTTTTTACATGCAATCTTTACACATCAATTACACCCCTTGGAGTTGTCGATGTCTGTCTGTGTCAAGTAATTTAACCTTTCCGTTTTTTACGTGGGGTAATTACCGCAAAGGTTGGATAAATTAAATGCTGATACGCAACAAGCCTGTCATTAAAAATTATGGAACTACACAGTTCAGGTGTTTTAACGTTGGGATTGGAGATTGGAACAGACATATGAATATGTATTATTGTATTTATGTTGTTATTGGGTGTATTATAATGTGCGTTTCATACATGGATGTACCATAATCGGAGTTAAAAAATAACAGATTGCTGTTTCAGAGGTTTTCTTGTAAAACTTTCTGTAAACAATGCGTATAATTCAGATAAAAGGGCCGGGGAACAAAAGTTTCCGGAAGATATTGCAATATTTCAGAATTATTTCCAACTAACGTAGCTTAGTTTTTTATTAACCCTTGCTTACATAAGTTATTACAGTGTTAATCTCATCTAAAGTTCAGGACTACTTTGTAAATGAGGTTTTTATATAATAATCAGCAGCGTCATATACGCATTTTTGTTTATTATCAAAATAGTAGTATAAAAGTAATTTTAGTTTTAAAAACTCATTTAGCTATAACAATTAAAAACTTATCGACGATTTCTCTATTGGATTTTACCGTTTAATAATTAAACATGAATATTATATCACTTAATTGAGTTTAATGGAAAACATCATTTGTAATTATATCTTCCACAACTATACCTTTTAGTTATCAACAAAATAATAAATATTTATGCAATCGAAAGGGTGTTTTAATCATCCATTGTGTGGGCACAATATAAAATTTCATTTCATATTATTTCATTATATTAATAACTATAGAAATAAACAATAAAATGAATTATAGAACCGCAATACCCTCAGTTTAAGCTCAGTTTTCATTTAGATGTTCAATGTTCGTCGTTTTCAATTTGGGGTTTATAGTTGATTTTGTTAAAATGGAACTGTACGAAAGCAAAATAGTGTTTACTTTTCAAAGTTTTGGTTAATTACAATATACGGGCGGAGTAACTTTCTGGTTTTCCCATCATCTGTACGACGATTTAATTATATTTGAAGTCAATGTGTTATTTAGATGTTTGGTTAAAGATATTCATTCCTTCAAGCTTTGACATACGCATACGTTTCCTTATAGAAATTAACTTTGCATCGTTGATATTTTATACGATACTCGTGTTTATTATAAAGTACATATAAGGTATAATGAAATTTTAATGATAATTATTTTTCTGAAGACGAGATGTTTTGTTACTTTTTAATTTATTACTGATTAACAAATAACCAATATTGTTACGTGGTCATTTTTTGTTTTTAATAAGCTATTAAATGTTTTATATGAACATCGTAACGACATAAATGTCATTAAGTATATTTTGCAAATGGTAAATATTAATTTAAAGTTTTAGGTATAAATTAAACAGTCAAATTTAATGAAAAGATAAATAATAGTCATTTATTTATGCTGTCTATGTACTTAATTACTAGTTATTAATGAATAGTTGTATAATTACTTTTAACATTTCACTTTTTTAAAAAAGAATGCGGAAATTAAAGGTAAAGGAGACCTAAGTGCGATAGCACTCTTTACATACCGAGTTTATGAAGACGAAAAGAAATTATTCCGTAATTTAATTCCCGGCCAAGTATGCTAAAAATGCATATTTTGATATTCCTCGACGAGTTTCTTGTAAAATAGACCAATTCCTTGCCAGTATTATAAAAGAACTTATTAACTTTCTTGAATTTAATGTAGAGATTATATATTTCACTGCACAAAGAAAATTGCAACAAAAGAGTTAAGTAAAAACTTTGTTGTAGAATAGAGAAACTTTTCGGAATTATGTTGAATATTTCCTATAAATCAAACTATGGAAGTTTAAGGTATTTCGGTTTGAATTGAGAGTAGAAAATAAGAAAAACTCAGCTGCAACGCCCTCCAATGAATCGAATTGAGTGCGCTTAATGTAGGTCATAGAGCCGTAGAGTCGTTATGTCTGCTTCAACGTTAATACATATACATTTATGCACATTAATGCGACCATGTTGTTAGATTTTATTTGGTAACTATTGAATCGTTAATAAAAAATCACAATAAATTTTACTACCTGAATAAACAATTTCATTTCTCGTATAAAGTTTTAATGAAAACTTTGGGTAATTTTATTACTAGTTATATTTGAATATGTAATCATATTTTGCAAATAACGAGATTATATTTTATACTAAATAACCATAAAATTTTGTTTTTACTTTTTCTTATACAAGTCGTATACGTATACTAGTTCTGCGTTTCGATGTATTTTTCGACATCCACCGGATTTATTAATTAAGCTTGTTTTCCTCGTGAATTATTTACGAGATCCCGAACTTGATGTAATTAAAAAGACGGCGGGCGTAACTGGAAGGCGGGGTGGTTCAAGACCACTTCGTATGATGAGGAAAACACTAGTATTTAATTGGATTTATTAGTTTGTTTCGTGGTAATCTCGGCGATCAATGACAAAATTCCGATCACCTTAAAACGGCAACTCAAACGATCCCGAGTGCAATTAGACGTTTAATTGGTTTTGTGTCCGGACCGGAGTATGTTTAGAGGACACTTTATTGAGTCCCGGTGCAGCTCAGAATTGCACGAATTGATTCCGACCGATTTTATGTGGTGTGTCGGTCAACAAAGTTAAAACCACAATAGTTTTCCAGTTCCCGGCAACCAATAAAAGTAACAACGCTAAAGGTTAGCAGAACAAATCATCCTTGTATCTTACATAAATGCTGAAATCGATATGAATTGTAAGAATTGATTACAAGATATTTTATGAGAAGTTTCGGCCAACAAAGTTTGTAACGTAATACTTTTTCAGTTTGTAGACATCAGCCATCATTGAACAAATCATCTTTATATTAAAAAAAAACTTGCAAGCTTTAGAAGCACATAACAAGTTTATGAAATCGATCGTCGGAACTGCCCTAATGTCGGGAGTCTGCAATTAGACGTTTAATTGGTTTCGCGTCTGGTCAGGTCTTTGTCTCGGTGACACATTATTGTGTCCTGTTTGTAGGAAATCTCCGGAATTTATCGCCCGTGGGCATTATGTCTTGCGACGGGGGACTTCTGTCTTTGAATATGAGACGTCCAATGCACGCCGGACTCTAAATAATACCCCCAGTACACGAAATCGACACCGGAGCCTGATCTATTGTTTGTGTTTTACATCCCAACGGAGAGATGCAGTGAAAGTGTGTCAATAAATGCGGTGAAATATTGCGAATTGGGACACTTTTTAACCTTTCAGCGTGACGACAAAAAAGCTTTTCAGCGCATTAACAAACAACATTTTTATTGAGACGAAATTATAAAATCGCATTTACAAGGTTTTAAATAAAACAACAATTAAAAGTGAAAAAGAAATTTTAAACTCGGAGTAAAATTAATTTTACGATTCAAACGGCATTTTTAATTGCTATATTACCAGCAGCATCAGAAGTTCTTAGAGTGGCAACGTTCTTAGAAGGGCCATTAAATATCCCTTAAAAGTTTCAAGTATAATCCCAATGCATTTTCCCAGGCACAAGTAATTAAAGCCTTTTTTCACTGACTCCACACTATACCTTGGCTTACAATTAATTTACATACGTTCGGTAGTTCTCACATATTATGAATTTATTAGAGCTGAATTAAGGCACTGTTTTCTTTGAAGCGGTTAATGAGTGGTCCCATCGGCCGCTACGACTTATATCAATTAAGGCGTTACGTGTTTCCGTCATTTTTGGTTGGGTCCGTAACATATGGCGCATTAGCTCTTATGAATGGCCGGGTTAATAAAAGTGGCCATCTATTAAGGCAAAGTGCCCGGTGAAATTCTGATTTCCACGCGGCGTTTTGGTAATTGGACAAAGAAAGTGTTATCAAATGAGTTATTTTTGTACACTGAGGATGTTAACGGCAATGGGAAGTGCAATAAAAAGTGGAAACGTGCACTTCACTGGTTTTATTTATTACTTTATTAACGTTAAGCACTGTGAGAATTATCAATAGGTAGTTCTTTGATGTGGATAATTTGAAATTCACAGATTTTTATTTTATTTTAACCAGCAATTTTATTTGAATATTTGCAGCTTTATGATATGATGTACACAAAATTTGAGAGCAATTTAATTGGTCCAATTAAATTTGTCATTTATCTTAAATGTATATGCATATAATTCAACTATTAATCTTTTATATTTTTCGTACAATTTAGAAGAAAAAAGGTGCTCTTAATTACTTTTAATTAACACAGAAGAAAATTAAAATTAATATTATAACTGAATTGTCTCAAATATGGCATTGTTAATCAAAATTAATCAAAAGCACTTTTTTTTCTAAATTGTGCAAAGAATATGAAAAGTTTAACAGTTTCAAGAAGATTAAAATAAACATTAAAAGTGAAATATCTTAAAAACGGCTGTGTTAATCAAAATCAATCAAGAGCGTCTTCTAATTCTAAATTATACAAAGAATGTGTAAAGCTTAATAATCTTAAAAATTCAGTGACGTAGAAAATGGGGCGAAAAAAATAGGAATACCTCCAGAATCTACACTACTGTATTATTATGGAAATAGTTTATTACACTGAATTATAGATATGTATTTTATTGTTAATTATTAAACATGACGACCAAAGGTTATGGAAATATAACTAAAAAATTTTTGAAATTTAAATTTGGGGGGCTGTATTTTCTTCAAGAGAAAAAAAAATTGTTTAGAATTTTTTTCTTATCGGTCGTAAATTGTTCATGGTTAATTATTATGTAATTGTAAAATTGAACTGTTATTTTAATTAATTTATTAATAAATTTTTAATGTGACTTAAATCTAAGTTTCTTCTGAAGAAAATACAGTCCCCCAAATTTCAAAAATTATTTATTAGTTATATTTCCGTAGTCCAATCGTATTTAAATTTGGTGTATATTATCCTAAAATATGTACCTACAATTCAATGTAATAAACATTTTTGATACCGTCACAGTAGCGTAGATTATGGAAGGAGAAGAAAAAAGTCCTTTTGAGTAATACTGATTATCACAGCCGTTTTTAAGATATCTCAAATTTAATATTTAAAGAAAAATAAAGTAAACAATAAGTTTTGTGGTTGGTGCAGTTTTGTTCAATTTCTGCAGGTGATTTCATTATTCATTAAAACTTATTTTGATAATACATTATTGTAATATAATAAATATTTAATATTTAGTAATTTAAGTAACGACTTGTGTAGATTAAGGAAATCCATAAATATTGGTTTCATTCTAAATATTCATAATCTCTTCATAAAAAGATTATTATTATTAAAAATTGATAATTTGATCAATTTTGTTTTACTAATTTCTCAAGGAATTTTGTGATATTATTTTTATTATTAGTTCTGTTGTTGAACTAATTTTGTTTAATTTATACGGGTGATTTCATTGTTTATTGAAACTTATTTTTAAAGTATATTTATTGCTGTATAGTGCTACTTGCTCAGAGTAGATTAAGGAAGTATATTTAATTAATATTGATTTTTGCATTTAATATTGTTTTAGTGCTGTTTTTGTTCCATTATAAATGTCAAGATATGCGCAATCTCATCATAAAGAGATTATTATTATTAAAAAATAATAATTTACTTCCAGTTTATAATGTATCTTATTTCCTGTAAGTGGATAATATTTCACACTCGACTAAGTTTGTCCTACTAATAAAAGTCCATATCCATTCTATACACAAATTCGATCGTATCTCATTAATAATTATAAACATAAGGCCATAAAAAATCCAATTAACTTCCTCTACATTTACTCTTACAACAAAATCATTTTTCTCAGTAAATAAATGGACTGCATCCGGTAACATAACATATCCTTTGCAACGTGTGTAAGTTTTTCTGAGCAGCCACAACAAACATCAGTGAATTATTTAGTAAACCTTTTGTAGCCTAAAGTTTATTTGCACAAACCTGACCCACTATTTACTCAGGCACACAAACTCATAACCAAACAGTATAACGTATTCTGTTGTGCAACTACAACTTAGTTAATTTTTAATAGTTCGGAATATTATATTTCCAGTCAATTTTTCATAACACTTAAATGTTTTGCCATTTGGTATCTGTTTTATTTTTTGTCTGTGCTCATACACATGATAGAGACGAGTTAACTACATCACGTAAAACAGCCTTAATATGCTATAAAAAAGCGTCTGCTCTCACAAATGGTGCAGTTTCATTTTACACATCCTCTTGTAGTGCGGCAATTAAGACGCGTCCAATGAACAAAAGGTCGGCAGTTATGCGTACGAGATCTTTCCCCATATGAAAACTAGCCGTGATTTATAAGTGGTCGCTTCTTTGAATTTCACATTAATTTTTACCTCGCTGTGTGTGTTTATTATTTCGGATCTCCGCATAAAACTTTTAAATTACCCGCATTAAAATAAATGGAAAGAATGGAGCAGCATTTCTGGTCCACAGAAAATGTATTCATCAACTATTTGTGAAAATGAGTATAAAGAATATTTCTACAATGAGGCATTTATTATGATGTATTGTTTTCAGGAAAGCAACTTCCATAGACAATGTAGATGCTGAGGTTTCTATTTCAATGAATCTATCTTGATTATTTTGCACAGAACGGTGGTCGCATTTAATTTATTATTTGGTTAAGCTCTCGTCCGGGAGATTACGAATTTGCTTCGCAATTTAGATGAATGTTTTTATGAGATTTTATGTACGTTTCTGATTATTTTTAATAATGGAAAATTGTACAGTACTATTAACAATTTAAAAATTTAAATTAAATATTTTTGGACTACGTATTTTCATCTTAATAGTAAGTCACGGATTTATACACTTCTTGCAAAAAAAAACCTAGAAATAATTGATTTATTCATTTTTTTTTAGAAAAATAACCACTTACCTAATGTTGATTGATCTTTAATTAACGACACTCATTGACGTGTCGTGGACCCATCTAATGAGATTATCATCATTTTCTTGTGGTATTTCATCCCACACAAAGTAAATTTGACATCTCAGTTCATTAAGAGTCCATGGAGGGTGCTATAAATTCCTTAAGCATTGCACATCATATCCCACACATGTTCCATTGGGGAAAGGTCTGAAGAACTGAGTGGTCAAGGCAAAATTCACATGGGAGGCTTCTAGGAAGTTTAATGTATTCCTCGCAATATGAGGATGGACATTATCTTGGTGAAAAAGTCCGAATTCGAGATCTCTTCTTATGTAGGGATGAAAATAAGGTGACCTGCTACCATAGGCACTAGCACGTCATACCATTAAACCCACAGTATTATGAATATAACTCTCCACAGCAAAGTGAGGATCACGTCTTTCTCCACGTCGCCATCTTACACATGACCATCAAGTATGCCGAAGCAAAAGCATAATTAGTCACTAAACACGTTTGCTTTTTTTATAGTTAGTATAAATTAGAACGGAAAGTAATTTTTAAGGGATTATAATAGAATAAATGGCTTACAGAAAAATAGCTTTCGGTTGCGTTGATTTCTCTTCGTTAACTGTTAACAAACTCTAAAACGAGATAGATGTATGTCCTCTATGTTTTAAAACGCTTAAAAGTTGCAAATTGACCTTCCGCGTAAAGCGGTTTAACAACGAGGACAAAATAATTTAATTTTTAAGAATTCACGAGGAAATTTCCGGGGAGACCGTAACAGCCTGGGCGGGATTTTCCCCATTCAAAAGAGAGAAAACTAGACAACGCTGAACACAAAATAGTATTTCAATTTCAACCGCAGCAACCGTTTCACACCATTATACACAATTCCAAATTGCAATAACTGCACGGAATAAGTTCATAAATATAAATTGCCTGGAATTGGGAACGGTGTCGCCAAATAATTAATTTTTTTCCGTCGGACGTACGCAGCCCTCTCCATTCCGTGTACGAGCGTAAACATCCTAACAAATACTTATAAATAATTCAGCCTTGCGAAACAATACGATTCCATCCAAACAGCAATTGGTCCGTACTTTGGGCCGTAAATGAATTTATGGAACTGTCTCGTGGATGCCTTCATGTGGGGGAGTGATAAAACAGCAGATATTTGTGTGCTATTACTGGTAAATACCGGGGGATTTTGGAGCTTTTATTGGCAAAGGTGTGTGTTTTGATTGGAATTAGTTGCCATTTGCACGGCTGTTAAATTTTTTACTCATTCAATTAAGTCCCTAACACTTGTACCATCTATTGCAATATATATTTATGTTTTATTCTACGTATAATATATCTGTCATTTCAAAGTACAAAATTCAATATTGCACAAAGACCTTCTGACTTCATAATATATATATGATATTTTCACGTTTTCTCTTTTAGCACAATCGGCGTTCGTATTGATTGGGCCTCTATATCTATTCAATTTCTTTCATATTATTTTTCTTTTGTTGACAATCGCCACATATATCATCTAAATTCTGAGCATACGTTCTCTTTTATTGGACTCAAAAGAATCTACGGCTACTTACCGGTATAGAACTTTGTTGTTACGTCCATCTTCACACCGTATTTGCCGATTCGGATATCCTATTGCTGACTTATTATGCTTTCATCGGATTTCACGCACACCCTGGAAAAAATAGAAACACGATATTAATGGCAATAAGAAACCAATAACGTAAGAAATGTTTTAGAACTGTCCACCTTCAACATAATTCAACAATCTGACAGAGAAATCTTCTTTAATGTTTAGGAAAATGGTTCCTAAATAAAGCTTTTGTATGTGAGATAAGCTATTCATACAAAAATTTAGCCCGTAATTGCGTTTGAATTAAATATCGGCACAATTCTCGTAAAATTTGTGAATAAATCCCCATATATTTAAAACGTATCAATTAAATTGCAAAATGGGTATCCCATCGCAGCCGTTTAGCATAAATCCCAAATATCAATGCAGATGCAAATAATTTGCCAGCAATAAAGTTGAACAAAGACTTTGCACAGTATCCATTTGTGTGCATCGATTTTTTGAAAAAATAATTTGCATCGGAATAAGTTGAATTTACCCATTTAATGAACAACATCTGTTTGGCGCGTATTATTCGAAGCCATTTGCAATATGCCATCATCCAGTTCGGTTTATCCTTGTGCCGTCAGTCGTGACTTCTGTTCACTAATAACAATACTACTCGGGTTTTTATGCACTTGCAATCATGCCATATGAGCCACTTTAATGGCTCATTGTATCAGAAGCGGGGCTTTCTTTAAGTGCGGGTTATTTTGCGATAGTCGGAAAATAAAGCACTTATTGATTGATTTTGTAATCGTCGAGTGGCTTTAAAACTTCGGAGACCAATCTGAAAACTTAATTCGACAAAAAAGTAAGATTCGGAATCTTTGTTCTATTTCGGTTATATTGTTTTCCAACTATTACTGATGTGAAACAATAAAATTCGTGATGATTTCTAGAAATACTTCGGATTTGTCTTATTATTAAATAGAACTAACTGGTTGAAGAGTTTCTAAGTAATAACTCGGACTCAATGTTCTTGTAACATAAATTTTGACATTAAAATATACTCTTTGGACATGTAACTTTTAAGAGTAAATTGTTAGGATTGTGGTCAACGGATGCACTTTCATTTAACAAAATATTCTGCCAATATCATTAGATTTTATGTACTTCCATATTTATGAGTTTGACAAAAATTCAAGAAGATTGCTGAAAATAAGAAATTTAATATTCATGTAACATAATTTTCTACATTAAAATATAATTTTTGGACATGTACTTTTAAAAGTAAAATGTTGTGATTGTGGTCAGAGGAGGTATTTTTTTTTAACAAAATATTCTGGCAACTCAACAGATTTTATATACCTCCATCTTTACCAAATTATAAATTTGTCAAAAATTTGTGATAATTGCTGGAAAACATACAAATAACTTCAGATTTATCTTGTTATTAAAAATAACTAAGAGATTGAAATATTTCATATTAATAACTTAATAAAACTTAATTTTAATATTCATGTAACATAATTTTCAACATTGAAATATAATTTTTGAACATGGAACTTTTAAAAGTAAAATGTTGTGATTGTGGTCAGAGGATGTACTTTCATTTATACAAAATATTTAAGATTAATTTTTTCAAAAATGTTTGTAATAAACTTTAAATTTTAAAACATTAAAATATAATTTTTGGACATGTAACTTTTAAAAGTAAATTTTGACAATCTCAACAGATTTTATACAATTTCATATTTACCAGATTATGATGAAAATTAGTGATTAGTGACTTAAATTCAATGATTCATAAACTTTAACATTCAAATATACATATAAGTTTTTAGACATGTAAGTTTTAAATGTAAATTGTTATGAATGTGTAATGAGTATGTAAAAATATTCTGGAAATCTCATCAGACTTTGTATACTTCCATATTTACTAAATGATAAGGTTGTCAAAAAGTAAAAAACATTCAGATATAAATCCGAATTCAATATAACTTTATAAAATATTTTGCTTAATCCAGAAATTTAATAGGTAAACTTGTCTAACAAAAAATAAATTGAAGCCACGTTTTTTCCAACATAAATATAATTTCAAATAAACTTTTCAGGCATCGCTCGTATGTTATGACATCCAATAAAAACCACTATAATATAATCTTCGTAAACTTCTTCATTTGCAGGCAACTCGACTAATGGCAAAAACCGTTAATATAAGAATTTCAAAGCTCGTCGTGAATTCTTGAACTAAAGAAAAATTCATTCCTTTAAGCGACTTACGTTTGTTTTTCGTGTGCACGCTCGAGATATTGTTTTTTTTTCTTCACATCTCACCCTGACCTAGTTTCGTTTGGAAAACATGGAGTGACTTCTGTAAACAGTGACTGAGGGATCTCTATCAGAAATTACGCGAGGGAATAAGAAATAGATAAGGCCCTTCGAAGAATAAACAAGACATTTATCACGAGTTTGTCGCTCTTTCGCCAGCCGTTATTCCATTGTTACTGCAAGACTATCAACTCGGCCATTTTCAAACCCAAATGATCTTTTGATAAGGTGCTTTTTCGGGAATCCACCGCAGTCCTGGAAAACCGGCGACGTAATTTCGGCCTGTAAATTTTATTTTTATGTCGTTCACTATGAGAAAACGGAAGCTTTGTACATTTCGCATTGTTGTTTTTTAATGTTTTAAACGACTTCCCCGTTCTTTTTGTCCTTGTTGTGATTATGAATTTGTAAAACATGGATAAGAACTACAACTATGAATAGCATTTTATTCAAATATTACAAATTTCGATGATAAACAAGTTAAAAGTACATTGTGCTTTGACAAAAGCAGGACACACAGACAGTGTGAATCGATACAATTCATATAAATAAGAAAGAAAATCTTCGTTAAACGAAACCCCGTAAAAACAAAAAGTCCCATTTAATTCGAGTGATTTATTAATCGCAACGGAACACAATCGGATAACGTTGCGAATGCGAGTTGAGCATATTCGGGTCGCGATTCACGCAACATAAATCTGCGGAGAATCTTTAAGCGAATCACCGTGTAAATGAAAAGCAAACACTTGTTTTATCTATACAAAACACTCGTAGTCTCCTTCAGTGAATATCTGGCTCTTCGGACGGTAACCGAGCCGGCCGGGCGCTGGAGCTTATTTAATTTTAATTTCCAATCTGGCTGCAGGAGCGGGGGCGCCTTTGATTGTGTGCGGCTCCGGGGCCCTTTTGCTCCCTGTTTTTTCACGTTGGTTCCAACGCTTCCCATAAACACTCCATCTGGGAGCGGCGCTTCGTTGTGGCATTGTAGTGGTCGGCTTCATATCTAATGGATAAGCAGCTTTCGCGCCAGGACTTTGCCCCCTCATTCTTCACCGTTCTTGCGCTTGTCGCCGAATAATGGGGGTCGGTAAACGAAAATAATGCGTTATAATGGCGGTGTTTTTCATGGAAACACGATGTTCGGTGCAAATTGTTCGGGGATACCTGCATGTCCTTATAAATTTTGGAATATATGGGAGAACATATTTTCTTTACTATACAAAGTTAATGAAAATAACAAAACTTGTAATAATAAAAAAAAAAAAATAAAGAAATTATAATGTCTTTCTGTGAATGTAAACGCCTTGTAACATTTCTATTTACATTTTGTGTTTAACGTATGCTTCAAAAAAGGGCATACCAAAAAATATTGATATATAGGATGTTTCATAAATTCGACAATATCGTAGAGGTTGTAGAGGACAACAAAATAAGCAATTTTGTTTTATAAACTCCTATCCGGAAATGAGTCATTATGACATTACAGCAAATTAAAAATTGAGGTGAGGAAAAAGTCATCGGTGCCAACCGTTCGTCTTGTTTATTTTCTTTCTTATCCTATTGTATGTATAAGTTAGTTGAATAAAGGGTTTTTTATGAAATACTGACATACATTAGTTTTCATAATCAGTTTAGTTTTTCAATCAGAAGAGATAAATGCATTAGAAAATTTTATATTTATATTTAATACTTTTCAATTGAATTTTTTTATTATCTAATCATAAAGATAAATGTTAAATAATTGTGTAGATTTTTACTATTCTTTTTTATACGTTATAATACGTTTTTTGTTTTTTTTTTTGTCAAACATCTTAGAAAGAACGAACGAATAGCTCATCAAATATATTTAAGTTTTATGTCACTATTTGGCTCTAATAGTAAGAATTTTATCCTTAAAAAGATATATATTATTTTATTGAATAATTCAGTTTCAGTGAAAAGAAAGAAACGGTGCACTCCAGAGAAAAGAGAAATAATAATTAAGATAAATAAATGTTCAAATATCGCTGATGTCACTAAAAGCTGGTATACAATACTAAGTAAAAAGCTCCTGTTATGAACAGACAAATTGAAAGTAAACGTATACTTTCTTGTCTATTAAACAAAATAAAAAATGTCTGTTAACCAAATAAAAATTAAATTAATTCAATAAAAGTGTGTCTAGTAGAGTAACCAGTCGTTCAAGGATGTATTTCGGAAAGGAACCATTGGCATTAAAAAGAAATATTCGAACAGAACTAAAATTTGGACCAAAATATAACAAATATCCTCCAGAATTTTGGCCAGGAGTATTTTGGAGGGATGAATTCAAATTCAATAGAATTCGATCAAATAAAAGTTTAGATAAACTAGAAAATTTGAAACACAGGAGAGAAAAAATATATATAGTTTACAGTTATTTTTCTTGGCATGGTATATTATATGGTATACATGTACATCATGGACTGTTTCCTGCGTTTGAAAGTTGATCAAAATATTTGTTGAATTTCTTGATAGACCTGAGCAAGGTCCAGATCTAAATCCAATTGAAAACTTATTGAAAGGCATGACTTCACGATTAAATACCAAAAACCATCAAATTTTGATGAATTGTGTTATTAATTGAAGTGTGGAATTTAATTTAAAACAAACGTTGTTGATATCTAGTTGTTCCGTTATTTTTATGGTTTTTTCCGTTTATTTTATGGAAAAAAATTTTTCATCCAAAATATAAACATACCAAATTTCAAAAAAAAAAAATTATTAACTAGTCCCATATCACATTTAACGACTATTTATATAATACAGTCTTTTTCATAATCAGTTCATTGTGTGCGTAAATGTGTGATTCAGGAACACAATGACACAAACAAAATTGAACTTCTGCATAATTATAAGTACCATTATTTCTGATTATATTTAATATTTTTCAATTCACTTTTTCATTGTGGTAATCTAAGCATATATGAATAATTTTCTAAAGGTTTCTAAAAATGAGTTACGTTGTGGCTCAGCCTGTGTATTTTATATTTAAACAGATAGATAGATACTCAGAGGTTGGTGCTTTCAATATCCGTCACATTTTCAGTCATTGCTAAAAAATTCTGACAAAAATTCTAATTCAAATTTATTAATGTTAATTCTAGTCATATTTTAGACATAATTAACGTAAAAAGTAATGTATTTAAATTATGCCAAGTCATTTTTAAGCATTTCGAATGCTGCAGGTGGTGATAAACAAGGTTCTTAAAAAGAAAAACGGTACAAAAAGTTTGAAACAAAATGTGGTAAAAGACGTAACGTTAGTTCTTCACGAAGAACCCCCATGAGACCCATTCATACATTACAAAATGTACCAGGATTTAAAATGATGACAGAAAATTCAATAGGACGTTGATAACGCCTACCTCGTAAAGTAGCTTTTTTGGTTAGTAATTTTTTGAACGCATTGTATGTATATGCGTCATTTGGTTCACATTTCATTTACAATTGCGGATATTTTTTTAACTTTTACCTGGTAACTGTATTTATTTTGCCATTAAAACATAAAAGCATCAATTATTTGTATAAAATGTAAACTAAATAAAATATTTATTATTTATTTTGTGTCGAATAAATAGTTGACTATGATTTCAATTTTAGATACATGTAAATTAAAAACGGGCATTATTTATTTACCCAACATAACTACAACAGATATAATATTTATTCTGTTAAATAATTCACCGAGTTTATGTACAAATGAAATTTGCGTTTAAACTTTTTACTTGCTATTCGCAGATACGAAGTATAATTTATTTATTTTTTATAGTATAAAATGTATTTCGTGTTATACTTTTATCCAACATATTCGAAACAAAATCAATAAAAATGTTATTCAAAGTGATTTGCCATGAAAATATGGTCGTAAATAAAATTGAAAACTTTTTTTTTACTTTGAACCTAAATATAAAGTATTGAATTATAAAAAAAAATCTATCGTCCTGTCTGTACATAAAATAAAATTAACTGTTTCGTATTTTTCCGTAAATCGGAAAGCGAACACGAATTCATGGAAATAAAAGAGGCGCACTTCAAATGATAACCTAAATAAAATTGGCGGCAACGTGCCGGATGCGCCGCCGTTCCAGTCTTTTGATAATTCATATTATTACTTCTGCTTCGGGAATTCGAATTAAATTTTTTTCTGTAGGTACGACAAATCGAAAAAGGTATATTTCCCTTTAAACGGCCGCCCGGGAAACGCAAATGTTTTCGTGTTATTAACTGAAAAAGACTATTTTTAATAAAAATAATTTGTGTTTTTCCACATGAATTTATTTTATCGATTTTTTATCGGATCAATCAAATATTTCGTTTAGTTTCTAAATTTATTTTGCCATGAAATAAAGGAAATTGTATCCAATGTAGTAGTAAAACAATTTGAAACTAAGTATGTAACATACACACATAGTACGGAGTTGAAGTTGCAGGGACTTGATGGGGTCACGGTGATAAAATTGTATGAGTTATTGCTTTCATTGCCTTATATCTTGCCATAAGAGTCTAGTTATTATGATAATTTGAAGTTTTATCGGGCCCAAGACTGCATTACTGCGCAGCAATTACCTCCGCGTTGATAATGAATAACGTTCATTAAGCATAAAATAACAGCTCCTGAACGGCTTTCTTTTTATTTCAATAAGTGTATTACCGAAAGTTTTGAGCTTAATTAATTAAAAATTTTTAATACGGGACAATTTGAATTGATACTTGTTAAAAACTACTTACTTACCAACACACAACAAAAAGTTTTAATAAAACGCACATTAATAATTTCAAGAGATTTATTAGGTATAAAAAGTTTTCATCCTGAAACCTAAAATTTTCACGTTGCATGTGTAGTAAGATAACTAAAGTCAAATTCAGGACACCGTTAATACAATAATAAATGTCTCACCTTGCTTATTTATTCCACTTAATTGCCCCCTGAAAATAAAGAAAAGGAACCGGACACGAAAATATTATATTATATTGCAATTTGAAGAAATTTCTGAGGCCGTAATCACAATGTTAGGAACACGCACACGTACTAGTCCAGACAGTGTGGGTCAGTTTAATGTCCTACAATTCATGTTAATTGTCCAGCAGGAGTAATGAGCAAATAACAGGGCTTTCGGCAAATTTATTCACTTCCATTTCCTTAATAAATAAATTTATGCAATTTGTACATTCATAGGAATTACGGGGGACGCTCGGGAAATTAACATATACATATTTGGTTTAAACGGCAATTTTGTCAAATTTGTATCGGCTAATCTAATTATGTTTCACATGCGGTGATGTTATGTTTTAAATGGGTGCATAAACTCAAGTTTTTATTTGTTTTAATGTATTATCTTTGTTATGAGATAATAAAAAAGAAGGAAGAGGAGACGAGCCGAAAAATACAGTACACGTCCTCAGATAATGGTCGCCACTAAATGAATAAAATGCGACTAGACGTTGCGAATAATTAGAAACTGAAAACAAGTTGTCGCACAGTATTCCCAATATAAGGGTTGTACTGGGATCTGTTTCCTGTTAATTCATTAAAGAAATTATACAGATAAATATTTTTACAAAATGCTACAAAATACAAACAATATTTTAAATTTATCATTCAATTACACTGGTGTCATCAATGAACCTTCTCTTTATTTGCTAACCTGTGAGTAGTTCTTTGCAAAAATACCAAATAGTGTTGTCTTGCTTAAGTCTCTGAAAGGTGGGATGGTAGAAAATAGAATATTTAATTTAATGCTTAAATTAGTTCACATAAACCGAAATTAATAGTTTATGTCCTTGGTCAGATCAAATAAAAGATATTTAAGGGAAACATTTCACTGGACAATTTGTCTCAAAGGTTCTGACAGATCAAAGCCACAATTTTATGACAAATTTTTTTCGTCAAACTGCTATAAAACACAAGAAATATTTTCAACTTAACTCATCCACATTAACTGCTGTTTCTCTTTGTCATCCATTAAACCTACTCTTTCTTTTCCATATATCTATTTGACATCCTGAAGTTTATATTTTCCAAAAATATGTGGTTGTTTTGTTCAGTTTCCTTGAAGTTAGGATGATAGGATATAAAATATTTAATTTAATGCTTAAATTAGTTCATATAAATCTTTTGGAGTCAATAGTTTATGTCCTTGGTCAGATCAATTAACGGATATTTAAGGGAGACATTTCACAGGACAATTCGTCTCAAAGGTTCTGACAGATCAAACGCATAATTTTATGACAAATATTTTCATCAAACTACAATAAAACTCAAGAAATATTTTAAAATTAACTCATCCACTTTAACTGCTGTTTCTCTTTGTCATCCATTAAACCTCCTATTTATTTTCCATACATCTATTTGGCAGTCTGAAGTTTATATTTTCCAAAAATACCAGTGTTCTCGAAGGTAGGTCGGTAGAATAAAAACGATTTAATTTAATGTTTAAATGAGTTCATATGAATCCGTTGGAATCAATAGTTTACGTCCTTGGTCAAATCAATTAAATAATATTAGATGGGTTATTGCACAGGTCAATTGATCTCAAAAATTTTGCGGGTCAAAGACACAACTCTGCTCAAGCAATGACTCACATTAACAAATGATATAATAATAGTAAAACTTTAAATAGTTTTTCGGTAAATTTAAAAGATACAATTTACTCAAAAAATATTACCTGACACTGAGAGTGCCATAAAACCGGACGGAATTTAAGACAGAAAAGATCTCGTCGTGAAATCATGCCATATCAGCACCACTGTGCGCCACGCAGAACAGAAGAAGATATAAAATTTCCGACTAATCTGTTTTTTATGTGTAAGAATCCCCGGGACGGGTGTATATTTCACCGTTGAATAGATGGTCGCACTTTTATATTCGTTAGTTCCCAAAGTCTTTGTCATTAAGACTAGGCAAAGCATGCAGTCGGAATGAAGATATACGCGACTATAAGCCCTAAGCGGGAACAGAACGCGAGAATCCGGGGGACGGTTCCCACTCCGTGCCAGACCGCCTCACCGCCAGAAACAAAGAAACTTTTTATTACTTTGTGTAAGAATAGTTTTGCCGGCTTGTATTTATGTAGTCGCCATCGATTTTCCTAATATTCTTTTTCCGGTCATAAACCACTCAATGTTTTATACGCATATCGAATGAAATTTGGCAATGTACCTCCATAAAAACTGACATAAATTGCAAGTTGTTACATGGGAGGCAAAAAATTTTCGACAATTCACCAGAGATGGATAATGCCACTTTAAAAATGCTTACTTTGTATAATTTACTTATAAAATGGTTCGTGTTGTTTAAACATGTATGCTAATTTTTCATGACTGAATAATTAATACACTAGCAGGTTCAAATTTACAGTTATCAACGAATAGATTTTCCATATTGATTGAATATTTTATTATGTCACAAAATAAACTGAAATTTTATTTAGAAAAGCTGGATTGAAATAAATTATTTACATCGAACTATTATTATATTTCGTATTTTATTATTGATTTTTTATACATATTTATATAAAATAATTTAGGTTCAAATAAAATATTTTTAAACTGACTGACAATAAAATTCCACATAGTTTGACAAATGTTCAAAAACTAACTCATGTCGAAGGGTTGAGAGTTATTTTCAATAAATTCTTTAAACGTATTTAGCTTCAGAATACATATGTGACGTTTAAATGATGGAACATATACATACGAACCAAAGTATATAATGGTCGTTTATGTGGGACTTTCAGGATGAGAATCATATATCCATTTGTTTGATAGAAATTTTCAAGAAAAAGGACGCACCACCGAAAATATCATTTTCCGCCAGGAAAAAGTGAGCTTCACTTTTCAGTATGTAACTTTATGAGTACTCAAAAATTTTGTTTAGTGATTCATCAGCCAAAAAATTACGAAGAAATAGTTGAAATGATCAAAATGGGTATTTTGGGGGTATCTTTGTCATACTGAACCAAATATTCGCTCAAGTACTTGAAAAAGTTCACTTATTGTTTTCTTCCTCATTCCTAAAATATGGAATGAGGAAGACAACAATTATATATCAAATGATTTTCAAATAATAATTTCAAAAATTAAACATTAAAAAGATGGACATCGGGATTAATAAATTAGGAAAAAGTACGTATTTTAATTCGCAGTACAAAAAGGTATGAAGATGTTCAGCGATTCTACGCGACACTTAATTATCTCCTTCATCAAGTTTTTCAGACACGTACAAAGTTAGTTTGAAGCGAAAAAACTCCTTTTTTTTATCTTCTACGATGTCAGATTAAATAAGTAGTATATTACGAAATCTGTTTAAAAAATTAAGAAGCAAAATTTAACATAGTATAGACTACATTTTTCATTTAATTTAATTTTCAACACGTCAAAAGTGATTTAGGTATTTGACTATTAATTATAAACCTTCCCTAATCTTGAACAATTGAATAAATTGTCGCTTAAACAGTTCATTTATTTTAATTCGAACGTCAACATTTTATTTATATAAAGCCAATTTTCATTCGACACTTATTCAAAGAAATTCAAAAATAAAAGTCAAAGGTTTACATTTTCCTGATTAAATCTCAAGCTTTATTTTCTTTACACAGAGTATTTAATCAGTGAATCGTGATACAAGTTTGCCAAGTAGAATTTGGACGGATAAAGGGATAATTAAGCGGGGGCAAAAACTTGAAGTGTTTGCATGGATAAAATCAATGTTGATAAATGGAGTTAGAGTAATTCATAAGAGGTATCATTATATTTTCTTTCCCTCAGCCGAACATCGGGCGAATGTAACGAAATCATTTGTTCATTTAACCGTGTCTGTTCAGATAAAATAATGAAAAAAAAAGAGAACAGCACCGCCTGGCGCAACGGCAGTTTTGAAAGAAACATAAATAAAAATGTAATTACACAGATGTAATCATAAAACAGGATCGATCTCGTATAATAGCAGCATCTGAATAAATGGAGGCTGTTTGCACAGTGAGGGCCGACGAGGGTTTCTAATTTAAGGCAAATCGTGTAACTAGCTACGATTTTTAATTAGGACAGAAAAATGTTTTCGTTCACAATCAGTGAAATTGGGGAAAATGTTCATATGCCGGATTTCCGTTGATTATCGTGCACTTTTCTCCTTTGCACCGCTGCCACGGTATCTGCAAACATCTGAAAATTGCGCTACATACAAATAATAAATTACCTGTAAAAGGAACACGAAATATGAAAGATTGCCGTAATGAGAATCACCGTGATTAAAGTGAAGGAACGAACTGTAATTTGAAATTATCTGTTTGATGACCAATTTTCATTCCTATTCCATCTCTTTTTCTGCACACCATTCATATTAAAATGTAAAATTAAAACCTTCTAAGGTTTACAAAATTAATTTTTAATGTATACATAATTTTCATTTCAAAATGTGTATTAATCAAGTATGTGTTTAACATATATTACATATTTAGACTTTCTGACTATTATGGCACATTTTAACCGTGAAATTATCTGCCATCATAGCTGAATCATAAAATAAAAGTTATAATAGTAATTTAAATACATTTATATTCGCAACCGTCATTAACCTATTACTTTAATTAGATTACTGTAATAAACTTATTTCTTGCCAAAGATTAACATGCAATCTGGAGCAAAATCTAAATAACGGTGAGGCCGTTTATAAATTCATTAATAAATTTAATTTTACTGTTAATTGTCGTATTTTAAAACAAGTAATTGACAACTTGATTATACGTGTTTATGATATGTTGAACATAAATTAATATAATTATCCTAATTATTTAAATAAACATAAACCAAACAGGACATGTGAAAGACAGTACTTCACTATCAAAGACTAATCGAATTTAACATTTTAAATTACTTTTTAATACATCACCAAAAGTTTCAATTATGATCTTTTTAATTTAACGTTTTAATCAGTTTGAACCAGGCCAAAAAATATGAAAAGTCTGACTTTAATTATTAATCGTCTCGCCCAATGAAATAATATCGGTATAATATAAGGTAGATAAATTTGCTACAAACGGCGCTTTTAATTAGTTTTACGGCCATTTTTAAACGGGGTGTTTTTATTTTATAGAATTTTCATCAGCAAAAAGAGGGATAACGAAATTTTACCTTTACTCAGTTTTCGTTGGATACAATTCAGTAATAAAATTAGACATTTCTTTGAGACCCTGACAAAAGTCTGGCTTCATTAAAGAATATTTTGCAGTGCTTTTGTCAATATTAGAAATAATTTTATTAGAGCCAACAAGGACCCTCGAGACGCCCTAAAAAATAATTAGTTATTTTCTGGCTTTCATCGTGAGAGAAAAAACCTAATTTAGAAGTGAACGAGTGGAATCGATAAAAAATCGTCGATTCAATGGACAGTTAAAAAGAGTAAATTTCGTTGTAGTGAATATCCACCGAAAGAGAATTCGATCTCCGGCGTCTGGAAAACAAAGAGTCCCCGCCGAAACTTAAACGAGTAAAGAACGCGTGAGATGGTTGAGAGTGCGTCTCCGACAGAAAAAAATCCGTTGGAAAAGTTGATGGAAAAACTCCCCCGAACAAAAAGTGCTCGAGATATCTGGTCATCGACTGAATACCAATGGCCGGACTGAAAAATAAGATTTTGATATGTTTTCAGGCAATCATTAAAGTTGAAATAACATTTAAAGCGAACGAAGTCACATAAACGTCCGGCATCTTAATCAGGTCGCTCCCGTTCAATTTGGAAAAGGGTCGCCTTAACTTATATTTCCAGTCTCCGGTTTAAACTTTTTAATTGTTTTTTCTACGAGTTCCAACTACGAGCATACCTTACTGATCGCAGAAGTGTCCAGCATCTTTAAATTGGTTTGTTATTGTTAGCGTTTACCCTTCAATATTTATTCGACAACGTTTTCCAATATTATTTTTAAATTTGTGAATCATATCGAGTCACTGGAATGCGGAATCTATAAGAATTCAAGGAATTTAAAAAGGTAAATGATGAAACTCCCGAATGTCTCAATGTTCTGTTTCGTTTTTAGTATTTGATTAAGAAAAATAGCTGTAGATACGAGCGTATCTAACATAACGTAAAGTGTAATGTGACAAAACAAGCAGGAGTTTAACTGCGTTTCACCATTCTAAATAAGAGGTAGGTAAGAAACACATGTATCTGCCTAATGACAATGATCGTAAAATTCATTTCTAGAGCGACAATGCAGCTAGGGTGGTCCCTCAGCCTCACTACTTAACCAGTCTTATCTTGGAAGGTTTAAAACAACAATCATTAATATACATAAAGATAATAATGTGTTTAAGTTCTCAGAAGTGCATACAGATTACAAAAAATTTCTGAAATAATGAACATGTTTCAAGAATATATTATGAGTTTTATGTAAAAATGTACGACTTTAATCGTATGTTCATCATATGTACGTGTAGTATAGTATTGTGGTGGCCAGAGAAAAGGAACAAAAAATAAAATTAAACATTTTGTAAGGTATCCACTTAGTATATATTGCTATATTTCCATATTCTACACGTTTTTGCCACTTATTTTGAAAACGACGAACGTACACTATCGCTCATATGTAGAGCAACTTTAGAAATTTTAATTTGTCTTGAAAAAAGTGTACGTTTAAAATCCATATTATTGGCAGTTATGCAGTATGTTTGATAAAAACAATACCTCAATATAATTATTTATTAATATTTGGAAAATATTCAAAGGTTAAAAGTAAAGTAAAAACTTAAAATAAAACAACTTTATGTACATTTAGCCTTCTTTTATATAGTATCTAGTAACATATCCATTATAATTAATAACTTCTAAACACCTTTTCGTCATTGATTTTGGTAGCTTTTCAATATAATCGTTCGAAAACTCTTTCGAGTGATTTTGAAATTCTTCGTAGATTTCTTTCATATTTTGTAAGGATTTTCCGATCATTTTCTTCTCAAAGGTTTTTCATTGGATTGAGGTTTGGGTTTTGTGCTGGCCAAGGCATGACACGTACTCTTTGAGAGGCTCCAGAATTTTGGCGAAGACTACTTGGAATGAAGAATCCAAGTTCAACAGAAGGGTCTTAGAACTTAGAAAGACTGTGGAGAATACGTTATGGTTTGAGGTTCTTTTTTGTCATGGTTTAAGTCCATTACAGAAAATTATTGGTTAAATGGATCGTTTCTTGGATACAGATATCACGTGTGATGTAATGGAATCATTTACCAATAATAATTTATCTGTTACATGGACTTTTATGTATGTTAAAACCGAAGCATACGTCCAATGTTGTTGAAAATTGGTTAATAGGCCAGCATAAAGTCTGGATCTAAATCCAATTGAAAACTTATGGAACCATCAAATTTAGATGAATTGTGATAATTCATTTTAAACGACCATTGCTGAAATCTCGTTGAATCTATACCTTTTTCTTTCGTTACAGGTGATGAATAAAGGGTATTTTGTAGTCAACAAAATTTTTATTGTTTAAGATGTAATTTTTTCTATAATTATTTTAAATAAAATATAAAATGGGTTGATTGCATTCAGTTTGAGGTACACATTTCTTAAACAACAATAAATAGTAACGTCTAGACACCAACGTATATTTAAACCAAAGACACAAATTTTAAAAAAGAAAACTTTTTAAAAATAAAATTGAATAGTAAAACGTTACAGTTTCGTTAAACGGTATCAAAAACGAGACACACCAGCGACTGGAGGTGATTGAAGCTAACTGTAATATAACAGAAGCGGAAGTCGTAAAAAGGAAAAATTGCCTTAATAGGCGATTAATAAGGCGTGTAATGCATCAAAACGTGGCATGGCAAACAAGAGCAACGCTAATGACGAGTTAACTAACGTTGAACTTATCCGTCATAAAAATAGTAAATTTGCTTCCAGGAAATCAAATCGAATTCAGTATTATTAAAGTCATGAACTTTGACTCCTCGACCGTGTTTAGATTGTCTAATTTGACTCGGCATTCTATTTAATAGGAAATTTATTGTCGTTGTTTCAGAAACGTGTCCTTCTAATTTATAATTGTAATTAAATGATAAATTAAATGATTTTTAGAAAAGTTGAGTTTGTCCTACTAACGCTGTTACATAAGTGGTCGCATTATTAAATTTAATTAAAATGCCACGAAATTAATAAAACCTATCAATTATTGATAACGACACAAGGAAACGCAATGAATTATACAATTATTACTTGTTCTAGTAATATTTCTTGAACATTTGTAACTGCAAAGTTTAATTGCATTCCTATAAATTATTTCACGTTTGGACAGTAATTGATCTACACGGCACGCCGCATTGTAAAGATTTAAAACGAGGTTATTAATACAAAATACATTTATATATTTATTTTCTTGAAAGTAAATACATAAATATTTCAATTTCAACAAGTTCCATAAACTTAAGTACGGTTAAAGATAGATTATTTAATTGCGTACATCCAAGATATTAACGCACCATCAATTAATTTTAAAATAAAAAATCCCATCAAAGTAAATTGCACTCTGGCTCTATTAATTTTGAAACACTCTCAAATATGGCTTTTAAAAAGTGTATAATCGCATGCAAGAGGTTTAGTTTTTTTGTTAAAAATGCCGAAAATTCTGGTAAATTAATAAAATAGTTAAATTATTGCCGTTTCGTTAGAAATTATCAAACAGTTTTCTTACTCAAAGAAGATTGGAGCTACCCTACGATAAACGACAGGTTTTGTGTCTCATACAACAGTTCTGAATGTTACAATTGCACTGGTGACCTCAAAAGAAGACTAGAATAGAGCAGATTTCCTGCTGTAACTCCAGCCCATGATCGTTTCTTGAGGCTTTCAACTTTCAGACAACATTTCAGACATTAATCGTAGATCATCGCAGAGCCTCTTTAAATTTTGGTAGAGGGCACGTCAATTGGGTTGAAGTGGATTGGGGTAATTTCTCTTTACGCAGGAGTCTGGATTCTGCATATGCAACTTATCATACACTACCTCATTTGGCTGAGGTGTAATTATGGTGTGGGGAGACATTTCGTTATGTTAAATATTGCCCCAAATCTTTTACTAATTCAAGATAATGTTCTCTCACTTCTCAGATATTGCTGAAGTGATACAAAATTAATTGTTTTCGCTGGAATTGGTACTATGACCTGGCCAGTCGGCAGTTCAGACCATAACTCCATCGAACATATCTGGAACATGTTTGAGAGATGATTAAGGGTAATCCAGAGCTAATTTTGAGCATGAACACACTGTGTGAGGCTGTAATTTGAAATAGTTCCATATGGTAAAATCCATATCTCGTCATTACTTGATCGTACAGATAATTTCTATTGACATTTCTGGTAGGAAACTGAACGCTCTACAAAAAAAATGTCTTAGAATTTTTTCATAACTCTTATCAATTAAAAGATATCGGAGGTCGTAGTTTTAAGAATTTAACAAAAAATACGTTTTTATTTCTAAATTTTATAAATTGTAGATAAATAAATATTATAAAATGGGCAACATATTTAAGATTCCAATCAACTTCAATAATTTTTTTACAACTTATGTCAAATTGTGTGAGTTGTCGACGAATTTATCCCACAATTTAGGTGCTTTAATTATTCATTAATAAAGTAATTATGTCGTTTGAAAACAATATAAAACAGTTTTAGGCAGTGGAAATGCAACAACTAATTAGTAGTATGCAAGGCAACGTATAGATGCTATTATCTAAATAACACGGTGGGGCAGATATTACGGCATATTAAAAAGGTAACAATAATTAGTCGAGTAAGTTCACGAGATAAGGCAGATACAGCCGCTCGGATTTTCCCTGAGAACAAGATTCCACGATAGATACATATTATTAGTGCTATTTAACATTACTTATTCTATGAGAATTGTCTACCCGACTTTATAATACGCTGCTTTTACCCACGAAAAGGTTAATTGTGCGTTGTTGTGCTGTTGTTTTATTCTTATGCGTCGCGTCGCTCCCATAACGTTACAAAAAAGCAGATTTAACGTGTTTTTAATAATATTGCTTATTTGTTATTTCCTTTCATTATTCGTAACTAAATATGTACCGATCTACAGTTGTTGCAATTACACGAATTGACTTAACGAGCCGGAATTACTGTACTTTTCCGTTTTCGTCCATCAAATTTATTGGCACTATTTTATTTTGTTAAACGTCTTGCTTTTGTTTTCGGTGGGTGTCAAACCGAAAGTTTGTTAATATAAATTACAAACACTTAACACATTACCGTGCGACGAAGTTTTAATAGTATTTTCCTAATTAAACACCATGTAGAAGTGTCACGGGATCTTGTTTAGTCCGCGTACGTTGGAATTAAGATTTGGGTACGGCGATCTACATTCTCCGAAACAGGTTTGCCGTGTATATTCGCCTGTCATATTACCGAATACGGGCAACCTGCTGAATCCAAAAAGATTTACTTTGCACCTGCCTCTAAATTGACAGACCGAATTTGTATACGTGCCGCAGACTCGCAGTAGCGTACACCTTAGAATCCTTTTTATTTTTCTCGGAACGATTTTACGTCGAAATTAGGACATGAAATTGAATTGTCACGTACGTCGTATTAAATTAAGGGACGTATATACAGATAATAAATGAAATATATATAATATGTTATAAAAAACCTTTCCATCTTCAATTCAGTTATAAAATGACACATAAAATTGTACATTGATTGAAGGCAAAACATTTTATTTAATTTTTTATTTGTTTTCTATTAATGCAATACAATAAAAACATTTTATGGAATGTATGTTCTTTTTTAACAACAGCTTCATTTAGCTTTAATATAAATAAATTTTATTGACGGATGAAAAAACTGACTGGATAATGAAACTGTTATTTTAAATATTGTGCTATCTGAGGTCCAAAATTTTAAACTGATATTTAGATATTATTTAACAATTGATACAATCAATAGTTTTATTTATCATTATTATTAATTTAAAATTTTTAAGGAATAAAATTAAATCAGTAGTTGCCTAGTAGATCATCAGGAATAAAAATGATCCTGAAAATTTGAGTCCGAGTCGATTAAATACAATCAATGGAGAACTTTTTGAAATTTGAATAAGTCAATTTTTTAGTCATTTTCAAAAATTTGTATATCAGCTTCTATATAACTTAGAGATTCCGTTCAAACGGCATTCTTCTCTGAGAACTCTCCACTTTCAAGGCAAAAATTAGAGTTAAACTTATTTCCAGCTTAGCTGGAAGTTTCCAGCTAAATAACTACATTAGCAAAATTTTACTTGTTTTCAAAGATGAAATTAGAGGCTTTACAGAGAAGAATGCCGAGTGAACGGAATCTCTAAGTTACATGGCTGACATAATAAATTTTGAAAATAAGTAAACTTTTCAAATTTCAAATAATTCTCCAGTTCCGGCCGCTGATCGAATCAATCTCAAATTTTCAAGACCATCTTTATATGTGATATACTTTCAAGGACAAAATCGGCGTCGAAATAGGTTACCCACGTGGTACATATTTTTAATTTGTTTATTTAATATAACATTCTTCAAAATGGACGTATACAAAATTTTGTGATCATAAAATGTTTCAGTTGATATAGAAATTTTTGTATAACAAAGAGTTTTTATTTTCATTTTTTAAACTAGACTACATTTAAATCAAATTAATAATAAAAAAGTTGCACCATCGGTTTTATATTAAACAAACCACGCTGTATATAGAACCCAACTAAGAAATTAAGTTCAACAATTATGAAATCGCCTGTTCGAATTGAATTTCAAACAAATTTTCTCCGGCATAAATTTGAAAAGTTAATTTAAAAGAGGGCTCTTTCGATATGTATGCCCCGGAGTATATATAAGCCCTCTTTACAAACTTGTAATCAACTTTACAGTGCCGAATTGTTGCTCAGTATGGAGGAGATTGTTCAGGTTCAAGTTATAATACACTGTCGATAGTTTAGCATCGGATGAATTAATCTTTCGGTTAAAGTGTTTCAGATTAAAACTTTGTTTTGCAGGAAGTACGTTTCTGGTTTGTTGAAAGATGAGACGGGAAGGATTAATCTAGGCCATCGCGAAATATTGAATACCAATTTAAACAAATCGTTGTGTCTACAATGAATTCGACAGAAAATCAATAGGCCTCAATGGATTGTGCAATTATCTGTACTTATATCTTCAACAAGGCATTAATTCCATGGGCAATATAAATAAATTATTCCGCTTAAAGTTTCTATGGGAACTTGTAAGAGTGTAACGAGCGAATCACTACCAAATATATTAGTTTTAAAGCAATTTGTCTTTACCAGATATAACACTATTTCACCTCTATACTGTAATTAATAGTGGGACATAGACATTGCCTGGGTGGAGGCGAGGGATGTACATTTCGCGGAAATTCCGTAAAGTTCTCCCTTTTCTCGTATAACGTTTTGGCCTTGTAGAATTAAAGCTCAAAAAGGGGGAACGATCCGGAGATGTATGTGCCTCCAGAGATTTCCGTCTGTTATTCTTCATAATACCAGTTATTCTTTGACACACAGGATGAATGAAAACTTAAATTAACCAAATTTTACCGTACCATTAACTATTGTATCCTGTCTAGAAATAGGTAATCAATATGGCTTTGAACACATATTATAAGGCAAGTGACTCTCTTCCTTTAATTGTTAAGTAATCTTCAATTATATCCAATTCTTTCGTCTTAAATATAATATTTAATTTAAGAGTTTTCTACTCCGTTAATAAAGTGGAAGCTGAAATGCTCTGGTCAAACCCAATAACCATTAAATGTGGTGGTCCATAGATTACCGAAACGAAACAAAAATATTTATGGACGCCGTAAGTAAAAGCCGCAAATGTTTTAGTTGCAGAACGATCGGGAGGCGGCAATGATCAATTCAGGCAACAATAAATTGGGTTGAATATTTCATTAATACTGGGCACGTGAAAGCCGTTTTCTCCATCGGACGCCGAACCGTTTGTACCAAAACACCTGTCCATAAAACTTTCATGGGCCCCGTGCACAAAAACCTCTGTCTAACGAGGCTGACCTTTAGCCGGAAAGAGGAAATCGGGGATGATGCCTCATTTGCATCTGACACGGAAAACTAATACTGTTCCTCGCTTTTTTAATTGTCGCTTTTTTGCTGTTGAATCACGTACAAGGAAAATCGATTCAATTAACACTTTGGAGACATGGTTTGTTTATTTGGTCGTGGTAAATGGAAATGGGTAAAATTAATACACAATAGAACTAACAATAGATAGTAAATTAAATAATAAATTAAAACAATAAATTATAGTTCTTAATTGCAATTTATTGATCAAACCATAAATTGGAATCTCCAGGCAGGCCTTGGAGACTACTGAAATTACGCATGTACGCACGTGTATCCTTGCCTATCTATAGATGTAATAACTTTCGGGATTTTATAGGTATTCCCTAGGCACCTTACAAATACTCCGATCTGGATTTTATGATAGCATGGAGACGTGTTTACTGTACAGCTGTGATTGTTGCCGTTTCCTTCGTTTTGGTCAATTTAATACTTTTGTTGCAGCAGTGCATGCAACGCAAATAAAATTAGATACAATAAAGGACCGATAAAAGTCGTCAGGATGTGTAGAGAATTCCTTACGTCGATAAAGTGCATTAGTTGAGATGCAGTTTTCCCAACTTCAACAGGAACTTGGATTCCACCTTAAATTGTGCCGTCATGTTTAATGTTTCTTCCTCGGTTCAAATTCTGCACCACTTTCCATGGAATGTGAAAATTCTATCTCATCTTACTGCGAATTAATTCATGGTCTTATGTGACTTTTTGAACACTTCACTTACGTATCATTGAATAAATTTCCAAGTTTCTGGTGAACAGATTACAGCTTCGATTTCAACGAGGATTTCTGCCTAATTAGTTTTTGTCACAGTCAGTAGTCAACAATAATTAAGTAAAGTTTCACTTTTGAGCCATTATAATTTTATTGCACATTAAATTTCGAAATGTGCACTTGGATTAACGTGCTCGCCGTGCATTATTTGCAGCATCTGATTATGCGACAGGTGATCGCAACACCTGTACGAAGACACGTGCCTTAAGAGGAAACGTTTCACATTTTAACCGAATGGGTTTCACGAAACACATGCTCATCCGAATCTGTTTCGGTGCTAAGGGATTTCGGGAATTTTTTTTAAACAGAAAATAATTAAACGGACAGATGCATCCGGCAGTCGGATTTGATTTTTGAAATCATCATGCAACTGATGGAATCAATAGGCTGAAACGGTTTTTATGTGTTGTTAATTACGATTAGTCCGGAGGGGATAATTTCATTATATGTGGGAAAATATTAGGGGCTGGAAAGCTTTTTTACATTAAATTCAAACGAAGTCTTTATTTTTAATCAATAATATTAACACCTTCGTAATTAACAACCTTTTGCCATCTAATCTAACAATATTTAATGCCGTATCGAGAAAAATTAATTGTTTTTTGAGGAAAATATCTCGAGATGACATTTTAGACATGCCACTAAGAAAATGTTGTAGGTACTGGAATAAATGGAAACCCATCCTAATTCATTAAGTTTTTTCAGTGTTCGTCTTGCACAACTTGATCCTGAAAGGTCTGTATTAAGAATTTGTTCAGATTTCATCATTTCAAAGGGAATAATTCCGCAAATACTCTACCAAACACAAAGAGTCACCTTTTTGGGATCATATAAGACCCGTTTTTCGTCGTTATCAAATTATCAAAAACTATTTTGATTCTTTTCAGATAGATTATAGGATACACCTACTCTGCTTATTTTTTCAATCTTCTGTGAATGTTCCTGGATGATTACCCAAAGCTGGTTAAGGCTACTTGACACCTCTCTGACTCTTCTGATATTTGGCTAGACATTTCACTCCAAATTGCAAAAAAGGTTTAATATTGAATTATTTAAAAATGAGCATGTCAAAATAATCTTAAAATGACTTTGGGACACCGAGATGCACAATGGCTGATAAATGATAATCAAATATCGACAGTGCATAAACGACATTACTTTCTGTGTTTCAGTATCTGCGTCAAGGGGTGAAGTTAATATATTATTAAGTACTGAAATTGCACTTTGTAGGTTCAGGTTGTCACTCTTCAACATCTCTAGTATTGGAGTAGTGGAGAAAAAGTAGTGTACCCAATTCTTCTGTGAGTAACATAACTCAATTTAAACTATTGTTAAAAATCCCGTTGTCGTTGACTTTTTGTTGTTTTTTTTTTTGATGACACCTCCTCTAAATACCTTCTATGAGGTTATTCAATCAATCTTACATCAAATCAAATACAAGTTTAATATTCCTAACATTTGAACATGAGTTATTATCTCTTTCATTAATATTAAATAAAACTAAAATAATTACCATATAAATAAACATTATAAATATTAATCAATATTTGAAATGAACAAAACACAAAATATATTACGTATATATAAAATTTATGAATTAAAATAGCACTCAAACTAAGCATTTAATTTTCATATAAATAATCATTTTATAATTTTAAATAAATGCATGTACAAGTGAAGCTATTACAATAAATTAAATCTTCGGTTATTACAAATAAAATGCTTTTATTGCCTATGGAGTCACTGTAAATAATTGCCTTTATATTTGCAGCAATAATAAATAATATTTTTTTCAATTTAGAGAAACGATACAACCGCAAATAAAAAAATACATTAAAAATCCATTATTTCTGACTTACAATCGAGTTGAATCCGCTTCCGACACGACATGCTCTAATATGACACCGATGACTAAATAGTGGGTCTATCAGTGACAAAAGGAGGTCGGCGTACTTTAAACACATTTCGAATCGAAACTAATTCAAGGAGGATGCTTCGCACAATTGGTTCAGTTTAAGACAAAGCGTGAAACAAAGGGATTCACGCCGAGCGCTGCAACATGTTGAGACACCGGAAAGTGGTCTGAAAATGTATCAATACCACACTTGTGTGAGTTCTAAGCTTCAGTAATTCCGGGATTTTACACGGAAACTTCCATTAACAAATATTTACTGCAAATCTGGACTTAAATACTTTAAATATAAAATAAACGTTTTTATTTTATCTCTGAATCGACGTTCCGTTTGTGATTGATTTCTCAACCGTCGTAAAATGAAAAATATAAGTATTCCGTTTTATACGTTCAAAAACTTTGTTAAGCATTATTTGCTTTGGCGCGATCCGCTTATTCAGCTTCAAAAGAAATAAATTACCATTCGCAAATAAGTGAGGCACGCATACCAGATATATTCCGAATATATATTATGATTCCAATCTATCTGCGCGATCGCGAATAGTTCTACTTCCTTATCTTTGATGAATTTATAAAGGAGGTTGTTTTAAATCCAAGCTTATTTTATCCTCTTGACAAATCAAATAAAAATTATTCTCTGAATAATATTTTATTTTATTTTACTGTCTCATAATATATTTTTGTGAATTCGTGAATATCGAGTTACTCAACATGGTGTTAGAAACACCCATATAATATTTGCGGTAATTTATCTGGAATGGCCACGTCGGACGATTTTAAAATTACGCAAACATTAAAACTTTTTAAAACACACAAGCAGACAATAACAATGATTCATCTGCCTTTAGCGGCCACAATCTCGTACATAAATAAATTTAATAAGTGCAGGATGCCCACATATATTTTTTGTAAATGTATTTTAGTAAGTAGAACGATAACACCCACAAACGATGCCAAATTGAGCATAAATTACAAACTTTTGATCGTAAAGAAAACTTTGGCCAACGTACTACCCCACTGAGAGAAAGTAAATCTCTCGTTTATAAGGTGATTTTTTTTAAACAGATGAATTTGATTTGGTATAAATATAATTATTTATTATTAATTGTTGTAACTGGAAGATATCTTGAAAAAAATTAAAATTAATTAAAATTCAATTGAAGATTTCATATTAAACAAAAATTGGCATGATGACTCTTTGTTACAAAGTTAAATATCATAAAATCCATTAGATTTAACAAAGAGGTTGCATAATTAGTCAATGTTTTAAATTCATCGTTATATTTTAATCCTTTTTAATGAATTAAATATTTAGTAATTTATTTTTCCAAATTAAAAAGTTGAAAACAACAACACTTGTTAAACGTTACGATATAAAATACTTAGTTGTAAATCTTTTATCAAACAAGTAACAAATAATTTACACATTTTTTAAATTAAACTTTAAAGGATAAGATGGGAAATTTTTAGGTTTTTATTTTTAATATAATATTTAATAATATAAAGCTGTGTAAAGTATGTATGTATTAATATAAATTATTACTAATCATAGAAAGAAAAAAAAGTAGTTTAAAATATATAAAATTTGAATATTTCAGACATTCATTAGACATGTGATAAAAGCAACCATAGTCTGTGTTTTGAATTTACATCATTTTAATTTAAACATTTTTAATGGATTAAATACTTTTTAACTTCTTAAAGTTTCACTATTATTAAATGCAAAAGCATTTTCTTTGATAAACATTTACAAGATTTGTTAAAAAGTTGTGAGTATAAAATGTTTTTGTAAATAATTGATATTTGTAAATATTTTATTATCGGGTTATCAAAGAGCAATTTATTCTTTTTTTAAAGTACATTTCAATGAAATTGGAAATATTTTTAAATTTTTAGTATGTTATTAACAAAATTCAAAACTCAGTAAATATTTATAAAAGCTTTACGACGCTGATCAGAAGTAATTAAAAACTTTATTTCTTTTGCTTTATTTTAAATCTAAATATTATTATGTGTAATTATTACCAACACACTAAGAATAAAGTAATTTAAAATATGTGAAATTTTCTATTGAATATTTCATATTAAATAATAATAAAAATATTCATACATTATTTGTATAAAAATTACATGAGGTTTCGTAAAAGCAACCAGACTGTGTGTTTTGAATGTACTAAAATATTATAAAATTGATTGGATTTAACAAAGGAGTTGGAAGTTATTCAATTTTTAAATCCATCATTTTAATTTAATCCTTTTTAATGGATTATTGAAAAAACACTCTGAAAAATGTTTACAAAATTTGATGAATATATGTAATAATATATAATATTTATTTGATGTTTTTCGTAAATGATTGTAGTAAATATTTTATTATCGAACGATTAACTTTTAAAATTAAACTTCTATGGACATTTAAATATTTTCAGGTTTTTATTTATATGAGTGGTATTTGATTTAATTTTTTTTTTTTGCTCGATTTTTTTAGTTACATGTTATTAACAAAATCAAAACAGTACATATTGTTATAAAATCTTTATTCCCTACCAAGATATCATTAAAAATTTTATTGCTTGAAAATTCTCTTTCATTATTATTTGTGATGTAACATTTATTATACGTATAATTATAAATAATTATTATCAGTGGAATTTACACCATGAAAAGAGTTGTTTAAAATATTTAAAAACTTTATTTAAATATTTCGTACTAAATAATAATAAAAATAATATTCATACATTATTTGTATAAAATTTACATGCGATTTGATGAAAACAGTTAAATTTACAAAATTAAATATCATAAAATCGATTGGATTTAACAAAGGAGTTGCAAAGTTATTCAATATTTTAAATTCATCATTTTAATTTAAACCTTTTTAATGGATTAAATATTTAGTTAATTTGTTTTCCCAAATTAAAAAGTTTCACTGTTATTGAATATAAAAGCATTTATTTACATCGTGAAATATTGTCACAAAATGTTATAAATATATGGTAATATTTAATGATTTTATGTAAATATATTATTGTAGAGTTAATAAGCATTTTATAAATTTTTTAACTTAAACTTTCAGGTGAATTTGTTATATATTTTATTTAAATTAAATATATATTTAAATATGTCTTTAATACTTGTGTAAAACGGGAGCTTTATTTTAGTTAACGTAACATTTTGCTCGAGTTTGGTTATTTGATTTTTGAATAAACTAGTATACCACTACAAAGCTATAACTAGTTAGTAATAATCAAATATCACCTGTCATTAAACTTAAATTATTTTAACTTTCTTAATTAAAACTCTAAATCAGGTTTAGTATGCCAAACTGTACCACAGTATTTATTAAACATTCATGTTCAAGAATTTGTTTGGGAAACTGACAAACCAAATTACCTTTATAAAGTATTTTTGTTTAATCGACTTTTATAATTTAAATTTAGGGAACTTATTCTGACAACGAAATTATTATATTTATATACAATACATATATTTATTAGTATATTTGAATTTGTAAAAAACATTTCAATATGTTCGAAGTATTTTACAACAAATTACAAATATTCACATAAACCTCATTACTTCTAATTTTCCAGGAACAGGTAATCAATAAATGACTTTTTCCATTTCAATTGAATTGAAAAAGAGTCATTACAATGCAAGCGTAACATTTGTTTATTAAAAAATGCCGTTTTATCCGTACATTTTTAGTAATTTATGTAATTTTTTCATAAAAGTTTCTCCATGTTTTACCAGATATATCCTGGTTAATGAAAATATTAATAAAAGTCTGTAAATGCCCTCAGCGAAGTAGGTATTTGTAGTACGACTGAAAATTAAATTTCCTCTCCGGAGGGTAAGTAATCCGTCTTACAAAACAATCGTTTAAATAAAAAAACATTAATAAGGAGTTAAGATGCTTTAAAATTTTAAATTTAATTTAAAAGTTTGTTTTTAAGACATACATTTCGTGCCTCGGCTCGGCATTATACACGTCAAACTTTACACAGAAACCTCTCGGTATAAATATTTGATTTAATTTTAAACTTTTTTGCATGGCAGAAAGTTTCGGTATACAGTTAAAAAAAATTCTTATGCAATAAGCGACATATCACCGGAAAATATGTGTGCAATTTCAATAAAGTAAAAAGTCAAAATTTTACAGTTATACTATTGAAGCGTAAAATGAAATTAGCTAAACTTATGCGGCTATAAAATATAGTAATTTCGCATAATGGGTTTCTACCAAGGTTTTTAATGCCACCCAGAATAATTACACTTAAAATATTCAGATAATTCGCTTCAGTATATGATGGTTTGCTACATTTTACTTTATTTTAATTAAGTTTTCGGGGTAAACGATAGTCTTCATTTGCTGCACTCAAAGGGGCAATATTCTCGTAAATTTTATACCACTCGTTTTATGGTTCTTTCTAATACGTAAATCACATATTTACATTTTATAATTGCATACATACAATATAATAGAAAATCAATTTACATGATTTTCTCTTATTTTCATTTTTAATTAGCGTTCTTGGAAAAACGAGGGGGCCGTCACCTGGATAATCCGCCCCTAAAACGCATTCCGATTCTGACAACTAAAATAAATACAGACGCATTTAATACGAAAACACATAAAACCTGTTTATACCGCGGTAAGCTCAGCGAATGGTTAAACAAACCGGGGGTGGATGGCTGTAAAAAAAAATACAGTCCACGTTAATTCCGAACCACTTTTCTAACTTAATAAACACAAGAAATGGAAGATAAATGCTTTTAAGGCGGAGGGAGGAACAAGACTTTCCGTCGTCACGACTACTCATCTAACGTCCATTATCTCCAGTTTATTTTTATTTGTGGCCTGCTGTCACCTGCATTGTTCCCTTCCAGCCACTTCGACTTACACGCAACTATTGCTGTACTGATAATTATTAGACCCAATCAGCTTATTTTGTAATCTTCTTATATTTATTTTCACAATTTATAACCCCTTTTAATAATAATGCATAATTCACTGGAAAATTCAAATAGCAATATTTCAATTATTAACATTTTCGAGTGCACTTGTGGTTAGAGTTAGTACATAGTAGGTTTAATTGCATCCATGCATTAAGGCTTATGTATTAAGTCGACTTCTAAACCAAAACACTGATGTAGTTGGTGGATTCAATTATTGAAAAGTTGGAATATAAACATTTCTGTATGGGCAAGTAGCTCGTAAAGTGTAAATAACGAGTTAAAAAAAGTAGCTGGCCAACTTTTCATGACTTTTTGTAAATACATTATTCATGAGCTTGATACACATTTGGCCCTTTTCATATAATGTATTATTAAAAAGTACAAAAAGAAGGTTGTCTATATTGTAATATTTCGTTCTGTTGAAATTTTTCTATTGCCGTAATTCACTGATGTAACTTCAAAATATGGAAAGGAGCATTATAAATAATAATGAACACTTTCCTACCTCATTGACAATACATAAAATGTTCCCTTTCGGTTCGTATTATTTGCCTGTTTATCACACCAGAAAGTATTTTTTGCTTTATTAGTAAGCTTTGTGGATGTTGAAGAAGACAATTTGGTTGTACCAGTTTCCATTAGAAAAAGAGAATAAATAAGGCAAAATGGATCCAATGCATCATCGACGACAAACGGAGGAAATTGAAATGGCAATTTAAGAGGAATTCAAGTTGAATGGCGGTGGAACGGATCCTTTGTTCAATTTTTAATTGATGGGTGTAAAGTATTACGCACTTTTTCTCTATGCCGTATTAAGAAAACAAAGGGATTTATTAGGAAATTTAATTGTTACGTCTGTTAGAAAGTTTAGTATTCTCGGAAACTGGTGGACAGACAATAAAATTAGGATAATTGAGATTGATCGTAAAAATTACTAGGATGAGCGAAATTTATTTGTGCCGGCTTTATTGCGAAATCATTCAGTTAAATTGATATCATTTTATGTGGTTCAATTTACCCTTGCAACTTTGCCGCATCACCAATTACAGGTCCCAAAACAGCATTTTAGGACCATTTATCCGCTCTTCTTGGTGTTTGAAACAATTCGAACAATCGCCGTTAACGTATGTTGAGGTAATAAACGTCCGTCATGTCAATGCACTGCAACACAAATGAAACATCCGCATCTGAAGCGCCAAAAGGGGAATTAATGAATTAAGTTTTCGCCAAGTTCCAAAGCTATGTGTACATAAAATTTTATAATGAAATTCAAGCCGTAAAACTTGGTTTGATAGCCGATAGGGTATAATAAGAACCTATTAGGGGTCACACAATTCTGAGGATTTATCTTCTCAACTGAAGAAGGATGTGTGATTTATTCGCTGTCTGAATGGAACAGGTCGATCAATATATTAGGTAAGTATCTAACAAAGGGAAAGGTTCTTAAAGGGCTCATAAATAAATATTATCGACATATAAAAATGTTTTGTTAATTTTACGTTCTACAACGATAACAATAACAATGACTACACCAGTTATCATTAATATGGTAAAACGGAAACCCAAACCAACTTTTCAGGGCAATGCTGAGAAATCGGGGACAAAAGTAACAGTAGGCCTCACTCCCTTGTAGAAACCGCGACAGTACAAATAACCGCAAACGAATTCAAGAGACCTGGAAGACCTGTTTTTTCTACCCGGCCAACTGACTTTGCACCTGTTCTTTTCGTTTGTTGCTTACTGCCAACTGTCTTCCGTTACATGCACCTACTTACACTGCAGGTTGCACTCTTCAACGCTCAGTGTAGTAACGGCTAAGGGTATTTTTTATTATATCTATCAGATTAAACCAGAATCACTTATTAAGTTTTGCAGTTGAATTATTAAAATCTAGATTAAAATTTTGTTTAATTATTGGTTGGTTTAAGATAAACATTGAGCGAAAGTTACACAGACCAACACTTTTGCAACATTGTTTCGTCTTACTACTTTAAGTTGCGCAACTTCTGCCCTAGCAACCTAAAACTGTAATGCGGAAGTTGTAACTATAACTTGTAGTTGTGTGATATGCTGCATGTTATGGAAGTTACTTTTTATTATTTACTAAGTAATACATTTAAGTAATTTAATTCGTTTTGCTTATGCATCACCCTTCTTTTTCACGCCAACATATTTCTTCAACCTTTTAATTATTTTAAGCTTATAATGAGTAATTGTAACTAATTATATATTATTATATCCAAAATTAGTGTAATAATAAATTATCTCATAGAAAGAGGTTAAATCCCAATACTTCAGCAAATTCTTCAACAAATGGATTAATAATTGGTTGAATAAGCAAGTCGTAATGTCGTCGATCAATCACGTGTCGAAATTGGGTTATTCGTGTTATTGTCTACCTAGACTCACTCATCAACAAATAATTTAGCTAGGAGGAGGAGATTTAGATTCTTTAGATTCCTTAGATTCCTTAGATTCTTTAGATTCTTTAGATTCCTTAGATTCCTTAGATTCTTTAGATTCTTTAGATTCCTTAGATTCCTTAGATTCCTTAGATTCCTTAGATTCCTTAGATTCCTTAGATTCCTTAGATTCCTTAGATTCCTTAGATTCCTTAGATTCCTTAGATTCCTTAGATTCCTTAGATTCCTTAGATTCCTTAGATTCCTTAGATTCCTTAGATTCCTTAGATTCTTTAGATTCTTTAGATTCTTTAGATTCTTTAGATTCTTTAGATTTTTTAGATTCTTTAATCTTTAGATTGCTCCTTGTTTAACAGAGGCTGTCAAAAATGTCTTCCGACTTTCAGTCGAGCTTTATGAAATTCTCTTCTGATGAGAAACACACTTACAGTGACTCCAACATTTGAACAAAGCCTAGTTGTAGAAAATATCCAATTTCGTCTGGCAGAAATAATCAGAAAACGCATTGGCACTACCAGTTTGTCTATAATTCCACATTGTGACACATTATTCCAGCTATTTGTTGTTGATAATTACAACAATAACGGCAAAATCTTCAGAGGGCTTTAAAACATTTTATTGTGTTAACAACAGATAAGTTAAGAATATACTGAATAAAACATGTTCAAATATACAAAATGCTATTTTTAACATTCTACAAGAAATAGAATTATTATTTTTATTTTTATGTCTATAAAATGCATAAAAAGTAAAACAAATTTAATATATTTACCGTTTATTAAATATTTTAATATGTATTTAATCTAATCGTTTATTAAAAATTTTAAAATGTATTTAATCTAACAAATTCAAATTATTCACAGTGTATAATTAAACAGGATACCAATAAGTTGATAGTCGTAAGAAACACGTTTTAAAATAATTATTGAAATATGTAAATTTATTAGAGCTAACATAACAACGATTATTCGGGGTTATAACTCCAATTTAAGTTCATTCAGCGGCGTTCTCAAATTAAATCGTCACATAAGAAATCCGACTGACATAATTATGACATAATGTAACCACTATTAAGATTTGCATATCTAAAGGCGCCGTAAACTCCGCGAAATTGTCGCGCATTATGGAGAAGCTGTACGTACACTAATTCAAGTTCGTCATAAATCGCGATAAGATGGTATAATTACCATATTATCTGTGTTTTTACTCGTTTATACAATGTTGTGTATCTGAGATGGTTCAACGACAGTAATGGGCCGATTTTGTGGGTGGCTCTGCCTACGGAATAACTTGGGAATTAAGACGGGACCTCAGATAAAAGCTGCTGTGCTCAGATTAACAATGTCGAGTTCATATTTTCCCCGCTTCCAGGAAAGCTTCCAATGAGAGAAATAAGAGAAGAATTAGCACGAACTCGAGGTTCTTTCTTGCATGAAAATGTAATATTTTTTTTAACATTCGTAAAGTGATTCAACTACAGGTTTATTTGCATTTTTAATTGTGGTAATTTAACAAACTTGAACTTGAACAGTGTCAATTTTTAAATGAAGCGATTCAGGAAAAGTACTTCATTTCAAGACGGTCAGTCAAAACGGGTTAAAAAGCCAAGATTAATTCAAGGGCTATGTATGCCTTAATGCTGTTAGTGTGTTAGTCTGTATCAAAGGAGGAGTAGAATTGGGGCGCACGGTTGTAAAAGGGGTCCAGTGAAAGGGACTACTCAGTCAGACCTGGCGTATTATCATGCCCAATATGGAATTGGGACCTTTCGAAGCTAAATGAATGAAGCTATTCGGGCGCAGGGCACGCGATACTCACACTAGATTCGATATCTGATAACACACTATACATATTCATCACCTTACTCTTGTAATGGGAAACCATTAAACAGACTAATGTCAGAGTGGTTGAGTATAGGCTTTTACATAACACCCCTAAGCTTATAGTATGTTACACAACTCACTCATTCACTTTGCAGCAAGTCACGGAATTATTTACCAGGTTGACACGAATAATTACGGCAAATACTGTAACTTGATACCTTGAGGTTCCCTAAAGACGTTATTTTCAGGATAGTTAAATTTTGTCTTTACCTTTAATTAATTAATGAAGGTTACTTCAAACTCATTGTTTTACTTTCTGTGTATTAACATTTATCCATTTAAAATTATGATAAAATAAAATTTATTTAAGTATCTAATCTTACCGAAATATAAATAAATTTGAGTTTTATTATATTGACAGATAAATTTATGTTATATAACCTTCACCGTGAAGTAATATAACAATAATGCATTTCAAGAAATTGTAAATTCACAAATTAACTTGTTTACTCGCTACAAGATTGATCTGATCAAATAATTTAATCTAGAAATTAATTACTGTACTTGTTTTTATTGATGATTGCACATATCAACTAATCTAACGAGATTAAAAATAAAAAAATGTATGGGCACGTTCCTATTAATATGTTTAATGACGATAGATAAATTTCAAAAATGATGTACACATTTTAAACGTAAAAATTAATGATTCTCAAACACAGGATCAGTAACAAACCACAATTCGTTTGAAGCATGGAAATGTTCAAAAACAATAATAATATTTGTACCCCGTTTTAGTAAAGGTGCTGGCAAATAAAGAGTTTGTTGTGGCCCTATTCTGGAATATCTGCCCAGTACAAAATCATTTACAATCACCAATCCTTTTGTCCACCAAGCCATATCCAAATAAGTGTCCTGAGGTTCACCTGTAATTTCTAAAACAGCCCTGTACACGCTTGGTCCATAATTAGATTTAAGTCCACTCCAGCCTGTAAGAGCCTGAATCCAGGATTTATTAAACTCCAGAGGGTATATTTTCCAATTTGTCAGGACCTCATTATTTAAGTAAACATCGCCTTGCCACAGTCCTTTAAATCCGTTATAAACAGCTACGTTAATCCTTCCCCAGTTCTCAACAATAATGTCTACAGTAGCATTCTGCAGATCTTCGTTATTTAAAACCAGTTCTCCATCCAACATCTTCCAAACACCAAAATTTTGCAAATCATTTGTTTTGTTGATGGGCGGTGATAGCAGAACGCCGTTTACCAAAACCATCGCAGTGTCGCACACACGACCTCCAATCTTTAAAACACTCTTTGCTGGAATATTTAATTGTTCCTTCCTGTACACAATATATCCGTAGCTTTGGCCAGAATTATTGTTAATGGGTAACAGTTCCATAGAAATGGGTTTTTCACTTTCTATGGGTGTGATACTATTTATAAACGTATAAAATTCTATTTGTTGCACCACTTTTGCACTAGGGTAGGCAACTCTTGGTATCAAAGCGGGTGGATTAGGTAGCTTAGTTTTTACTGGATTATGTGTGGCTAATAAGTCTTTAACAGTCACATACTTATTGGTATAATCACCATTTTCTGCAATTGGAGCATCATAATCGTAGCTGGTGGTGATTGGGCCAAAATCTGAATTGTCATCTTTCCCATTTTGACTCATGGCTCCACTAAGAAAACCAAAATTGGTACCACCAACAAATATGTATAAATTAACTGACGCTGGATATTTTAAAATGCGCTCGTAAATGTCAGTGAACGTTTCCAATGCAAAAGTGTTGTGTCTTTTGCCCCAGAAATCAAACCAGCCACTCCAGTATTCCATTGCCATCGATGGTCGATTCTCTTGGGTTTTCTTCATTGCATCGAATTCACCTTCGGGGTCTTTGTTGAAATTAGATGTTTGTAAACTAAAATTATATATATATATATATATATATACACAATCGGCGTATTTTTAATAAATGTTTCTAACTTACAAATATTCCGGAATTGTTCCATATGTACCTCTTTTCTTAGCGTTATCAGAAGTCATCAATAATTCCACAATTCCGTTTTCAAGTATAAGTTGTCTAAGGTCGAGTAAATGTTGTTTGTCTGGTGCATGGCCACTTCGACCGCTGAGAGCGAATTCGTTCTCTACTTGCAAAGCAATTATTGAGCCTCCTTTAGTGAATTGATATTTACTCAATATAGGCATTAAAACGTTGAAGTATCTAGATACGTATTTTGTGTAAATTGGATCCGACGTACGCACGACAATATCAGGTTCTTTTAACAACCAGCTTGGAAAGCCTCCAAATTCGAATTCGGCACAGATAAAAGGTCCTTTACATAAACAATTTATTAAATTTTATAAATTATTCAATTTATGTAGTCATTTTACCTGGCCTAATTATGGTAAATAGATCTTCCTCTTGTGCCAATTGAAGAAACTCCTCTAAATGTAAAAAATCTTCCAAATTGGAACCACCTTGCCCAAAATCGAAAACACCGTTTTTATATTCGTGCAGGTTCCATGGTATGTATGTCTCGACAGTGTTTAATCCTGCAGCCCTCATTTTCCTCAATCTGTCTCGCCAGTACGCTCTCGGTACTCTGAAGTAGTGCAGGGATCCACTGTATATGAAAATCTCTTTGCCATTAAGAAGAAAATTGGGTTGATCTGCATTAAGCCCAGATTGAATTCCGTCATTCGTAAAATATTCGTAATTGGTTGGCAAGTCAGCCACCACGAGATGCATTAAAAGAATAATGCTCAGAACTTTTAGACTCGTCATGGTTAAAAGTGCAACTCTGAGACATCATAACGGTGTTTTTATATAAATATTATTCTTATCATTTGTGATTATCTTCAAGCGATTAAGTGCGAGGGTTACATAAACATGTTAATTTTTAATAGATGTTTAATTAAAGTACCTTGATAACGCACTTAAATAATATATTAAATAAACAACACTATATCAATATTATAATAGTGAAATCTTATTAAATTAATTGTACTGATTATTCTTATATTCGCAATAAAGTTTCCTAAGAAATATTTTGTTGTAAACTAACGGATTCGTGTACAACTAGTAATTTTCTGTTTGTGTGTGAATTTCCCATTATTGTGTTATTTATATTCGATAGTCCGTCAAACTGAATCGCAATGAATTTATGATACAGCTTTAATTACAGAGTGCAAAGCTCCGTTTTCAGTATTTGTAATATCTATTGTTAAGTGTTACAACTTCCTTGCATATAAAGCAATAAATTATTTTATGGTAGTTTGAACAATACATTGGCAATCCCATCGCATCCATATTATCGCTTAAGTACTTTTTTTTATCATAAGTTGATTAATGTAGGAAAGCAGAATTGCTTTTTTAATTCATACAATTCTAAAAAACGATCTCACAACCTCCGTAAGTTATTAGACGATCAAGAAATAAATTTCCATGGTTTATCACGAAACTTTTTGTCTTTGGTTACAAAAACTGTCGCGACTTTCATAAGTATTATTGTAGACGTGAAAATTTAAAGAAATGTTTACAAAAAAAATATCGGTTAAACTTAGTTTTTACGATGTGACAGTCTTGAAAGGAAAACGATTCAATTCTTAGGTTGCGAAAACTTCACTGTGCCATTTACCCATAATAAATTCATTTATGATAAGTAGATAGAAAGGTCATGCGACTTTACTTGAGTAATTATAATGAGGTCTGCGAATGTGAAAACCCTTTCACACATGCTTAAATTAAATGAAAATAATGAGTTTCATTTTCATATGCATGTCCATAAATTCAGACAACTGACATTTAATTTTAATGGGAGTATAATTCATGTAAATCAAATATGAATTATGTACCGTTGATGAGATTTTTGCGAAAGGTGCGATTGCAGCTTGCTTGTGGAATAACTTAATGGAAAATTTTAATTTTCCAGAATAGGAGGATCATTAATTCAAAACTGATAATTAATTAATATTTGTTTTGTAATTTGTCTCTTATACATATGCAACGCGAACATTTGCATATTATACACAAGTTTCTCAATATTACAATAAAGTTTGACAGTTTAATCCTTCCTCATTCTCATAATTGTAGATCTCTATTTTCCAACAAAATGTACAAAAACGAAATTTAACCAAGAATATACGGTTTTTCTGAAATATCTCAATTATATATTATTATGCACACGCTTTGCATTCAACTATCCGAGGAAGGAAGCGTTTACATTCTACCTTTCAACAATTGCGTCATTATTACTAAAAGCCTGCAATAATTGAAAAAAGAAAACTATAATTGAAACGCACGACAAGAAATGCACCGTTAATGTAAAATGAATATCATGAGATAAAATAAAGTTGGAAACAGATCAAGATAATTGCACGTGAATATTAAATTTATAACTGTTATTTAGTTCAATACACCCAATAATCGTTTGCTTATCTAATATGCAGTATAAAAATATATAAATTGTGAATTTTATTATTAAATATATAATATTATTATTATTTGTGAAAGATAATTATGGGAAATAAACCACATTTTATTATAAAAAAAAATGTGAAACGGACGAATAAACATAAGATTGTTAGTTTGGAAATAAATGACCATTATAAGGAAGTAAAGCAATTTTTAATTTTTGCTTGTAATTATGTGTCATTAATTTTAACATTCACCAAAGTACTAACCATAAACTAAAGTTTACGTAGTTAAATTTTATCGGCATTGGCGTAAAAATCGTAAAACTGCGTCGGTCCTAAACAGCAAAAATTACTTTATTATCATTTTTTGCAAGAATCTCCAACAATTACCATATAAATTAAAAATTTATTGCTGATATGTTTACACACTAGAAAATCCTATTTGGAGATCCTATCGCGATCAGAACCCAACCTTCTCCATTAAGATAAGTGTTTATGCAAATCCCCGCTAGTTTTTCTTGCGTGCTGACATATAACACGTAACACATTAAAATTAATTAGCATAAGGTATTATTGGCACCTACTTGGATTCAAATGATTCTTGGTAAAGGAACGATGTCGGAATATGTGTAATTGTTATTTACGATTGGGGCCTTTTGAAAGCGGCGTTATGTGACGTGGTAATTAATGTTTTCATATAGTAAATTGCCACATGTGAGTTCTGTGATGTGTCGCTATATAGGGCATCTTAATCAAATTACATAAACTTTGTACGAGTAATTAAATCATGCAGTCAATAAATCAGTCAAAAATATTAGAGGACATAACAACTGTTTTAATTTAATTAGTCAAAGAAAGGAAGTTAAAGGATATTTTAAAGTGTATCTTAAACAAATATATCATAAGGGTTTTTTAAAGTATCAGTGGGTACCACTTGAGGAATCATAGGTAAGCGAAAAAATTTATGTAATGGCGATCTTCACTTCATCTTCATCATGAAATCTATTTTTTAAGGACAGTGACTCAATTCAGATTTGATGATAAAACCTGGCTTCAAAGAAAAACATATTTTACTGATGTTTTCCCCCTGTCTTAATGAAACACATGCTCCTGTGCAAGGTTCAAATTGAGTTTTGTAAACCATGAGACGTTTCATGTATTTCCCTTCTGAACAAATTCATAGTTTCCAACACCTATCATTGGATGTCGACGTTATTGTTCATCTTGTGCAGTTCATTGATGAACTGAGAAGGTATCTTCCCGATATTGAAAATGATGAAACTCAACTCCAAACCCCTTTATGCTCATAAATGTAATCAACAATGTTGGTTTGGGCATTAAGCTAGAAATGAGCGTAAATCAAACTCGTCAGACTGATTGAAAAAAAAATCTTTGATTGATTTTTGGATTGTAAGACGAGAAGAATACTCAAAGCTTTCAAGTAAAGCGGACTTCCCTGATAAGTTACTTACGCGGGTGTGGATTTTCATCCCTGGTCATGAAAAAGACAAAATACAAGAATAGATTGAACATTGAATCTGAATAAAGATTAAAATTGAGTAAAATTGCTCCGGTAATCGACTCTGACAAAAAGCAAGCCCATCCATCACATTAATTAATAAAAATAACAAATATATTGTTCGTTTGTATTTCTTTGTCTGTATATATTTTTGAGGAGTTCACCATAGTCCTGAAAGTGTTTTTAAAAGAAATCTTGCATCAAGAAAAATAGTACCTGAATATTTTACAATATAAACTCCACTGCAAATTAAATATTAGAGTGACACAAACGATGTTACATTCCTTTGATAACACGATTCTTTCCAGCTCAACTATACAATTTGCAATATCAAACTCTAAGTCCTTTCAATACTCAAAGAATATAATAAGTGGTTCGTTATTGTATAAATCATTAAGTTGAGGAAAACCGACAGTGTGCAATTTGTAAGCATCAACAAGAAAATGTCGAGCAGACGCAACAATCCAGCCCTTATACACACAAATTTACAGGTTATAAATTACAATGTGTATTCTGTGGCATTCCCGGCAGGACCGTAGCAGAGAAATATCTGCCTATAAATATGGTAATAAGAGATGCATGTAGTGCTTAGATAAACAATTTATCATGGCGGTTCTTTTGTGACGCGACGGTGTTTTCGGTGTATTTTGCATAACGTCGTCTGTATGCCATATGTCACATTTGGAGTTACCTCACGCTTACTTTCAATTGTTATTTATGGTACCATTTGTTTGTTTTAAACAAAATAAATGTGCAAACAATTAACGATAAAATTGAAGCTGAATTGAAGTTATCAAATTAAAAATATTGGATCCAATAAGTGAATAGAGACACGTCGACTCATTGTAAACAATTGTAACTATTTGGTTTATGTACACAGTTGTTTTATGTTGATACGATTTTCGAATTGAATTTAATTCCGGCCTGTAAAGCACCGTACGAGTGGAATGTTAAACAGAACTTAATTCCCAATTTTTATCACATATTTCCAGCAGTTTGCAATGCAAATGTTGCTCTGTTATTCTCAGTATTACCAGGCGGGGCTAACACTGACAATAGAGCTCTGCTTATGTGAACTGGTTTACTTTTCTGACTTATGGATTAACATCATATAAAGAGGTGGTATTTAATTAAATAATGAATCATAATTGTTAAAATCATTTACCTCGCAACGTGGAACATCGTGGAAAAGTTCAGTGATTTAAAGAAAAGTTTTTCAGATTTTCAACGAATAAAATGTTATAAATTTTAATGGTCCGGTCATTTATCAGGCCCGTAGCGGCGTAATTTGTCCCGTCGAGCTCATATCTTCCGCAGTAATTGCATATGTAAGAGATGGAGGCTGGATTACCTCGACAACTAAATGTCCAGACATAAATCCACCTACTTGGAGATGAAGCTGTAAAATTCAAGTCGTAAAAGAGACACTAGGACGAATAACTTGGTAGTTTTTGTTTTTTGCATTATAGCCCGTGCTCCCACTTCGAGCCGGTTAATTTGTTTTTGAGGAAGCCTAGTAACGGTACCCGCGGGTTCGTGAAACTATACTCTACATTCGGGATTGCCCAGACCTTCGAAACTTTCCAGTTTTTAACGGACTTTTTAACTCCACCCGAGCTTGGAAATGCATAAACATGTAGATTACCGCTGTCAGATTCACTCCGGAAAGAGTTGCGATTAATTACGGTCCTTTTATTATAATTCTTTTTGTGCTTTTACTTCTGTACACAGAGAAAACTTTAATTCCGTAAATAAATTTCTGTTTAATTGGCCCTTGGATTTTTCTCCCTTTAGCTCGCCACTCTCTGTCACTTGTATATTCCCCACTTTTTTCGATGGCTCATCGCACTGCTATATTTTATCAGTTCTCTTAAATGTAAATTAACATAAATTGAAACAATGCCGACAGGTTTATATTAATTGTTTTATACAAGGGACGGAATTTGTTTATTTATTTATGAAACATGCATGAAATGAAATATATAATTGAGTTTCCTGTACACACAAAGTGTGGCTACAATTGGTTGGGAGAGGTCAACACAGTTAAAATCTTGAACCAATGCGACTAAGTGTCTGGATCGTGTGTAATGCAGAAGTCAAATCCGATCATTTATCATAGATTGGTCAGGTTAACTGGCAATCAGACATACGTAACTGCATCACTTAAGCATGCATTCAATTCCCCATCAATATTGACCTGAATTGCAGATAAACGACACCTTTGAAAACCAACGGCCACGTTAATCTCATCATTTCAACCATGTGAAATCCCAAACGTGAGATGGTCTAACTTAAATTTTAAGTTTATTCGATCATTTGTGTGAAATTTTGTTCTTGGGCTTTTTAGTTTTGTGTTACAACATACCGGAGACAATTTCAGTTAGTTTTAAATTGAAAAGTTGATTAAAGAAGCTTTATAGCCTGATAACTTAAACTTATAAAATCACGGACATTGCCTTGTCTCGATCATGTTTTCTAATATTAAATTATGAGAATATGAAATTGTTTAGGTTTTAGTATTGTTTAAGTTACTGAATATTTAAATTAACGTTGGTAAGTATTATTAAAATGACAAAAACGTCAGAATGTTTTTGCATTTCGAAGCAAAAAATTATGAGTTACATCATAAAATGACTGAATTGATGGATCACAGTTATGTAAAATAACTAAAATAAAATTCATCAAAAAACAAAATATGCACATGTAAATATAGATAAATGTAAATATTAGCATTAATTTAAAATAAAAGAAACATCTATTTTTATTTATTTTATTACAATGAAAAGTGTTGGTATTATTATAATGGCAAAACGTCAAAATGTTTTTGCATTTTGAAGTAAAAAATTATGAGTCACATTATAAAATGACTAAACTGACGGATTATAGGTACGTACAATAACTAAAATAATTCATCAAAAATTTAAAATATGCCACGTAAATATAGGTAAATGTAAATATTGACATTAATTTAAAATATAAAAACATATTTATTTTTATTTGTTGTATTGCAATAAAAACTATTAATTAATTAAACAGAGTATTTTAGAATAATATTTGAAAATTCCTACAATTAGCCATTCTTTATTTGAATTATAGTTTTTAAATTATATTTTAATACGAAATTACTTTTTGTTTCGTAAGCCAAAATTTGTAGAAACTTTTCAGTAATATAGTAATGGAGTTCGGTTCATTCAAATAACATGCACCTCTGTACTCCGCTGTTTTCATTTCTTGTTTACCGGTCAAATAAATTTGACCAGTTTATTTATGTAGGCACAACAAACAATCACTGCGCTGTTACACGTTGCTTAAAAGTTTGATAATTGAAACTGGAAGTTATAAAGGCACTTTAAATGAATTACAAATTAAATAAATATGTTTAGGTTATGGTAAGCCTTAAGTAAATTTATTTCCATTAATTATTAAAATTAAGCCTAAAAACATTTAAGCAGCTGAAACATTCGGAAATATGTGTAACAGGCAAAATCTCACATTTCCTTTGTTAACATGAAATTTTCATATGCGTGCGGTAAAATTCGAGGTTTCCGTTTAATCCGCGATGAACATTTATTAATCCAGAGACATAAATATGTACACATTACTTTTAGATTAAATATGGTAATAAATGTGTTTGTATATTCAGCCACACACATTTCGAAAGCAACTCAAATTTATTGCCGACAGCATGAAATTTCGGCCAATTAATATTCCCTTTAAAATTTTATTTCGTACATGCATAAACAAGCATTAAAACGTTAAGCTAAATAATTTTATTTTTTCCACATTTTCTGAATTTCAGTGGCGCAAATCGCGTTGTTTTTACATTTAAATACAACACGATTCGTTATCATAATATTTTAACTTTTACATACATGTATTTTTTACGGTGGATCTTGGATTTTGCATATTTTTATGACAAAATAATAAAATTTTGTTTTGATTGAAATTTTTATTTTTTATATTTTCATATTCTGATTATCAATGAAGAACATAAAAAGGTTTATTATAGTGATTATTAAAATTCTAATTATTGATGGAGTGATTTTACAGAAATTATTGAACACTATTAAAATATCATGATAATCTATCATACAGTAAATGATGAGGTAATAGCTGATAATATTTATTTTTTAAGATTGAATAAATAAATATTTTAGAGGGAATACAAAAGAAAATAGATAGCACCGTATTTTATATTCAGGCTTCGTGGATACTTTGAAATCATTTTAAATCTGGAAGGAGGTTATACGAAGCTGGTCTTGGAGCCAGAAGACGCAGATCATGGGCAAACGATCACCATCCATGGATTGCAGCCAAATGGAGTAATTATTTGGTGATATGGTTGTTCTGTAACTGTTTGGGCTGGAATTTCTTTATAGACACCCACGAAATTGCTCCTATTAAACTAATAAACTATAAATGCTCCACGATATCTTGACTTGGTAACCCAATCCATTATTATTCCATTTGCTCAAGAATTTAGAGTAGATTTCGTATTTCAACACAGAATGCTCAGCAGCCTCAACATTTGCTTTTAGAGAAGAATGGCGAGTTATTCTGTTTTTTTATATAAATTTTTTATTAAATTAGATAGTTTATTATAATTTTTTTTGATAATACATTTATTGTAAATATCCACTCCAATAGACACGAAGTATAACTAAAAGTACACTAGGGTGGTCCATGTTTTCAAATTTCTTTGCTCCCAGGGGCTTAAATAGTTCTAAATTGAAAAAGAAATCCCTAAAAATTTGAACTCTTAATATTAACTCAAATATAATTGGCATTCTAACCAAAGTTACTTATGGAAATAACATAGAAAAATTTATTTCGTTCTTTAGAATTTTGTTACTCGGAGACAAATAATAATAATAATAATAATATAATAATTATAATTTTTCCCTAAGTCGATTGGTTCAAAAATTATTCGAATTCGAAGATTAATTTTTTTATAATTATCAATATTATTAAATATATTTATAAAATAAACATTTGTTTTTTAAAATATATTACATTTTTACGTTAATGATTCAATCCAAAATGCTGCGAAAATTACAAATTACATTACTCCAAAGAAATTGATTTAAAAAATGTGTAATTGATAATTAAATATAATATAAAATTAAGTTCAGATTTTTTTATCAATTTGAGCTTCCGGGAGCAAAGAAATTCGAAAACACCGCTGCTAAAAACCACCCTAAAGTGCACATTTCAAAAAAATATTTATTCTGTTGTTCTCATATACTGATGTTTTAGGCTAAACATTAAATTTTAAAATTTTATCACTATTATAATAATAATAACTAAATTTAAATGACTAACACTGAGATATAATAAATTTTGTCGACATTGCTTTGTTTATGTCAGGGTAAATCCCCAATGAGCGTTAATTTATTAATCCGGAGCCGAAACATAAATACATGCATTAGTTTTAGAATAATATGTTAATAAATACGTTTGTAAAATCACAGATACACATATTTGGAAAATAACACTCTAATTTATTGCCGACATCATGAAAATTCGGTCGATTAATATTCCCTCCAAAATTTTATTCTGCGATGTGCACGCATATACAAACATTTAAAATGTTAACGTAAATAATTCTGTGTTCGCCAATTTATATAAACTATTTTAGTTTTGTTTTATGCAAAATACAATCCATAAAATTAATGTCATTATGTATTTTGTATTGAAATTGGGGCCAGCCTAATGATATCGAATATTATTTCCAAAAATGTTTCAATTGTTTGACTGTTCGTGTAACCAGTTTCGTATTTAAATTTTAAATCAGGAAAGCTTAAAGAGCTTTAAAAGTGCAAGAACAAAAGAAAAGTATAACATAAATACCATAGTCATGTAGGTAGTAATACATACGTATATGGGGCATGACAACGAAAAAACTGCATAACTTTGCAAATAAGAACGGAAACGTAAAGCGCTTACTACAAGAAACGTTGCCTCATTTACATTGTACACACCTGAGAAAAATGTGAATATGTTCTTTATATGTTCGCCAGATACATTAAAAATTTGCAATAATTTCTAAATAATTTTAATCACATTTCCGTTTTTTGTGTCGAATTTATAAATACCATTGATAGGTTTTTAGCAAAACCCATTTTTACGTAATATTGCGTTGATTTGTATATCAAAGAGAAACAAGTTGTAGTAAATAATTCACAAAATTCTGCATACTGAAACAAAATTATTTCGCTAGTATCTGTTAAATTAAAATGTATGAAAATGCAATAGCAAATATTCAAAAGTGATTGATTGATGTACCAATCTCAATTTTTATATCTGCCATACTCATTTGCATTCAAACGCAAAACCCATCGAAAATTAATAAAAACAGATGCAAACATAATGTCCATGTCGGACACTAAATATCTGATATTAGATCGAGGGCGAAATTATTCCGGTCATTTTGTACATTACCAAATTGAACTGATATGTCATCCGGGTGGAAATGGAAATTGATGATTTTCAATGATGTTTTAAGTCATGTAGATAAAATCAAAAATATTTTGACATAATCCATCAGGGCTAAAAACTTTGGTCATTACCGTTACAGATAAATAATATACCGTAAATAAAAACACAACATAAAGGCACAAACCGTGTATTATGCAACCAATTTTCAGTCTGTCTCGCACACAAATGTGAAAATCATCCATTAAGGGAATTGTGTAGGCTGCTGCATTTCGTCGAGCCGAAAGTATTGACTTCTGAAAGGTTTTAAATGGAATCGGGAGAGAAGAGCCCCGGCCGGTAATGACGTGTACCATAATTAGGTGGATTTTAATTGAACCGAGATCAATATGGATCTGCCTATGACAGTTAAAATATTTGCGTTCCACTCTCTCTATGATGTTATTAACGGATCGCGCTCCGAACCGCTCTTTATTAATCATTTTTTGCCGGATTACACTCTCCTGCTTTAATCACTGCATTTTTAATGCTCGTTCTCGTTCATCCTTTAAATTACACTTTTATTGATTCTATTCGGACTGATTATGTAATTTTCATTCTATTTTCTCTTATGTTTCATTCGTTACTCTGCATTTAATTGCTCAACTTTTATTAATTTGTTCAATTAAAATTCTATCATTGATTATCTTGTAAAACAAACAAAGGTTTTGCAACATCACTTGATATATGCATCTTTAAACACCAAACGCCGGAGTAACATATATTCAAACCATTATTTACACATTAAAAAAATAGATAAATTATACAAAGGTTCCGGCAGCAATGAACGGGAGTTCAGATAATCCTATTTATGCTAGAACGATGCAATTTACCTTATACAACTGATTACGAACGGCACTACAATCAATTTCCGGACTTAAGAAACATTTCAAAACCGTTGATGTTGAATAAACTTTGTCTTTGATTAACTTCCGTTCCAATCCGTTGAAATATCTACAACTAAATTAAGTTTTTATTCTGCTGTTCGCTGCATTTCAGATGAAAATTCAAGTTGAAACATAATGAAAGGAAAAATGCATTTTTAAAAGTGCTAGGAAATTTACGAGTGATAAATAGAATTGGAAAAGTGGATTATATTAAAATCTTCAGTCAGTCAGTTTTCGTTTTTCATCAGAAAGAGTTTGTGAATTAGAAAATGTTATAAGATTATAATGAGACATATAAATTTATTAAAAATGGTATATTTATAAAATAGATATTGTAATATATTCCATTTAGTTTTAAAAATAAAAAAATATATTTTATTTTGTTTCCTGTCAGCAAATTATTTATTTATTTATTGAAAATAGTCTGGAAAAATAAGATTTTTTCTGATAGAAGATTCCACTAAAAACTAAATAATTCAAACAATAAAAGTCTTGATCTATGTGTAAATTTCTTACTTTCCATATTCCTTTTATGTTACTTTTACGATTCCTAAATTTACTTCTACTTACTTTATACGGTAAAACACAAGTTAAGCAACTTCAACTACAACTTATCATTATTATTTTCAATGGAACACCTTATATCTTTTTGGTTTTTTAAATTCTACTTGTAATTGCAAATAATATGACAATACCATGCCTTTTACCTGATGTTTTTGGCAATTCACCAAGACAAAACATGCAATTTACAAAGGTAAATATCTAAGGAAGAATCTCCCCACTGTAATTAAGCTTAATAGTATCACGACACTTAAATACATAGTAATAAATCTCCATTATATATTTCTGATTAACACCTTCTTTAAACACAATAAATCAACAGATAAAAAGAGGCTTTTCTCACAGCAATCTTCTAAAAATTTGACTGAGAAGAATCGCCTCATTGTTATCTAATTCTAGCGGAATATTTATTGCATTTCCGTCCAAGTAATGGTCCAGTGCCTAAATAAAGAATGCCCGACCGTATTTTATAATCACGAAAGAATTAACGTGGAATAAAATGATCTGTCAGCTGAAGTTCCCGTATAACCCCGAAAGGGTATCAGGTTTATTACATTCTTCGGGTAGGTATACAAATCAAGTAAGTATAATAATAAATCAGGCACCTTGAAACAATTTAATCCATCCTGATCCGGCGGCTTCGAAATATATTAGACCCGAGCCAGACTTACGTCACTTGCTCCGGAGCTTATTTTAAATTGTATCTGGCGCCAACTACACACAACTCGGGAGAAGTCATCCCCTGGAAAAAAAGACGAAATTATGCAAAATGAGATCCGAGGATGGATTTAAACTGCCTAAAAGTTAAAACTTATTTTGTACTATGTTACTTTTACAAAATTGTTGAATATATATTTTATATAGGGTGTCCCAACTTGATTGATATTTCTGAAATATCTGTGGAAACTAATGTTTCGCAAATTTTATTTATTTGACTTAATTTGTTTTATGTAAAAATAAAAATATTATTTAAAAAAATGGATTAAAAAAATCAAACTTTCCAAAATTTTAGATATGGTGATTTTATATTTGTGTCTTTAGAAACCAAATTTTAGTTTTGAAAAATATATACCATATGTAAAGTATATATAAATTATCAACGGTTAAATAATGTCAATAATACTTTTATCTACATATAAGAATAGTATTCTCTGCTCAAACAATAAAACTGCAAAATTTATCAGACACATGGCAATATCTTGTTTAAATAATTCAATATATTAAAAATTATATATTTTTAGTAAGCTTGATTTCCTAATATTTAGAAGCAAATTATTATATTACTAATTAATATGTTTTCTTTAAAAAAAAGTTTTCCTCTATCTAATCGTAACAACCAAATCTTACTAGTTTAGGTCACCCTTTAAATTTTATTTTATATACAGCGGTGGAAAAAAGAAAGGAATATTTAATTACTTGTAACAATTGTTGCAAATATGAACAAATCTAAGATCGGCCTATTAATTCCAATGATCATTAGATTCACATGAGTATAAAATACTTTCTTAATATTCATAAAAATTAACATTAACCCAAATATTTCAATATTTTGTGGGGTAACATTTGGCTTCTATCACTGCTTGGCATCTTTTGCATAGAATCTACCATGTTCCCAATGTTCAGTTACTTTTTTCCCAAATTGAAGTGAAAAGTAAACGTGTGAAAAGTTAAGAATTTAAGCATAATTGACCGCAAATAAAAAAAATATTTCAGTCAAAAATCCGATGAAAAAATCTAAACAAAAAACAATGTACGAGTATAGTGGACGATAAACTAAAACTAACGAATTTATTTAACACCATTACAACAGGTATGAAAAATCCAAATAATCCAGTTTTTAAAAATATTCCATACTTTCTTCCACCACTATACATGTTTGTAAAAAAGAGGGAGTTCATTTAAATTTATATCATATATTTCAGAAAGAAATAGACTAATACACATTTATATTTACTCGAAATATACCGACTTCTGAAGACAGAAGCTATTTTCCATAAAACTCGTATTGCGGACATATTATTTTCCGTTACCGTTCAAATACTAAACAACGTGCACATATTTCGAAATTCCGTCGTCTTAATACACCCCATGACGGAGAAAAAATAAGAAAAATGCACATAAATCACCGCGAACAAGATGAATAAAGTGAATACGCAAACAATAAAACAAAAGTAATATAAAATAAACTCATAACTTTACGGCTACGCGGCGTTCTTTGCCGTACGAAATGAATTGTTGCCGTGTGTTTGCCGGTATTTTTTTAATATTGTAAATTCCGTGTGCGTATGTTTCATTGAAAGGTGCGCACCTCGATTTACACCACATAATTTGGTGTATAAAAACATAAATTGAACGTAAAAATTTAAATTTGATTCTGCAATGCTTACGTAATTTTCCATCATTAATATGATTTGATTTTCTATTTGATTTGTCAATTTGAGGGTGGTTCATCATTCGTGACCACAGTTGATGTTGACTGATAATTAAATGGTATTTTCAATTCAATGGTCATTTCATTGTCATTAATAAACGTTGAGTCTGTTTCTCTGTGTGTGTTGGACAATTGTTGTTGTAAATTAATTATGATTAGTGTTTTGGAAATATGCTTAACTTAATTTTAAATGTATCTAAATTAAAATAATCCTCGTTCAATTAAAATAATTAAAATCTATCATAAACTAGTTGTTAGAAGTTGTTTAGTCCACAAACATATTTTTGCGTTCTTAAAAAGGACGAAACGGTGAACTCAACTGCAAACTAAAAATACATTTACTTTGGCGATATATGAAAAGGTTTTCAGCCAAGGAAAAGCGCCGAACATATTTTTTGTAGGCGGTTTCAAGTGCCGTTCCGACTTATTGTGCCCCTTAACAAACTTTTTTTAGCAGTAAACGACTCCAGAACTAAGTTGGACCTCTTTGATGCGGTTCGCGGTATATATAAAAAAAGTTTTCTTTAAACATACAAGGAATAACTACTAACGAATGATTTATCGAACATTTGAAATTTTAGAGGCATTCCAATTCTTTAATTATTATTGAGATCCCTAACTATATATTGTTTTAAAAATGGCGAATGCGCCAAATCTTTTAATTGATTACTTTTGTGGAATAAACATTCCATAAAATAAATATATGCGTATAAAAAGTATAAACTACTTTATAAGTCTGTAATTATTCAATCTTATGTTTTATTTATACATGTAACATTTAGACCTATAAGTGACCTTATTATTCTGTTCGGAGGATTGAATCGGTTCGGCATTATCTCGTTCACGTTGGAAACTCCTTGGGAAGTGCATTTGCATTTTATTGCACTGCTAGATACAAGGAATTGATATCTGGGGAACGAGTTGGGCCTTGTTACTTGTCAAATGGTGCGGTTCTTGTTAGACTTTATTCCTACGACATGAAAATAATAAAATATTTAATGTCGCCGTTGAAAATTTAACAAAATAACAAGCTTTACTCACTACGGCTATTGTTTAAAGTCTCCCGGGCGGTTCGTGTCGCGAGCAGATGGAAAATTAAACAAGGGATTTCACACGGGTCTTGATTATCATGTTACAATATCTTAGAATTTTGAAGTTTCCACAATGGCTTTTAGCTTGTTTCGTTTTGGGAAATTACATTTTCTTTGTTTACTTAGAAGTTTTCATGTACAATTGAAAGCGATTTAAAACTGTATGTAATAGGAAATTGTAAACGGTTTGGACTTTTATAGAATTTAAATAATTATGCCTTTGAGTATTATTTATTACTTCTAGTTTATTTAAAAGTTTTTCCAAATAATATCAATTGCCATACAGTGGTGATTAAAAGTATGGAATATATTATAATCTATTTATCATTTCATTAGATTTATTTGTGTATTTTTTCCAATTGAATAGCAAAAAAATATTAGCCATTAAAATACATTTAAATAAAAAATGGTCATGAGCGTAAGTATGGTAATAACATCATATACATGAAATAAATTTCGAAAGAGTTTATTTATTTAATAATTGATAGCATAATCATTGGGTTTAATAAATTCTCGAATTCGACTGTATATTAAGTCGACAAAATTGTGACACACTTCCGCAGAAATGTATTCCTCAAATGCTTTTTGTTGAATTGGATTTAAGTCCGGGTTCTGAGTGGGCCATGGTAAATTATTCAGGTAAACTATTTAATGGGAAAATTAATTTAAAATACATTAACAACAATCAATGTCCTCCTAAAGGAGATTCAGTAAGATAATTTTTTGAAAACTTGACCACTCTGTATCTCGAAATTTAGAACATATATTTATATGAGGTTTCTTTCTTAAAATTAACCCAAGAATTTCCCCTAAAATATTTTACCTTACATTTGTATTCACCTTACAGATACTACTTAAATTTATTATTAATATTATTTCCGTTATTTTTTTTATATTTACTTTATTGTACTGTTTCTTGTTTATTAAAATATTAAACTGTTTTTGTTTAAATAATAACAACAATAATACGAGAAAATCATGGTAAATATTTTAGGTGCCACATTGTCCTGGGAGTCAGAATTTGAGTCGAGATTTCCTAAATTATGGAGCCGTAAGTTAGAACCGACGTAAAAACAGAGGGCCAAAACCGTCGATCCCTTTCAATATTGATGAGGCCCCAGAACATACAATGCAGTCTCAGGATTCTACTTTCATTTATAACTTGCATCCAATGCCGTTTTATTGCTTTCAGAACTATTGTTACCGATCCGCATTAATGTTGGATTAATTGATTAAATCGCTCCAAGCTTTACCAAATTATTTTGGTTATGTATAGTACATACAATGGTTAAAATTGTAATTACTCTAAAATCTAAATTTAAGTGCCTAATTTGGTTAAAAAATATACAAAACAGTTTTTTGTTACAAAAACCATAAATCATTAATTTAATTTAGTCTAAACATTAAAGTACTAATTTTTGACATAAAAACAAATGACCTCAAAGTAATCTAAAGAGAAACCGGCCCAAATTTATAAGCCCTAGGTCACTGAGCAAATAAAATTTAGCATCCTTTGTAGATAATCACATCAAAAACACGAACGAAATTTACTTTATACATTTTCATTTAGATATACGTCTATAATAAGTCATAAAGAAATGGTCGTGGCAATGTAGAAAGGCTGTTTCTCGGGTCAAAACGATTTGATAAGGCTAAACCCTCGTCATATATTTTTAATACGCCCCTTGTATCATACCATATCAACTGTCAACAATAATATAAAGCAGATCTCCGACCCTCACGATCTTTGTGCATTTTAAAAATTCCCTCGTATACCTTATACAATACCTGGTTAATATTTAAGTGCGAAAACATATAACAAAACAAAATTTATTATTAACAAGCTCTGTTTTGGGAGCTCACCCTCATTAGAACTGCACAAGGTAACGAGCTCCATGGCAATTATTATTTTCTTGTGTTTGCACTTTGCACACTTTCAAACTTTTATTATTTATCATTGCACGGAGTCTCAAGACGAGAAAATGAGGAGATTACACGAAAGAAGATAAAAACATACGATGCTTGTTTTAAGACCAGCCACAGTCTAAACAATCACAATTCTTTATCTTTGTTGGATTCTTGTGTTTTTAGTCGGAAGACTGTAAATTTCAAGGAATGTTTAGATTCTGTACCAATTTATACAATCTAAGTTTCTGTATCTATTGGGTCTTTCAGATACGTTGTAATATAAAACTATTGTTATTTTATCCATTTTAATTTTCTGATTTTAAAAGTAATATGTACTTCAGAACAATCATCATGTTTAATTTTAGAAATGTATGTCAAAACCTAATTTATGTGGTTAAATTTTGAAACAACAAACTAACATTTCACAATCCCATTTATAACATAAAAAACCTCACCCAGTAAACGTCGTTCACCCACCAAGTATGAATGGACTGGCCGTAAAAACGGTTTGGAAATCAAACAAACCCATAACTAGCAACAAATGAATATTCATGGTCGACGTTTGAGCAACTGGTTTATGAATGAAGAAGGTGCTGAAAGTGGGCACAAACTACGCGAGAATTGAAAATGCAAACACTGGTCCCATCAAACGTACTCAAGATGTTTGCACACGATCAAAAATGGATTCTCGAGTGTTGGTCCCCCTGATTGTGGTAATTAGTTTGCGACCGGTCGATAACTAATAAGGCGTATGTTTGTTTGACTTTTGCATGTTTTGGTAATTCAAAGACGACAGCCTAATTTATTTAACGGGCTCGGGGCAAATATGTTTTCGTTAATATTTTAGCTGGGCATAAATTGGGAATGCCTCCGGATAAATGGTATTAGGATAAGAAGTCGGGCCTAATTGACTTGCCTCGATTTAGTTATTGTACGAAACATTTAAATTAAGATGAACTACAATTTCATCTGGATGAATCTCTAATGGTCGTTTTTTGCCTTTTAATTGTACCATCGTATCCTAATTTACCAATTAGTGATGAATAATCCGTCAGTTTAGATAAATTAGCGTGGTTAATATTTACATAGTATCCAAGACGACATGTTTGAGCTTTTTAATGGCTCCCCAGGGAAATCAACGCAATGAACTGGAGGGTACAAATTTCAGCAAAAACAAATCAATTTATGCAATAACTCATTCGGCTCTAAACAGTTAAGAATGGTGGCGGAGTTGCGTAGACAGTGATGTATCAGGAGTAACTTCCTTCCTTGCCCTGTTTCTATCCTATGCTCACTTTGTTGTGTAGATCAAGATTGCATTCAAGTCGATACATTTCTTGAATTTAAATATTAAATTTTCGTATTGTTTAAGTTAGATATCTCTGTCTACTTATATGAATCACCAAAACAAATTTGAACGTTATTAAATTATTAGCAGAAAAAATAAGACAAAAATTATGCAACTGAATTTAAAACATAATAAGATTTAAATTAAACTGGGGATTTTAATTACTAGACACGGTTGACCCTATACTCTCCACAAAAGAGGAAACAAGTAGGAAATGACAAATTTTTATTACTCTGTGGGTTTTATAACTCACCGGATGGCTATCCCGAAAATGCATACATACATAATATTGCATCTGTATTTTTAGTTCATTTATTTATGGAGAATTAAAAATGTGTGCAATATTAAAATTTATGGAAATTTTATTCTTGAGACTTATTTTTTGATGTATTTTAAATATGTTAATGATCGCCAACAGGTGTATTGTATAAGCATAAATTTAATATTGTGTAGGATTTAAATAAACATTACCAACGTTACTAGGCAAAATCACCCACATCAGTCATAAAGATTCTTTTTAGAAGGGAAAGTAAACTAACATCTGTTTTGTTCATTCGTTACAACAATCAATGATTGAGATGATAAATCCAAATATAGAATAGTTAAATTATTCTTGAGTAACATGGTTCTTATGTGCATATTGTACATTAATTTTAAATGTATTCTCAATAGGTTTGGAATCCAAATGAGACTGGATGAACGTGAATGAAATTGAAAGTATCTGGTTCGTCGTACAACGATTTGAATGAAAACAGTGACAGGAGGGTCATCTGGCATTAATGTATTAAATTCGCGAGGTTTATATTTGAAAATGATCTGCCAAATAGCCTGTGGATAAAAACGTGTTTTTTTATAAAATGGAATGTAACTTTTTACAAAAAAAAAAGTATTATGTAAATTCAGGATTTAGAAAGATTTAAGCTAATACTGAAATAATTAATTTATAATTAATGTTGAAAACCATTTCTTTGTTAATTTTCTTTCTTTCACTTCAACAACGTGTCCCATTTGCAATATAGTATTTTCAAGGGTGACATTTATTTAAAAGCAGACTTTAAACTTGTCTCGAATGGTCCTTAAGAATGCATTTTAGGAATATTGGAGATGATCTGCTGTTTCTTGGTTTTGCTGTACTAAAGGAATTTCTCAATTTCCAGAAGAGTTGACATCGATTGTTGTAAAACATGTTTTTAACTAAGTGATAAAGGAATAGAGTTTATGACACTAACAATAAGTTTAGCAAAATATATTTTTATAAGTTCTTTCAGATTTTAATAACTGAATGCTTGTAAACTAGTTGGGAAACTAACATGAACCAGAAAGGACACCCACGGCGCGTCACACACCATTCTAATATTTTAAAGAGCGACATTCATTCAAGAACAGACGTGAAACTTTAAACTTGTCCCGTATGATCCGTCAGGATGCATTTAAAGTCCCGGCTCGGCACGCATTCGTAGGAAACGGTCGGTGGTGCGGCGGGTGGGTGACACGGGGGAGACGTGGTGCAGCGTCGAGCATCTTTAACGGCTTCCCCCCGGGGCGCTGGCACACCGAAATCCCCACGTAAAGACGAAACGCGGGAGAAAACGGTTCCCGGGGATGTTCGTCTGCATTATATAGTTATCCCGGTCGGCGTTTCATTGTCGACTCCAGAGACCGTGATAAATATACGAAACGAACCACGTAACTCATTAGCCTAAGAAACTAATTACCAGTCCGCCTCCTTCCACCCCGTCTCCTTTCTTCTGCTTAGCGAGAAACGGCTTAACAGAGACGTACGGACAGACTGACAATTTGCCTTTGCGACGACGACACGCTCGGAATTGTTTAGTAAAAAACAAGCTGCGAAATTAATAGAGTTCTCTCTCCGGAGAGTCCCTAGCTCAGGTTCAACATATTCCGCTAACTGGATTATTAATCAGCACCGGCAAATTAAAATGAATTACTTAAAGGCTTGGCAAATGAGAAAATCCTTCAAGAAAAAGCTCCTGGCTTACATGCAACTCCATTTTGGACATTACCGACATTGCCCACTTTACATTCAGAATTTAATATATTCATAACCCTACTGAGTAGCTTTTAATTTTGGTATTAAACAATTTTCTACCACCACATAACCTGGTTTAGTTAAAAGACTTGCCTCTAAGTTTTTATATATAATGGTACTTTCATAATGTTGAACATGCATAAAAATGAACAATCCATTTCTTAAAATAAGTAAAACAAAAAATTGTATATTCGAAAAACGCATTTTCATGATTTGTCTGTTATTTAGCACCGAAAAATGCTTCAAAGAAAACTTTATTCTGATAGTCTTTCCGATATATTGGAATCTATATCAGCAAACTGGTAATGCCACTTTGATTATTATCAGAAGAAGGTTGCATAAAGCTGGTCTTAGGGTCAGAAGACGTTTCCGACGTCATCTGTTAAACAGGGAACATTGAGTTGTCCGCAGAACAATTTGTTCATAGCTTCCCGTAAGATCATCCAAATAGCTGTATTTGGGTGAATACGGTGAGAGATTTCATGAACAAAATCTAGCTTCGAATGTTGCTTTTGGAGGTGGATCTGTAATAGTCTGGGGTTCCTTATTTGAAGCCTGGAAACTATGAAGGCTTGACGATCTCAAGGTTATTCAACCAATTATTTGCTCAAGAATTTTGACCAGATTTCTCACCTTCTTCCCGTGCTCCTACATTCACCAGACTGCAACCCAACTGAACACGTATGCCATCTTCAAATATTTACACTCGAAATTAACAGTTTCAAAATTAGTAGAAACTTGTTAAAGCTCTAAAAAAAGTTATCCCCCTCAAAAGATATTTGTATATATATATCTTAAAATTTACTTCAAATTAATATTTTGTTTAAAACTCAATTATTAAGGACATTTAACTCTTTGCCATTAACACGAAGTTTAAATAAATACATAACATTTCATGTTTAATTTCAAAATAACTTAAAGTTTATGAAACTGTCATTTTTACCATGTTTATAGTTACTGCGAATCGGCATACACTTTGAAAATTGGTTGCATTTTAAATTAACAGTAATGTTGAAAGTTGGAGTTTGTTTGACCTACTGCAATGATTTTCCTCTCGCATCGGAAAAATGCATTAACTTATTAAAAAGACCAGCTGGAAAAAGAGTTGCAAACCGGGGAAAAAAAGGAGAACATTGCGAACACAAACGTTGTGTGTCAATAGCGGCATTCTTTGGTGCGATCCAATATAGTTTAGTCAGTTAATAGAGTCGGCATTGAGCTCATGTACACAGATTTTTGTTGGCACAATAAACAGACAGAGCCGACACACACACACACATATCAGGACCAGAGGCGGCGGCATCCAATATTAACCGAACAATCACGCCACCAACAAAGATTGTCACTTCAAAATTGGAATCCCGAAGGGGAGCACTGCAAACATTATACAAATTTGCATTAGGTAATATTGCGTCTACAGTTCACTTTTGCATCCATGGGGGTAAACACCGGAAGTAAATACGCCAACAAATACACACGGGTTCAAATATTTCAGTATGCCAATATTGCCTGGCAACTCGGGTCATAATTAAATTATGTGGATTCGGAACTAATTCAGAACTAATTCTAGGAAATCGAAACGTTCATATGAAATTTTAGTTAACACCGGCCTCAACTGTACGTTGGAAGTTTGGTTGCGGTGTAAATGTGTTTAGTTTGATGTGCCAATAGTGTAATCTATTTGATGAGTTTATGATTAAGGAATCGACACATTATACATTTAGTCGCTTATTCAATCAAGACCAATTTGTAGATATTACTATTAACAGTGCCGCAAATATTGATGTAACTCAAAACAATTCTTCACATCTTAACCAACCTTCAGTTCGAACTAAAAACGTCAAGTTCGTCGACTCGATCACCGGAATGGTGAGCAAAAAGGGATGCCAGAGGCCACCAACCATGGGATCGGGTGGGCAAGAGCCGCATCGTGTCGTTGTCGCTGGCGGAGCCTGATCTCGGTGGCACATCGAGGTCCTGATTAATGAGGTCTGAGCGCGGCGGGGAGCGGCTCACGTACGGCGGTCCACAACGCTCCTGACTCGAGGCATTAGATCCTGGAGACCGTGTGCATTACATCTCTGACATGCCGACCGCACACCGAACGCAGACATTCCGCCTTTGCCACGTCCAAATGGGAATATTTCTTTACAGCAATGTTTTGAGAATGGGAAAATTAAGATATATTACAACGTATTTACCCTTCAAGAGTATTTTGAGCGGAGTTATCAAATATGAGAGTTTCTCTTCTATATGAAGGGTTTTGGTTCCACTTTTGAGATTATGGTTTGACCACTTTAACCAAATATTTATTAGGTAATTAATGACTTTTTGCTTATTCTAAATGATAATTATTAAGAAACATATTTGATATTTATACTTCAATTTTTCTGAACAAGGAACTTGAAGGTTTTTCAAGCATCTGATGAAGAAAATCTATAAAAATATTTTGGCATCTCTGATTTTGATGTATTATTAGTATTATAGTATGAGGTTTACTCTAATTTGCAAGTATTTATTGAATCTAAACTTCAAAAATTAATTTATTTTTTATATTAATTACATTAAGTTTTCTGATTTTGTGATTTTTATGATTGAAGGAAATGAGCAGTTTTCAAGTCCCTATAGACAGATATATAAAAAAATTTTCTGGCAACACTAATTTTGATGATAATTGTCCAATATAATGAACATTTTTAAATTACAAGTATTACAAATGGTAAAACATCGGATAATTTTGATTGTTGACTTTGTCTGCGAAGTTTCATTAAATATGTATCTTGTGTAATATGTAAACTGTTTTAGTGTGAACATTTCGTGTAATACCGAACTGATCCAAATTCACCTTAGCTAATTAGTATAATGCAAATAGACCTGTAATTATTGCTTGCTTGTTTGCAATAACTAATTCATGTTTGCGTTGAACCGATATAGGTCAGCAATAAATTGCGTCTCTAACTTTGGATATTCATCATTTGAATATGATTAAAGTTGCGGCTAAGCAACACCATCTTAGACAATCCGCACCATGTTCGGACTAATGCGGCACAGTTGTAGCTGGCAGGCATTTACATATGTAATCACCTGGGCATGTGCTCGAGTGAATCCCCCAGAGACCGGACTTGTGCACGTTCTGCGTGTATCCAATTATCAAATATACAGATAATTTAATTAAATATTTTATCAAATATGTTTTAAATATTTATGTCACATTTTAAGGGGTTTGTGTCTAAACAGAGAATTTTGTTGTTTCTCAGTTAAAATTTAGTATTAAATAATGTACTAGAAATATGGAATATTGAGTAAATCGTTAATCTGTCACATAAACACATTTTGATATAAAAATTGTTGTAATTTGTATTTTTTAATATTATTCAAATAAGTAATAAATGACTGAAATTGAAATTTAATGGGAGCATCAATGTTTTGTATTTGTCTTTTTTAAAAGACGTTGAATCTGTTGTAAAAACAAAATGTTGAAACAACCATTTCCATTTAATTATATGAATATCCGTCCTGCTATTGATAAACACTAAAAACTGTGTAGGTTTGTCGCATTGAAGTGCCTTTAAAATTAGAAAAACGATCGCAACATCTTTCCTCCCACACGGCGACTTATATAATTTACTAGAGAAAGTAATTGACATATTAATAGCGGTTTTAATTAAATATGCAAATATTCGACATTTACAGTTTACGCATTTGGCCAATTTAAAAGTGTTGGCTAGGTTTGGACGAAATTATACAAGCGGTTTATGTGGGTGTTGTGTCTGCTTCGTTTTTGATATTCATATAGTAAAACCTACGAGAAAAAAGAAGACTATGCAAGCATATTAATATTAAAGGTTTCAAGATTTATTACAAGGCGGAAGAGGCCTTATACAGTTATTTTGTGAAGTAATTGATTTAGTGAAGAAAACAATGGCGTACGAATTGTAATAATATTAGTTTATAACATAACAAGTTATTAAGTAACGTCAAAATATTCTAAATATTTTAATTTATTTTAATATAAATTAAATGATTACTATAATATTCCAGACTGTTCCATGTAAATGGTTTAGGTAATTATTTTGTATTCCTTTTGATTCATTTTGAAGTACAATTTCCATTTCATACAATTTTAGTATGAATACATTTATGCTTATTGTCATGGTAGTAATTTTACTATAATAATAATATTATTGTTTTGAAATATATTGTTATTTGTCGAAAAGTTTAACATGCCTCAGGCACAATAACCATAAAATCGTTATTTGTGCATTTTACCTTTTGTCTTTCACTCCGTCCCGAAATTATGTATTAAAATATGGCAATATGTATTTTATATACAAAACCCGGCTACAAAATCAACAGAATAAAAGTTTATGTACACATAGAAGACAGTAAAACGTGACGCGGATAGAAGCTACCTACTATAGGAGGAAACGATAGCGGTGGTAAATCGATAATGAGTTCCTTGGGATTATTTTGACCTCCATGTGAAATGAGTCTAGTCACTTTAAATATGTGCCACAAGAGTGAAATGCTAGAAATAAGTTGCAGATAGTTTACTGAATACATTTACATGTGACAAATGTATGTAATATAATAAAACTTCGTGATCTAGTGCGTTATCTTGCTTTATTTATGTCACACGAAGTGGAACATGTACTAAATAAATTTTTTCTTGCAGTTAATAAGTTGGTTTGTAAATTTTATTTCGAAAGAATCACATTCAACTATGACCGTATAGAGTTTTTGAACTTTAGATTAAATAAACACTTTCAAATTGGAGTCAATGATATCCTGTAACACGAGAAAAGTCAAGAAATTTTTGTAAATTTGTTTAAAAAAATCTTCGAAAATGTTCATATTCTTTCAATCTCAAAAATCACTAAAACAGTAAACTTATTTTGTATTTTTTTCCGATTTTAATAAACTTTTTTTTCAATTGTAAACCAAGAAAATATGTACTTATAGATAAAATTTCATTTTTGACAGTTTGTTCCATATTCCATTTTTAATTTTCCCACATATAAATATTCTTTTTTTATCAAATTTGGTACATACCCAATTTAGGGAGTGCTTAATCTCGTCGTGTAGTTAATTTTCCTATAAAAAATATTCCAAAATAATTCATTCAATTTTATATACCCGAAAATTACTCTGTAGATTTTATTTTTAGTCCAAAATTGTGAAGTTTTTTTTGTCTATAGGTACTATCGCGTTCATAAGTGGTCTGCCACTTCAATGACGTCAGGCCGTAAACGGTCACATTCTGTATCTGCCGTCTCGGCAGTGCCGACTCCCCACCACATCGAGTCGGCAGTGCACGGTAATACTGAATGTGACCCTTTACGGCCTGACGTCATTGAAGTGGCAGACCACTTATGAACGCGATAGTACATATTTTTATGCTTTACAATTGAAAAAGTGTCAAACTTAGAAAAAAATACTAACTTTATGGGAGTGCACCGCTTTCAATTGGGTCACAAAGTATATATAAAAGCTCTCTACAAAAATTTTCATATTTAAATAAAAATCTTGACCATAAGAGGTTTTTTGATTTTTAGATTTAACAAATACTTTTAAATCGGAATAAATACTTAAACTTACCCGGTACAGTCATAATCAAAATCCAGAAAATTTGTAGATTACCTTCAACAGAGACTACAAACACGAAAAACACACACACAAAAAATACAATATATGGTTAACCATAATTTTCATATTTGCTTCAATTTGGAACATATCATATGACTTGGTAATAGTTAGTGATAATAATAATAATGTAGAATTGTAATCAATATTAATAATCCAACTAATTTTATAGATTTTCTTCTGATAATATTGAGGAAAATATTGTTTTTTATTATATTATAAATTCATTTGAGTTCATCAAAAATAATTTAGCCTATAATGAAAAAATAAAACCGGTAATTAATTGACTAATTACCAAAATTGAACTATACTATTAAAACAAACATTAAATCTGTCGTGCTACACAACCGTAAATGTTATTTCACATGCAAAAATATTTACAGTAATAAATCGAACCTTTAATTGAAATAAAAGTTTTGAAAAAATGTTGCAGCACGTGGCTCATTTTAATGAGTATATTTATGTAACTTTTGAATGATCATCCATCCCGCACAATGGTATTAATTTTAATGCGATGATAAAATAAAAAAATAATTTTAATGAATGCTCCATAATGACATGTACGAACAATTTGTTACAAATAAAATTGTAGGAATTCGGATTGATAATAAATTATATTTAACAACGAAACATAATGGCCATGAGCAATATCGTTTATTTTATGTATTGCATGCGGGGTTAACATAAATAAAAATGTAATATTCACAAAAGTAGGATTGACATGTATCATTTACAATGAAACATATATAAATTACGGTTTAATTTTAAAAATAATTCTGCGTTTATCGATGTACTTAAATTTACTCCAATAACTCGTACGTCAGTAATAAGTTTCAGATAGGAGAAATAGGAAACCATAAAGGACGATGCGTTGGCATTAAGTACATTGCATTATTAATTGCAGATTAGTTTACTGAAACTTGTATTCTGATTGACTAGTTATGTTCGAGATCATGTCAACTCCAGCGATTACAGCCATATAATTGCAATTTAGTTGTAACAGAGATTACCATCAATGCATCGCATTGTTAATCTTACCTAATTGATTCATTCAATTCATCTTTAATATTCCCTGAAGATGTATACTGATTATATCGATTTAATTATGTTTTTCTTAAACGTTAGTTTTCGAATTTAGTTTATAAATAAAGGGAAGGCAGTAAATCTCCCGAAACAATTATTGATGTTTGCGACAAAATTTGTTTGGTAACACATTTGTTTTATTGCATTAATCAAAGTGACATTGTTGTTTTGTTAAAATATCAAATGCGCACGAATGCGAAAATCAATTTGTTATTAATTAAAATCCGAATAACAATTAAATTAAATAAACATGAAATTAATTGGGAAATTTCGATTCTAAATTATTTGCGTTGGCTTGTATTTATTTTTATTGTAAGTAAAATTTAAATTAAAATTATGTTTTTAATAATGGAAATTATTCATTTTTGATTGTTTATAGGTAATTATCAAAATACAGAAAAATGATTTGCATTAAAATTAATAACTAGGTAAAAATAAATTCAATCAATGCGGCAATAATGCAGCATAATAAACCATTGTTCTGTTGGATTTTACATTTTTGATTATAATTTTTAATTAAATTAAATAAATAATGACTCTGACTTATTAGGTGCTACACAGTTAGTGGATAAATCTATTTTGATTTTAATTCAATAATTAAATATATAGAATTTACACCTTTTGACATAATATTGATTTTACTATCAAGTTAATTTAACAAATAATACTAATAACTATTATATTTTCTTCTAAATATATTTAAAAATATACAAGGTGTTTCTAAAATGGGTGGTCAAAATCAGAAATCAGTTAGAACACGTCCAATATTGAAGTAAATCTATTTTTTTTCTAACGTTTCTTCTGAAGAAAGTCGACCCCTCAAATGTTAATATATTGTACATGTTTATAATTAATAATACATTAATAGCGTACATTCTCCTCTTTTCCTCGTCCTATGCTTCTATTTTACCAAATATTTTTTAAAACTTTTAAGCTTTTTGAGATATTTTACTCTGAAGGAAATTAAAATGTACACCAAAATGGTAGTATTAATCAAAATTAGTCGAGAGCACTTTTATTTCTCAATTATGTAAAGAAAGTTCAATAGTTTTAAAAAAATATTCTGTTGAGAGGAAAAGGTTCGTACTCTCCACAATCTATGGTACTGTGTCATTATGGAAAAAATTTATATTGAATTATATATACATATTTTAAGATAAGATGTACCAAATTTAAACACGATTGGACCAAAGGTTACAGAAATATGAGACAGTTTTTGAAAATTATATTTGAGGAACCTTAATTTCCCTCAGAAAACAAATTACTTAGGATTTCTTTGTTATTGGATGTGTTTCCAAATTTTGACCACTTATATTAGAATCACATTGTCCTATCACTACATTTATAAATAATATTAAGATTTATTATTTTATGATTTAAGATTTAGTGATATATAACCTAACCATTTTAGGATTTCCACCATTTCAGCCCTACCTGAAATTCAATTATCTTAAAAACTGAGTTGAGTAAGCATGGTGTTACTGAAATCAGATTTGTATACCATTTATGGAGCTACGGTTAAATGTGTTCATATTTAATATTTTAATATTAAAAACATGTGTGTTGTTGGTTTTAAATAAATATTTAATTAAACTTTGAAGTCTCATAAAGAATAATTGCATAACGAAATACGTTAAGAACTTGACAGTGAATTTAACACGCGTACAAGTAAAAATATGCGAATTCCGGTAAAATTCTCCAAATTCAGCCGGCGACATTAAAGTGAATTTATTTTCGGAGCAAATAGGTAGAGGACACTAAACCCCACGCATTAATTAAACCGTCCCAAAGAAGACACATTAATTAGAGAATTCTAGAAAACCTCCCGACTAGAAAAGCGCCAAACTCGGCTACGCCCGGTGTTTTTGTTTAATTTATTTTAAAAAGCCGAATTGTGAGTCGCGTAGCAAAAGGGCCGGCGCCCACGGAACAGACACCATTTGCAACAATTCATTAAAACGAGTTTAAAACGCGAAACGTGAGTTTTAAAACCTAAAAGACAAATGATTGTTTTGGTTTTATCAGCATGTCATGTGGGTACATGCTTAAATAGCGGAGCCCAAGCCCAAAAAAAAGCACGAGCTTTTCACGAACTAACCTACACGGGAATTAACATTTCGTTGTTTTCGTTAAATTCGAATGGAAGTTGGTGTCCGGCGTACACTCGGTTGTTTTTTACTGGTCTTTGACACTGCAGAAGTGAATTTCAGCCCGTTGTGTTGTATATTTTTCCATTCCGGAATATAATGATTTGAATTAAACTGTGACGATAAATCTTTTATGTGTAATTTTTCATTTTCTAGTTCGAATACTTTCAATTCAACCTTTCAACCGTACGATTTACGAAGCTTAATCAATTAAGTGTGTGACTTTTCATTATTTTATTTATATCAATTAAGTATTAAAAATAATTCGCAAATATTTGTATTTGAATGATTAAAAAGTCTACTCATTTTTAATTAAAAACAGTGACATGCTGTTTACTTAGTTACTCAAATAAATGTTACCTAAAATAGACTTGTAATTAATTTGTAGAATTGGACATGTAATGAATGTTTATATAAAATGTAGGTTTAATTTTCCACGTAATTTATTTTTTGATTAAATATATTGCATTTGAATGATTTGAATTCCAACGAAATATATAACAATTGCAATTTAATAATAAAAATTTTTAAATTTAAAATAATAAAAAAGCAATGACACATTATCCATTATTTTTTTACTTTTTTCAATTTTATTTCAATTCATGTAACATATTTTAAGTTTTCACATTTATTCGATGTGTTTATAGCATTTTTAAACATTTTAATATTACAGAATTATGATTTATTTTAATTGATAATTACTTAAAATATATATTTTTAATGAAATTAATTCAAAATAAACTAATTAATTAAAAATAAACAGTTAATAAAAACGTTTATAATTAATATTTTATTACAGTATTAATTTTAGAAGTCATGACTTATAAAAATGCCAAAGACAAAAGATAAAGAACTTTAAATAAATTATTTAAAAATTACTGTCTTAAATTTATCAAAATAAAAAAAAAACAACACACGTTTTACAAGTCTTCCTACAATTCAGGCCTCGTTACGATCCTTTCCGAGTCCCTTAAATTAATTTCTTTACGCTGCACATTGCATCTATTTATCTGGGTTAAATGCTTGAAATGTTGCTTTAGTTTAATTAGTAGTAGCAGGAATGCAAGAACTGTAATTAGCAACAACGTTTATCTGGTTAAAATGTACATTTTACAGGAATGTAACTAAATTACAGGTTAGCGTTCGGTTAATAAAGCTTTATTACATATCCCACGCAGCTTTTTGCATTGTTTACTTATTTATTATTTATTATAAATGGAAAAGTTGTTTAAAGTATGAATTATAACTTTAATGTTACACTATAAATTCCTTTTATCTAAGCGTTTAAAGACAAATACTGTATTCAGTTAAAAACTAATAGAGTCTGTATTAACTGTACAATTGATTTTGTATACACAAACTTTAAGCAATGTATTATTAAAAATTTGTTAAATATAATTACAAAACATTTAATTAAAAAATAATTATTAATAAATTTATTAGAAATAATAATAAATTATAGGCAGTAAAACTGTATGTAAACGGTACTGCTTTCAAAATTCAATCATTTGAAATTTCAGATACATAATTGTATGTGAGGATAATCCAGAATCCAATGATTTGTTTAAAATCAAACGCATATGCGTGTTTATTTAATAATTAATTTGTTTGATTTAATTGTTGTCCGTATCTATTAGCATATTTACCGGTACTGCTTAACAAGCGTGAAATGTTTTCTTATTACAATAATTACGTGAAACTTAAGAAGTATAATTATTAAAAACGTTTATCCGGGTACGCTGTAAAGGAATGCGTTTTTAAATTATACGTTGGAAATACAATTTTGTTGTGTCATAGACGTCATATTTCCTTGCAGTAATTTCCTCTCTTTTCACTTTGCAACCTACGCCAGTGACTTTGACGTGTTTTTCAATTTCGAAATTGATTTTTACTTTGTGTGGGCGAAGATTTTTTTTGCAATTATCCAATTACACGAAACCTAACCTGCTTATTACATTTATTATATTTGATTTTAGGTTTGTGTACGAAATCTGTGTTAATTGCCAACTTATGGGCGTTTATGATGTATTTAAATTAGGCAATAAGTATCAAATTTGGTTAACTCCCACCGAATCGTGATACACGTTTGATAAGCATAGTAGTTAATTAAATGTGGGTTAATCGTTGGATTTATTAATAATCACGACCAGACAGATAAAAAATTTGTATTGTTTTACTATTAGTAATAAACTTCAATTTACTTGGTAAATTCTTAACTTTACAATCTTTTCCAAATTTGATATATTTCTTGTAAAATTACTGTCAATTATATTGTTATTTTTGATGGTCCTTTTAATGAATCTTTCAAATTGGAGATTTAAGATTGGGGACATTTTACACTAAATGTTTAATACAATTTCTTTTTTAACTGTAAAATATAATGATGTATATGAGTCCAATTTTAAAGTAATTTGCATAGCTATTAGCCTCGGTTAATGAACTTAATAAGCAATAAAATAGTGTGATTAAATTATAGACGTCTCGTTATTACTTGTAGTCAATAATTATGGTAACTAAAATACATGAACTGTAACTAACTGTTAAAAAAATAAAATAATTTTTATATAATAAAATACTATATATTTTTTAATTTTGTTTCTCTACGATATCCTTTTTATAAATGTATGCAATACCTGGAGTTCAGATATACTCGCAGGAGGAGCACATTCCTAAAACTAATTGATTAAATGTAAGATAATATTTCATAAAACTAATTCAAAATTTGTGCACTAAGCATATAAAACAAATTTCAAGACTCGGCAAGTTGGAACCCCTTGCATATTTATTTTTGAATGAAGACTGTGTCATTTCATAATGGACTATCCGAATACCTTGTACAAGATGATGTAACAACCATTTTGAAAAGAAACAAAAATGCAATTTTCCAACAAGATCCCACAGTTACGATAGATCCGATGTAGAAAAGCCAATCAATAGCGCTCTGATTTGGAAACAATGCGGTCGCGATAACTTACGATAATGGGATAGTGCCGTTTGTCCGTCGTTGCTTCGTTTCGTCGGATTACACACGCCATCTGAAAACTCATTGTACGACACACTATTTTACAGATCGTCAAACTTAAGCTCTTCCAATTTGCACTCTTCCACGACGAGTTTGGCATATTATGTAAACTAAGATATCTTTTTAACTAAACGATCCTTGATCTAATGTCTACGAATAAAGTAAATCCTTCTGTGGTTTGAATTTTTTACAATTTAAACTTTTAATCTAGTCGCACGCATTTAGGTAACATTAGGTACTTTAGATTTTTTAAGATGACTCCTCAGCATTCCTCAGTAATCGATTTTAAGTTTCTGTCGGGGATAGTTGCAGCGCTGCAACATAACGGAGATAAAAAGTTGTCGACAGCCTTTACTATCTTGTCGATGGACAAATAAATAACCATGATCTGACATTTATGCGGTTAGTAAAGTTGGTGGAGAGGCGCCAGTGCATTTATAAATCCGATAGAAATATCAACTAGTTCGAAAGTCTCATCTGAAATGCATCTATTTCATCTCGATCGGATTTTACGGCTGGCCTAACGCGTGTCCGATCCGGATTTTTTTATTCGTATATTTTCGGGTTATTTATTCGCGAGGGTTGCGACCATATTAAATTTAAATTGATGCTTTACAGAATCATGTGACCGTAACTTGTTCCTGACGTACGGGCTCCTTCTAGTGATGTATTGCCTGACCGGGGTCCGTTTCTGACGAATAATTATGAATGGCAGACCGCTATTTATCTTGTACGCGATTTAAGCACAACATACTATGAAATAATTTTTGTGACTTAATTAAAGACGAACGATTTATGCAACGGTGAAAGGGCCGGAACGGGTGATTTAAATTGTACTCAAGAATTATAAAATACAGGGGTGGAAAAGGGATTATGGAAAATAGTGATTATGTGTTACGCGAATAATGTAAAAATGTCTCTGCTGAAGGTAATGCTGAGTGATTTTTCCATTTAATGTTGGATTTTTAAATCTGTCATTTCCAACATCTCTCCACAATTGAAACGTCCCATCGAATAAATCCCACCAGGGACTTATAAAATGGCAAAACTATTTCTTAAAATAATGGAACTGCTGGAAATATTCAACAGGAATTGTGTTTGTGGTACCTGCACATCAGAGATAGCCGCCTGCAGTTGACAGCAAACATCCCTGGAGAGCAGCGGCCAGAACAACGACTAAAACAAAATAAACCGTAGGTCAGCGGCGCTGGGATGCAAGTTACTGGACTTGCAGGGATCTAGTTAAAGTAATTACGAATTAGCAGGAACCGGGCGCACAATGAAGTGTTGCGCCACGCGATAATAGCGCCTCCACGCCGGAATATTTTAATAAATACTCTGAATAATTCAGGGACCTGACACAATGAAGTACATTTAATTAAAATTGAAATTAAGTGGATATTGCTCTGATACCTGCTCACTCGGGCCATGAGGGCTTTAAACGAGCAACAATGAAGCTTAAAATGCGGGAGTTCTTTTAATTTGTGTACATGGCAAAATAACATTTAAATGCTCTTACCATACCAATTTGAAGTAATAAAATGTTGCTATTTTTAGTAGGGAGAATTTTAATCTTTTTGAGTCGCAGGAGGAAATTTTTAATTTTAATAAGATGATACATAATACGACGACTTTATTTTTCTTTCTTTATGACAAACGGTAAATTACAAATTTTTAAAATCAGTTGTAAACAAGAAGTAGTCTTGTTTGCACTAACCTGTATATTGCTCTCGACTCTAAAATGCTCACGAAATGAGTCGCAGTCACTTCCTGGCCTTGTCCTGCTCCAGTTTCGCTGAACGACGATCCCAACTATCGTAAATTTCAGGATGTTTTCCACTACCGACGTCCCAGTCCTCCTATCAAAGATTCCCATTGTTGTACGCCAATAATAGAGCGATACACCCGAAGCGGTTTGTAGGTAATTACACATGTCGGTGTCGTGGTAAATCAGTTGTTTTGAGCAAGAATAGATCAAAGGGAATAAGAGAATGCAGCAAGTACTAAATCGGTTAATTATGTATTGTGTGCAGAAAAAAATGCAACACCTAAATAGAACTGATTTATTCATTTTTTTTTAAATATTAATCTACTGCGGAATAATTGATTAAAAAATTAAACAAAAATAAATTGTCAGAAGCTAATAATGGGTCGGATCCTCTTATTCACGCATCGTGTCATCGATCTAATGAGATTATCGACATTTTCTTGTAGCATCTCACCCTACACGAACTGAATCTGACGTCTTAGTTCTTAGTACCCACTTGTATACCAAATTTTAAGAACACTGAAAATTATTCTCGCTTCTTTTAAATGTATTGGGTTGTTCGGAAAGTAATTTCGTTTTTTTTTTTTTTTTTTTTGTGGAAATGAAAGACAGTTTTCGTATAATAAACAAATACTTTATTAAATTATATATTAGCCGTTCTGCTCCAACACCTTTTGCCATCTTTCTGGTACTAGCATAATTCGACGCTCATAAAATTTTTGGTCTTTGCTGGCAAAAAACTGATCGAGGTGGTTTTTGACCTCCTCATTTGAGGTGAAAGTTTTACCGTCTAAAAAATTTGGTGTGACCGGAACAAATAATAATCCGATGGTGACAGGTCTGGAGAATATGGTGGGTGTAGCATTGTATCCCATTCAAGCTGTAAAAGTTTTTGGCGAGTGACCAAACTTGTGTGAGGTCTCGCGTTATCTTGGTGAAACACTACACCTTTCCTGTTGATTAGTTCTGGCCTTTTCTGTTAAAATGCAGTTTGTCCAGCTGATGACAGTAGACTTCCGAATTAATCGTTGTGTTATCCGGTAAAAACTCAAAAAAAAAAACGATTCTTTTAAAATCCCACCAAACAGACAGTATCACCGTTTTTTGGTGAATATCGGCTTTGGTAATGGTTTGAACCGGTTCATCTTTTTGGCTCCATGACCTCTTGCGTTTGATGTTGTTGTATACAACCCATTTTTCGTCCCCAGTTATGATGCGCTTCAAAAACGGATCATTTTCGTGACGTTTGAGAAGTGAATCGCAGACGTCAATGCGACGACACAGATTTCTCTCTGTGAGAACATGGGGAAACCATACATCGAGCTTCGAGGATAATTCCGGGCCTTTCAAGTGGTCATAAACTGTTGAATTTGATAAATTTAACCTTAATCCGATCTGACGTGTTGTTATTCGCCGGTTCGCATCAACTAATGCCTTTATCGCGTCTTGTGGTGCATCTTCGACATCAAAATTGCCGGATCTAAATTTAGCCAACCAGTTCTGGCACTGGAGTAGTGTCAACTTACCTTCTCCATACACATCGGTCAATTTCTTTCTGTCTTAAACAGCATTTTTACCCTTTCTGTCAAAAAAGCATCATTTTCAATCGCTCTCCATATTTAAAAAGGCACCAACCAAAAACTACAGCGTAGAATTAATTGGAATTTTTCACACATGAATCTTGCTGTATGAGCTCTCAATGCATATAAAAATTATGCGGCTTAAGTGTGAAGTTGGGTGCAAAAAAGTACAATTAAATCCTCTGTCGGGAAAAAACGAAATTAGTTTCCGAACAACCCAATACAATCATACTTTCTATCAACAACATGTATAAATTAAGTCATTGGTCTTAAAACTAGAATAATCCTATTAATTTAAAAGCATTCGATTCTTCAACAGCATTTTTTACATCCACAAACCCGGCACGGAAATAAATCTCGACTCAGTAGTGGCAGTCGCGAATCGATGTAACATTTTACAGTCAAATCGTGGGGATCCGCATCAGTCACGTGCGAGAAGTACTATGGAGTACCCCTTGTTGTGGGCGGCATCAGATTACTAATGATGTTATGCAAAACAAACGGGCAGCGATTGCCGATGCCCGAGATGCCACAAGTTCATTGGAGGTTAAACTCATTCGTTCAAATAACTGCGCTGCCTCTGACGTTTCTCCCGATGAGCAATGGCTTATTTTCAAATTGTGAATTATGACGTTGGCTTGGTTTTCTTTTTTTTTCCAGCGGTTTCCGAGATGAATCGATAATTGGGGTCTTTTGTTATGCATTTTTTTTTAGTTTTGTTGATTTTTTACGTATTGATTTAGGGAGGTCAGCGTTGTCGTTCAACACGTCGATTATAATAATTAATTACATTTAAAGCAGTTCAGCATATTTTAATTTGAGATAAACACGAATTCGTCGTTCCATTTCGAAGTTTAATCCGGCGCAACCGGCTAATTTAACAGTAGCACGGGCATAATATTTATCCAATTTAATCAAGATTTATCTGGGCCATAGATCAAAATTATGACCCCTACGGACGTAATGGGACCCGGAAAAAAAACCAAGAACTGTTATGAAATCAAAATGTGACCGAATTGAATCGAGAAATAGGGCGGATAGAGAGAACGAAATTTCATTCATTCTTCGGTCTTATTTAGGACCACTGGAAGATAAACGGCACGCAAATAAATCAGACACTTTATAGTGCATCCAATGCAAAAAGTGCCTGCGAAAAAGCATGATTTGTTGGCCTATAAAAATTTCTCGACGGCCTTTCCAGCACTATTCTGCTACACTATTGACCGTCACGTGATCCAATTCAGGAGACACGATTATTTCCTTGCACTATTTCAATTTGCTCACAATGTGGCGGAGTCTCGTCGTAACGAAGTGAATAAACTGCGAATTAGGTTTAAATAGAAACGTTTTGGGGTTTTAGCGAAGCACAATGTCCTTCAATCGGGTTTGAAGTAATTTTAGTCGGGTTGGTGTGAAATTTTTATTGATACATTTCACCAGCTGTCCCAGTAGTTAATAAATAAGCGATAAAGAAACACCAGCGCTTGATTTGTGTTTAAGTTTTCAAGTGTCAATCGTTATTTTTCATAATTGAAATCGGAACATAATTACAACATGTTAAGGAAACGTGAGTTTTATCAAAAGATAAATGAACTTAAAGTTGTAGTCAACACAATAATCAGGTACATAACACTTAGGAGCAGATTTCACTTCGGGCGTAATGGCCTCCGCCTTCACCAGACTACAATCCAATTGAACACACGGATGGGAAAGTAAATGTAAATAAATTTACACTCGAAAGTACTACCAAAGGAGGGTGGAAGCTATTTGTAGAACTGACCCAAATTTTTTTTTTTTAATATTAATTAATTGTGTTTTTAGAATTTAGTCTGGTTTTTGTTTAAAAGTTTTGTTCAGTACACTTTTAATACTACAAAAAATTGGCAGTTATAGAGACTGTCCATAGAAGTAAAAACTTTTAGTATTAAAATTTGAAATTTCATAATGTTTGTATTAAAATTATCAACTCAGTCTGGTTTTCACATCTATTGACACATCACAACAACTATATTGCATGTTTATGTGTTTTTTATAATTCAAATATATTACGGGCTGTACAAGATCATGATAAAATATAAATACAATTCAATTGAAATAACAATTGATATACATTGATATTATTTATGAATAGTATTTGTATTTTCTTAAATTTCAGTGTACTTAATTTTTAACATTATTTTAATGTTTTGCATCATTGTCAACATTAATTTCAACAGTACTTAGACTTTTTGTACTTTCAATTATTTCATTTTGTTCTAAAAAAGATACAATAGGCTTATGGTAACTAAAGTAAGAAATGTTTGATTCAAATTTGTCTAAGTATCGCGTAAAAGCAGCATCGATTGTCGTTTTATGTTTTGTAGTACTCGACTGTAGTTTTCGACCACTGGACATATTTAAATAAATTTTTTAGTAAATCCATTCAATTTCACTAATAAGATATACACAGCACTATACGTCAACTGTATAGCTACAGATATACTGCTAAAAGCATGTCGGTGATGTGAACGCACGATATTTCACCCACCAAAATGTGCCCAACGCAGCTAAAAAAGTTTTCACTTCTAAAAATACATTAAATCTATTAGTATTTGTTAGGAAAGGCTAATTTTCAGTTTACATATTTTCTTGACGGTATAAAAAACAAGTATGTTTTACTTTTGCTTAATAAACATTCCACCTTCGATTTCTGATTTTTTCCTTGAAAGTATATCAGAAATAAAGATGATTCTGAAAATTTCGAATATTTCTATACAGAGATTTCTTTTAGACAGCATTCTCCTCCATGAACCCTCATAAATATTAGCGTCAAACTCATTTCCGGCTTAGCTGAATTTATTAACAAAAGAAGAACGATCATGTCGGTGACGTGGACGTAAGATTTTCTCCTACCAAAAGGTACCCAACGCGGCTAAAGAAGTTTTCACTTCAAAAATTTTAGTAGTTTTTTCATGAGACCTCTAAACAGTTTCATTTAATGGCTAAAACCGATTAGTTTTTAGATTTTTTACATATTTTTAAGAATATTACGAAAAATTTTTTGTTTTTTTTTTTTGATAAACCAAGAACACAAGTAAAACACTATGAATATGTTAACGCCGATGTTATAGAAGTCGTACTTAAAGAATAGATTGATAAGAGATGTGAATTTGGATCTGGTTAGTGGCTGAAACTCATCCAAGCAGCTGTGATGGAATGTTTTATTCATGAAGACACATTCACACATATATTAGGTAAATGGAAAAGCGATCATCGTCGCAGGTGCTCCTCGCCAATATTCCACCATAACTCCTTAATCCACTTGGAAATTTGATTTAAACGCAGTTATGGAAATAATTCCAAAACTTATTAGGAACGTAACCCGAGACGCGAGGATAAACTTCCTGTCGGATGTTTGATTAAAGTTTTTGATGTACGATAATCACGACTTTCCTACACACACCGGGAACATTTCCACATACGTGTATGTAAGGTCGGACGTCAACCTACCCTTTTAACGATTAGGCCTAACCCGTTTAATAAACCGGCAAGTTTATATCTGTTATGAGTCAAACTTGTGCCGCAATATTCTCAGATTTATTTACTGTGCATCAGGGATAATGTCAGATTATCTTGGGATATTACGCCCACAGCGAAAATTTTCACACCACCAACCATATTGAACTGGGAAATGGTGTTTTAAAAATTATATATTACTTATCACAGGAGACATTGTACAATACTTACAAGTTGTTTTGAATATTATGTATGTATTAATTAATTTAGGGGTGATATTGTGAAAAATTACCTGGCCACAATTTTGAATCGGTGGCATTATAAAAGCAATTCGAGCCAATCAGTATATAGGCGAATGGCTTGTAGGGGATGACGCATATCCTGGGTATTAAGTAAAACCGTCATTTCCGGCGGTAAATCACCCGTTTACGCATCGAAATGGACGAATTGTCCTGCGAGCGTACCTGTTTTAACATGTATTACATGCAGGCGCACAACCTATAACTAATCTAATCTGTCATCTGTAATCTAGTGGGGCAGACAGGAGTGCATGGCATAAAAGTGCGCAATTAACCGTGTGATTAATGCCATTGTCATGATTTATGGGTCGACGTTCCGCTGAAACATGTGCTAAAATTTATAACTTTTATGACTGCACATTTCGGATTGATATTGTATATGGGTATTCCTCCATGAACTTTACGTGACATTGTTTTAAAACGTTCCTAATTACGCCTTCACAATCCATCTCTATTCGACGATTCGTCCTCCATTTCCCCATTTGGTACGTTCCGCATTTTCCCACCCCTCAGGTTTGCCACTGTTGTTCCCGTCGTTGTTTTATGGAACGGTTTTAAATTCAATACAAATAACGACGCTTTTATATCTGTTGTAATTTTTCATTGCGGCCTCTTCCATTCAATCAGGACAAACAATTTAATTTCCGATATTTTCTATTTAACGAACCCAATAAATTTAAAAGAACTATGAACATTCATCCGTATTAAATCTCTTTTTTTTGTCGTTTTGCGGTTTGTTAGTGCCGGTGCAGTCGAGAAGTATTTGTGTCGTAATTAAAGCTAAATGAGTTTACTTTAAACAATTGTGTTCATTTCTGTTTTCTTTTGTCAGACAGATTTTCGATATCGGTTTTATTTTAATGGTCTCATTTATTATTTTGATTCGAACATTCGAACAAATTTAATTGATTTTATTATACATTCTAAGTATGTTTATTTTCACTTACAATTTTATAGTGTACGTTTGGTTGCTTTGACATTTCTTTTCTATTCTGAGTTCTTATAATAACTGATGTATTATTATGTGTAACACTTTTATTTCAATTTTGAATTTATAACAAAATATTTTATAATTATTACTACAGTGTATACAGTTTCATACATATATGAAATTCTCTGTTTAAAATAATATTTAATTAAACAAAGAGAAAATCATATTTATGTGCAATTGCAAACATATTGTTGTTTATGCTAAATATTTTATTGTTGATTAAATGAATATATAATATAAATATTATAAAATATATAAATTGCAGACTTGTTTAATTTCTTATCTCCACATCGAAAAATAATAGTCATTATTCAATACTGGACGTATTTTTAATTGTTTTTTTTTGTGCAATTAATAGATATCTACGTGCAATAAATAATACGAAAGTAACTAGCACGGAAGTATCAGTATTAAATGAAATTTTGTGAAAATGACATTTAAAATATGGATGGTTGCCACTGTTTTGTTAATATTAGGTTTGTTCTGACAATAAATTATCACTAATATAACTTTTTATATACAAAGAGTTTCCCATATGTTAATCAGCATCTTTAAAATGTATGTATGTATTTATTTTTAATTTTAGCTGTATGTGTCTATAGCGAAATGAGTCATGCAGAACTGAAGACATATTAAGAAAGCGAATGGAAAAAATATTCTCGAATTAATTACAAGTAAGTAAAATTAGATTATTCGTTAATTATATATAATGAGATAAAAATTCTACAGGTCATTTGAATCTTGGTTCCTACTCGAATATCTGAGGATTCATTTTGAGCATAGGTACGATCTTCCAACTCGAAAAACAAAACACTTCAAATGTGTGAAGAAGGTTTGGGGTCCTGGTTATGCTGGAATAAGTATGTACTATTACTTGTTCGATGACTTCTTTAAACAAGTCAATTACGACGTGATGAAAGCTAAACAGTATAATTTCCAATTTTGGAAATACTACTATGAGGACACATATTTGGCAGGTTACACTAGATGCATGAATATTAAATAGATAACTGACAATTTATATTTATATACCAAATAAAGATCTGTTGCAACAATAATTTAATGAAAAATATTTCACATATATACGGCATGGATAATTTAAATAATTTCATAAATCAGAATACCAATTGCATTATATTACAACAAATATATTATCCAAATAAGTTGGTAAAATGTTTAGTAAATTAAAAAAAAATTGTATTAAAAACAGGACTTTTAAACCAGTAATTTACTTATATCACTAAATTATTTGGGAAGTTAATAAAACAAAATTAATTAAAATTAATTGTGGAAATAAAAAATAAATGGAATGTTGTTCATTTTTATGTCTATTATACACAGTGTGGCCCTATTAAAAGCAGGACACCCTCATAATATAATTTTAATTTTTTTTTAATTGTAAAACAAGTTTTGTATAGAAAATCTAATTTCACACTTGATTAAGCATCCCCTGTGATAAGTAAACACCAAATAACATAAAAAAATGTTATTCATACTAGTATTGATACTCGTAATATTCATACTTTATTGGTTTTCACCAATCCTCCGTTCGTGGTAAATTCATGGTTACCTTTCCCAATTATTCTGAGGTAAAATTTGAAGATTATAGGTATAGTGTTAATAGTATAATATTTCACTATTGTTGAAAAACAATGCTATTTTTGACAGTTTATTTCATAGATTACTTGATTAAAAAATTATGTACATAATAAGATTATAATCTTAATTAATTTTTCCACAAAATTGTGAATAGTGATTTAATTAGATTTGACAGAAAAATTTGCTAGTATGACTTCTTCAACTTTTGTATCCAAAAATTAATTAGTAGATTTTGGTTTTAAGCCAAGAAAGGTGACATTTTGTCCATAAGTACATAATTTTATGATCTATAATTAAAAAAAGTTTGTTAAAAATACAAATTACAGTATAGAGCTGCAAATATTCAAATAATATTATTTGTAAAAATAAAACATATTGAAATGTTGAAATTATTTTTAAGAGTATTTAATGTTAAATTCAAATTACCCACTTCAAAAGAAGCGCAGTTTATTTCAAACTCGTACAAGTAACTTTTCCTAAAATGTATCTCTTCATTTAGACAAGGATTCCTAATCGTACACACGAGTGTAGTGAGATACTGGCTGACGAAATTCGAGCGGACTCTCGTACGTGCCCATTACACACTTATGATATATAAAATTCCAACTGCAATTTTAAAATTTAACTCCGTCACGTCCGGCGAAAATATAACAAACGACATTAGCCTTACGTGCCACATTAAATGGCCGATTTAAAATTGTCAAAGTCCACTTTGTAACGTTGTTAGAAGACCGTACAAAGCCTCCCTGGATTTCTTACTGTCGCTAAGGGACGCGGCCTACTGCATAGGTTTCTTTAACTGGGGATAAGTAGTCACTTGAGGATGTTGCCGTACTCTACATTCAGCGTCCATCCACTGGCTCTGCCGTCCTAAATGGATATTAGGGAAGTGACAGCAAATTTTTACAGCAATTTAACAATATAATAGCACAAATATTCTGCTTTATTGTGCGGATTTTTTTCAAAGGACCTCGCTGTTATTGCCCGTAAAATGCAGGGAAATTGTATTGAATCAGCTTTTTATACGCTCACAGAGAAATTTAATATAATGACAACGATCCTTTTTTTTGAAAACTTTATCTGTTGGTTCGTTTTAAGAATAATTTAATCGTGTACACAAATTATAGATTAATGGGAATGCAAATCTGTTTAAAGTTATGGTCGGTAAATTTTAATAATTAGATTAAATGAAACACACTTCTCTCCACTATTCTGTAATTACAGGCAGTTACAATACACAACATGGAATATTAACATGAATACAATCAATATTTGTGTGTTCACCTGTAATAATTGTCAAATTTTCATAATTAGAAAATTAACATAATGTCGTTATCTATATTGACAAACGTTAGTAATTACTCTAGTCAATTTGCCATTAATCAGCAGATACGCCCGGTCCTAAATTAGTCTAAATAAATTATTATTACACAATCGTAATTATTATTGAATTATAAGTTTAGGATCTGTTATTGCTGCTTTCGGCGATTTTCGCCTACGTCATAATTCGGGGTCTCTAAAATTTAAATTTTTGGGTAAATTTAATTAGTTAGTAATTTTTTTGTGTTTCGGAGAGTTTCAATTCCAATCCATAATTTGTTTGCAATTTTAAAAAATAAATTATGTACCTATGATTTATATTTTTTTATACATTTCATCACAGTCTATCTAATTCATAACTGATTTACTCAACTGATTGATTTAAGTGCCATAAGTACAGTGGAAGAAAAAAGAATGGAATATATACATAAAAATTGGATTTTTATGTCTTCAAATTTTCTATAACTGTTGTTATGGATAGAGGGACATACTGGAATACGCCACGCTTCCATTTGCCAAAGAAGAGATCCACTTCATTCAATATTTCAGTATTTACATACTTTTTACCAGTATTGTATATATTTAAACTGCTTTTTTAATTTGTGTCAAATGTGTTACATTTTCAAAAATTATTATATATATGTTAATTTTTTTTCGACTTTTTACTGAAGGTTTAACAATTATCACACTAATAATAACCCATTAAACTAAACTTTCTCTTAAATTCTATTAGAAAATCATTTTAAATTGTATAATTAAATAAAAAATATCACGTAAATAGACCGAAATGAAAATATACCATTTTCTCCGACATTAGTAAAACATTATGTATAATTATAAAATATTTATTTCGTTTGTTTTGTGATTAAAATCCATAATTTCATCATATTGAATGATCAAGGGTCCAAAATGAATGATGAGAAGAAATCAAAAATAAATTTACCAAATGTGCCCAAAATGGCGACTAAACAATCCCAATTTGTAACCCGACGATTGAGATCCATCGACAGCGCCTCATCGCATAATTCCGACGACAAGTCCGCACCATTTGGCAAGAATCGCATCCGGCACATCTAGATACATCACACGCTTAGCCAGTTTAGATGGATGGGTGTAATGTTAGATGGATGGACGGATCGACGTTCAGGACGTGCATCGGTCAGCACCGTGCGTCTCGACGGCCCATTCACAATCGGGAAACCAGGACTCGCATTTAGACAATGAGCGGTGCGAATCGGGAAGTTAATGGGAGCACAGGACCGGTCTGGCCACGTGTCAAGGGTCATTACCTATCACGCCTCATTGCGGGCGAACGCGCCTAATGGGCCAAAGGCGACACGGTCGCCTCTCTTTCATCGCGCCCACATAAATCTGTTAATAATGCAACGTGGAATACTGTGTGGGGGTCGCGGAAGGTTACCATATCTAAACCTAAACGGCATGTACTTTTCGGGGCGGCACGGCCGATAAATTAGTTGTTACCCCGGTGGCTGCGTTGCTGTCAGTGGTGTTTGATTAGATTGTTGGGGTGTAAATTTTAATTTCGGTCACCGCAGTTTCGACCCTGACAGCAAATAAATCTGTGTCAAACTGATCACAAACTATGAAAAGGAAGAATGTTTTGAATAACTTTCAATATTTGGCTCATCGAAAAACAAGTAGAAGAATTTCTTTTGTCACATTGATTTATGTTCAGCAATGGCTATACAGGGTGATTCACTAAACTTATTCATTATACAGAATGGAAATTATTGATTTGAAATTTAAATAGCTAATATGTATGATACTCAGAAATTGCAACATAAATGTTCAAATTTAATATTCCTTCTCAGCTTTCTACTCATCATATCTCAAATATATTCTATGGGTGAAAGGTCGGAGGATCTGGCTAGCCATGGCATCAGATTCCCAGAGGTCTCTTCAAAAAAGTTTATACTAACCCTGGCAAGAACATTATATTGCTGAAATATTGAATCCTTGGGCAGATTAAAGTAAGGAAGAACATACGTCTCCACTATTTCCAGAAGATATCGTTGCGATGTCATATTACCTCTAATAAAGACTAAAGATGACCTACTTCTATGAGTAATTGCATCCCTTACCATATCGCCCATTATTCGGTCTACATATCGATCAACATCAAACTGAGGTTGACGTATTTCTCCCCAACGTTGTCTGACTCTTTGTCGCCGGTGATGTCTACACAAGCAGAATCGGGACTCATCAGAGAAGACTGGATGCCATTCCATATTCCAATGATGTTGTTCCCTACACCACTATTGTCGTTGCCTCCGATGGACACTTACAACATGCCCTTATTCTTCTAACCACTCATCAGCCAAGTATCTAGTTGTCCAAAATAGGTTTGTGAAGCCCATAAGTCTTAAGACGTCGATGTTGAACTACATCTGAGACCTTTGACAACGTCTCAACAGTAGGATTTTTACCGATTTGTCGAAATGAAAAATTTGACTACAGTAATTCAATAATTCGACCTTCAAATTCACTTAACGTTTCACCAAAGGAATATTAAATTTGAACACCCCCTTTTTGGTGTTACATTTTCTTTGTTAGTGAATATAGTTCATTGTATTTTATTCAGTGGTAGACTATTGCTTTTGCTATTAAATTTCAAATCAATACCTTTTTTCATTTTTCATAAAATTGAAATGAATAAGTTCAGAGAATCATCCTGTATAGAATTTATGTTCAAAAGGACTTGATGAAAAAGCAAATGAATTATATTATATGCTGGTAAAACCTCGCAGGAAGTTTTTAAATTACCCATTCATAATATCATTAAGTACTAATTAGGTTACTTTTTAAATGCATAATAAAGTTGCTGTAAAACATAAACTTATTCGAATGTTTTATCTAGAAATAGATCCGGCAAAAAAATATTGATTACGCAATCGGATATACTTTGGCGATAGAATAGAACGGAGATTCATTTAGACCCGAGTGGTCAATTTAAAAAGTATCTTTCACTCAATTTAGCGGGAATTGCATTAAATTGACCATCCAGGTCCTAATAGGGCCTCCGCACAAACACGCACTGAGAGGTCTAATCAAATTTACTTTTACGACCTCGACGGCTTTTCCAACGCGGAACCGAATGAAAAATTTATTCAATTAGTTCAGTCCAATTGGCATGCTGCCGTTCAGATGTATTAAGGATTATAGATAAGAGCCGAAGAAAGGAAGAAAATCGGGGGAAGGAGTGGAGGTTTTGGTTAAATTAATTTATCCCCTGCACACTGATAAATGTCGTTGGTACTAACCTCCTAGACCTCTACATATTTTAAGAAAGTTTATAAGTTCATTTGTTACTTCTAAATTGATTTAGATTAATAAAGGTGACAAATTTTGCGGAACGGTGTAGGGTAACGAAACGGTAGCGGTCTCAGGATTTAATTAATAGAGCATGCGGGTAACTAAACGGCCTGAAAATGTGGTTTCATTCCACTTTATCAATTACAACAGAAACAGGTTACTTAGTTGGTTGGAGGAGCCGTTCTTCCGGCCCCTTCGTCTTCCAGACCCATCGTAAAGGTGACTGCGGTCTTTAAAACGCTTTCATCCATTTATTTAGGTAAATTTGACGGAAACTTTTCGAATGCATTAATTAAAAGTCTTCGATTGAATGTACCCCATAATGAGCATAATCATACAGGCATGTGAATTAGGCGAATACGCTAAATATAATTATGATTATGATCATAATGGTATGTGAATTCGGTACGCGATTCTAATGAGTTTTCAGGTTAATTGCATAACCAACTAATTCAACCGTCGCCAAAATTGAAAAATTCAACTATTTTGCGCAATTAGTTAAATACGCCGCTGTGGATTTGTTTGTGAAGCACATTGGAACATTTGAATAGTTGCGGTCATAGACATGTGGTAAAATTGCTGGCGAACGAAATATTCTGTTGAGAGTTCAGTCAGACCGTGCGAATTGCGAATATTGTTATATTATTGTGGGGAAGCTGATTGTACTTCACATGCGTCATACAGAGCTGTTTTTGGAGTTTCTTTCCGGGGGAAATGTGGTGCAGTTGGTAATGCGGATTTCACGTTAATTAAATGGTTCAGATAAACCGTTAATTTTCGGTCTGCATTCCATGACAAGTTTTGGTTAGCAATGTAGTGCAGCTGAAATTTAATCAGCTGAAAAATAACAATTAAATCTTCAACTACTTTTCTATTAATACATAGTGCAACACCTAAATAAACATGTTTTTTTATTAGTTTGATGACGTGACGAGTTCCGACTTGGCAAATCGTACGTATTACTAGAACAGCCGGAATTGAACCGACGCTTAATTCCCGAAACACACGTGATTTACCGAAAGTTGACAAGGTTCAATTTTTCACGGTACATTATGAATTCACGCAACAACCAGCGAACCATTCGTGTCGATCATCACGTAATTTCAACTTGTTGATCGTATCCCGCCCTTCCTTCCAACGAGTAACAAATTAGAGACGGTGTTTGGTTGAGTACGGGCATGATACGAGCAACTAGTCGTACGAATGTACTTAATTTGATGCGATGGTCATGGTCAACGGACCAAGTAAATTCGCGTGTGCCTAACACATTAGAAAAGTACGCAATTAACGGGGCTGTGATGCGATTAATATCGTTAAATGAATTTACGACTCATAAAGGACTTGAACGCCTTCATTAAGCTGTTTCTGGCTACCGAACTCTTTGCCTCCGTTGGGGAAACTCCTAATTTTATGGAAATTGTATTTATATTGCAACTTTGAATAATCATATAACGACTTCCCTAATCCATCATTTACTTAAGAAGATATTTAATTATTTTACAAGAAATAATTTATGTACTTACTGTAACTATTACCTGTAATATATTTGTACTTTAAAAACTATTTCAAGGTGAAAACTCAAATCCTCTAAATTCTAAGTTAATTAGTTCTTCACTATATTTGTCAAGTAGTTCAAAATTATTAATTCCAAACAAGAACAAGTATTATAGTATATAGAGTAACGCTGATTAATTAATATATAACACCTCTTCCGGTAAAGTTCTCAAAGTTAAATTACTTGAGGAAACTAACTTTTTCAAGGTATATTTATCATTATAAATATTGATCCCTTTGTATAAAAAAGTAAAGCAATTTATGATAAAAAATATTATTTTAAAGAATCATAGACAGTTTTATATTTAGTATTTTTTGAGTCAATTATTTTACTTGACTTTTTCTGATATAACTTGTTACATGAATTAATCAAATTAATTGAGAAATTAAAATTATTTTATCCACTCGGTTCAAAAGTGTCACAGTAATTTTCAACCGATCTAAACTTAACCACTATTTGTTTAAAACTTTGGACTCATAAATTGAACAACTTAAACCGGAGTAAAGATTTGCCAGATTAAATTAGCAAAATCCTTGTTTAAAGACACATAAAACTGTCCCGGAATTACCTGCACAAGTTCCACATAGAGCCATTCCAACTCTCATAATTCGTCAACCGAGTTTAAACATTTTTTATGTTTGTTGTTTCCAATTACGTGCATTGTTGCTTTGTAATTTGTTCGTATGGAGTGTTTTAAATAACTAGGTTTGTAAATATCGAATGCTTCAAAGAGATGAAAATGTGGGCGTGAAAAAGGGGGAAGCGTTAAAGGAGATCTTGTTATCTTATAGAAATTTCTGTGCAAAACAGCTTGAGTATGCCCTTTAAATCAGTGAATACATAATTGTAAGTCAAAGATTTACTTTAAAAGTACGTTAAATGGAACAAAAAGTGAAATGTTAAAAAAGATTTAATTGATGTAGTGCTAATAGAGTCAATTGTGGCTGACCGAGGGCGATTAATGAATATTCATGAAATAGTTTCAGTGACTGACTGCAAAATTTTAATTATGCAAAATTGTTTTTCCTCGATATCTTTGGTGACAGACTATCTGTAAATTCTGGCATTGTGTAGTGCGGTTGTACACAATTTATCATAATAAAACGTCTCAATTAACTTCGGGCCTGAAATAAAGGTCTCTGGCAAATTCTCCAGTCAATTAATCTTGATAATTTGTCATGCACGTTCCAAAAACTACTACAGTTACGAATAAAATCTACACATATTATCATTCAAATTTAAATTCCAATCGAGGTTTATAATTCTTATAACATGAATGAGAAATGTTCTATTTTTTCTTTTATATACATATACATTTTGTTATATTAATTTTATTTACCTTTTTTATTTAAATAATACTTATTAGGTTTCAGTCTAAAAGGAAATCCGTCCTATTGATTTTTTTTTTCTAAAATAAATTAGGAAATTCATTATTTGGGTTCAAAGAGACCGTATTTAGGCAGACACAACAAAATTAAAGAATCTTGTTGAGAAGTAAAATGTCTGATCCTTTTTTTATCAAAGCATGTGACATCTATTAGAGTTTATTTCATTATATAAATCGAATATACAGTTAAATGAAACGGTGTTCACTGTATCACCAATGATTTTATAAAATAAATAAACACTGTGATTACTTAACTAACAATAAACTTCTAAAGTTGGAGTGTGGTTCAAATTAAACCATTTTATTTTTAAAATTTTCGTCATAATATTTTAGAAATCCCTCTGCACTAGACTAAATAATTTGGTCCTATCAAATATTATTTGTATAATTGTTGAATTTTTTTTTAAAAATTTCAGTAAATTTTTCATTACTTTTTTACTTTAAACGCTTAATTTTTCGTATTTCTCTTAAGAATTTACAGATAATAAAACAGGATTGATAGTTTCTCAAAATAAACTAATATTTTACAGACAAAAACCCAAGAATAAAAGTTTTCTGAACTCTTGACTGCTCAAACCGTACGGTGACCGCCGTGGAAAAATGTGTATGTCGCAATTTCCCCGGACGATTAGTGCGGTGTTGGACCGTATGCGTGCGGATGGCATCGTCGACGGCGTCCTGCAGTCCTGCCGCCAGAAATACACCATCGTAACATAAGCATGTAATTGGAGTTAGCGACCGTGTAAACATGCATTACAATGTGTGGCCGTGGTCTCCTGATGGTTCTCTCAGCACTCGCCGCCAGATTTGGTCACCGGAACGTACGTTGGAACCGACGTCCGTGCACCGGAAAATTATCATCTGGGATTGGTTTTTTTTTTGGCGGGTCACTCGCCTGTGGCCAATCCGCATTCGGACGGATGCTAATTGATTAGGTAGAAGCACCCTAATTTGACTTGGATTATTCAATTAAATTACGTGTACGTTATAAATATACAGTGATGGCCACAAAAATAGCAGATATTACTATTTAATGTTAATTAGGAAGTGTACACATTATTCACTTCAAAATATTCAACCCTCATGATATGTCTATACGTGAAACTATGTACATAAGTTACGGTTGAGGCTCGTTAACACAGGTGGCTACCATCTTCAGACTTCTGGCTACCTCTGACTACTGAGAATAAATACTTACTAATAAGAGTATTGTTAAAAAGTGTCACAAAATGTTAATATATTTGAACATGCTGACCAAATCTGATTAAAAGTAATATATATATACAGTACAAAGAGAGTTTGATCCATCTGAATCCTGAAAGAGACATCATGTACAATAGAGACAGGAAGTCTCCCACCAGACTTTTTCTGTCTCTGTCATGCTTGATGTCTCTCTCTAAATTCAGATTCCTACTGTATGAAGAGAGAGAGAGAGTATTCAATATATATTTTCAGGAAAAAATTAAATCTTTTAAATATTTTAAAAAATGTTTAATTTGAAATTTTTTGTTATTTCTGTGACCACCACTATAAAAACGTATAATATAGATGTTTTTGTAAATTTGTTTTATTAATATTTATATTTATATTAATTACACATTATTTATTACTATTAAATTTTGAAATTTGGACCTTTTTTGAACAATATTAAACACACTATTCAAAAAATATACATCTCTAGTCAAAATGATCAAAATTGTAGTTGATAATTTTAAGTACCCCACTAATCGTTATTTATTATAAAACAAAAGAAGGAAAACATGTTTTAGATTCTAATAAGAGTAGTAAGGATTTTTCAGTGGCATTAAAATATGTTGAGATAAAATCCACCGGGCAGGTAGTTTAGGGGAAACGTATGAATAATGTACACAAAGACAAACCAGATTTACCACTAGACCACTGCATTTCGAGCAGTAAATAATAGTTGTGGCCCAGCAGGGACATGATTGGTGGCGTTAGTTACCTAGTTATCTCTTATCTGCATAAATGCCATTTCGTAAAATATTAACTTTAATTGGCAAAAACTAAATTTAATGGTCTAACCGGATTTACATCGTTACTGTAATACACAACACAGATCGAACCCTATTTCACTGATAGATTAAGATCATTATCTGGGCTTATTTCATTGCATAAACATACGCTTTGGTAATTAATATGCTCTGGACATCGGTGAGTTTTAAATGATTATATAATTCCAATTACAACAATAACCACATGTTAACAATTACCGTTAAGAAAATTAAATAAAACTAAAGCAGAAACATAAATTATGACACAAGCAGAATTAAAATTTAGCTGATGCTTAAGTAAATTAATTTAGTCTCTTGTTTTGACCAAACTAGGTTAAAGATTAGCGCAGAGCTTTTATACGTTAATGTTTGGATGTAAGTCCATAAAACACACTTAGGGGCATTTTTTATGCTCGCAGAAATGTTCTTAAATTTCATTAATCCATTGCCTCGCAGCATAAAGCGAACATAATAAGGAAGTTTTTACAACTTTGACTTATGTATCAATGACCGTTTTATTATAAGTTTTATTTCCCAGCGGTTAATTCCTCCTTTTATATGTTTTATCTAAGCTTTTATTATACCAGATAAAACTCTCCTTTGGGCATTGCAAACTATATGTGCCGATAAAGTTTAAATGCCAACTGCTATACAAAAGTACTTCTTAAAGGTCTTTTGTTTAGAAGGCGTTACTATCTACTACCATTTATCTATTATTATTATTATTATTATTATTATTATTACTAGTAAAGTTCTTAAATAATGGGAACTAAATTCTTAATGCATTTTTTTGTTGCTTATATTTAAAATATAAACTAACGTTTATAGCAATTAGATAAACACAATGCTGATAAACGAAGACGTTGTGATACAATTGCCAAGTGTCAGTATTCCTGCTGGAGACAGATAATACATTGCCAGTTTTATCGGTTGCAATATATAAATAGTGTCATTACAATGCCAACGCTTTATCTTAGCAGCAAGAAATGCTGAAACGTTGCAGGAACGTAGAACAGATCGTCTTTCTCTGCATGAACAGCAGGGTAAATACATGTGCTGACTATTGTTAAAACAGTTTAGTCATTAAAAAAAGTGAAATATACACACCAATTATTTTTCTGCAAAATACAAAAAAGTACAAAGGATTTTCTACGAGCCTGGAGGCCACCAATCAATATCACGCATTCTAATGTGTAAACAAAAGAGGCGACGAATGCACACTTCGTATTCTTATCGATTTTGTCAGACGTCTATCCAATTTTATTTCAATCCAGCAAAATCCAAGGTTTAATATTATTAAGGAAGTTTTTATCAGTGCTTTTTATAAATACATGCATACATCTCTCATAAATATAAGCATTCGTTTTGAAGATTTACGATAAAGTAAACTTAAAATAAATATTTAAAAAAGGTTCATATATTGAATTTTAGTACGGTCGAGATGCTGATATTGTTACTGTATTACCACTAGAGAAAAGCCTTATTCAATTTAAAGTTTAACTCTATCGTGTACACTCGAGGAATGTCAAAAGGAATTTGGGGAAGTTTATTTTTACATTTTGATTTCATTCGCTTAATAGAAGTTCCTAAGAATAAGCAATACTTTCGATTACTTTTTACATAACCAATAAAAGAGTTTTAATATTGTTATTGTTATATGTACAAAAATTTTTAAATTAGTAAATTAATAAGTTTATGCATTGGCAGCAATTTTGACACTAAAACTAACCATGAATAAAAAGTCAATTAGTCGAAACCAATTAATATTTTAAATTAAAAAATATATATCATACGAAATACGAAAGCGAAACTTTTCATAGATAACAGGTCGATTACAGAGTTAAAAAATCAAACAAATAAAGTGGCGTTTGCACCTTCCTCCGTATAACTGTAAACTAATCCGCTGCGCTTTTATTAAATTGATTAGTGTCGGCGGATTGCAGGAAGAAAAGGCGCGGATGCGACCGAGACCGGGCAGAAGACAGAAATCGATATGTGCCAGTATAACAGCACGCCCTCAACAACTAGGGACACTTTTCAGATCTTCTTGTTGTTACACCAACCATCCACTTACGTTGTTTACTATTTTACTGACGGCACGACACCACTTCATCAACGAACCGACAACATCCATGTTCAGCCACTGACGCTGATAAGGTGCCACTTGATTTACATAACACGTGTCGTTGGTTCTAGCCACTACACTGCTAATAATCCAGTTAAATGTCATCGAAAATATGTCGCCCCGTGGTTAATTTTGCGACGTGAATTTGTCCAGGTCGGGATTAAAGAAGCCGTCGGAACTGGAAAAAGAAATTAAAAAGAGGACGAACGCATTATTCCGTCGCAATCCAGGCAGCGATTTATTAATATTACTGCGGCGACTCTCTAAATAAAGGGGGTCGAAAGCTAATATAGTCATCCTGAAAAAACATTAACGAGACCCAGAAAGGTGTGGGGGTTAAATGCATTAGCCTGCGAACTACCTTTACTTATACATCGTCCTATAACATTTTTATGGGGTAATTTTATTATTATACAAGTATATGCTAATTTTAATAAATCCTTAAAACATGCACATTATTAAACAACTGGTATTTAATTAATTACTTATAAATTTTTTGTAATTAACACATGAGGGTCAGTTGTTCAAGATTGTAATCAAATTAAAGAACATTGTCACACAGACATTTATTTCGGTGCACATTTTACTCGTATCTGGTTTTCAACGCCGCCAGTATCATCTGAAACAAGCTTCAAAGACGTAGAAAATTTATGGCCACTTTTATTCCTTTTGGTAAACAAACACTTTGCGTTCAAAGAAAAAGTTATATATGAAAATAAATTTGTGTTATATTGAACTTCAACACTTCAGTTTGGGCCTTGGTGTAAACAGTCCATAATTGAAAATGGTTTTATGAAAATTTATTGATTTATTGATAGTGATTTCTGCTTTTTACTTCATAATTTCAAATAATGAAATACGAAAACAAAAATAAATTATAATTTAAATGTAAATTTCATTTGGGAATTAAATTTAATAGATTTCACAGATTTATCTCATCAAATTATATAACTTAACACAAGGATCGTTAGTTAAAACTAAGTTTAATTAATGATAGCAACTAAATTGTAGCTTAATTCAAGTATCATTAGTTCAACATCCTGTAAACTATAGTTCAGTCGTCAGCAATTGTGCATTCTACCCGATATTTTTTTTATTAATGCAGATCATTATTTCTCTATAATGTTTCTCTTGATATTCCTTGATTGTGATTACTCAGATTTAGAAGTAGCGAGACGTATTACACACCCGGCGTAAGAGCTAACACAAAGTAGTTTAGGTCTTGAGGACATCCATGACCTGGACTATGGTCCACACAATTGTGAGGGCTTGTAGTGGTAGATTTAGGGTTATTTTGCACTACATATTGGAGCTAAGTAACAGTGTACGTAACCTCAAGATGATTTAATAAGATTAATGAAATATTAAAGAAGGTGTGTAAGTAATACAAATTTGCGACATTTAAACAAATAAAATATCTTGAACCAAACAGTAATTTCTTATCGATTTTGAAATAAATGATCCATTACAAGCCTTAAGTGAGGACATCAATCTTCCACCGATAATAGTAAAATATATAAAATAATCAGAAAGTGTGGTATCGAGGTATCATGGATAAGCAGGTCTTTTGTGATAACTCGACGCCCCGCGACGTCAGCTAGGGATAAATAAATAAGCCGAGGTCGGATTTTTCTTAGTCTGTTTGTAGAGATCGGCTCATCCCATATATTCGCTACAGATTCCGAATACATAATGCACGATGCGATTTTGCAGCTACTGCTTCTATGTCGGATCCGTCGCCGATAATAATTTATCACCTAAAATTGCGAACAACAGATTTATTCGAGTCGCTATGAAAATCAAATGATCCGATACTGTTTTATTATCGCATAACAAGTTTTCATATACATATTATTATTTATTGGGCATCAAATGTAATTAATTACTTGACAATATTTTACGAGTACTTTTCTAGTAATCATCTTCGGAAATTAAGTGCAACCTATAAATTCGTTCCACACATAACTTAAAAAATCGAATCTTCGGAAACGGGACTTCCGGACGCGCGTTTTGATGGTGATGCGATACTTCCGGCGTTCCCATTAATATAAAAGCGCATCCATCTCGTGATGCGTGCAATGGATGCGAGTGGAGAAAACATCCCCCGTGTTCCCGGAATTGTTCCATCCCAGCTGATTTTGGGGAGTGTACAATATTGATCGGCCGCTCCGGAGACCGAGGCTGGTTCTGCTGGTGCCTCCGCCGTCGCTGCCGTGCTGCCGCCCAGTCGTCAGCGGCCGTCCCCAGCACTAACCACGCACCGTCAGCGGACGAATTGACGCACACGCGGACAGGGTTAATTAATAATCATGGTTTTACGGTTTGATTTCATATGCTCCATTTTACGAAAAGCGGCGTGCGTTGGGAAATAGACAAAACATCCCAACCGAAATGTACTAGTTTTAAATATTTATTAAGGAATTTGTTAAATAATTACCAGAATCAAAGCCTAAAAGTCGGCTATTTAAATGCAAAAACATGGAATATAAATTGGTTGAACTTTTTCAGTAAAATTAGTAAGATTTTTTTTTTTATCTTAAGAAATCAGATTTTAATAACTTATATTTTTATATATATTTATTAATTATTTTATTATTAATTATTATAATTAAAAATATTATACTTATTATTATAATATATACACTTTTTTATAATTTTTTTTGCCATTTTGTCGAAATTGGTATTAACCCTTTTTTATTTTTAAGTAAAATTCAAAAATAAATCATATTTTTATCTTATTTAATAATTAGTAATCTGTTTGTCAGACTTCGTCTGATTCACTATTTGACAATTACTTTGATTTATTGGTTCATAAAATAATTAGAAAATAACCAACTTATATGGAAAACCGAAAATTATTACAGTATCCAGTGGACTTGTAGTGTTTAGATTGTAAAAATAGATGCCAGTTTTTTATGTTTGTATTTGATTTATTGTTATTCGAAGAATTTTGTTTATTGAACATGGTTTTGTCTCAGTAAACACAGACGTCTCGAGTGCTATTTTCTATTAGACTGTCCGTTACGCACATTTACTTTTCAATACAATGGCAAATTTTTGTGGACCTCATTCCACAGATTCGTTTTCAACAAAAAATATCATATGAAAGACAATAAGTTAGAATCGATGAATTATTACCTTCAGACAGTTTTTAATAAACGATGTTTTTTTTAATATATAGATAAAATTGTATACTGATTCATTAATCAATTTTATAAAAAATAATCTGGTTATTATTAGTAAAAAATTCTATGCAGGGTATCGACAACTTTTAGCTGTAGTAACGGGATAAAAAATTAGGACAATTCTTATTTTAGAAAGCCTGACACAATGGGAGTTAATGCGGCTTCATTCTAAAAATAATATTATCGTTTTCCAATTATTAAGCTTTTTATGATATAGGGTATTTTTAAATTGCACCAACAATATTTGTCGTTAGACTCGAAGTCACAATTCGTCAAAAAACCTAAATTTACTATTTAAAAATTGGAAGTATTATACGTAGTGTTAATTTTGTAACTATTTTTTACCTTCTTTATTATGACTGTTGATACATTACAATTTTTGAAATTATAATAGACAGCATAGTTGAAAACGGTTTGAACAAAGAGTATTTCCAAGAAAGCTAATTCTGGTAATCATAATGGATTTGATATAATTTAATTATAATTATTTAAAGCCAAAGGCTTATAACATTAAAGGCTATGAAAGGAACAAAATTTTGCAGTAAAGCGTTGTCAAACACATCCTGACAACGTTTAACAGTGGATTCGGGGCAAGAAATTAGGGTCGATTATTATTTCAGGAAAACCAGCTTCACTCTAAAATTAATTTCATTTATTTATTATTTCCCAATTGTCCCTGTTTTTATGAGAATATATAATAAACAGTTGTAAAATTCGATTAATTTGTATTATCAAAATATTCTGGTTATATTCATATTCAATAATCATGAAATAATGATAAAATTTGATTATCTGATAACTTTTCTAAATAAATAGGAAAGTAGAATAAAATATTTACGACATTAAAAAATATAAATGATCCTTTATTAATTAAATAATAAAACAAAAATTAAATTAATACTCCCTTCCATACTCCCTCTCTTCCTCTCTCTCAATCAATAGTCACAACCTTTTATTTCATTCATCTTTTATTAATGATTAATATTTAATCGAAAAACAAAGAAGTTATACTTAAAAAATGGAAATAATTAAAATTGATTTATATATTTTTTGTTAAATTATTCTGTATCACAACAGGAAATAAATACAGCCACCTACACAATATAAAAAATGTTAAAACTAGAGTAACGAAACTCTCTTTTAATTCATTATACACTTAAAAGTTTCTCTATTTTTCGTCTGCCCCAAAGAAATTTGAATTCGTGGGGCGTTTTATGTAGCCGGAATGCGTAGTGCGCGGTCGGCATTACATTTTAGGGGAAATTTAATTTTCGGAACAATTAAACTAAACAAACTCGGTGCCGTATTGCTCAATAACAATAAAATAAAAGACGAGGAGGCAAAATAGTGGGTGCGGAGGAGCGGTACATATCTTTGTTATTGTCTGCTCCCCCAACATGTGTATATTACCATGGGTTTACGTTGCCAGCCTGGCCCGAGGGGCGGCCTCCACTCGAGGATGCAGGAAACGCAAAAATGAATATTTTACGGTTCATTCTTTACGACATTGCAAAAATGGCGAACGACAAAGATTTCTATATTTAATTTCTCGCATTAAATTCCTTTACGAACGTCTAAACAAAACCTGAGACGGAGACGTAAACTTAATAAAAACCCCACAAGACGGTGTTGTTAATTCGCAGGAATTGCATTTAATTTTTTAAAGTGCCGCCTGAAAAGTGACGTTTCTTTTCGCGACGCGGACCTTTTTCCAACACGAAATCACCGACGATGAAATAAAATTATTTCAACGTTTCAAACGAAAATTAATTACTTTAAAAAGATTTAAATATACCGATGCGGAGACACACTCCGTTTTCCGGGTCCGCCATTCTACGTGGGAGTTAATGAAATTAACATGGCAGGTCTGCCATAAATAACGTCACAGAATGAGTTGGATACAAAGAATGAATGAAAATTATTTTGTACTTAGTTTCTTTATTATTGCCGGTACTTTGGAATTTGAAGGTTTGTCCGAGTTGTTTATGCGCTGAATGCACACTCTGAATTCATAAATAAAAACTTTGGTTTTAATGTTTAAATAAAATGAAACAGAAAAATTCATCAAAGGACTGTTTAGAGCATCAAATTCTTTAAAACAACACAAGAAGTATTACACGATTGGTTGGTTCTTTGACTAGTAACACTAATTTATTGATATTGAGAAAATTCATTCCTTCAGCACGAAATTTTGATAATGGTTTTTTGGTGAAATATGGGTCAAAATAATAAAGGAGGATAATCAAAATGAGAGGGCCAAATTTTTAAAAGCATATTAACTCACAGCATAGTAATCTCTTGTTTAGGGTAGAACAACGAAAAACAGCCCTAATTGGCAACCATGATTGTAGTTTATTTTTATTTAGTTTCTGTACAAATAGGTCAACTTTCTGCATCAACTTATAGATAGAATTTTATATATTTTAGAAAGACAGATCCCAAAAACAAAATAAAATATAGAAATAATAGTAACATAAGTAAGTCTTCCTAATTTTGTAATTAGATAAAGATTTATTTGAAGATGACTTAACATAAATCTACTTGTTTTGATAAGAACTGCATAAATATCAAAGATGACAGAAGAGTTTCGTTAAACTAACTTACAAATGGACACATTTATCTCAGAAGATACCGAGATTTTATGTAAAATTTTACTAAAGAAAGTCCCTATCGACATGATGAGCTTTTTCTCATGTAAACCAGTGTAGTTATGGTTATTTGAGGAATTAAAAAAGATATATTATCCAGTTGCACAAAGTAAACGATTATAATGCGAAGTTTAGCATAAGAAAACACGAAACGGTAATAAAATATTTATATTGTTAGCACTAGTTAGCAATTGAAACTAATTTCGAATTTAATCTACAAAACAAATATAATTTTCCGCTTAAAATTTCGACTTCGCACATTCGCCGCACTCAAATTACAAAGTTAAATTATTCAAAACTGTGTAACATAAACAAATCGGCTACATTTACGCATTGTATTGTCAGGGTGTTTTAAACCCATCCCTCAGAATTATATTTATGCTGGAAAGTTTTCGCTAAAAGTGGGGGGACCATTCAATTTTAACACTCGTTCGAAAACTTTTCCACCCAGTTGTCTCTCACGCGTCCCAGCACCCCATTCCTTCTTCCTGCTAAGTGTGAAAAATTTAATAGGCCGCCAATTTTCTGTAAATATTTATGGTACCAACTTTTCTTTTCTTTGTAACCCCGATTCTTATCGGGAAAGCCGGTAATTTTGGGCGTTTAAAAAATAATGCCTCATTAGGCAAAGAAAATGAATGTTCCTGCAATTGGAAACTCTTAAAACTTTTAACTGGTGACAAATTTTTTAATAAAGTGATGTCGTTATATTAAATGATAATCCTTTATATTTATTATTCATCCTGTTGTCACATTTGAATTATAAAATAACAATTTTTTACAGAAAGACTAAAATTGCTTTTCAGGGGACAAAATTTAGGTTGTAAAAATAGATTATGTTTGAATTTGATTTATTGTGTAAATTGTTCGAAGAATTTTGTTTATTGAACACTGTTTTGTCTCTGCAAACACAGACGGCTCGAGTGCTAGTTTCTATTAGACTGGGCCTTGCGTACTTTTCAATAGAATAGCAAATTTTTCAGACCTCGTTCCATACATTCGTTCTCAACAAAAAATATATAAAACACAATAAATAAGAATCGTTGAATTAAAATAACAATTAAGTTTAATTGTAAATACAAGGTAAGAAATTGGAACAATTCTTATTTTGGAAAAGAAATTAATATGACTTCATCCTATTAATAATTCTATAATTTCCTAATTATTTTTCTTTTTATGATTGCAAATTGCAACGACAATATTTAACTGCAAAGTTGTAGAAATAAATAGGGATGTTTCATACAAAAAATTAAAAAATTTTCAGGTGTCTTCAGAAGTTGACATTTAAATTTTTTTAATTATTTGTTTGGTATAAGAGGGTATTTCTAGTCACACACAATATTTTAAATTTGACATCATATTTTGAAACAAGTTCTTATATTTTAATTTAATGTGGGAGACAATTAAGCCTTGTCAAACATACTGACAACGTTTGACGGAATATTCAGGGTTATCAAATTAGGTCGTATGTTATTATAGAAAACATTTCATAAATGGAATTAATATATAGCTTCAGTGTAAAAAGAATTTCGTTTATTTCTTATCCAATTTTATTTTTATTAGAATATAAAATAAACATTTGTAAAAATATCGACAGACTAGTATAAAATTTCTGTTTAAAAACTGGCGAATGCGCTCTAAAATATACATGGTAAAAATATAAATAAATATAAAATATTATATTTGATTATATATTTATATAGCTGAGACCATCACAACCCAAAATTTACGATGTTTGTCTCAAAGTTTCGGATTTATGAAGGAGTTTCGACAAATGCATAAAAATGCTAATCTCCTGCAAGAGATCAACGTGCGTATAAATATTAATTAAACGAATGGATATGCGAGTCAAGCCCGCCCTACTATAAAATCACAATCGCATCGTCATAAATTTCAAATTCGCTCGTGACCTGAATTCGCCCAATATTTCCGTCCCTTGTCTTGCTTGTCATACGATTTAAATTTGTTGAGTGCCACGCGGTATTTATTTATTATTTGTTACTCGGCACATAATTAAACTGAAGGGGTGTTCTATTTTTCGATGTGGTGTCAGATTCCATCTTTTAATAATTCAAGTGCTAGACGTGCAAAATGCAAGGAATTCATTTTCTGGCGGGCAACTTATGAATTATTTCTAGTGAACATACGTTCCCCGGTTTTCATATTTGCCACCGGGAGAGTTGATACATTCTATCCAACATTCGTCTTTCATATTTACGTAACACTGTCCTACTTACTTTATTCGATATACCTAAACTGAATAATTTATGATACGAACCATCCTATAAACTAACGTAATTTTTAGTCTACAAATATTTCATGACAATTAATAGATATTCCGGGCCCAGTTCCGCCCCTGTTTCTAGTTTTCTCCCTTCGTCGTGTTTTCCGATGATTGATTGCCGCATCTATGAGACCAATGCTCCATATAAATTATGGTTTTTATTCAGAATAATATCGAATCATCGCGCTCACATGGAAAATTTCTAAATAAATCTGTCTGGCTGACCCACATACGGTACAGGGCTCCGTATATTCCGACATCCATGGCTTGATGGAAGGCAACATACGCGTTGAGATTGGTTTTATATGTTTTATTATATTCCTTCTATGAATATCTGGCTTTCAATTTATTTCTGTTTCCGTCTGAATGAAATGACTCCGCAATTGAAAATGAATTGATGTTTTCTTATTGAACGTAAATAGTTTTCAATAAACTTCGTCCTTTACATCTTTCAACTAACTAAAGTAATTAATTCTTAATATACACACTGTAAAAAGGGGGGAACCAACTCGTAATTTTTGTTGCATGATGATTATTATACATAGTGTTTCTAATAGGAAATGGGAACAAAAAATGTCTTTTAATTAGGTCTAATTATAAATTATAAAAGTAAAGATTATTTTTTAAAAAACTTCTTCTTCTCTTAAAACAAAAAATTATACGTTAGAGTAGTAATATTTTTCTGAAATTTCGATGCGTGGTAACCTATTATTCCTTAAATTAAAAACAAAAAGAAGTTGTTCACCGGATCTTCCCCCACGTTTCAATATATAGTGAGAAATTGATAAAAGTAACTTCAGATAATTATTTTGCAACGTAATCTCCAAAGTTAATTATAATTATAATCAATGTTAAAGTATTAAAACGATTTTAATCATCAAACAAAAGTAAACATAAACGGGATCATCCGATCTTTATTCATACAATGTTAAAGTAAACAGTGTGTGCTTAATATTAAAATTTAAAAAAAAAACTCCATTATTTCTCCCATGTATATTTCGCCCTGCGAATTTATCCACGGGAAAGGACGGAGCTTTGTGGGGGATAAATTGGATCGAATTTAAATCAGGAACCCTTGAAACCGGTGTTCGTCTAAGATCACGACTACCTACGTAGACATGCATGATCGATTCAGTGAATCCCTATAAGCAGACCCACGATCGGGTTAATACGCAGTATAAACGATGCTATCGCGCCAAATTGATAATTAACAATTAATTTAATTAAAATATGGGGTGTTTACGTAATATACAATCATTTCTGCCCAACCACCACGCGCTTTGTACTTTATCGCATCATGTCCGTTGATTTGGAAAATTGAAATTATTTGGCAGTGTTATCGGTATAATGTGTCAGCTTAGTTATCTGGATATCAAGTGGAATGTGCAATTGGCAGTCTGGTGGAATTAAATAACCCCCGGATTTGTCCTTTATCGAATAGTGCCAGCTTAAGGTGTTACCTTTAATAGCTAAAACAAGATTATTAATTATTGACGTTATGATCAATAAATAAATCTAGATAATGAAATAAGTTATTTTTAATAAGTTTTAAATAGCTTTGAATACAAAACCAAATCGCCCCATGCTAATTAATACGGGGGAAAATTCAATATTGATTGCATCAATTATAATCAAAAACCAAAGTATGGAAATTAAGCGAACACTTAAATATCCCGGAAGCTGTGCTCGGAACAGATGTTGGCATTTGAAACAAATTTCTGATAGTTAATTTTCTTTTCATATGTTCTTTTGTTTCAATTTGAATAAAGCTTTCGGCAAAAACCAACTTAAATCGTTCTTTTATAGGCGTTTCGACGGCGGCGGAACGAAATTTATGCCCCTCGCAAATGAGGGCTCTAAATTCAGATGTTTTAGCGACACAATCGGATAAGATGCATTTATAATGGGACCGAACCGCAGTTCCCGATTGTCCCCTCCGTTTTGCGGCATATCGTCCATTTAAAGACTAAGATTGAAGCACTTTATTTATCTCGGTCCAATTTGTGTACGCTCCGATAAATTATTCCGGCGAAGGCGATTATTAAGATAAAAATTATTGATCGATAATGATTTCATTCAATTTTTATGAAACGGAAAACAAATCTTGTTTTTGTTTGCATTTTCCGTTCCGTTAATCGTGGTAAATCGACGATACACAACTGGAAATTTTCAATCGGATTGTGTACATAATTGATTTCCGTCACATTGTTTCAACAATTACAGTCTAATAAAGTATTTAAATTATTTCGATTTAATGTTATTGAGTGAACTTTACATTAAATTATATTATATGGATGAACGTATATTTATAAATTAGTCGTAAATCAAAATATTAAATGACTAGTTTAGGGGAATCAGTGAAAATTATCGAAAGCTCGTATAAAATACGATAAAATATAAAATAGTGGTTTCTTGGCTCAGACCCAATAAAAATTCAACGAGTTCTTGAATAATCAATTCTAATGCATTCTTATTTCTCTAGGAGCCTAGTGTTCAGATAAGTTGAATAAAATTACCTCGTCTTCGGAATACTTGAGTATCTAACATATGTATGTCTGCCAATTATTTTCATTAAACACAGGTTTCTTGTTAATTTAATATATTTTTGTAGGTATTATTTGCACGACAATTTTTTTTTAATTAAATATAATTCGATTGAGTTTAATTCCGATATGGCTAAATACAATAAAAAATAAATAAATATAGAATTTTTTAAATTATATTAACAATATTTCAGATAAACTCCAAATATTATTTTTATATGAACAACTCAACATTCACTATGATCATCATATATACAAACTTGAAAATCAAATTGAATATTTCTAAATAATTTTAAAGTTAAATTTAGGATTCTATTCAATTATATTAACAATTTTTTAATATATTCTATGTATGAAATATTTATTTAAAATTATTATATGACACAGAAAAATTGGTTAAAACCAAACCTTGTTAAAATACTCAACAAAAAATTCAATTGAGGAGTTTCAGGAGAAACTTTAGAAAAAAAATAATAAGGTGTTTCTGATATAGTTAGACAATATTTAGGACAGAAGAAAATTTTAATATTTTTTAAGTTTCTCCTGAAGAAGATAGATACTGCCTCTCAAATTTAAATTTTATATATATTATCCTAAAATAGCGTACGTTTGGGAGATATTCCTCTTTTTCTCGCCCTATTTCACTGAATACTTTTTAAAATTATTAATTCCTTGTACAATTTGGAAAAACGGTATTATTTATTTTAATTATTACGACCTTTTTTCAGGTATTTATAATTTAATGAGTAAAAAAATTATTCATTTATTCTAAAATATCTCAACGACTGCAATTATTAAAATTAATCAAGAGTACTTTTTTCTTTTAAATTGTGAAAATAATATAAAAAGCTTTTTAAAAATATTCAGTGGTTTTAAAAATAATGATTGAAAAAGAAAAGGACTCCCAAGAAACTATATCACTGTAACGATGTGGAATATAGTTAGAATACAATTTTTGAAATGTAATTTTGAGGGTCTGTATTTTTTTGAGTAGAAAAAAATATTTCTTATTATTGAACGTTATTTGAATTTCCAAAATTTTGGCCACCCATTTTAGAAACATCTTGTACATGTACATAAAGTAAGATTATTCAAAATAAATTAATATTTACTTAAAATTAAATCAAAATATTGGCTAATTTAACAACATAAATTGAAATATAAATAAATAAGAAGCAAATAGATTTATTAAAGAGTATAGATAATTTAAGGCGAAGTTTACGACGAAATAAAATTAAATTAAAGAGTTTAATTTATACATTCTTTCAGTTACAAAATTAGATTTATTTATTAACAATAGGTGCCTTAATTGAAGAGCCACCGTCACAGTCGATCATTAGAACAATTTAAATAATTTACAGTAATTTAAAATTGGGAGAGCAGCGCACGTTCAGAATGCAAATAAATTTAAAGTGATCAGTTTATTCCAGAGCTTTCCCGTCAGACTGGAGATTTTTTTACATTCGGTCGCGTTAATTTTTCCACCATTAAAGCTTCTTAATTGAAAAACTTGAAATTTCGCCACTATTCAAAGGCCCCGGCTCCGTTCATTAGGATTACGTAATTTTATAAGCTAGTGGTTTGAAAATATTGCGGGATTATGAAAATCAGATATTTCACTGCAACCGAAGGCAGTTTTATTCATTAGTGCGATTTGAATATTTTCAAGTTAACGTTTTTAAAGTTGGTTTACGTTAATTACCGCAGACAAAATTTCGGTTCCATTTAGTCGGGGGACTGTATTTTCTGGTGAAATGTTTTTAGCATAATAGTTTGTTTAGATTTTGCCTAATTAAATTTTGAAGCAATGAATAAAGTTGTTTTTCGAATGTGGATTAATATCTTGATGATCTCAACTTCAATTTCGTAGACTTTTTACGTTAAAACGTGTACGGGTTTACTTTGATTTATTTTAAGTGGTTTAATTTGAATGAACGAGTTGAACAAATAATTAGATGTGACTAAAGAGGATGCTTGGTACATAATACGTTGGATAGGAGCAGTGTTGGAAACTCATAGTTCTTGTCGCCGTGCAAAGTTTACTCTAATTATAGCTTACTTCCTGCAGAAAACAATGCAGTTTACCAACAAAGGACCAAACAGAAACTAAATAATGGCAAATAAAGTTAATCTCCTTATTATCCAGCATTCCTAGGGACACCGTCTTCCCTTCTCGCCTAACAAACAAAGATCTAAAACACACGGCGGGCCAACATGGAATAGGTGGGGTAATTAAATAATTATTACATTAGAGCGTATGCAGGTTACGGCGTTTGCCATTGTCTGCGTTTGAAAGCGTATTATGCTCATTATGCCTCGCGAACTTTATTGCAAACTCGAAACGAAACCTTCGCTTTGTATGATTCCGTACCGGCAAATAATCATCCATAAAGTGAAGGTCCCCCGACAACGCGCGCTCCATTATTTAAACGCTTCTTGGTTCTCCCGCGCTAAAGGAAAATCATTCTGGTTAAATAGATAATTAACCTCTTTCATTACATTGTAGGGTTCCGTGCACGGCAGCTTTCAGTGCAAACGCAAACACCGACTAACTTCATTAATAAACCTTACCCCGGTATTGAAACATTAAATTCCTATTAATCAAATTTTATAAAACAGTGATCCGACGTCGTGACCTTTTTATCCTTTTTATTGCTACGTTAAAACGTAATTAAGGTTAGATTCGTTCGGATTATATTTTACACCATTAGTCTTCTTCTGAGAATTATTTAAATGCTTCAACTAATTAATAATTATGTCCATACGAGAGTGAATAATTACCTTGCGCATTAGCCTTAATAATTAATAAATATTATTAATTAATACCATATAATAAATAATAAAGTATATTCGATATTTTAAATAGAATTTTCAAATTTTATAAATTATTGAAATAATATTATATTATTAAAGTATTATTAATGCCTTTTATTTATTAAATTTGTGAACAATCAACGTTATTTATTAATTAATTATACATAAATATTTCTAAAATATTGATGGAAATTTATTTGTACAATATAACAGAAACATTAATTTCTGTTATATATTTTTTGTAATACGTAACGTAAATATGAGACGAATATTTAATGATTTATCTATTCATTACTTTAAAGAGACATAAATCTGAAATTTGAAGTTGTAATAGATCTTTCGGATGTTTTTATTCAACACATCTATCAGGAAAAAAATAATATAAAATTAAACACACACACACACATTTGTAAAGAGAGCACCCTCCGGCACCCACTGAAATTCAAATTGATATATTGTGTTTACGTAAAACAACAACTCAGAAAACAATATAAAATTAATACATATTTATAATGAATTTAAAAACTTCTGAAACACATTTGTAACCATTACACCTGTTAAGGTATACGAGCTCAATCACTAATTTCTACTTAAACTTGAGATAAACTAAGGTATTATCAAGGCTACTTTATGAGGTGTCTTGGTGGTAGGTCTAGTGGGTTAGAAGAGCAGGCTATTAGAGAAATTACTATTTACAAATATTTTGGTCAATATGATATAAGGATTAAAATTCTGAATTAAAATGAGGTCATTCTATTTGAAATAAGAAATTGGGAAAAAATTAAACGGAAATATCAAACGCACTGTTTATATAGTGAATCTTTTTAATGATCTAATTATCAGTACATTGGTATATTGCTATTATACTTCATAAATAAATAAATTACCCTTAATAATAGATTTTATAAAGTATTTTCTATAGATACATTAATAACTATAAATATTTGAAGTTTTTGAACAATCTATTAATTAATAAATATTAAATATATTTTATATTTCAGACATGATATTGTTGAAATATTTATGGAAAATTGCTAAATTGTATTATTTATATTAATAGAAATAACATTTTATTTTGTATAAATTTTTTGTGTCTAATATAACAGGAATATATAAAAGTTATTCACTTACCTGATTCATTATTTTGTTCATTTAGTAAAATAAAACTGAAATTTCAATTTAAAATTTATTTTTTAAACGTTTTACGCAAAACATTAACAATGTCACAAAAATATATGAAAACATATATTTAAAATAAATTTAAAACCATTTCAAGCATACTTGTGACTATTGTGCAGCCTGTGTCACTAATTTCTATTTAACCATGAAGTAATTTAAAGTCTCATCAGGCTAAAGCATATATTAAAAAATTAATTAAAATGTTTAAAATTAAAAAAAAATAAATATATACATAAAATATGTAATTTAAATTAAAAAAAATAAACAATTAATTTATTAATTGAATTAATAAAGTTAAAATATTTAATTTTAAAGTAGAATAGTATTAACAGCTTTTGACAGATAAATAGAATACTTTTTAAAATCTACATACAAAGAATGAACATTATAATAGTCGGTAAAATAGAATTTGAAATTTGAACATTTTTGAAAAGATTAAATATCTCAATAACAAATAAAAATATAAAAACGATTCAAAATATAATTAATATATTGTAGATTATATCTCTTTTACTTCTCTGCAAACCTCATGTGATGAATCATTTGAGAATGAGACTCCATGTATATTTATAATTTTTTGTGTTTAGGCAGTAATAATAAAACTAACATTAATTTTAAATTAAAAATAACTTCAATAAATATTTCCTAAAATGTTTATTTATATCCACAGTTTTGTAAACCACTAATTTTAAAATTATTAGCATGATTATCTCCAAAATAGTTAATTGTCCAATAGTTTTTCAAAAATAATTATATAGATCGTACATTGTAAGTACATAAGATAATAACATGTATTTTTGAAATTGTCAATATTGAAATAATATATAATCTTATAAATTTAAAATTCTACGTGTAACTCGAGGAAAATTAAATCTTGTATATATTTCAAAACAGTTTTCAGTTCGTACTCGACCGAAACTTTTGTACCGACAGTTAAATGAATTTATATAACAATTTTAATTAAACGATTAGCGTATGAAAAGAACACAACTCAGGAGAGTAATTAAATTTTCGGTTTGAAAAGTTCGAGAGGCGAGCCTCGTGATTAAATTTATCTTTTCTCTAGTGGAAGAAAACTCTTTAAGGAATTCCGCATATTGCCCGTGGACTTTTGTGTGTAATGCATTCAGTGCATTTTAACATCAGATTATTACACAAAACATTAAAACCAATTATTTATTGCTTCTGTTTGGACTTCAATGCATGCCCCGAATATACATTTATACTTTGTAACTTCGACTTCTATTTAATTACTGAGTTTTAAAGGCGTCTTTACGGCACAAATACTTATATTAATGAACTTCGCCAACAACTTTCCTAATTAGAAATTTCATGGTTATTCCATAAAATTGGGGTTATTTTATTTGGTTATGATAATTAAATGTTTTGTGCATAACGGCATAAACTTAAGTACAATTAAATTTTCTAAATCTTGCCAGTCACTCCGTGTGCATAAATTTAATTCGTCTTGACGCGGCACACATAGAAAAAAAAAGGATTTGAGCACAAAAAGAATCGTTCATTTACTATGGAAGGATCATAAACCAGAATAATAAATCAAAGCGAGGAATACAGACTTTTTTATGGCTGGAACATAAAGTCATTATAAAAATAATGAAACTCTCAAATAGGATGATCTACCCACCAAGGATTAATAATTTTGTAAAGTACTTAGTACTTGCTCATATTAAAATTTAATCAGTTTAATAAGATTTATCCGAAAAAGTCTATTTGGTTCTAAAGAGTTTTCAATATTAAAGGGCTTGATTGATGACTCCTTTTATAATTTATCTTCCTTATATCTTTGAAAACTTTAATTTTATGGCCCATAGCTTACAGCTAACGATTCCGCATTCAGGACAAACTTGGATGTGTTTATAACTTACAACCATTAGTTCTATGGTGCAAGATAGGGCAAATCCTTGCGACATTAGAATCACTAAGTACATATGCAATACGAGATACACCAAGCCAATTTCCGTTTAATCAGTAACCCATCTAAAATAATTTATAGTTCTCCGTAAAACTCGTTAGATCTGTTATTTGCATTTTGATTTAATTGTAATTTTGGTCCGTCACATTCACCTTGTGCATCAATGGTCCGTAAATCGGAGGGAATGTTTTTAAATCCCCCTTTTTTCTCGTTTTACTTATTGAAATTGCCGAACAACCACCATTATCCCTCCATTTGCTAATGCGATTTGCTTTTGTTTTGCCAAGCCTACTCTCGAACACTATTAAGTCTGATTTATTGCCGCCAAGCCACTTACGCCCGTCATTTTTGGCTTTTTATTTCAATTAGTCCTTTTTGTTTTATTGTCCGCTGTTTAGTGATAAAATCAGCAAAGAATCTATGCTAAAAATACAAACTTTAATCAAATCAGTTTTGATTTACTTAATCTTATGGGTAAAGAGTATTTTAAATAATACTAAAATACTTCATTGCAGAAATAAAATTTATGTAGAAAAGGACCGCATTTCAATTTTATTTATTTAAATTTTAAATTAATCCGTTTTTACATAAGAGTATTGTCCATTTAAAATGAAGATCTTCTTCCTTAAAAATTTTTAATTTTACCATAGAATTTTTATTATGTAACAATTGTCAGTCAAAAATAAAAACGTATGATTGTTACATAATAAAAATTCTATGGTAAAATTAAAAAACATATTTTTAAGGGAGAATATTTTCATATGATTTTTAATTTTACCATAGAACTTTTGTTATGTAATAATCGGATGTTTTTTTTACTGACAATGAGTAACAATAATTAAATAGTAAATAAAGAACTGAATTTTTAAATTTAAAGAAATATACAAAATATCCCAAAATATTTAATTATAGCTGTTACGTCTATTTATAGACTACATAGAGAAAAACTTGATTGATTTCTTGATGATGTCGAAAATCGTTTTATATCTCTGATTGTTTTTGAAATATCTGCGAAAACAGACATTTGTCAGATTTCGAAAATGTATAATATAATTTTCATTTAATTTTTATTTTTGACAAAATGTCAAAAACTTTTATAGGCACATAATAAATATTAAAAAAAATACGTATATATCTAAAAATGTACAAATCTTTAAAATTTTATATAGAGGGTGTCGCAAAATATGTGAACAACAATAAAAATAATAATATCACCTTACCTAAATTAATTTAGATTTTTTTGTGAAACTATTTAAATACTATAGTCTATGTCAATCCAATCCAGACAATCGAGAAAACTTAATGGAATTGATTAATTTTCATTGTGACAAAATAAGGATTAATGTTGGGGCATCCTGGGGAGTTCAACAATCTTCAATTCTTAGAGCTAGGAATTGAATAAGAGTAGAAAAAAATCATGTTGAAACGACAAAATAATTCAGTAAAAACCATATTGTACAAAAACTGTTTCCTCTTAAACGTCGATCGTACCTTTCTTCTAATTTAAGGTTTATGCTGTTCAAAAATATTATTGTTGTGCCTTTATCACACAGGCTGGCAAACTAAATAAGCCGAATGTAATTTAAAAGGGCCCATTTTAATGGGACTTACCTAGTTACTATCACATTAAAAAATTATTCAATTCCACTTAATACTTATACTACTTTTACTTACTATGAATATATAATTTTAAAATATGCATGTTTTTTATTGAATTAGTAAAATAATTCTAAATCCGAGGGGTGGGATATCAAAGTGGTCCATTTGGCATAGACTGCCCGATATATAAATATAATTGTTTCTGACAAGTCTCGTTTGATATCACATAGTTTTTTATTAAAAAAAGAGGAACGTTGTCGTCATTAACGGACCCATTCCATCGATATTATTTACACTTAAAACGCGTACAACGTTACGTTATTGTTCGAATCACATTACGCTCCGATATCTAGATGATTGTTTGCTTTTATAGTCTCCGAGAACAGATAGTATTAAAGTGGCACATTTAAACTGAAAAGTTTCAGTTAATTGTCGATCGGAACGATTTGTACCGTTAACGGTTGCAAGAGGAGGATGAGACAATCAATAATGTCGAACAGTTTAAAGGATGTTTTTAGATAACGGCGGGAAACATGTGCTTGTAATTATTCGATGAGCTCCACTTAATCTTATCCCATAAATACCAACAACAAATATTTTAAAACTTGTAGAATTTCAGTCCTTAATAATAGAAAAGCATTTGTAATTGAAAATTAATCAAAACTGTAATATTCTTGGACAAAATAGAACAAATATGAATTAATACGTTTTAATTTGCAAATGCATTAGTTCGACCAGTATTACTACGTGTTGTTTTATTATATTGCGAGAAACAATTCCACGTAACAATACCCAAACTCACAGTATTTATATCAGGTAAAACGTTTAGGCGTTGCGATAACCGCAACGCGTCGAGAATTTACAATGCCCGACCATATTGAAAAGTTTACATTAAAATTTATGTAAATGTAGCGGAAAATCGGAAACAAAACAAATAAATTGGCTGCAGTAATATTTAAACAACAGTTTCAGCACAACCAGCAACAACAGCAGCTTTACTATCTCCGTTTTGTTTTCGCAATCAGTGATTTACATAAATTTGATTTTTATGTAGATTGGTAAACACAGAATACTTTAGTGGTATGCTTGATTGCCATAAATTGTGCAAAATCTCACAAAAACATTACTATATATTATATACAATTTTTTCAACAAATTTACAATTGTTGTGATACGTTCATAATACCTAAGAAAGATACTATTTTCAATGTTTTATAAACGACAATTTATGAATAACAATATAGTACATAGTTCTGAAAGGATTATTCATTTATGCACAAAAATGAAAAAAATATAGCAATATCCTTTAAGAAAAAAAAAAAGAAACATAATTGATTTATAAAGTTCTTTAAATTTTAATGGGAAATAAAATAGGGTCAATTTCAGAATTGTCAAAAATATTTAAGTTTAAATGGATTCCTTTAATCTATTTAGTACTTAGTTGCTAAGTCTCTCTGGGGAACCAGAGGGCTTTTTTATTCGTGACACTTTTACCTCGAAGAGCTATCTTCACAACGTGCCACAAGTTCTTGATAGACTATAGGTCAGGTTATTGAACAGGCCAGCTTAAAAGCTGAATTTTGTAGATCGTTGTCTTGTTCAAACACCCATCTCAGTCTAATATTGTTCTCAGAATATAGCAACATTGTTCTACTTAACACATTACAGTAAGACACTCGGAGAAGGAGAAGCATCCCCGTACCATAATAGATCGTCCTCCGTGTTTTAACTGTTTTGGTCGTAAATTGCGACGAGATTCAGACATGTTGAGTTCTGCAATCGGGGTCTAACAAATTACGTTTGGTCTCTGTTCTATAACGTTTCGATTCGATAGAAAAAGGACCCCCATTGGCCTTTTCGCTTTCAAATTATTCTTAATTAGCAATTTTAGAATAGTCGATGTGAAAACGGTCAAAGTAAATTCATTTTTAATATTTTTTGGCGATGGAAAAGAAATTTTATTGACAAATCTCGTAATGATTCGTTCAATATTCGGCGTTATTTTGGCCTTTCGTCCTCGCGTTTTCTATTGGGGCTTATATTTTATTGTATTTCCGACAATTGTCTTCGAGAAATTTAAGTTTTCGGCTATTTTCCGATATGAAATACCTTTTATGCAGTTCTTTTATTTGCTGTTTTGTTGTGCTTTCCCCATTGTATCTAATTTATTATGTATTACTTAGTTTTGGTCGAATATTTGAAAACCAACTCTTTCTTTACTGAAATACATTCTTGCAAGTTTTCTTTATTCAATCGATGTTATTATTTCCCTCTTTCCCTAAGGGCAATGTTTTCTCTTCCCGCTCAATAAAATAATATAAATCTTATGAAGAATAAATTGAGTTTAAAGTAATATCTCTGTCGTTTTTAAGTGTGTGACAAAAAAGCAAAAAACGTGTACAATATTGAAATATATTCTATTTATTAATTGGACAAAAGATGAATTAAATTTTTCTAAAATATCTTACAAATTTTCTGCTATTTCTCTTCACCACTGTATTTAGAAGGGTATTGTAAAACACAGGCAAATTCAAAATGATTAATTAAGCTTCAAAATAATAGATGTCCCCTACACAATAATTTAACTGACATGAGTAAACAACGAGAAAATTTTGGATCTGATGAAATGTGAAAGCACATTTAAAAATTTTCGTGTGCATCCCATGTGGTATAGTGTGCCCGAGTTTAAACGATATAAAGCATGTAAATTAGAATATGGATAACATTAGGCGATGTTTCATGCATAACAATAAAACAACATCTGTTTTGAAAGTTGTTGGCAGGATTTCCGCTAAACGTTCCGCGTTCATTATGATTTTCATTGTCGTTTAATTAAATGGTAGCCTCGTAAATTTTATTTTATGGCATTCACCCAGAATTTGCGCCAAAGGATCTTAGTATTTACTTTGACTAGTTCGCAAACACTCCCGCGCACTTTCCAAGATCAGAGGATAATGTAGTCTCCTCAATTATCCGCATCAGAGTGAGCTTTGACCTACGAAATTGTTTGGGGGCGAGAAACTTTCAAAACATTATAATTTCTCTAAACATATTGTTCTAAACTGTGTGGTTTTTGTTTGGTTAGAAACTTGGAGGGCGAAACTTCTACAGTCTACAGGACAATAGTGTATTATGACGTGACAGCAACAATTTGTCGACATAAAAGTTTTGAATATTGAAATTAATTCGGAAAATTATAAAGTGCCGCTATTTAAACGACACGAGAATTTATTGCCAATATAATGCGCAAAACGGGCCATTTCCGATAAAACTTATTCAATAAAACGGGCTTATGGTCTCCGATAAAATTTTTTCAAATTCATTTTTTACATCAATTTTTAATTACATTGTTGAGGTTGTAACAATTTCAAAATAAAAGGGATATTTCAAATTTTTTTCACATTCATTTTTATGTCAAATGTCGAATAAAATTGAATACACTGAACAGTGCAAATGGATAAAAATAAGAAAGTTATATAGGGTTAAAATCAATGAAATACGAAAATAAACGAAAAACTTATTAAACGGTTCTTAATAAAATATCATTTTAAGAATAAAGTCGGGGCTCTTTGGGCTTTGGATTGGTTTCACTCGTATTTGGTATATTAAGGAGTCCTTTCAATGCAAAGGTAAATTCCAAGCCGTATTATTTGCTCGCAGCAAAGCGAGGCTGTTTGAATCTTAGTAATAGCTTTTGAAAACCGATTCCAAACAAATAACTTTCAAAGTGAATAAAAACTAAATGTTAATAAAACTCGTAACTCATTATATATTTACTATTTTTGTAATAAAAATGTATATAATTGGAATAAAACAACAGAAGTTTATGTCAATAGGAAACGATAACCACATTATTGAAACAGCACTTACCCATACCTCAAATTTGGCACGTTAAATAAGCACACAAATGTACACATCACAAAATTGATAACCACAAAATCAATATCCAACGACATTTTACACGGCCAATAAATATGTGCGCATTGCAAGAAATTTAATCTAACCTTGTGATGTGTTTATGGCCGAAACAGCATTTCATATAATCCCGAAAGCATTAATCACCAACCAAATCCTGCCCCCTGTACATACGAGATTATGCAATAAATATCGGGCAGTAATGCATGTTTCGCATTTTCTGGACACAAAGGCCCACGTGGGGTGCTACTTTCATGAGGGCGGACAGGACGTGCAGGTATCGGGATGACTAAGCCACGACTCAAGGACGCCACAGACGGAGTGGTCTTTGAGGGAGTCGTGATAAATATTGGACGATGTTATCTCATTGCCTGGCGGTGATGGTTACAATTAGGACCAGGCAATTTTAAGATTAGGAATGTACAAAACTTCTGAATATGACATTTTAATTTTCAGACACATTTTTATTAACTACATAATAAATATGTTGTGGACGCCGTGAGTATTTTTTAGTACCTAATACAATTCGACAAGATATTGTGAATAAATACTTGACATGTTTGCTACCCAGAGGGGATAGTCATGCCAGATTATCAACAAGAGGGATACACTGTACTACATATCACAATATTGTATAGTATACTGAATAAACAATATCATAGTATCATATTTGAAGTTGCACAGTAAGCATCTCATTATGCAAATAGCCACTATACAAACATTGTTGTCAACTGAGGCGTCTTGAGAGTGGACAAAAATGATTCACGGATATTACACAATATTGTGGCGGTATTGATAAGATCCCTTGTCTAAGTAGAATATATTAGAGAGTAGTACGCCACCACAATAAGGGGGAGATCGGGCGGCGCCCGGTAAATGTAAAGCAAGATGATCATAGCGGCCACCCAGGGGAAATGAACGGGCAGGATTTCTCGCCCCGATATTGGTTACGGTGAGCTGTGAGGATAGACCGATCGGCAGGAGTTGATTTCCGGTGTTGGGCCAACAATGATATACGATAAAAGTTAATTTATGAGCGACCGTCTGGATCTTACCTACACAATTCATCCGAAACCGTTTGCCTGTAACGAATGATACATTTGCACAAGTTAACTTTTATAATTTATTTATAAAAATTCTATTTATAAATTTATTGTATAACATTGTAAATATAATAGATAAATAAATAAATATTAAACCTGAGTTTCGGCCGGCTTTGTTCGTTTTAGCTTTTTCTTTTTCTGCATAGGTATATAGAAAAATTTACCGTACTTCTTGAAGATCCCTATAAACACAACGAAGATACTTTCGAAGGCCATAAGACCGATTGCCTTTGCTATAAACACTCTATAATAATCCCTGTTTAGATTATATTCCAATTTTGTTCCGCCATCGTAACGGTAGTCTCTAAAGAAACACGTGGTCATTGAGCTTTCATTAAATCTAGTCTTCTTTTCAAAGACCGTCAAGTGTCTCATATACGTTAAGAAGATACTGTCTTCTCGAAAATACATTCTAGTAAAGTAATCCGTTGTAAAAAGCATCACTTGTGCGTTAACCAAAAGTCCACAAAGTGTCGAATATGATATCAGCCTGTTCCAAGACTGAACGTTATATCTTATCTGAAAGAACAAATTATAAATAAATAAGACATATATAGTAAATATATCTGTTACCCTCGGTGGGGGTCTCCTTAAAATATACATGAGTTTATAGGCTTTTAGACGCATCCTTAAAACGGAAATAACAAGTATCATCATCGAACTGAATAAATTCGCTGCAGAGAAAAATGTGAGAAATCCATGTTGAATCATTATTTCCGTAAAGTCAATTTGTTGCTTATATTTGGTTGAAGTGTTTAATTTGAATTCTTTTTCATATTGAGGCAGGACTATTTTCATCATTTGTTGTTTCTTATTATAAGAGTGGCGGTAGTCATTCACTAACTGCACAAGAATTATTATATAAAAGAACATTAGAGTAATTGCAACGGCATCCAAACAGTTGGCAGGCTGACATTTTTCGTATGATATGTATGTAAGAAATGATGGCACATATGTGGAGGGAAATGGTATGTTATAGAAGAGATCTTTAAAGAATGCCATGTAGAATACGGATATATAGTGATTTAAGAAAGCAAACATGTATCGTACATACAAAAACCACTTAAAATGATCTTCCATATATCTATGATCTTGGAATTGTACAAGCCGAGCTGTAACTGAATTGTAAAACTCGAAACAGAGTCGCACCATCAAAACTTGATTTGCCATTAGCCAAACGTTGAAGAAGAATGAGGTTTCAGCTGCCACTCCGGTTTCAGGATCATATGTTAAAGAAATGTACCTGGAAATGATACTTTTAGAATTTTAAAGTAACATTAATTAAAATTTACCAAATTTTGAGATAATTTGTTAACCACACATTGAGGATGACACAACCAATACTTGCAAGTGCACAAACGGCCACCACTATCCAGGTAACCATAAATTTTATAACCACTTTATACCAAGGTCTATAAATCACAAGTTGTGATCGTACTAAATGCCTGTATGTTGTTTGAAACTGAAATGTAAATCTCTCGGTCAATATTATCCGCTCGTCGGTTAAATTCCAGTGTTGAATCAATTCCACTTCTCGTTGTTCCCACCAAGACATTGCCATAATCGACCATAAAGCAGTGAACATTGGATAAATTATGGTTATGTTGTTGTCTAGAATTAGACTGATCGCCAATGATTTGCAAATATGGTGCAGGAAGAACTGGTAGCATGTTCTTTTATCCTCCACACAATAACCGCATAAGTTAATTCCTAGATCTTTGCACAAAAGACCTTCCACTTCGTCGTTTTGGTATATAAAATAGCTAAAGATATTTAATTATATATCATACGCAGACCTAGTTAGTTAATAAGTAACTTACTTTGCAATACTTAAGAACGTCACAATCAATGCTACTATAACGTTTGGTACAAGACTGAATGAGTAGAACCCCATAAATGCAAAATAAAAAGCAATATCCAACCCAAAGTATTTTTTTACCATGTCAATGGGCTGAAACTTATAAAAGTAATACAAGTCTGCCCAATATTTCGCCAATAAAGTTCTGTCGTTAAGGTCCTCATCATAATCCCAGTCGTCGTACTGTAGTCTGCCATCGTGAAGTGGGTACATCGCTGTTATCAGTCCCTTAACAAGTAAAGACTCAATTCCACGTTCAGTTTCCTCCGTGCCGTATTTGACAGCACTTAATAATTCACATATGAAGTATATTTTGCTGGCCGAATCCTCTTCCCCATCTACATATGGGATCCTGTCTTGGAGAGGTGTTCCAAAAGGTTTCAAATATTTCCAATCCAGAAATTTGCTGGTGTGATTTTTCGTAACACCCCATTCTGGCAGACTTTGAGAGATGGTGTCTTCTACATGTTTGGGCAGATGAATTTTAATAAAGATAACGGGGATTGTGTTGCCAAATGATTGCTCAAATTCGAGTCCTGCCATTTGGAGACTTCTAATGAATTTATGTATCAAACCTTCATTGTTTAGAGCGGCCTTTCGACTAATTACTATCACATAGTGAACTTTTTTAATGCCGTCTTTGAAAAATGAATCGGACTCTGTGTCCCTTTTAACAATATCATATATTAATGTCATCTTTTCTGTGCTTGTTATGCATGTATCAGTAAAATTGTCATTACTTATGACAGACAGACAGTTGACACAACAAAAGGACGATCTTGACTGTGGACGTATTAGGTTTCAAAACAGTTTGCTCCGTGTTAATATATGAATAAATAGGTTTCGCAATATGAATTTCCGATTCGATCGCACGAGTGTGTAACGGAGTCCGTCAAAGTATCTGTAATCTACGTTCGCAGTGCTATTACATATGTGTATTTTAATAGTTGCTTGAAATAAATTTGTAGTCGCTTTGCGGTGTCACGTACTCTCTGGCCGTGCTGCCAACTCCAGAGCCGCCCCGAAGTTTCATAGGAAACTGGAAACTTTATATGGCCGACTAAATAACTGTCGTTACATGATATCAAAACTGGCGAGGTGATTTCAAAATAGATTTAATAAGCAGTCTCTGTGAGTTGGGTTCGGAGGTTATTTAACTGTTTCCAGTTTACAAACGCCTTAACTTTTAAAAAAATTATAAACTGACCAATTTTTAATTAAAAAATTGTCAACAATTTATTCCAATCCTGAAGAAAGGCAATATTGTTTTACTGGGGAAAGAAACGAATTCAGGAATTAGCGTACCATATGTTATTTTTAAATTAAAGACTCCCAAAAATGTTGAAAATACCCATTCTCGTAAATTAGTAAAACAGGTTAAACTAACATACAGTAGGAAGAGCATTTGACCCGTCTGAATTTTTAGAGAGACATCATGCAGAGACAGTAGTGGGAGACCTACTGTCTCTATTGTACATGATGTCTCTTTCAGGATTCAGATGGTTCAAACTCTTTTCGTACTGTATAGTGTTTCATTGGATTTAAATTATCATTCTCATTTTCATTTTTAAATTTATAATTTTAAATATTGTTAATATGCTTATCTAGAAATATAACTAGTTAAGGGTGTGGTCTAGTTTTTTTATGTGGAAGAAGCTTGGTGTGACCGTAGGAGTTTAGTGTGTCTCATATACCAATTTTTCGAATGTTACAACGGTATTTGAAGACTGGCCATCAACTTTATGGGAAAATTTTATATGACATTTTTTATAGTGTTTCACGAAAAATGAAGAGCAATTACAATACTTATTGCTAGTTATAAGTGAATACAGAAAAAAGTTGCCAAATTGTAATAAAAGTCTGTTAGTTTAACGATGTATACTACTTTGATTATAATAAACAATCAATTTTTTTAGTAAAAATCTATTTATTTAAATAAAATGCTTAATTTTAAGCAGTAAAAAAACATTTATTTAATAAAATTTTTAGTTTTCTGCAGATAACTTATGATCTGTAAAAAATATCAAAAAATTTTTCGAAGATAAATTATAGGGAATTCTACAAAAAATGTCATATAAAATTTTCCCATAAAGTTGATAGTTGCGTCAGAAAATGAGAAAAATGTCAAAATTTTAAATCAATCCAACTTTAATGTTAAATAACTTCTGAAAAAATGAATATATCAAAAAACTGTAAGAGACATTTTTTGTAGAGCGTTAAATTTTCTATAAAAATCTGTTTTGATCGTTTTGAAATATTATCTCTAACCAGAGTTAAAAAATTTCAAAATCCAAGAGAACACCGTTCCCGAGTTGCAACTTTCACAGTATTTTTTTACCATTTCCAACAAGGTTTCCGATATGAATACAAAAAAAATTTGTCGGTTTTTTTAACAAATCGCATGGGGCTTTAATATAAAATAGAAATGTATGGACAAATCCATTATTTCGTCGAAAGGGAGCACATGTGCCAGTAGAATTTGGACGCCGATTTTTTCCTTGAAAGTACATCAGAAATAAAGATGATCCTGAAAATTTGAGCCCGATTCGATCAAATCCGGCCACTGGAGAATTTTTTGAAATTTGAAAAAAGTCAATTTTAGTCATTTTCAAAAATTTCTGTATCAACTTCTACATAGCTTAGAAATTCCATTCAGACGCCATTCTTCTCTGTGAACCCTCTACTTTCAAGACAAAAATAGATATTAACGTTAAACTCATTTCCGTTAAAAATTTTATCTGGTTTCAAAATACTCTCAAATCTACAGATTTCAAAGTATACGTTTAAATAACTACTGATAAAATTTTTTGGCTGTGTATTCTGTTGACATCTGTCCATTTTTTCTTAATTGTATCGATTTCGTTATTATACGGACATCCAAAGTCGATAGATTTGCTTCAAATTTTAAGGGAACTTAGTCTATTACGTTCCCAACAAGTCCAGAAAATTTCAACTATGATATCGAGCTTGGATCAGAGTTATAAAATTTGTGATGGAGCAGCATAGTTTTAGCATCAACATATTTGCAATATCAGTGTTGACGCATATCCTTATAGAAACATATTTAAACTGACAAATTAGCAATAATACGAGAAACATTCGAGTTAATTTCAATTACTTTCACAAATAGAATACTACGTTCAACATAATTAATCTGAAATAGTATTAAGCCCGGAGACATTAGAGCTAAAATTAATTACAAGGTCCTCGCAGTTCCTGGAAATTCACAATTAGATTGCATAAAATCAAACAGACATCGGGCAATGCACAATAACGTAATGTCCAAAGTCTGGATGACGCTAGATAGAACCGAACCAGAAAGTGCACAGGATTCGTAGACGAACATGGCAAAAACGGTAACATTGTTATTCATAAACAAAAGCAAGTTCGGGATGTAGGTATATAAAGGTCGTAGCGTCGAGAGATAGTTTAGATTAGATGCATAAATTCGCGTAATTAAAATGTTCGTTTGAAGAGGTTTTGTTCATTAACAAGTAAATGTTGGCCCGGCTGAGGCAAAAGGAAAGTTGGGAAAACGGCATGCTATCTGAATATCTTATCGGGATGAGATCGCTTCCCCCGTCGTTCGTTCTGGGGGTCCCTGTGGAAATAAGGGTAGTACACCGTGAAACACTCTGCTTTATGACACCTTTATATCTGCACTCGTCGCATTTCCTATTATGTACAAATTGTAAACTCTTATCGTGTCAAATGTTACATCGAACATCTTCCGCATCGGGGTATTAGCATCCGCTTTATAGATGTGAAACTTCTTTGAATTCATTAAGGATCAACACCTCTCAACAATTTATGCACTGCACAAACATATTTAGGAGCTAAATAATATTCTTGTGCGTCCAATTCGGGGTTAGAAAAGTTTCTGTAAAACTGAGTGTAGTATGGAAAACCTGGTTGGGTATTCATGAGGAACATTGATATATATAAAAGCTCTGAAACGTATATGCATACGCACACAAATATACAAAGCGATTGCTCAATTCCAAAGTCGGCCTTTAGAATTGATACGGAGGATTTACAGTGTTTTGCTTTCAGATTTAAACTAGGTGGATTGGTCTTTGGAACCAGATGTGATGGCTGATAAACCTTGCAACGAGTTTGTAGAGATTCGAAAAGGAGAGCGCCAGTCCATTACTACGCTTTTCAATGTTTAACTTACATATTACATTAAATTGAGTAGAACTTTCTTAAAATATGGGATGTTTGAATTGCAATTTAAAATTACTTATAGTGAATGCGCGTTTCCCTCGATTTACATAAAATGCCCGATTTTAGATTCCGGGTTTTTAGACCCAAACCCGTTTGTACTATTTGATATTCTTATCGTTTTTTGTCTGAAATCCTTTGTATGCATTTTATGCAGGATAAGCAAATTCGATTTGCTCTTATAAATACGGTTCCGTCATATTTATTGTGAAATTTTAAGTTTCGCATCAGTAGAGCAACAAAATGTCCGGTTCATCAGCTGCAACAGAATAACATTGTCAGATTATGATTAATTACCATTAGAAAAACTAGAGGAACTTATCCCAACTCATTAAAGTGATGTGGCGAACGAATGGAAATGGAACATAACCATTCCGGGAGATTTATGAAAATTTCTTAAAACTTTCCCATAACAAAAAATCGTGGTAACGTCCAAAGTTGTCGTAACGAAGTCGATCCATAAAATAAAATAAAAACATCGCAGAAGGAGAAAGCGAACCGAGGCAAGCCGAGGGGGATGTTGAGGGCGGACACCAAATTGAATGAATATCGGGCAACACTGATCAATCTCACTAAACAAACTTTTTTCGCGGACGTAAAACTTTAAAGTTGCACAGCGTATTCGGGAGAATGTCGTGCATATCAAATCGCGAGCCAGTGCCACTGTTTTACAACTTTTGCCCGAGTGACACTCCGGTTTTGCATTGACGTGTATCACAATGTCGTAATTTGATTTCGAATCAATAAATATGTGGAAAACGAATGGATTTTTCTTATTTAGATTCGGTACTAAACTTGAGTTATACAGTAAAGATCAAGATAAAACGAAATTAAACTTGAAACTTGTTTTTACCATTGTCTGTTTGTATAGCTCAGGAATATTTTAATATTTTTGGACGGGAAATGTATTTAACAATATATTGTTTGTACAATAAATTCGGGTAAAACCGACGAATTTCAATCACGTTCAGCCGCCTACGCATGAAACCATCAGAAACTTTTAACTTCCTGTTGTATGCAAGACCGTTTTCTTATTGATATATCTCATAAAAGAATACGGTCTTTCACTGATTCAATTTTCAAGGTAGGAAAAGCAGCCTTCCAGCACCACCTCGAGCCCGGGATTCACTGTCAGGGACATTTCCATAATATATTCTTTGATTTCCAGTAATATTTTCGTACATGACAGGCCCGGTTTGATTTGACATTTGTAAAATGAACAATGTATCTTTATTTGACATCAGATTATTATTTTGTTAAAATTTACATAAATGGCGAATGCACATGTCCAGAAAGTTCAGACAAATTTAAGAGCACCTCAGCACAATACAATTAAATTTTAAACGTTCTTATATTACACCACTACTCATAAACGTTCATAAAAATACAATAAAATTTTTATAAATGTTTACGAGAACCTCCCTATTTATCCTCGTTTAAAGCGATATTTAACGAAGTGAGTTAGCAAAGCATCTTTGTCCTTAAAGGATTCCACCTCGGTACAAGGAATGCCAATAACAAAGGCACGACGATAGCGTTGCACAGCAGACTTAAAGGAATTCACTCTTACCTATGCCATCCGGTTTTTATCCCAAACGCATCGTGGAGAAAATACACGATCGCATGTTTTGATGGAGTAAAGGTTATGCTTCAACTTATGTATTTTATAAATTGCTATGGTCAATTTTAATTTAATTTTTTTCCACAAGCGATAATTTTTTTTTAAAAATACTTATATCTAAATATATTATTTTATAATTAGTGATACTTCACATTTTTCCCCACTGTGTCAATCTTCGATCCTTTCCCGGTGGTCGAATAAGTTAGGGAACCTTTGGCTATCTTAAATTGCATCCTTACGTTAGGGCCTCCAAACATTTTATTAGTGTTTTGATAAAATGCCTCGTTTGACAAAAACGGAAATAAAGTTAATACATCTGTATGTATTTTAAATAATATAAAAGCAGCTCCAGCAGGTTAAATCAGACCGAGGAATTGTACTCTAGCTTATAATATCTGTAGAGATTTTACATATTTGCTTAAAATGTAGACTACTTTGATATTGGATTATGGAATTTTAAATTAAGTTCTATTAAATTTAAAAGGTTTCTGAAAGAATTGCATTGAAAATTCAAGTGTTTAAAAATTCTCGTAATGCTTAAAATACTACAGAGAAGTATGTAAGGGCTGACTCAAAAGTACCCTATCCCTGATGTGTAAGTGGTGTTGTTTATTTATTAATTTCTTTGGTAAAAGTATCAACTTTCAAAAGCTTAAGTATCAAGATTTAAGACGCAAAATTAGCTGGTATTTGTCTGTTAGCCATCAACAGAACGTCCTTGGTCAATTTTGGAACATGGAAAAGTCATAGTCTTCTCTGAGAAAGTCTGTTCCTTCAGGTACAACAATATAGTAATGGGTGGCATGAGATAAACGAGGCCTTACGAGACGAGCAGCACCGTAGAAAGTCAAATGATGAAAAGTGTTTTCCCAGTTCAAACAGTTGTGTCACACCTATTTTTGCTTTGGTCAAAATTAATAATTTAAATTGCTTCCTCATGCACCTCATTCATCAGATTACTAATTACAGACGGTGGAATGTCGGTTGATAACTATTTTCAAAAGACTACTTTAATATTGGATTATTGAATTTTAAATTAAGTTCTATTAAATTTACAATGTTACTGATAAAATTTACATTTTATGAAAGAATTACATTGAAAATTCAAGTGTTTAAAAATTCTCGTAATGCTTAACATACTACAGAGAAGTATGTGAGGGCAGGCTCAAAAGTAATCCACTCCTGATGTGTAAGTGGTGTTAATTTTTTACTCATTACTTTGGTAAAAGTATCAACCTTCAAAAGCTAAGTATCAATATTTAACACGCAAAATTAACTGGTATTTGTCTGATAGCCATCAACAGAACGTCCTTGGTCAATTTTGAAACATGCAAAACTCATAGTCTTCTCTGAGGGAGTCTGTTCCTTCATGTACAACAATACAGTATTGGGTGGCATGAGATAAACGAGGCCTTACGAGACGAACAGCATCGTAAAAGGTCAAATGATGAAAAGTATTTTCCCAGCTCAACCACGTATTTTTGCTTTGGTCAAAATTAATAATATAGAATTTAAATTGCTTCCTCGTCAGATTACTAATTACAGACGGTGGAATGTCGGTTGATAACTATTTTCAAAAGAGAAGTATATTGAACCTATGTGGAGAAATAATCAATTTATTCAGATTTAAATCGAATAATTTTGATCCAATATTCTGACATAAAAGAATAAAACAAAATAATCTGAACTAGTATATCATAAGAATTCAAATTAAAGCAACTAACATTAATTTATATTGCTCGATTGCGCTAGCTATTAACCTCAACAAAGTGACTCCATATTTGTGAAAAGGCAAATCATGCAACATTTGCTACCAGTGTTGATGTCTTTGTCTATACATGCCATCAGTAACTACAGCTTCGAAAATAATAGGCTCCGTAATTTCCCCTAATAACCCCAGCATATCTCCACATAGATCAAACAAATTAACACGAGATTGTCTTCAGTTGCACATAAACGAGCATCGGCACCAAAACAGATAACGATGCGCATTAGTGCACGTCACCGCTCTACGCTGAAAACTGTCTGAATTATTTCCAAGGAGCAGATTCTATGACACATCCAAAATACATGGCAGTTTAACTCGGTAAACAAATGGAAGTTTGTCAATGTTTGTTGCCGAGGTTCACTTAAACTAACTGCCAGCATTAATCTTCAGTTCTGTTCGTTTCCCTTGCAGGATGCAACCGGCGAACGCATTAATATGCACAAACACGTTTTGCAATATGTATTTTCTATATATTTTGTTAGGAAAAAACGAAAAAGGTGTTTACGAATAGGTTTAATCCAAAAAATAAATTATGGAGTTGAAAAAGACACGGTCTAACCTGATTATGTGTCTCCCAAACTTACTAAAGTAGTTTTATAAATGGCAGACTGTTTTCAATGACAAGAGTGTATTTTCAAATAAATTTATTTTGTCTCCCCGCGTTACATAAATCTACGTTCCGTCGCAAAAACCTCCCCTCGGTGGCACTTGCCTGAACTGGCATCAATAAAAGTTCGCCATATACCGAGGCATATCTGTTTAACAGATTTCCATTGAACATGGTCAGTCAACCATACCGAGTATGCCAATAAATTTTCCCGTCTTCTTTTTTCTTCCAGAAATTTTATTTTACAAAGGCCTACTCCAGACTGATCAAAGAATTCAATAGCGTTACGAATGTTTTTATCTTTTCTTGTATAAATAAGAGCTCGGCTTCAAGAAATAGGCATTTTTGTAAACAATAATAAAATACTACAGTTACTCATCCATTGTTTAAATCGGTACATTTTGCCGGTTAAAGCAAATCAACCTGAATGATTAAAAGGCGTGGTCACCAAAGGCATTATTCAAAGTGAATAGATTGAAATCTAATAGCATAAACCCTCGAAATGACTTATAAACACTAATGTAGAATAATCCCCGACGGTTAATCCGAAGGTTTAGATGCACTAAAATCTTCCTGCATACAGCCCTATCCAAGTCTGCTTAAGAAGGTAAACGGATATTATGAGGTTTAAGAGGCATTACACAATCTAAACCCCACTGCGACAGACTGAATCATTAAATTGCGGAAATTTATCCGAAAGCCGCCGTCGATAATACGTTGAAGGATATTAAATTATCTAATAAAAATGAATAAAAATGGCATTGTAAAGGGGCAACAGAATGAAAAAAAAGTACTTCAGTGCAATTAATATCTCATTAGTGCTTATTGAAAACGAAAGGTCAAACCAATTATTTCACATAATTCTTGACAATTGATAATTCACATAGAGAAACACTAATTAAGAAGTTTAAATGCATAGTTGGCGATAAAGTTTTTGTTCAATTTATCTTACATTTGATGGTACGGAAAAGCGACGAAGAGAAAACAGGGGTCATATAATTTACGGTTCTACTTATTTAGTTTAAACGCTGTGGCACTAGATAACACATAAAATTCGTGATCAGTACAACCGAACATTTCCATCGAATCCCCGTGTTGTAATAGACTAATGCCCAAGTTTCCTTGAACAAAGTTTCATCGTGATTAAATCTCTTCGGTTAAGGTGGTAACGTATCTCGGAAGTGAACGAGATTAAATTCCTTGGAATTGTGTTTATGTATATGATTAGGTACCTCGAGTAAATTTTTAATAAGGTCGAACGCATTATACGAACGGTACACACCACCACCAGAGAAGATTTAATATTTATCCTTAATCTTCTCTTAACTACAAAAATCCCAAACTCGGTTTAAACGTAAATAGTAACTAATTGAATTATTGATTGCTGGGATGTGAGAAATTGTAAGTTTACATTTTAATAATAAATTATACTAAGGCGAGGGAATCTTCCCCTAAAATAGACATTCCGACGAATAATATTCCTGATATTTTAAGCCTCTACTCTACAACTACAGTAAATATTTATACATCGTTTAACATGTATTGATTGTATACTACGTATTGTATAGCTTTAGTTTATTTATTACTTATTTATTCCATATTAAATAAATTAATAAAAATATTATTCACTTATTAATATGTAGATGATGCCTTTTTATTAAATTCATTCATTTGCCCGACTCAGATTTATAGTACACATTTACATTTTAATTAGGTGTAAGGTCATTAAGGGGTGAAAGAAATTACTAAATTCATTAGTATAGGGGCAATTTTACCCTTTTATTAACCTGATTAATTGATGCAACTTTGTTAGTATGTATTTCAATATATTGTTCATGAAATGATTAAAATTATTCTATCACGTCTCAAGATTATAACAAAATGAAGAAAAACCTTTAATATGAATAAAAAAATAAATATACCAAATGCCATTTTACGCACCAATTTATAAGAAAAAAGAATATATTTTCAATCACTTACTAAATTTTGTCTTCTCTTAATTCCTCCGGTTCACCGGAGATAAAAATATTTAACGGGAACAAATAACATTTCATTAAAGTAATCATTATTCCGGGTAGAGCACTCTACAAAGTACTTTGTCAGTTGTTTCCCCATACAAAACTTAGTTGGATGTGGGCCGAAAGTAAACAGAGTATATCAGGGTGTTAAAATCCAACTCCAAGTGTCAATTTTGCATAAATTAAATTGGTGCATTAACAAATTAGTAGCATTTGTGAGAACAAAGTCAAACGAAAGTAGATAATTACTCTTACGTATCTTAGAACGAAAACTATTTTGCGGCAGATGCATTACCCCAATTAACTATATCTTCTCGTTGGAAAATTACACGATTTAAAATTGTTGAGTAATGCGAAATTTGTACGGGACTCTCATGATTCGGATAAAAAGGTGACGAGCAAAAGTTTTCCACAATAACATAACTACGAAAGTTGGCACATTTCGAATCCAATCTAATAAGACGGAAGTAATGACATCCACCTACATTAGAATAATGTCTGAAAAAAGTTTTAAAGCTTTTCCAAATGTGGGTTAGGAACGAAAAGTAGGATAAAAATAGTCACTAATTTTTACGATATTGGAAAACTTATTTGATCTTTTATGTGCTATTTTAGAACTACGTAGAATTGTTATGTGAAAAAAGTTCAACGATATAAATAATTTAAGTTTATGACTAAACTAAATTAAAAATAACATTTAAGGTATAAAAAAGCACCCTAACTAGCACTATCGTTAAGTTATTGCAAACATAAGTATTTCCATAACATCGCAACATTTGGAAACTATCTCTAAACTCATCCAAAATACAATATCTAAGTTACTATAAATATTAAACTTCAATTACAGCAGAGTAAATAGGGTACTTTGTCAGATAATATTTATCTAATATATTTCTAAAATTAACTCTCTGTGCTAGTGTAGAATCCATTCTTTTATATAGGATTTCTAAATTTCATTTTATGAAGAAGAAATATTCGTTTACCATTTATTACAGTAATAAAGTGCATGATCTTTCAGCAACAGTTAATACCATCTTGACAGTGTGTTAAAATAAGGATTTACTGGAGAATGATGTTCCACATATTAATCGTAAAAATACGGGTACAAATGTCGCCGTAAAATCGTCAAGCTTGTTTCAGATAAAATTTTATGTACCAGTCTGAAAATATAGACAAAATACAGACATTAAATGGATTTACGACAAACCGTCTTTTAAGTTTCATTAACGAAAACCGATACATTGTGCATAAATGCGAGATTCGTTCGTTACTATGTGGTTACAATCTGATACATGAAGTGAGTTATCGAGTGTTACAAAGGACTCTTTGATGTAGTCCCGCCCAAAGGATGTACAAAAAATTTGTTACAAAATATCAAATATCTACGAAATATTTATTATTGGGTATAAATTAACTATTAATTAAGGAAGTAAATTACTAATGTAATTTAATAATTTTTTATTTTATCAGCTATTTCCACATTATATGTCGTTTTACACCAATTTTTATCCTGCCCATTTAATGCATTAATAATCTGTTATAATCTAAGCCATATTGTGTGAATTTACTACAACAAAGACCACATCATAAATATAGTTACACTTCTTGAAGCCAATTTATAAATATAACTCTTTTGTACTTTACATATAAATTGTAAATTTTGCGCTTCGTTAAAAATGTTTATACTTTAGCCAACGCATCAATGTTAACTAAAAGCACTGTGAGTTAGTTAAAAAATAGCTGGAGCGTGTTCTTTTTTAAAACAACCGACTTTTGTGCAACACGAAATAAAGTACATCAAAGCCTTTTCCACCATTGATTTTTATATTATTAATATTTTAAATGTGGCTGTTTCCTTTTTCGGCTTGAAATACGTTGACAGGCGGTTAGAGGTCACATCAAAGCGTTGTGATAGTTCTTTGTCATTTTCCCAGATGACTGTCCTGCGCCGTTGATGGAAAAAAGGTTCAAAGGTCTGCGAGTCGGGCGTCACTCTTTATGTCACCAAAGGTCTTAATTAGAATGGCAACATATTGTTTTTTTTACGTAAAACACAAACTGAAATCACAGCCACTTTCAGTAAATAACCGGGTCCGTTGTAAATTATATTCCGCATCGGCCTCTAATGAGAATTTCCTGCCAAATTCACACGTCCGAAGATATTCAGAGCCGCCTGCTGAAGTCCCGAATAAAATAACGCGGCACATAGAGACGTGTAATAACTCTGCGAAAGCAAGATTAAATTTTTCCCTTTCAAAAAGAATATTGCACCGGGTTGAAATTTTATTTTTGACAAGATAAAAATCCGGCAGTCGGATGGCAAGTAAAGTCCGAAATTGAAATGCGATTTTCCCATCTACTGCTAATCTGCAGATTAACTTGGATTACATGTGTAAAAAATATTTCACTTGTCTTCTCTCTCTCTACACGGCTGTCCGTGTTTTATGTTATTCTGGAGAAACATTAAAGTTGCATTAAATAAAGCTATTAACCTAATTGTGGACTTGTGTACGGCTTGGAAAATGGAATACCCAGCGTTCTAACGTGGACCCATAAGATTTACGTTAGTTTTTTGCTAAAGCTTAATAATTCAAGATGTGATCTTGATAAATACTTAAACATTACAAATTTAAAAAATAAGTACATACATTTGCTTTCTTTTGTATTTGAGACAAGAGATCGCATTGCACACGGATGTTTCTATAAGCATCGAATATTTATCACCCAGAGCTAGCCATAAAACGTTCCAGTTTCATATCGTTTGGGCATTAATCAAAATGGACGGGCAGAAATCCATCAAAAGTTATCGCCCGAACGAAGATATAATTGGACGACATCTTTTCTGCCCATAAAACAATAAAACGGCCCATCTGATGGTGGTAGCGGCAATTCAACTGCGATTAATCTATCGGGATGACAAAACGGTCTCACTCCGCCAGTTCGGTCTGGCGTACAGCAGGACAAAGTTACGACTGGGAAATTGGACACATTCGTTGATGAAATAAAAGTTTGCGCCCAAACGATTACACACGTCTCAGTTGCCCTCAAATCAATCTGAAAAATGTTGCATAAAAAGTGATATAGTTTTTAGATGGAATTTAAAAAATCTACATAAACTGAAAAAAAACTTTAACCACCTAGATCATTGGTACAATATCATGTTTCCAAAATTCGTCATAATTCACAAGAGTACATTTTATAGATAAATTAGATTTGTTGTTTTAATTATTATTATTATTATTATTATTATTATTATTATTATTATTTTGAATAAACAAATGTAATAATTGACCTTGTTTTAAGATTAATGTTGTTTAAAATTCTTATCTTACTTTGCTGAAAATACAAAAAATCATCAAGAATTGAAATTTGTCAATTAATTTAATTAAATCTGGTTAACCAACAAACTTTGATTCGAGTAAATGTTTTAATTATAATTTTTATTAATTGGGTAAAAAATATTATAATAAACGATTTTATAAGAATAATATTATCCTAACATACAATTATATTACTTTGTTGAAAAAAAAAAAATAAATTAAAAAGTATTTAATGAAGAAAAGCATACAAGTTCATAATATAAAAGAACTTAATAAGTTTTTAATAACAAAGAAAAGTGTGTCCCTAACGTAAAATTCTTATTAACTGAAAAAAATACTGAAAAAAATTAAATTATAAAATATTTTATGAAGAAATAAGAAACTTCATATTATAAAAGAAATTAGTAAGTTTTTAATCATTCAAAAGTTAAAATAATTGTTCAACTCTCTTCTTTAGTCAGTCAACCTTTTTCAATATTCATCATTTATAAAATATATAAAAAAATTAATTAAAGCGAATATTTTTAATATTATTATTATTATTAATAGGCGTAAAGAAATATTATAATTGACGATTTTATGAGAACAATACGGTTCTGAAATTCTTACTTATTTTACTGAAAAAATAAAATAATTTATAATTATTTTATGAAGTAAGCAGATCATTCAAAAATTAAAATAATTGTTTCTTCTACAATTTGATTATTGTTAGTAAATCTTTTCTAATGTTCATCATTTATTTTAAATTCCTTAAAAGACGTTATTACAACAATTGAAAATTAAAATTTAATTTAATTGAACCTGGTTAACAAAAATAAAAATCTATATCCTCAAGTAAATGAAGTCTGCAATAATAATAATTAGATTGGATATTTTACTTATTATTATTATTATATTATTATTATTAATAGGGGTAAAGAAATATTATAATTGACGATTTCATCAGAAAAATACGGTTCTAATATAAATTCTTAGTTATTTTACTGAAAAAATAAAATAAATTAAAATTATTTTATGAAATAAAGCAGACAAGTTCATATTTTAAAAGAAATTAGTAAGTTTAATCATTCATGAGTTAAAATAATTGTTCTTCTCTTTTCTCTAGCCTCCTTATTTATATTGACTCTTTTAATAAAATATAAATACAAAATTAATTTAATTAAATCTGGTTAACAAGGCGAAAGATCAATTTCCTCTAGTACACATAAGTCGAAGTTAAACTCGGTTAAAAACAATGTCAGTAGAAAGATACGTGTAAGTTTATCACTTACACCAAAAATATACGAACGCAAGATAAAAGCCCGACTTCTAGAACGCTAAAAATGCAGCAAACCGTGGACTCTTAAATTTGACGGTGTCCTATTAGCATTCTTCGTTGAGAACTTTTAAGTGCGGCGAGACCGGAGATAATCCGCGAGTTTAACGCAATGATAATTTGCTAGTGGCGGTATTTTCGAGCCCTCTCCTATTTAAAATGTTTTTCTCATTTGCGTCAAACGGACACCCCCTCTTCAGACAGCAGCGAGCGACAAAACGAACGACTAACTTACCCACTTAACGCTTTTATAAAATTTATTTGTCTCAAGTTTCCTCTGCCACACCGCGACTGAGGTCGGCCCTGCTTGTAGATTACTCGTGTCTGTGTCACTCACAGACGAGAAAACTTTTTTTCGGATCTGAATGTGGAGCCGATACTTGAATAATTGATATCTTTCCGAAACCAATTTATATCGCCATGAATAAATACATGTGAGTCCTTGAATATTGTATGTGTCATTATTTAGGTTACGCGAACCGATAAAGTGTTTGTACCCTCCAATTAGAGGAATATTTAGGACGAAAACCGGATTATGAAACTCATTGTTTTAAAAGGCAAATTTCAACGGTTTCTTTCAGCTACGGTTGGAGGATAAAACACTATTATATTCTCTTATTAACGCCATCCTTGAATAGTCGGAGGAGCTTCGAACTTGAGTAGTATTTCTTTCCATATCACTCTCTTATACGCTCTTGATTCTTTTCAGAGGTCGATAATAACTGTTTACATTACCTTCACTCTTTTTCTTCGGCTGAGCCACTTCAGAGCGACAGAGATAATTACGTTTTTATTTGACAAAGAGACCTTTTCTAAAGATTGATTTCTCTCCACTGAAGTAGTGATGATTAATATTTTAGCGTAATTTGTTTGACACTTTTAAAATATATGCTTGTATATTATGTAATTTTAGTAGTTAATTTATATATCAAATTTGGACAGATCCACATATTTACAGCAATTTATTTGTGTTTACAACAAGTTGGTTTTAAATTTTAAATATGTCTGAATCATCAGTTTAAATGCTTTGATAAATAGTTGACAAAGTTTGTCAATTTAAAAGATTTAAATCATGGAAATTTAAATGTCCTACAATTTATTTTTCAAATGCCAACAGACCATCAGAAGAACAACAAAAATCGAATAAAAAATGAAACGTTTGCATCAACGAACGAATTTCTTTCAGATTTCAGTAATCGGATGATGAGATTTGTCACAAAACAGGCGATTGTGTTCACGATCAAGAGCCAATTTTCACTGTATTAGAGGGCGTGAAAAACCCGCTCGCCACTTATTACGAAATTTCCGACTGCCGAGTTGAAACGTCACAATGAAACAATAATCGAAAAACAATGGCGGGCGCCATTCTTTCAGCTTCCAGGCACAATACTTCAAATGTTTCGCGATAAATTAAATACCACAACGATGTCCGAACGTAGACGGCAACAGGGGTGTCGACAATAAACTTTTCCACAAAGGCCCACCCCCCCACGATCTACCCTAGCAATTAATTTACTACAGGCCAAAGAAATTGTAACAGGCTGTTCACCGTGGCTCCGAAATGTGAAATATTTTGTATAAAATATGGTCAAGTGTTTTATGTACCATTTGATTTATTAAAAGGATTTATTAAAATATATCACAATTTCAGAACACTGAAATCAAAAATAAAAATATATAAACACACCCATTATAAAAGGATTATTCGTTCATTAAATATCCATTATAATTGAATAGATATACATAAGTGGTAAACAATTGTTTAACCCTAATAATAAATTCTGCGCCGTTCATATTCCATGAAATCTTAAGTTGGGTACGGTCCGGGCGACTGGTAGACAAACTAATCCTTTCTGCAACACTTCCGCGGTGTTTAGACAACGAACGAAGGAGCTCTCGCCGTAATAGGGGGCCGTTTCGTGCCCCGTCCCCCGCCCCGGCATTGAAGCCGCCCCATAGATTCCCATCCCCTCACGGACCGCGCGGCGTTAACTACAACTGGCGGAGAAAACAAAAGGCCCTAAGTCATATCCGGCGTCGGGGATCCCGAACCGCTGTTAAACAAAAGCTGGAGATTGCGAAACCGGAAATGGCGTTGCATTAGTGCCGGTTCCGTTTTCGCCCGGTAAACTTACCTCAGAAGAAGCCCGATGGACTTCGGTCGGACCTTTGAGCGGTGGCGGAGCAGCGACTTTAAAGCCTTTAATGCCCGGACCATCGATCTAATTTCTCACTGCCCAAGTAATTAATTGACCGGCTCGGATTACGGTCTAGAAGTTTCATAATTACGCAAAGCAAATTTTGATGACGTAACATAAAAAGTAAAGTGTTAAAAAAATTTTGAACTAATTTGAACATTTTGTTCAAAATATCAAAATTTAAAAAATATTTTTATTCGTAGGTTTAAGTACACTGTTGAAAAATATGTATAAATAATATAATATTAATACTAATATTGTTACACACGTTATCTATTGACCGTAAGATATTCCTGAATATTTGTCGTCGTTCATTGTAATAATATTTGACATAAACTTAAATTGTACACTATTCTTTTTCTATTGACTTTAATTTCTGAGGACCAATTATTTAAGAAGTATATTCAGTACCACCCTCATAGATAATATACCTTAGCTAAAAATTAAATTAATTATTATTATTTATTTTAAATATATGAAGGATATAACAAATATAAGCAAAAATAAACATTAGGAAACCTTAAAAATATTAACTTACGAACTTCAAAAATATATAAAAATTCAAACAATTTATACAAACTGAAAAATTTACTCATGCTTGCTATATGAAGCATTTAATAAGAAAAATAAATTACTAAAAGTATAAAAATCTACAAAAAACTAAATATATAAAAAATTTAAGAAATCTTAAAATTACAAACAATTATCACAACATAAAATAGTTCTAAATTTAACAAATCTGAAAAATTCACAAGATTTTCAATATCAGAATTTAAAAATATGAAGGATATAACAAATATAAGCAAAAATAAACTTTAGAAAACCTTAACTTAAGAAATTTCAAAAATATATAAAAATTCAAACAATTTACACAAACTCAAAAATTTACTCATGCTGTGCTATATGAAGCGTTTAATAAGAAAAATAAGTTTCTAAAAGTATAAAGATCTACAAAAAACTAAATATATAAAAAATTTAAGAAATCTAAAAATTACAAACAATCACCACGACCTAAAATAATTCTAAATTTAACAAATCTAAAAAATTCACAAGATTTTCAAAATCAGAATTTAAAAACATGAAGGTATATAACAAATATAATCTAAAATAAACATTAGAAAACCTTAAAAATATTAACTTAAGGAACTTAGGAACAAAAATATATAAAAATTCAACAATTTATACAAACTCAAAAATTTACTCATGCTGTGCTATATGAAGCGTTTAATAAGAAAAATAAGTTTCTAAAAGTAAAATATTAAATATATAAAAAATTTAAGAAATCTAAAAAATACAAACAATCACCACAACCTAAAATAATTCTAAATTTAACAAATCTAAAAAAATCATTCAATATTTTCAAAATCAGAATTTAAAAGTTTTTTGTCTTTTTAGTTTTCTGTTTTTCTGCACCTTTTGGTCACTCGATTATTCTAAAATGTGTGCAGTGTAATAAACTTTTTCGATAATGATACAGTAATGTAGATTCTGGAGGATTCTTCTCGTTTTCTCGTCCTAATTTATGCATAATTTAGAAGAAAAAAGTACTGTTGGTTGATTGATTATGACCCCCATGTTTTAGTGAATTACATACAATACACGACAAAAAAATGTTGTTCCTGCATGACAATGAGCCGATTCAGACATGCAGTGACCAAAGTTGATCAATGACTCAGGTTTAGTCCCGATGGAGTATTTTCTAAACTTGAAAAAATGACTCAGCGGTAAAAGACTTGTGGACAATAAGTTTGTAGTTGATGACTATTTTGAAAATTGTGATGTTTTTTACTATAAACAATGTAGCGAAGCAATTGAACATTGCTAGTAGTATTTCGAGTTCAAAGAGAAAAATAAAATATAGATGTTTCTTTCTTAGGGTTGGCTGCTTTTAAAATTTGCCTTGTAAAACTCGCGATTTTAATTTAAAAATTTTCATATAATAAGCATCAAAATATAGAGATAAAATTTACAACTCTATTAATAAAATATAACTTATTTATATACATTTACTGCTGAAGTAGTTTTACGTTTGTACTCGCAAATCCTTCAAATTTAATAATATTCCACAACAAATGTTAAGAAACTTTACTTTTATTAGTAAGTAAATTCATGATTAAAATCTGGTCTGACCTCTTTAAGCAACAAAAACAAACGTCTTCTTTTTATTAATAAAGTTTTAAAAGGCTGTGTTAGTCAAACAATGCAAAGCGAGAGTCTAAGCTGTCGGCCACAGCTCCCTGATCTTCCAGTTTTTGTTTGAGCACTGTTGACAATTAAAGGTGGCCGCAAATGACCGACCATTGTCCCACACAAACGTAAAACAAGAGCTATCCCGTCGTCTTAAGATATAATTCTCTAACTGGGCCACCGGTTCTAACATAAGACAATTAACTCCGAAACATTTCCACCGATCTCTCGTAGCTGCATCTCGCCATCGAACAAACTAAACTTTCAGACAAATGGTTCTACTTACTGAAACTAGATACGAGACTTTAAACAATCGTCTTGCATCCGAAATGCTTATGAGCACTTGATTAATTTAATTAATGTGTTTTCAGTGAAGCGGCGGAAATTATTCGATTGCATGCGAGTCATGTGGACTATGTGCAGACGTATGATACCGGAGAAATCTCAATTAGTCGACGAATGAGTTTAATTAAGAAAGAATAGATTGTATGTACGACGGAATTTTGCTGACTGTTAATTGAGAGGAGCTTGAAAGTTTGCTTTAAAATTAATTATTAGTTTATGAAAGTCGCATGTTCTCCAACGTGTATTTCGCAGTGAGCAAATATGTATGTATGTAAATATAATTAAGTGTATTAGCTCGAAACTGCATATTAATCAATGAATTTAATTCGTAAAACTCAGAATAGTGTAAATACAAAATAAACATTTGTTTCGAATTTATGCGAAACACAAACATAAATAAAAGCCTGTAATTCCAAATACGTCATAAATTCCGGTCCATAATTTAAAACGTAAGAAGTGCTCGTAAGTCATGAGCATTCAATAAAATTATTGCCCGGATTACGCCCTTACAGCACGAAATCGCCGCGGATAATAAAAATTAAATTCCCGTTTGGCGGGAAACGTAAGAGTTGAGCGAGTATTTATAGCGTTTCGGTGGTTTTCCCCCAGGAACTTTGTACAAATATAAATTTCCCTCACCTCTGACACTTACGCGTATATTTCGTATAAAACAAATAATCCCGCGCTGTAATAATTTGCGGTCGGAGACGTGATCGTGAAAATTAATGTTTGCGCCTTAAAGTTCGTATTAAAAAACAACCGGGGATAAAGACCGAACCTCTTAAATTAGGTCAACCGCTAATTACCGGATAAACGTTCAAACTTTACATACACGAATCTGAACAAAAATACTAAAAAGAGTTTGGAATTATTGCAACGGAGTTGATAACAAAAATAAAATTACCGCAGTAAAGCTGAATTTAACCACATTCTAAAGTTGCTGATTCAAATATTAAAAAACTAGTAATTTTATACCTCCTTCTTTAATTTCTTTTAAGCCATCAAAAGACATTTTAATAAAATTTAAACTTGTAGTACTCTCCATTTTTTTTTATTAAAACTACTTTTAAATTTTAAAGGTCATCAAAATAAAGCAAAAGTGAACACCCTTGATTTTGATATTAACTTTACGAAACACAGTAAAAATATTTTAATCAAGATATTTTCGACGTTGTGGTTCTTTCTAATACGTTTTCTTATATAATTATTTAATTGGCAGTTTCTGAAATATGTTCGAAATCACTCACCCGGTACATATCAGATTTCTTGGAAGTATAAATAATTTAAATTTAAGAATAGATCATACTAAATATAAGATAAATAATCAAATGCTCCTTTAATTGACAAATTAAGGGAAAAAAAATAATATTTTCAACGTTTTTTTCCACTTTTATTAATAATTTTTTGATCAACCCGTACGTACATTTAAACGTAGAATGAATATAAATTCAATTTGAATCAGAATTATTCTTTTTCCCAAAACTTTAAATTTAATTTTAAGAGACACAGTAAACAACATAAATAATCAAATAACTTAAATGTACCTTTAATTGATAAATTAAATAAAAAATTAATCTTTTGGTGGTATGATAATTTTAAAAAAATAATATTCTCGTCGTTTTTCGATCACTTCTATACTTATTGATCACTCTATACACACAAGAAGTTACATGCAAATTATAATAATAGACATTTAAAAATGGAACATATTAAATATAAATTCAATTTGGTTCAGAATTGTTCGTTTCTTCAAAATTTTAAATTTAATTTTAAGAGTCACACTAAAAATACATAAAATTAACATAAATAATCAAATATCTTAAATGTATCTTTAATTTATAAATTGGAGAGAAAAATTTTTCTTCTGGTGATAATTTTAAAAATTTAATAATATTCTCGTCGTTTTTTTATTCACTTTTATGAATAATATTACTTCTATAGTAGTTTTTGAGTAGTCTTTGTGTTGAGTCGATGACTTTCATTATTTGATCACCCTGTAAACACAAGAAGTTACTTGCAAATAAAAATAATAAGCTTTTAAAAATAAAACTCAAATATAAATTCCAATTGGTTCATTATTATTCTTTTCCTCAAAATTTTAAATTTAATTTTACGAGAGACAAAATATTTTAATCAAGATAAGTAATCAGATATTTTAACTGAGACTTAATTGTCAAATTAGAAAGAAAAATTGTTTTTCTCATAAATCAATAGTGACAAGTCCATTAGCAATGATTATAAAATAATCCTTTCGACGTAGTTCACTTCATTTTTATTAATATTTTTGTATATTTATTTAAGCAAATTCTGAGTAGGTTTACAGTAGTTTCTGAGATACAGTCAACATCCTCCACAAGTTGATTACAGGGTGCTTACAAGAATTTACTTGCAAATAATAATATTGAGAATAAAACATCTAAATATAAATTTAATTTGATTCAGTATCACACCTTTGATAAAAACTATTTTATTTATTCACGAACTCCATTGCACACTATTTGAAGGCTTGAAATAAAATATTTAAAATTAATTTATAACGTTTTTACTACTCCTGAACCACTTCCATACGTACATTAAGTAAACGCTAAAACAATTTCACTCGTACTTAATGATTCATTGGACTGTCTAGTCATCCAACTACACGTTACCGGGGTGCATTTTTGAGAACCCCAACTTGCCGGGAGTTTAAGAAGAATAAGCCAGTGGCAGGCAACAACCTCCTGCTCGCTACATAATTAATGGCTCCTGAGAGAATCTTTTCGTCTCTTAAGGACCTCTAATATATGTACCCCACCTCGCTAGCTTAATTCTCCTACTCGGAAAATATTTTGATAGATAACTTGATGAATGGCACGTTGTCGGGATACATCAAATTGTTCGACTTATAAAATCAATAACAATATAATCGTAGACGTTTACTGCCAATATATTTTATGACTCATCCCTTTCTTATGTTATCGAACTGCCTACTTAAAATTTGGCGTCTTTTATCGTGAACCTGCTTTAAAAATTACGTTTAAACTACAAATAAAAGTTTCGCTTAAAGTTGACTTGGCAGAAGTTTGTTGACACGATGTTATTCTTGAAAACTCCGAAGCAAGATAAGCCTTTCTTACAATAAGATTTAATTTATATGAACACTTTAAATGCATTCATGTTTTTTAATGGATTTTTTTGCTTCTGACTCTTACGTATGGAAAAACTGGGGCGTGCACCACTTTTGGAATACGTAATTTACACATTTCAGCAAACAAGGGAGCAGTTCGACTGTATTATACAGGTATGGATTCAATAAGGATTATTATTTTTCCGCGTCGCCCCATCGAATAAAAATTCAATGTGACTTGCCTCGCATAGCACACGAGCTCCGTATGCTAAGGCTCTAATGAATAAAACAAAAGTCGTGCTTGTTTAAAACAGTAAACAGACAATATGAGCAGAGATCGGTTGATTGTGAGTCCCGGTAAATTTATTCCCTAACGAACGGGCTTTTGTGAAGAAATCAATCAGTTCCCAAATAAAAAAGGGCAAAATTGAAATTAAATCGTATACAGGGTCCAGTTTGCCGTCGATACTGGGTAAAAGACAGACCATCATCTCGATCCGGGGAGTATAAATAAAACATCGCGGAAAACATTTCAATTTAAAAGCAGACTTGGCGGTCTAGAGCAAACTTTATATAGACGTTACCGAGCGGGTAGACAAGGTGCTTTGTGGAAGAGCAATATGTGAACATGAGGTAATTGAGTTTTTTACACGATAATAACTTTTATAAAATACATTTCCGCCCTCGGATTTTTATAAACGGGGTTTATGTTTCAGCGTAGTTAAATTAAAGTCGAAATTGACAGCACAATTCTGACAACGAAAGCCACCGATAGATTATTTATAAATCAGTAAGGAGACGGAACTTGTTGTGTCAGGTGAACCAATAAGAGATCAATCATAAATCTATATGTATTACTTTTAGACTTTTAAGATGAAATTTATCTATTCCAATTTTATGGAAACCTTCTACATTAAAGTCACGAGATTAAAATTATTATATTGACCTTCTCTAAATAATTGAATAAAAAAATCACTTCCGGTTGAATAGAACCACTTTATTTGTCAACATCTATTAATTAAAAATTTAACAGTTCCCAACAGAATTTTTCAGTTAAGCATCTATCTAATTATGGAGTAAATCTTTTATTTATCACATTTAAAACAAATTTTAAAATGAACTGTAGAAGTCGTTTACAAAGTTTTACTTTTTTTAAACACGACCTACATAAAAGCTCGCGTAGTGTTTGCTTCAACTAGATCTTTCAGCAGTTTTGTACTGAAATGGGTTGCTCGTTTCCATTTTATGTTTATAATGAAACTCCTGCTTCGCCATTACTGTAATGTTTTTAAAATCACCAGCGCGTGCTTTATTTAATTACTAATTTCCTGAATACGTAAATATTATAAATGCTGAGACGTGCTTATTTCTGGTTGTTTATTGTTATATTACACTATTTGATTAATACTACAATAACAACAACAACAAGTGCAATTATAAACTCTAAACATTTTAACAGCAGTTATTGATTCAAATAACATTTCATGTTGCAATTTCTTTTCACTTTTCTCTGTAATAAATGCGCCGAAGACGTCTTAAAAGCGACGGCATAATTCAGGAACCACGTGTTCCACCGGCGAGATGATGCATTGCCGTGTAATAAGTTCAGGGGTCCCCAAGAGTCTGCACTAAAGATCTGAGAACGTACGAGTGTCTGAACGAAACGCGACAGATCTGAATTGCTCCCGTTAAGGTGATGTTTCAATAATAATATCTAATGGCACCGGATACGATTCTGTCGAGGGTGCTTCGTGCAAGGAGAAACACAGGAGTTTAAACGTCACACTTTGTCATGCGAGTACTGTTATGATTTGCTACACAATCCGGCTTGCTGTTTCTGCATAAACTTATTAGTTAACATAATATTCTGCTGCTAATATGTTTGCTCACAATTTAATTAATTCCAGTTAGTTACAATATATTCCCTCAGCCCCAAATATAAACACCGTGTTTTAAATGTAATGATTAGTAATCAAGTATTTTGTGACGCTTTGTAGAAGCATTATTGCTAATGTTACACATACCCCTCGACACTTCTTAAGCATAACAATGCATCGACAACGACTCTACAAAAATTTCCCTATAGTGTTGTTGCAGAATCAAGGGGAAACTATTTCCCCCCTGGGGACGACCGTGTCTACCTGTCGTCAGTGCATAAGGAGTGTTACGAGTGCATTGTAACCCCACATCCCTTGTCACCATGCACAATGCCTTAGAGACTTCCCTCCCTACAACTACGGGGGAATCGAAAAATGAATTAACCATCGACTATTCGTTTATTATATGCAATTGTAGCAGCCATCAAATAGGGGATGAATGTGGAATTTTGTGTTAGGCTTTAGGGTTTCGTTCATCATTTTCCCCTCGCAAGTTCAAGCTCTGACATTTTTCAGAATCAACTTATGTTTTCAAGGGTGCTTTATTTTTCAATTGTTACTGTCACTTTTCTTCACATCCCGAATTCTCTGTTAAAATATTTATGTTGAACCTTCATCATGTACATGAATTAATAACATTTTTTTAAATTAATATTTATATATGACAGGGTGAAATAGGGAAGCAAAGCAAAAATAAAACAGTCTCTCATTGTGAACTTTGATAAAATAAGGGAAAAATAATTTCCAAACGGTTAAAACAATACTGATTTAATGGCATACGGATCCTAGAAACAATACAGTTGTTTTTTCTGTATATCTGATTAAATCTTAAATAAAAACTTCAGCCAATTTAATGTTAACGTTGTAAAAATAACAATATACCGAGGGCGGAATACGCAATTTAAATCCAGGAAATTTCTAGAGAAGATCAAACCATCAATTCCGAATGTACAGATTAACGAGTGGTGCACAAGGCATGTACGTAAACTAGGGCCGTGAACGTGTCTTATTGGAAACTGGGGGTGTAATGTGCGACCCCGTGTGGCAATACGGTTCGCAATTATCCAAGGAAATTGAGAATCTTATCTTGCCTTCATTATGGTGCAGAAGACATTATTCAAAATACGCGACAGACCGTACATAGGCCCGGAATCCAACCCGAAACTGCCGGGGACTTTTACTCACGGTCCATCTGTGCACCTCCAAATATCTAAAATTAAGATCTTTTTTATACGGAATAGAATTATAAAAAGATAATTTGGGTAATTTATGGTCGTGCATTAAAGTTTGATATCTTGTAGAAGAGATAAAAGTAATGCTTTTATGGGATCATCAAAACTGAAACTTGAACGTGAATAAAACCGGGCCTGATTGAAATAGGTAGGAAAAAAGTTTTGGTATAAGTAAACTTCTGTTTAATTTAACACATTAAACTCCGTTTCCATGAATCCAATATAATTTTCCGTTTCGCATCATTATTGCATGCTTCAGTTCATTAGCGGCCAGTTTTTAAGAACTTCTGGCATTTAAAAACTAAGTTTACAAGGACTCGGAGTTAATATTTTTAGGCGGCCCTAAGGAGATGCCTGAAATCCACAGGAGAAATGGTTTTGACACTTTGGTATATTTCATAATATCCAGTTACATGAACTCCGTCTAGACGGAGCAATATTGAGAAGTAAAACCCAGTTATTAGTCGATTAATAAAGTTGATCAATTAATACATAAAAGGGGATAAGATAATTAAATTAGAAGCCAAAAAAAAACTAATTTTAAGTTACATGTGTCACATTAACCTCAATGCTGATTTTTCTACATTTCCGAGTATTCCTAATTTAAAATAAAAACACGTCCCATATGCGGCAATTAAACTACACGACCATTATCTTATTATTTTCTTGTTTCCTGCTGAATTTTCTAACGACTTGTGCGTTACATTTGTGTAGTTTCATCCGATGTGTACGTCGCACACATTCAAAAAATAATACATTCCTTAATTACCTTTCATTCTACGGACGTTAAAGCACAAAGCGGGGTACGTGCACCAAATGGACGGCCGCAAATGCGGTCAAATTTTGCGCCTGGGAATTTTAATAAGTTATTAGGGTACGCGGGGCCGAAGTCATTATGTCGCGACGTACGGTAATTTTAATGTGCGTGTAAAAGTAATGCGTTCCGCTGTCAGAGAGCCTTGCCGGCTAATAAATATGTGAAGGAGGGATAAAAATAGAAATAAAATTAATATTTCTTTTTTTTTTCGAGGGGATAATGAAATGCGTTTGAGCTTATCGAGGATCCAAGTGACAAAGGAAGTTAAAATTTACACAGGCTCAAAAATTAAAAATCGCCAAGCATCCCAAATAAAAAAATTTAAATACACTTCTCAAGCTTAAATAATTTAAATATTCAAATTTAAATTCATTTAAATTAAATCTTCCTTACATTGATGTTATTTTTTGCCCTTTTGTAGTCAATGTGTGTTCAATGTACACATTTCGATTTTTTTTTAATCTATCATTTAACTCGATTACCTCACATATGCCGGTGTACACACGGTTATCCGGTACGTGTGTCACCTATGCTATTAATCCTATCGTCGCGTCCTGCCATTAGGATGTGGAACCGCGCTCCTGCAGCCAGGATAATGTTCCGATATTCCCTAATATACGGCCCAATAAATACACTTCCTTCTCAATTACGGGAAAGCCGATCGTGGCGCGGACCTTTGCGGTCGCTTAAATAAAAACCGCATCAAAAGGAAATGAGAAAATCGTCCGACGCGATTTATAGTAATATCTACGTAATAAAACCGATAATTATCAAACATGGCGCTATTCTATTTTATTAAGTTATTAACGTGGACCTTATTTATGGGCCACGCTGGAATTTTTCGCTTCGGTAAATGAGTTTCTCCGTGCGGTTAATCCTAATGAGGATTTTTTGATTGCGGGAGATACGTACGGTTAATCATAAAGATAATACAATGTCTTATAACATTATTTGAGACCGAATCCAACATACTTTCGTTCTTTTAATACATAAATTACATTTTATTGTTATTGTTATCATTTTTAATTGTTAAGTCGACTGTTGGGTCCATATGAGTAACTAATGTTTGATGCAATAATGATCCTACCTTTTAATTTCAAGAAACACAGCGCAGATTCCATCTGAAAAAAAAAACAATTATATTAGATTGAAACCTTAAAATCAAGCATCAAAAGATTTATTTGTAAAATACGTAGACAGAAAACTATACAGAAAATTGTTCTATTTGAGCTAATTTACAAATTTAAATTACTGAATTAGAGAAATTTACTGTTACGTCTTTTTAGGGTAATTTAGGTGGATTGAACTTTTTCTTGAGTCATTCAACAAAATTTATATTTTTCAATATTTTTCATTTTTAATGAATGCAACGATAAAATATAACCGTGAGTCCGATTGAGATAAATAATATATAATTAGAAAGGCACGCGTTATCCATTGAACAGAAAATAGCTAATAAAGTTAATCTCTGTAATTTCAATTGTATGGGTAGCATTAGAATATCCACTTTCTGAAAACAAAGTTTAATTGAATATTTCACAATGTCTTCAAATTATTACGATTTATAAAGAGAATATATTTAATTTAATGTTAGTCGTTAACAAGATTTTAGGACAAAACAAATGTCTCAGTTACTTCGAAAATATTCAAAATTATTATTATGCAAGATTAGCAAAGTTTAAATTAATTAAATTAATTAATTAATTATTCATTTTAAGATATAAATTCAATTTTGATTGATTTGACTTTTCTTCTAAAGTAATTTTGGTGATCAAACCAATGAACAAAATGAAATGTTCCAATATCATATAACCGTGAAGAATGAGCACATAAGGGCGGACTATCATCGATTTCTTATGATCCGATAAATAAAAATTGAAAAAGTTGAAATCGAAACTTAACTTAACATACATAGTTCGAATAAGTGAAACATTTAGCAGTACATTTTATTATTTGTACAACAAATTAAAAAACATAATCATTTTATTAAAAGAACAATTCTTTCTAATTTAAATTAATTTTATAATGAGCATTTCGTGCCTCAATTTATATACGAATATCATTATTTACGTGGTTTTTATACAACATTTTATTTCGGACAGGGTTTATAAGTAAAGCAACCAATCCCTATATTCAATACAATTAATATTATATTTTATTTCTGTACCCGACATCGTTCCTTAAAGCTAAAAATGCCTAGAAGTGTCCATTTAACGATACAAATTAAACAACAAATTGTAGAAAGGTTCCTAAATGATGAAAAACAGAGTAAAACTGCAGTAGATTTAAATTTAAACAAATCGATCATTTCAAGGACGATTTCTAATTTTAACAGAATGAATACACTGGAAGAAGTTCCCAAAAGAGGTAGAAAACGCAAGACTAACATAGCTGTGGACAGGAAAACAAAAACACTTGTTCACGATACTTTTATCTGCGCATCCCGCATAAATCAAAAAATAAACGGACCCAGTATTTTTGTGAGTACCATAAAACCGAGACTAAAAAGAGCTGGTCTCTATGGTAGAAAACCAACAAAGTAGTCCTTCGTCTCTGCAAATTATAGAGCAACGAAATTACTATTTGCAAGAGAACACGTGAACTGGACAGATGGGCAATGGAAAACAATTTTGTTTTCCGATGAAAGTCAGCTCCAATTATTCAAATCTGATATTTTTTCTTAGGTGAGAGGACCAATTAATGAAATGTATAATCCCAAGTACACTAAACCAACTGTGGACCATGATGGAGAAGACGTTATGGTTTGGTATGTTTTTCTGGACTTGGCATGGGCCTACTGGGTAAGTTAGACGGGATAATGGATCGTTTTGTTTATCGTGACATTCTCTAAAATCATATGCTTAAGCACGACAATGATCAGAAACATACGTCTAAGTTAATTAAAGAATGGTTCGCTTCTCAAAGAGTACGTGTCATGCCTTGGCCAGCACAAAACCCAGTCCTCAATCCAATGGAAAACCTTTGAGAAGAAATTGATCAGAAAATCCATGCAAAAAGACTGTCAAATATGAAAGAATTGTTCAAAATCACTCGAATGAAATTTCGAACGAATATATTGAAAAGTTACCAAAATCAATGAAGAAAAGGTGTTTAAAAGTTATTAAAAATAATGGATATGCTACTAGATACTAAATAAAAGAAAGCTAAATATACAAAAAGTTGTTCTATTTTAAAGTTGCTCTACTTTTGACCCTTGAATATTTTCCAAATATTAACAAATATTTATATAATATAACTATAATACTATAGTTTGTTTGTATGAAATTTTAGATAGTTTGTTTCAAACAAATATTGTAACATCATTAAGCGCATTTATTAACAAGCTAATATGCACGAGTTTACAAAAGTTTTATTTTCATAAATAATTGTGAGGTAAAATTGCATGAACATCGATATTGTCCGAAGCAGGAAGTGTGTTAGTTAATATTTGATCAATGTGTGTAACAGTTATACGATCTGATTTGATATATCGGATATATCAGATAAATAAGGAAACAATATTATTGTTGTTTAATGACTTCCAGGTAAGTTATTGTATTGATCGACATATTAATTAATACCACAATTCTAAACATAATGTTACGTGTTTGTTGCATTTTTTAATAAAAATGTGTGAGGAATTATTACAGAACAGGAGGTTGCTTAAATACGGTTGTTAACGTGTCAAATTAGACGTAATAAGCTGCAGCTTCATGTTGATCATGGCCATTAAAATTCGGACGCCGGTTTGCGCGGTGCAATTTCCAACGTCACTGCGTCATATTGTGGCCGTCGATGCATACACGCACGCATACGGCAGGTCACCAACCATAAATAATAATCCGCTCATAATCAATTATCATGGACTGATTGCTAAATTTGTTCTCTAATTGGATTTGCAGATTTGGAATTCATAATAGATTAATGCGGTCGCGGTTTTGTTATTCGATAGTGCAATTAACAGAAAAAATTAATGGGACTTTTAGCAATGATTTTCGCTATGCAAATAAAAATTTTTAGCGGCATGATCGGTTTTAGTACAATTAACAGTGGCGGCGTACGCTGTGCAAACAAACACGACGTGCGAATTTACGGTAAATATCAACCAATGTTTGCTAATTTTAAAGTCACATTGATCAAAACCAATAATTAATGTATAACTAATACATTTTATAATTTAGGATTTATTAATTGCTAGAGAAGTCATAGCTCCATAATTTTAATTTATTTTAAATCTGGAGGATGAAACTAAACGGCTTCTATTTGGGCACTGAAACTCAGCAAGGGCAGAAAATATCTTTATGGAGAAACATGCCTAACCATAATCAAAATTGTTACTTTTATATGACGCGATTTAACAAACCGTTTTTTACTGAAATAATATGTAGAGTAAGAACATAAATAAAATATATATAAAATGGAATTACGTTCGTCAATTGTGCGATTTTGTTTAAAATTCTGATGATTCTTAATGCCTTACTGTTCAAATTTTGTGTTTAATTGTTTCTAAATAAACACTAAATTTTAAATTTTGTGTTTAATAATCTTACTTCCCTTTTTACTTCTCATTATCTTGGTAGTAAAATAATGTTAACAACATTATATTTATTATTATATATTTCTAACGACTTTCAGTCGTTGTATAAAGTATCTATTGTCAATTATATAGATAATGAATAAGCCTTCCTGCTAAGAAAATCTTAAATCCAAAATTCACTTTTGCCAAATTTTATTAAAATGGTTTCTCGTATTTCTGAGCAGCTTACAAAAATATGATTTTTTATTTAACCTTTGAACTCTTCTCACAGATAAACGGTACATTTTGGATTATATATTTGGACACGTTGTAGCTCTGTACCCCCAACTGTTTACTGTTTTGATTTAAAGTGAAAAATATGATGTTAAATGATGATGTACTTCTCATCAAAATAAATTTAGTTGATCAACAAAAATATTTCATTCAATATTTTCAATTGCAAAGCATATTTATATATAGATTTGAAAGGGGTACCTAAAAAAGTAAGGTATTTCTCATTTGTATTATAATAACTCGTAGACATACAAAAATGTGCAACATTTATCTTTGTAGGAAATTGAATGCTCTACAAAAAAGATCTCTTGTGATTGATTCTCGATCGATTACTCTAACCGTTTAGAAGATTTTCGTATTCGAATCCCAATGCGTACTGATTTTAATAGTATTTAATAACCATTTTAAATTTATCCATGGAAATGGAACTATTTTTCTATTTATCTATTTAATGATTTCTTATGTAAAAAACCTTTACATTTTTTGAAATATATAATAAATTATCTCAAAATTTGTGATTTAAATGGATAAATTTAAAATATTTATTAAAAGCTCTTAAAATCAGTACCCTTTGGGATTCGAATGACATTATCTTCTAAATCGATTAACAACAGGATACCTTTTGCGTAAAGCGTTTAATTTTCTACAAATATAGAAAAAATTGTACAATACAATTAAAAAAACGGCCAAATATTTGACTCACAAAACTTTAAATTATTGAATTAGATAAATTTACTGTCACATTTTTTTATGGTAATCTAGGTGGACTGAACTTTTTCTTGAGTTCACCAAAATTTTTTTTTTTTTCATTTTTCATTAATGCAATGATAAAAATTAACCATGAGTCCGATTAAGATAAATAATACATAATTAGAAAGGTACGCTTTGTGCATTGAACAGAAAATAGCTAAGTTAATCTGTTGAAAATCTCTGTAATTTCATTTGTATGGGTAGTATTAGAATATCCACTTTCTGAAAACAAAGTTTAATTGAATATTTCACAATGTCTTCAAATTATTACTATTTATAACGAGAATGTATTTAATTTAATGTTAGTCGTTAACAAGATTTTGAAATTAATTTAAAAAATGGCCATATTTTAAATATTTAACTCATAAAACTTTATCTCATTTAGGTTGAAACATTGACCTCTGATCACTTTGCACACCAAGTATAGTAAATAAAAGTGCGGAATTGAAAACACCAAATAAATAAATTAATATACGTAAAGTGGTAAAATATTTCAACAATGAATCGACACCGTTAAAACTAATGGTCCAGTCATTGTGATTAAAAATCATTTTCCACACGAAAAAAAAACCAATTTGATTAACCACATGACAAAGGACGGTTTCGGGCGTTTTAATTAGCTGTCACCAGCCAGTGTAGTATTGAAATTAGGCAATGGAATAATGGAGGGACTAATTCTAAACCGCTTATCATGACCGAGTCACACCATAATATCCATTAGCCAGATTAACAATAACTGCAACAATATATGTAAATTACAAAGTCATGAATCAAATATCACAGACACACACTCCACGTATATTAAATGCATTGTCAACGAACGGACCGTAGCGAATGTGGTCGACATCCCAACCGATCTTTTCATTACATATTCATTGTTCATCTCCACTGTCAATTTCGTATATTATTTTTTACCTACCTTGCCGGTTTGGACTCATCACGCAATTGGTGCATTGACTAATGAAAACTGCTATCACGAGCCGAGGGTCGGTCGGTTTTTGTGTAAACTTTAACAAGTATTTGTCAGTCAGAATATCGGGCAGCCCGAATGAATTTTCCATCAAAAGCTTTTTACGACCTTTTCATATGTATTTCGTTAGAATTATTTTAAAATTCCAAACGCATATAAAATCACAAGATACGTTTTTACAAAAAAAAAAACCGTCCTGGATAATATCAAACGTCAATATGGAATTGTAAAAAAATAAAACGTATTATTTGATACCCATCATAAAATTCTCCAATAAAAAGCCCCCACTGATATAAAAATAATAAACCAGACTTACAAAACTTTAATAAGTAAGTCTCAATTTGCACGATTTCCCATTAACCGGCTGCGGCATGGTTTCTGCATAAGAATATGAAATTTTGCCATTAATGTTGGAATATTATGCGCGTAGTGATGTGGCGCCATAATAAATCTACAATTGACTTTAATTACTGTTCGTCCGATGATGAGGTGTTAAATAGAAAATTATTCATTGATAAATTGGCCATTTGGAGTTAACTAATGCTCCTATAAATAAGGCGAGATGACTTTTATGTCCCTGCGTGACAATAAACTAACCAGTTCTACTAGCTTAACAAATTATTACCGCATAATATTATAGATGCTTATAGAAATTGATAAACTCTTTTGGATAACTAGATTTCAAGTAAACGATTAACGATGAATCAGTTAACATAAATTTTTAATGTAATTTGAAAATTCAATAATATGTTAATCAAAACGTCTTATAAGGAAAATACTTTTGAGACTTGGTCATCGATTTACCTAAATTTAATATCAAGAAAATGATATACGACCGGTGAAAAAGAAATAGTTTCATTTGTTATTCACATCATAAAAACATAATAAATTGATTTCCTCACAGGTGGTGAGCTCGTTAAACTAATACCTTTAATCCAATGATAGCAAAATGATTAATGTTTATTTTCCATCGTAGATCTTAGATTACTTCTTATTGTTTTAACTCACATTTATTACTACAGTGTATTTTCAAGTTTGGAAGTTATTACCAAGTTAAAACTATAAAAGGTTTTCTAAACAATGAATTTATTATTAAGATTTAAATATATAAATCTTTAATGTTTTGTAATATTACAATATTCTATATTTTATCTCTATGAGTAAGGCTAATTTAAGTAAAAGGATTATTGAAGCTCTATCATAATTTTGCCAGCATAAAAATCAATCGGTATTTTACATTATTTACAATAATTATACTATTTGTTATAATGATTCCATTTAAGAATTGAACTTAAGTATTGAAAAATACTTCTAGTAGAATAATAAAACTAAGAATCAGCAGATCATCACTAACATTATTAAGATCCTACTCTTGGAACATTATCCATCCACCAGATACATCCACTGTCTTTTCATTCTTTAATTAATATCTTAAAATCACTCTAGCATTTTCCAAACATGACTAAAATATCTCAAAAACGGCGATGATAATCTAGATTAAATAATTAAATTTTTTCTTCTAAATTTTATAAATAATATGAAAAGCTTAATAGTTTTAATAACTATTTAGTGACCTAGAAAATAGGGCGAGAAAAAACGAATTCCTCAGAATCATCATGAAACTCGATTGGACCAAAGATTGCAGAAATATGATAAAAAACAATCTTTTAAATTTAAACTTGAGAGGCCACATTACAAAACACCTTGTATAATTCAATTTTAAATTAAAAAAAACAAGTATTTAAATAAAACATAGTCATACAGAAGTGATATTCAAATATTTATTTATTATTATATGTTATTAAACGTAACTCAATTACATATGGTAGTTGAATATTCGAATATTTCGAATGACTGACGAATGTGTAAATAAACATACAAATATACATTCTATGCCAATTTTCTGTTCCTTAAAAATGTCGTAATAATTTGTTGCTGTACAATTGTACCGAACTCGAAACAATTGGCCATCAAGTGAACAAAGACAGATTGTTATCCGGATTGAATAGTTGGTAGTCCCTTTTATATTGAACATGCCATTTTTCCTTTATGATGAATGGAAATGATTTATGGATTCGTGATCCGACTGATTTCACTGATTTTTCCACTCCTGCTTTATTGACCGAGATTTTTTTATAGGCTTATATCCGTAGGGTGTGCGTCAACATCAACGGCGCTAATAAATAAAATTGTCGTTATAAAGTCGCCGAAAAATATGAATAAACATTGCGATAAAACACATTTCGGATATTCGAGTTGTCACTTAATGTTTCGTGAACTTTTCAACGTAAATAAAACGCCTAAAACAATTGACGCAGCATTTTCATTAAATCCTCTTAAAATCATCAAATGGGATTCGGAATAAACCAAAAAATTGTATATTTTAATGAAAATATCGCCCCGACAAAAATCGAAGTCGCCACATTTTAAACGCGGACAATACATTTGACTGTAACCGAATGCTGAGTTTTATTGGCCGGATACGAAATTATTACAGACACCAGATGTTTCATATCAAATGCTCACCAAGTATTTTAAAATTTCTATAAAAATTCAAGTCGTGTTTAGATATCTTTGCTTTATTTTCCGCCTCTCTGGCTTGACGTAATAATATGAATTATATGCATCAGCTTTTTTGGATCGCTGTGAAGCGAACGGCATTGACAGCCCACCCGTGATGTATTACGGAATTTCTCAAACCCGAATGGAATACTATTCCGAATTTTTACACGTTAAATTATATAAATGATATATAAGGCCCCTTTGTTAAGGTAACATTCGCACATTTGAATAACAAACAAGGGAAAGATGCTATTTTGTTATTTTCATCTAAAGAAAATTTGATAATTTTATTTTATTATATTTTTTCATTTCGCAGAATAAATAACCTGATTTAAGTCAGCAGTATTTTCAGTAAAATGTTGTTAATCTCATTTAATTTTTATTAGCAGCAGATATATAAGGTCCCTTTGTTAAGGTAACATTCGCACATTTGAATAACAAATAAGGCAAAAATGCTGTTTTGTTATTTTCATCTAAAGAAAATTTGATAATTTTATTTTATTATATTTTTTCATTTTGCAGAATAAATAGCCTGATTTAAGTCAGCAGTATTTTCAGTAATATGTTGTTAATCTCATTTAATTTGTATCAGCAGCAAAACTTTGGAGTTTCGAGGCGTTATAAATAAAAATTCAAAATAGTACAGTATATCCATAATAAGATTATTAATCACAAAAATTATTATTTATATATACAATTTTTCAATTTATAAAGTTCTTTTATTCATTTTTCTGTAAATTTAAAAACTTGGGTTATTAAAACAATCTATTAAAATTTTTTAATTGCGTACTTATTTTTTACTCCACTTTTGATTTCATAACTTAGTTTATTACAATATATCAAAAAAGATAAATTAAAAGTTTTCCCTTTAAATTACAGCCTTAAAACCACAGGAACTTGTTGTAAACAATTAATAACACTAAATAAAATTTTAAATACTTCATGCTATAAAGGGCTATTGAAATTTTCAAATATTTCGAGAAAAATTGGTACTCCTCCACCTTCCCCCTCAAGAGGGCCCTTAGAAATCAGAAATAGAAAATCCAATTTAATCGATGAAATTAATTTCTTTTCGATTTAACCCTATATGAAGAGGAGGAGGTAAGGGTTCTAATTTTAGCACTAGGGTTTATCCCCTGGAGAATAACATTTTGATTATGGGTATTCTTTTAGTAAAGTTACACCCTGTATATGCCGTTATGATAATTATTTATATTATTTTTTGTATTAATTATTATTTTTATTTATTTCTAACACTAATTTGTAAAAGAAAATTGTTCTATTCAATTCAACTCTACCTTTCAAAGTGGTCAAAATTTTGTAGATATCTTTAGTTTTCAACAAATTTTTACTTAAATAATTATATGTTAATTTTGTGGTGTTTTGTACTTTTATTTATTTTAAGTGATATAATTGAGAGTAATATTATTTAGAAAGAAATTTAATTGTATATAATTAATATATTCATTAATATATTTAAGTATTATGAATTAAAAAATTATATAATTAAATATTTTCTGAATAAATTAGAATATATAATTAAAAATTACATGTTTAACAAATTAACATTAAGTATTGGAAATAACAATTTATACTTTTAACGTTTAATTTTAAAACAGCATAATATTCTTTAAAATTTATTCAACAAATTATTTTATATTCATATTACGTGAAATAAATTCTGGATTTTTAAAACTGAAGGGAAGATTATCGCTAGATTTCACCTCAGAATTAAGCTGTAAAAATTGATCATGATAAAAATAAATAATAGACACAAGGAACAATAGCTGAGCTATAAAATGCATCACATAAAACTTCTTATTTAAGATTTTTAGGCTTCCTTAGCTAAAGAATCTTGATAGGTACTTAATATGTAAAATTCCATTTTGACCAGACATACATTAAAACCTCTCTTGAGGTAAGACATTTTTTATGTACTCTTCTATTTGATTTACCAGTTTCAATTCATTCATTGAAATGCCAGATTTGACATTTTTTGGACGATAATTTTTCATATCCACTTAATTTAGATGCACTGTATTTGTCTAATTTTTTTGTGTAGTTTATTTTATGAAAATTCTTACTTATATCCCACATGTTTAAAGATGATTTTGTATGTAGTATTACTTTATTTCTTCGTTAGTATCCACAGGTTTCAGAACGTCCTTGATATTGTTCATCTTTAATGCTTTTATTACCACATTTAAACAGAGAAAACCATAATCTTGTAACTTGAATAACATATACTTCATTACCAAAATCATGTTCGGTTTTAATTAGATACTTCATACATTTTCTAAATAAAACTAAAAAGTAAAAAGTATCAAAGTGTAACTTTGTAACACATAAATGAATTATCTGAAGACGTATCAAATCAGCAAATCACTAAAACAATTTCTTATAGCATTTTTAGAGCTTAAACAATTGCAACTGATATGAATGAGCTCGTGTATAATTTTGAGCCATGGAACAATAGAAAAGCGACAGCGTAATCAAAACACAAAAGCTATCGTAAACGTCTGGCTAATAGCCCGGAGGCAAATGCATTGCGACTTGGTCCACAAATAAAGTCATTAGATACACAAAGGCTAGGAAAACAAATGGTTTTAAGATCACTTATTGTTCCATACTGACATTCTGATTTTCATCGATCCCACTGTTTCGCTAGTGATATTCTAGACAATAATACATCTAAATTAATAAATAATTAATTAAATTATTTAATCAATATTCTGAGTTATAATCAGCAATATCATAAATATTATTAAATAAGGTTAAATTTATTGTAGTGGAAAATTAATCCAAAATATTTGTGCACATCAGCCCTTAAAATTCCATTTCACACCCGCAGCAAAGTCAGCTTTAGTAGCAATTAATTTGAAGTTAACACAACGCAACTCCAGTGCAACGGGGGCATTAATTATCTGATCATTATTAATTTCTCGTGATTTTTCAAAGTGTAGGAGAGGCAGATGAGGAATAATACCCCGTTCGGTGGCATGTTAATAAGAAATGCCTCGGCTATAATTTATAAGTTCGTTGTTGGCCTTATAAACGTTCAAATTCGCACATAAGCCGGGCGTTTCGGGGGCCCAAAGCCTTCTAGATGAATGGTGTGTAAAGGTCAAAAGTTAGTCTTAAGCCTGCATCCTTTAACATCCAGCTACACTCGTTTAATTATTTAACTTGTCTTACTCGAATAAATTTGCCTGGGGGAAGGGAGAAGATGCTGTATTATTTCGGCTTGATTACATTCGTATAGGTTAACGTGGATGCTATATTTATAACCGGGGAAATTTCCTTTTGACTAATTAAAGTCGTGTTAACGCGGTATCTTGAATAACAAGATACATCGTGGAATCCGTTTTAATCAAATTACATTCGAATAATACTTAATTAACCTTCCAACACCGTAACGTATTTGACTGTTTGGCAATTAATTATAGAAAATATTTGCTGCATTTTACTAATCTCTGTGTGTGTAGCTTTTTGCCGGTGAGGTTAATCTGTTTCAAACATTGGTTGATAAACCACGCATATCTCGCCGCATTATTCGAACATCGTGCGACAAACAACAGTAAATTTCGGTAAAGTGATAAGCGACGAAAAATGGGACCGGTGATTTTTTGAATCAAATACGTGTAGTTTTTTTGCGGTGAATAAGCACATAAGCAATAAAAAGCACGTCATGTACATGGCTTTAATTCTGTCAAGTTTGCAATAGCGAAATTAACAGGAAAAACAATCGACAGTTAACTCCATTGTTGGTTGTAACGTATTGTTAGTGCAAATGCTGACATTCATATACGCCACAATTTATTAACAAACGTCATATTTTTACTTTTAACGCAGGCCGGACATATTAATTTTTTTGCGTGAAAACGTTTAATTTAATTTAAACAGCTTATTTTGATATGAAAAGGTCGTGTGAACAGCACTCGAGACAATTTGAATAAATTAGGCTATAAATAATAAAAACTATCAAGTAACAATATACCAAGGTTGTGAAATCATAATTTTGCTTAGGGCCCGTCCATTAATCACGTTCAGTTTTTTTGTCCACTTTTAGAACAGGGTTAAATCAATTTTAGAATTGCACCTTTCTAAATATATGTACTATTATTTATTTATTATCATTTTCCATGAATTGCCTATGAGAAATTGTTTAATAATCGACATTATAAACTTTTGCAGATACATCTTAATAATGGTACTTTATACTGAGCTATTCACTACAAATTAATTAGAAGTTTATATAAAACTAAGAGTTAAGATTTAGTTGCAATTACTGCACGTTGTAATATATTTTCTTAAAATATTTTCAATATGCCACTTGTGGTTAAACCGAAAATAACATAATATTTTTGAATTCTAAGTAAACTTCAGGAACTATTCGACTTTTCTTATCTTCAATTGTTTTTGACACATTTATATTTCTCATGTTTTTTTTTCACTAAGAATGTGTCTGTTCCAAATATCTGCACTGTTAACAATGTTGAAATTCATTCTTAATTCATACGTTAACAAAGGAACATTACAAAATATGGGCTACAAATTTTAACTTTTTAACCTTTTTTATTGGATTCAATTATATTCCAGTGACTAAAAAATATATATAGGGTGAACTTTCTCAAATATTTTTTTTTTTTTTTCAAAAATCCATATTTTTTTTATTTTTCACTACGCGTCTCTGGAGTATAAGTCAAATGTTTTCAAATGTCATATTTTTGCACACTTTTATACTTATACTCCAGTGGCGGATAGTTAAAAAGAAAAAAAAAATAAAATCCAAAATATGGAACAAAATATATTTAAGAAAGTTTATTTTAAAGATTTTAGTTGGCTCTCTAAAAAAATATGTTTCTAAAATAGGTGGTCAAAATTTATATTCAATAATTAAAAATAAAGTTTTTTCTGAAGTAGGTACAATCCCTAAAATTCAAATTCTCATATTTCCATAACCTTTGATCTAATCTTGTTTAAATTTCGTAGGTATTATCCTAAAAGACATATCTACAAATCAAAGTAATAAAATTTTACCATAAGAATACAGTATAGTAAATTCGAAAATTTACCTCTTTTTCTACGCCACCGAATATTTTTTAAAACTAATAAGATTTTTCATTACAATTTAGAAGAAAAAAGGTACTCTTGACTAATTTTAATTATCCCATTCCTTTTTGAATTATTTCAACTTGAAGAAAGTTTAACTAACTGATTTTCAGACATAATTTAGTACAAAATACACTTTTATATTCGAATCTACAGTTTAGACACTGATTTCACACTCCTTAGTCTCTAAAGCGTCTTTCTTAATATTGCAGTCGGCGGTTCCATTTTCTCTGAAACATTCTTTCCATCTGTGACATCTTCCACAAATTTCCGAAAAGTTTTCCATATTATAATTCCTAAGTTTAAGTAACCCAAAAAAATTGTACTGCCAAATATTAAAGTTTTACTTCCCAAAATATTCATTGGAACTATTTTAAAGACATTCTAAAGGCTTTTTTCTCACTTACCCAACCACCAGTTGAACGTTAATTCGTAGCAGTAGATATGAGAAGCTCAATTTTTATGTTGGCCTTTAATTTTGCAGATCAAATCGTATTTTGACAATTTTTTTTTTTAATTGTAAAGAATAAAAATATGTATTTATTTTTAGTATTTCACGTTTTTTTTGTTCAAAATCAAAGTCTACGGTCTTATTTTTAGGTATGACAATTGAAGAAATCATTCTAGCAATTTTTTTATAAAAAATACAATTACACCACTGAATTAAGCATCCCTTCAAATTGATATAAACTAATTTACATAAACAGTATGCATATTCATAATTCTGGAAAAAATTAAGTAGTCAAAAATGAATTGAACAGTGGATTGGTGGAAAAAAATGTTAAGAGTATCAGTATAAATAAGTATTATTGATAAATAAAATAATTTGTGCTTATCTTATTTTTCACCAATACACTATTCAATTCAATGAATATATTATATTTTTTTGGTACGTTCATGATTATCTTTCTTAACTGTTTTGTGATAATTTCCACACATCATTCATTAATTATACCAAGAATTTGATGGCTTTACATCTATTAATTACAATCGGTTGAATTGGAAAAATCTGTATTTAATATTAGGTTAATTTTCTTTAATTTTATAGATTTAATTTTGTTTAAAATATTTACTTAATAACAAACAAGTATCGGACTTGTTTTAGCTGAACTTAAATGTTTCGAAAGTTAATCATTTCCTTAAATATTAAATCGTTAACCAAAATATTTACTTTGTTAATTAACGGTTAAAGGATTAATTGCTGTGCTAAAAATATATATAAAACAAATTTGGTAGTAAAGTAAACTTTTGTGATTATTCTACTTCTTGAAAGTACTCAGAGCACAAAGCCAAATCCATTAGCAAGTATTTAATTTTAATTTTATGAACGAGTAGTTAATAAATTCGCTCAAAATGCATTAAATCATGTAACAAAACTGCAATTCGACAATGGAATGACCGTGCGTTGCGTTGTGCACGGTCCAATGTACAGAATGATCTGTGCAAAGCATTTTGAATTGTCGAACTATCACACAAAACTGATTAAATTCCACATTCGGATCGTTAACACTATTACCGACCAAAGCGCGCTGGTCGGTAATTTGTTTGTAGTTTGTTCGACTTTAAAATAACTGGAGCTAACCTAGTGAAAAGTTTTATTTCGCTTTTGCATATTGAATGCGGAGGAAATACGTAAAAATTTTTCGCGATATTTATTCCGAACAATTCAATTTGGAGATATCAGCGTGCGGAGATCATGCCAAATTTGTTCGGTGCACTTTAGTATTCGCATTTCAATTTTTTTTTTGTACCATGTGTCAGAACTGCAACTATAATTCATAGCTATTTGTTTCGATATTTCATTTTTAAATGTTAACTGTTAAATCGTTGCACTCTTTTGAATTTTATAACATTTTATTACCGTTTGGATGAGTAAATTGGGCAATGAACACCTTAAATTAATTTCCTTGTTCATGTGCGAGGGAAAATTCGTTTAACACGGAAACACGGGTACGATCTGGTGGTCTGGTATTATTAAAATTATGCAAAGAAATCTACATACAACCCATTCTACAACATCTGTTCAAGTTGTAGCGATATTATTCGTACAGTAACAGCGCTGCATTGCCGTCAAACTACACCGACTAAACATTGCAAACTTTATGAATACAAATTGTAAACATTAACCTGAAATTGTACGAGCCAAAAAACAAAATACTTACCAGATATACACATGCCTACATAAAAGTTGAGCAAGGGAGGATGAATAAAAACATAGGAAATTTGCATAACTAATTAGCCCCTTAGTAGGCACAAGAAGCTTTTTACTTTGCGAGTAACTATCAGGTTACTTACACAACTAATTTTTTTACTTAATTTAGGACTAATAGCTAATTTTGTTTTTAATACCCTGCTGTACTACTTTTTTAATTTCACTTACTTTATTCTAAAGTTGTCCTATTTAACATTGACACCCTGATATCCTTTTTATATATCCGGTTATACTGCCGGATAACTGGATGGAAATACATTAAAAACTACGTCATCCTGTACATATTAGAACACTTTTAATGGAAAAAAATAATAAATAAACGAATTTCGAATTCTTCGAAATGTATGTATCTCATATTTCACAAAAAGAAGCATATTAATTATTAATAAATTTGTTGCAGAGTTAAAAATCTCATTTTTTCTGAAACATATATTATTATTTATCAAGAACAGGATTTCTTTTAAAAATTAAATTAATTCTTAGTGCCAATAGGACGTACGTCCAATTTTAGTTATAAAACTATGTTTACTAGTGACACTACTCATTTATATTATTAAAGATATTTTAATAAGCACTAATCTGAATGTGAAAGTTAAAACGGTGTCAATATAATACTATAATATAATATAATAACATTTTCCTTACTTTATTCTGTCATTTGGTTAGTTAAATTAATTAGAAGATGTAATTTTATTTAAAAAAGTGTCAATCACAGATTTATTAATATATTTTTATGGCATTTGGTTGGTGTATTTAAATTTTGAAGGATTTTAAATTTAGTGGAAAACTTATTTTTTATTTGATTTAAAAAATAAAAAAATTACAGGAGAGTATGAACATGCCAAAATTATATAACAATTCAAATATGGAGCGTGTTGACAAACCATCAAAGCCTTCTAATTACTTAATTGATCAATACAGTCTCATTTCATATCATTTATGTATCAGGAAATTTTTTCAAAATAATAAATAAATAAATTTCGCATCCTTCAAAATGAGTGTTTGTCAAATTTATAATAAAAACAGTTTCAATATGAATAAATTTATTGCAGAAGTAAAAATCACGTTTTCAATATTAATTTATTCTTTCTGATCAAGTAAAATATGAAATAAAAAAATATTTCAGAATATAATATACAAGATACATGTTAGGACTCTATTGATGGAAAAAATAATAAATAAATGAATTTCTAATTCTTCGAAACGGATGTATCTCATATATCACAAAAAGAAACATTAATTATTAATAAATTTAGTGTTAAAAATTTCATTTTTCTGATTAATTTGGCATTTCTTTTAAAAAGTAAAATAGTTAGTATCAACATGACGTACAAGTCCAATCTATAAAACTATGTTTACTAATAGCACTATTTATTTATACTTAAAACATTAAACTAATTGTGAAGACTATAGTTTAGATATAGTATAAATATTCTTTATACATTTTTTTACAGACTGAATAATGTGTTCTCATGAAATTTAGTATAAACCAATTTTAAAGCATTTCAAATTGAATTAGTTTTTAGAATTATAAATAAAAGAGTTTCAGCGGTGTATACATTTCAAAAGGATTAACGATGGAGTTGTGTAAAAATTCAAATATGGACAGTGTTGCAAAAGGAAGATACTAAAAGTCTTCAAATAGATCATAAAAGCCTACTAATTGATCAATGCCTCCCCGTTTCACGTTATTGTTGCATGTAACATTTTTACAGTCAATTTTATCTGCAATAATTATTGTTAGAGTTTAACGAGAGTTTTGTTAAACGGCCATAAACTTAACAATGTGTGATATGTGAAATTTATGGTATCAGTGATATAGTATAAAATGACAGAAGTCTCACTGCAGCCAATAAAATGAAAAGTTATTGAACGTATAAAAATAAATGGGATTAAAATGTTTTTAATGGACTCATCATATAAATTCACAGCTATTTGCTAATGTTACTTTTTATGTCAACCTGTTTTATATTTACTACACATCAAATCGAAGTAGGTATGAATGTATAAAACTGAATTAGTGCCAAATTCCAAAACTCCACGGCCACACCACAGAAATATATCAAAAGGAAAGTGCATGAGCAATCTGTGAGAAGGCCAGGTTTATTTAGTGCTTAAAACTGACTTCGGCATAATTAACGACTGCATTTCCAGGACATAATTAAATATATCATAATGAAACATTTCATCCAGTTCACCGTACACATTAAAATTCCATCTCGGCCTCCCTTTCATTTTGTCGCGCATAATCCCCAGTTTAAGTATAATTCCATGTTCAATTCAATTTTAATGTTTCTGGAACTTGCAATGAAAAAGTTGCTCATTTTACAAATTTTATTAAAAGTTACATTAAGCACCTTGTACAATTATCAGGAGACGCTTTAATAATAAAATTGGCCCGAACAGCTTTTATCAAGAGATTAACTTTCACGCACCGTCAAAATTAAAAAAAATACCTTTGGACAAATAGTCGACGGGGGAATAACACGGCATTTGTTTTTGTCGCCTTTTGCAAATTTTAAGTGCCGATTAAATATATTATTTTTTTTTAGTAAAATATACAGCAGCTGCAATAGAATTCGATCAAGTAATTATTTTTTATATAAAAATTTCTCTAATCAATTTTTGTCATTTCTTGACTGTAAAATATAATATTTGAAGTAGCAACTTTTAGGGAAAAATATTAACAAAACTTCATTGAAAACTTATGGGATATAGTGAACAACAAAATAAGACTCACCCAGTATAGTAATCAGCAAGATTTATTCACAGTTCAAGAGGCCTAGATAAATATGGATCCAAATATTATAGATCATATGTTGCTTTTTATGAAAAGACGTGTTTGAATTTGGATTTTTACAATATATTATTGCAGATTTAATTAAAATACTAATTACAAATTATTTGTTGTAATAAAACTATAAATTGCCCTACTTTTTGCCAGTCCAAAACAAATAATCACCAGTAAAATTAAACTCTTTATTTTTTTTATTCTTTAACTATGTTAACTTGTTAAATTTATAAAAGTAAGCTAATTTTTAATATACATTTTTTGAACATAATAACCAGGACAAAAATTAATTGAATTTTTAAAAAGTTGCTCTACTTTCTACCAATACATTATATTACATAAATAAATTTATTTTAAGGCTTTTTAAAGTTATTCTAAAAGGCAATTTATAGAAAATACAATGAAGCTATAAAATAAAAAAAACACTTGATGCATTTTATGTTATATTGTTTTTCTGACTATTGCTACAGAGATTAACTGAAGCTAATGTTTAGTAAAATAAAATATACAAAAACTGTTGTAACAGATAGGATAGTTCGCATTAAAAATTGCTCAATAACGCTTTAATTAACCCCGCCGTAAACTTAGAAGCAATTTAATTACAAAATTTCATGATAAATTTAGCGTGACCTCTAAGTATTTTGATGAACACGATCTTAATGAAAAAACCGACTTACAAATAAAGAGGGTATTTAATATTAATTATCTCCTAGGTTGGAATTTAACAATTTAACGTTTATTACAAGCGGGAAGTGTATCACTCACAGACTCTTAATTAAATATGTAAGCTGAAAGAGAAATAAGCTTGTGAAAACGGGTGTAAAAACAAGGAAGTGTAATGTTCGATTTAAATTATTTTATAGCTATTTGTGTGCAAAATGAGGGGGTGTACGGACTTTTAATGTACAAGTAAGAATTTAAATCACTTACTGGAATTGAAAAGGTAGACGTAAAATCAAAAAATGTTCAACAATTATTATTTAACGTAATAAGCAAGCAAATTGCAGTTATTTAATATTAAATTTTAACTTGCCATTTTTATTCATGACTGACTCTTTAGTAAACAGACTTTTCTTCCAGCCGAATTCAAGGGTTCGGTTAAACAACATTTATCTGTTTAAGCAAAGGAATCCTAAATTACATAATTAAAATAGTTAGTTAATAGCATGAACGCATTTCGGTGCGAACGTACCGTCGAAGAACAACAGAGTCGTTTCATATTATCCGAGTCAAAGACTGCGGGAGCAGCAGCAGCAGCCGCATCCCCTAAAGACAATTTCCCAAATTAAATGTTGCCGTTGGTTTTCAACTTATTCTCATTTCAGTTTCCGTCAAGAACTTTAGATTACAACTAAATTGCATGGGTTTTCAGTTTCGCTAGTCGCGTCCCGTCTTTAGGTCTCGGGCAATTTTAGCTTTTGATTAATTGCAAGCTAATTTTCATTTATGTTTTTTAGTATTCCCTTATTGATTTGAATTCGGGGCCTAAAGTATAAGCTTGTCCTTGTTTCTGCTCCTTCAGTATGGGTTTATGATGTGGATAATCACATTCTGAGACTCTGAAGGGTTGAAAATGTATTAGAATGATCTGTTACATCCCATGGTCAATGACAGTTACCTGGATGAGCTTTCCTTCCTTCATCTATAAGAATGAACATCTGTAGCTATTGATTGTTAACTACTGATATTTACACATATTATATTGGATTGTTCGGAAAGTAATTTCGTTTTTTCCCAATAGAGAATTTAATTGTATTTTTTGCACCCAACTTCACACTTAAGCCGTATAATTTTTATACGCATTGAGAGCTCATATAACAAGGCTTGTGTGTGAAAAATTTCAATTAATTATACGCAGTAGTTTTTGGTTGGTCCCCTTTTAAATATGGAGAGCGATAAGCAGCATTTTCGACATATCTTACTATTTTACTACAGAAAGGGTAAAAATGCTGTTCAAGCCAGAAAGAAATTGACCGATTTGTATGGAGAAGGTGAGTTGACACTACTCCAGTGCCAGAACAGAACTCACAGAGAGAAATCTGTGTCGCCGCATTGACGTCTGCGATTCGCTTCTCAAACGTCACGAAAATGATTCATTTTTGAAGCGCATCATCACTGGGGACAAAAAATGGGTTGTATACAACAACGTCAAACGCAAGAGGTCATGGAGCAAAAAAGATGAACCGGATCAAACCATTACCAAAGCCGATATTCACCAATAAAAAGGTGATACTGTCTGTTTGGTAGGATTTTAAAGGAATCGTTTTTTTTTGAGCTTTTACCAGATAACACAACGATTAATACGAAAGTCTACTGTCATCAGCTGGACAAACTGATGATGCACTTCAACAGAAAAGGCCAGAACTAATCAACAGGAAAGGTGTAGTGTTTCACCAAGACAACGCGAGACCTCACACAACTTTGGTCACTCGCCAAAAGCTTTTACAGCTTGAATGGGATACAATTCCACACCCACCATATATATAATTTAATAGAGTATTTGTTTATTATACGAAAAAAAAAAACGAAATTACTTTCCGAACAACCCAATAAATAATTCATCACATTTATCAAAAAGGCTGTTAAGTTAGAAGTAGGTAACCTGAAGGGTTGTTTACACTCGACGTCAAAACCTAAATTGTATTATTACTTTCTGATGTGTTACCAAAAATTTTAGAATTGGTTAACTGGCAGTACTTTTGAGGTGATGTAGTAATCTTCTTGGTTAGTCCACAATTACTCTGCAGGTTAGTCCTACAATTACTCTGCACCAAGAAGAATTAAAAGTTCCGGTTTGAATGGGGGATAAGATTAATTTTGGAGTTTTTATTCTTGCAACATTTTTTATTAACAAATATGAATTGTTATCAATTTTAATAATTAAGAAGCAGATCTGAGTTTTGCTCTTTATCTTCTTGTCAGAGACGTTTTCGTTATGGACTTGTGATTTCTTTTTTTTTTTATTGGGCTATTGTTATGATGAATTGTTTGAAACAAGATGGATTTTTCTCCAATTTTGTTTTGAACTAATTCTTTTCTACAACCTTCGTCTTCTTAGTTTTTCGTGTTTTTTTGTTCTTGGGATTTGGTCACAGTTAGTAAGTATACTCTTTAGTGTTCTTTTTGATGTAGAAGCTGTTCTATTCTTATATATCACTTTGACGAGATAAAGTGATCTTTGGTTGGATGTTTTTGTTTGAATGATAGCGTTAGTCAGTTTTTTTAGTGACATGACATGAGGTGTGTCTAATTTGCTCCATTTTTCGAACATAATTCAAAAAAACCTTAAACATTGTCTAAAAGAACTTTTTACAGAGAGAAGAACTGTAATATTCTAAAACATTAATTTTGTAGATTAACAAAAAGTCAACTGTACAACATACATGTATTTAAATCAACTTTGAACTGATACACCACTGTTTAAACAGCCCAGACACTAAACATCATCCCAATATAAATCAAACACAGTAGATGTAATTTAGTTGTTGTGCACGCATATATTCGATCCCGTGGAATCCCCGCTGTTTGATAACACAGCAGTTATTGTGAAGTGAGTCTGAAGTTTTATCAGGATTAGTCAATTATATGCCAAGGCCGCTTCGGTGGCAGAATATGCGGTCCCCGTCTCGACATGGAGGTAACTTCTCAGACTACATCTGTTTAAGCGTCAAATTATATAGATATCTTGATAACTGGGACTAATTACAATTTTGTCTACTACGACTAGACAAATGCGACGAGTCAGATTCGCTTAATCAACAAACGAACTGAAGCGCCGTAACATTGATCCTCGCGATTAGACGCATTTGTTTTGTGTCTGCTATAAAATTGACTAATACATAATGCCGTTGGCAGATTTAATTAAAACGAACACAAATAAAAATGACTGTGAATGTAAATAAAGGGTACACTCAAATATTTAATGAGCAAAATCATTGGGACTTAACTAATTTAATAAATGCTTCGGGTTTCGAACTCTTTAAAAGTGTTTATAATTAATTGTTTTTTATCTGAATCTCTTCAACAATTAATTGCAATTATTTGTAATCAAAGTCAAATCAGCTTTGAAACTTTTAAAGAAAGGATCGTTCGACCGACAAAAAATTATTTGTTCGAGTTTCAAGTTAATGAACGACAGAAGGGAACACATAATAAAAACATGACACAATTAAACACGAACCCCGTATAGAAAAAAGACCAATATCTTCTCAAAACACCCGTCCCTTAATTTGATAGTGTTCCGATCGCTTCATCCCATTATTCCGCTCAACAAGGCCGAAGATTTTAATTAAATCTGTCCCGAATGTTTTCTGCGGTACAATTGGAAAATTAAAACATCCATTTTCATCCAACATCCTATTTACTTATTGACAATGTTGCATGATTCCGTAATGTAAGCCGAGCGCACTATTTCACTGTTGGAGAAAACAATACGCCCGGTTTTATTCAAAGCAATCGTTAGCTTCGTGTATATTCCCCTGTTCTACGTATAAAACAAATGTTTCGAATGAATTATCTGTCTATTGGGGTGTCAATTCCACTGCCCGCCGCATAACATTTTAATGCCTCTATTAATAATATGTGATGGTGTGATGCGCCACGTTTGTTGTAATGCTTTTTATATGTCACTGTTTTCTCTGCACATTCAACATTGCTGACGTTCAAACAGCTCCATTAAATTAAAACACCATTCCAGACGCCTCCAGCTCGCATGTTTTTGCTGCGCACCGAAATCATTGGAAAAAAGAGGAGAAATCAAAATTAGCCAACTATTAATCAAAAGCTAAAATTGAACCAAATCCCAAAAAAAGTCCCAACGAGTTTTAACAGAAATTAAAACCGGCACATGGAAAACATGTTTAAATATTTTATTTCTAAGCAAATCTGTTAATCAAAGAGCACGTTGGATTTTAAAGGTAAAAAAGGGTAATTGGTAAAAACATGAATGATCATTAAATAAGCTTTATTTATAAATACAGAGGATTAACTCGAACCATGACCGGGAAAACAGTTTATAACATTTATCTAATAAATTACAAAATAATTTTGAATGTACCGGGTGCCCATAGGACATACATAAATACATATAGATAACAATTTATTACTAATAAAAGTGGTCCCGATAGAAAGGTGGCTTTGAGCTTCTAAGATGACCCCAACTAACTCATCAAATGAATCAATTGCTTTCTAATATATCAATTAAATTAAGGTATTTAGTTTGTAAATATTTACCACATTGTAAAGATTAATGCTCTCGTGACCACTGTTTATCCCTATATTTGTTCGGGTTTGCAGATCGCCGGCGACATTAAAGAGACGGACCAGATCAAACCTCTGAAGATGTTCGCCACTCATGCTAGCGAAACGTTAAGAAATAATTTCAATAAACAATTCCAAATATAGATATTTATCATATTTTTTTATTATAAAAATGTCGATAAAATTATAATCAAAAAGATTTTTTTTGTGTATCTATTATAGTTTAATAAATACAGTGCCTGAACAAGGACATTTACCAGCACAATTAGGGATTCCCTCCAGAAGAGATTTTAGTGCCAAATATTCAGTTCAAGTTGTCAAGACATTCGAATTATCAATTAAAATTACGTGATTCGAGTAATTAAAACTTGTGATTCAGTGTGTTTTAACATATATAATACAATAAACCAAATTTATTTGTTATATTACGAAATAAATTATAAAATAATTTCTAAAATTTTAATTTTTTTAGACCTTAAAATACAACATTTTAGTATATTTTTATTAGGTAGATAAAAATATTTATGCAAATACATAGACCATTATTATAATAAAAAACATGTTATATTTTTATATTTCCAGTAAATAATGATAAATTTAATATAATTAAAACATATAATAGATATATAATATAATATACAATATTACATTATAATATAATATAATATAATAATAATATTCATATAATAATTTACATATATCTTTTCCGTTGACTAAAAAAAATACTAACTAAACGCAGAGTACATTAAATAAGCATTAAGATAATCAATTATTTTTAGTAATATTAAATAAATATTTTTCCTTATATATATTCTGGAAATTCAGAATTTCATATTGCTTTTCCTAATTAGGAACTATTTGGTTAATACATAAAATCAACACAGAAAATTTAATAAATACAACAGCAATACACTCCATGATTTTCGTTGATTTAATTTCAGATTCAAACAAAAATGAAAATTCATAAATTTATAAAAAATAAATGTGTTAACTAAAGCAACACACTTTATAAAAAATATATTTAAATATAAAACAATTGCATAATTTTCGATGATCATTAAGAAAAAGGATTATATAATAAAAATATTTATTTAATATTACTAAAAATAATTGATTTTCTTAAAAGCTTATTTATGATAATTATCTATTATGTTTTTACAATTCAAATAATGTGTCAACAGAATTGATTTATTTAAATTATATATTTATTATTTATCATCATTTACTAAAAATATAAAATAAATGTAAAAGAAATTAACGTGATTTTTTATTATAATATTGGCTTAAGTTTTTAAAATCTGACATATTTAATTATTTTTTATATGAAGGAAGAGATAAATTAAATTAAAAACTAAATTTTCTTTTTTGTTTATTTGCATATATTTTACCTTTTTATTCAATAAAGTATATATTTTAAAATATATTATTTTACATAATAAAAAAGAAGAAAATAGAAATAGAAAACAAATTTATTCCATATATATTCACATTTTTTCACAAATTATATTTATCATTAAAATAAAATGACAATATACAATTAAAATGAATTTAATTTATAGAATTTTTAAAAATATTTGAAATAATATAAATTATGATTTAAATAATAATATACCAAACACAAAAAATAAATTTATTCCGTATGTCTTTACATTATTTCATTTTATTTTAACAATTAAATATAAAGAAAACAAATTTAAACAATTAATAAAAATAATTAATATAAAATAAATTATAATTTATACAATAATTTAAATAATTTTAATAATTTAAAAAAAAAAAAATCAAATTTTGTAAATTTATTATTAGAAAAACTTTCGATAAATCAATCAGAGAATCTTGAATTTTAAAGGTTCTTCAAAAATATATATTTTTTAAATTTGTGAATATTTACATTTTTTAATTTGTTATGTTGCTGCGCTTAAAAAATATTATTCTGTAAAAAGAATAAATCCCAAAAATCATAACAAAATTTTTTAATTTATTTTTAAAATCTTAAATATTTCATTATTTTTATATGGTAGATCTATTTCTTCATACTGAATATGCCGAATTATTAATAAAAAAAACTACATTTATTTTATTACTATTTAATTGTCTTTTGTTTCTTCAATAAATTATATATTTTAAATTTTATAAAATATAATTTATATATTAATTTAACAAGATGATGTTCGATTCTATTTCAGTAGATTAGTTACCAGCATAGTACACGGCAAAATGTTTAAATTTATGTCGAGATATTTACAGAGAATTTATTCATGCAGGATCTCGAAACGTAATCGAGCTGCTGGTTGCTGCTAAATCCGTAATGTTAAACCATTACAAATCGGAATCTAATTAAGATGAAGGATTAAGAGATTTTCCCAAATATTTACTGAAACCGATAAACAAATAATCAGCTAAATTAATTCCTCTATTTAAGTCGTCGCCGAGTGAAAACCTAAAATTACTGTAAAACATACCGTTCGACTAATTAATTAGAACTCGATTGTGTTTGGAGGCAAACAATAAATTCGTCATAATGTTGCCAATTGAAGAGGCACAAGAGTTTTATCCAAGTCGGAATATAATTTAATCGCAGCGCCTCAAACATAAGCGGGAGACGCAGGTATAGGTAATGTTTATCCATTAGATACGGGGATTTAAATTTTATATACGCGAATAGAGGTTGGATGTTGAAAATCCAATGTATTTTCGAAACGTACTATAAAAATTGAACGGAAATTGTGGAAATTGCATTTTGCGGAGTTTTGCAAATGTCAGCAACTTTATTTCCAGTCTTTCTTGCAATATTTATTTTAAACTGAACGTTGAAATATTTTTGCTATATCAGTGCACTAAATTAAAGCCGATGGCGCTTTTTGTAAATTTAATATAACACTGAAGTTTTCCATTAAATTGCTTTTCACAACCAATTATTAAACTCATGTTTTATATTGACTTCCTATATTGGCTGCATTTACTATGTGCATAGTAACTGTACGTAGTAAATGATGGATTCGTTGTGAATATATTTTTTTAAAGTTCAGTAGAGACTGATTAATATTTCACCTACACGAATATGGAAACGTTTTATTAAAACATTGATTTAAAAATTTAAGAAAAGGCAAATATTGAATAACTGCAGAACGAACTATTAATAAATACAAGTAAAGTTGTACAATATCACCCTATTTTTGTGGCGATTTAGTCGTGATTTGATAAATACCAGTAACGTTCTAAAAGTAGCCAAGAATCAATTTTATTTATCGCATCCGTATTAAAAAACTTGTAACTGTGGCATATAAAATATTAAGGCAATAAAACATGCTATAAATATAATGGAAAAGTTAATATTTTTAACTTAAAGTGCTTTTAGCGTAAAGTAAATAATAAATTAGGTAGTCGATATTAAACTTATTGATGTTTTTATTGGATGGTTTCATGTTGGATTTCGTTTCGCCAGACTATTCTTTCCCAGCGATACGAAATTTATCTATTACCGCTATTTTGTTTTCCATTTAAATAAATTACGATTTATCTGGAGATATATTTCAAACAACTTTTTATGTTGCACGATCAGGAAACGACGGTGACTAAGACCGAAGATCATTTACTTTTTGGAGGATTACGTAACTCTGACAAATTAGTGGCACTTTAAATGATAATTTACTTAATGGATTTGTTGCACCATAGGTTCAATTACAGTTAATTTTTAACTTGACTACAATACATGAATTAAATAAACTAATATTTGAATTCACTAATAAAGGTAATATAAATTTAATAATATTAACCAAAATCAAATTAACAGACAAATTAGTTTGGTTTGGTATTCCACTCCACGTTTAAATTAATTCGATCAAAATAAGTTAAAAAAGCTTAATGTCAATTAATTAAATTTGAAATTTATCAAATTGTAATATAGAAATAAATTTACTTGTTTCACGAACATTAAACTAATACTAAAATAATTAAAATTATTTCGTATAAAATGTATGCTTATTATTTAAACCATTTTTAGAAATATTTTAATTAGAGAGCACGGAACACAGAAATTTATAATATAATTTTTAAATAATTAATTTAATTCGCATATTTTTAGAAATTTCGTGTTCTTTTATTTGTAGGAAATGCTGCTCGTAATTATTATAGTACAATTGTATTTATTTAATTATAAAAATATATGCACATTATAAATTTAAATTAAAAGGTAGCAGGAAATGTAGCTGTGTATTGTATTATGATAAAAACATTAACAACAAAGCAATTTATAATATTTATTTATTCTACTTTCAGTCTCACTGTCCCAACTAAATTTAGGGTGATACACAACCGGATTATCATCATACAATTTTATCAAATATTTGATCAATAAAAATATACAATTAAATTTACTATTATGGTTAAAAATTATATGTAAATTTCGTTGCAATGTGCAATTAAGTTTTATATTAGTTCATAAACTTCAAAAGAAATTGCAGCGTACTGAGAAATAAATTCTCAATATTGCATATCTTGACTTTCTCTTAGCTATTAACTGCATTAATTTCGCATAATGATAAACTTTTAACTTTTCTTTTATATTACAACTTTTAATTTTATTCAGCAACGTAATTATTATAAGAAAAGTGTTTTAATAAACTAAACGGCAATAACATTTTTTTTTAATATCAGTAAATTCTATGTTGGCGGAAATTTAAATAAATAAATATGTAACATACAAATCTCTCAATACGAAAAATATACAAGAAGTTATTAAGTCGAAACACATTTCGAATAAAAATCATAAACAGTAACGACAAAGTTTGTACACATTTATACATGCGCAAAGTTTTAAGATCGTGTAGCACAAGTTGAAAATGTTATGTAAATTCAATTATTGAGTTAGAGACGGTACGTTCTGGGTTAGGACGCGTTTTAAATTCATCTGACAGGACACGACCAGCAAAGTGTGCCGAGAAATTTCTGACTAAATCAGTCGAATCTAACTCCGCAAAGCTCGGATTCACATTAAGTTTCTGGATATGTATATTAACAAATCGCTGCTTTGAAGATAAAAAGGTTGACTGTCTGCTGGTCTATGTTAAATCGATGTTAAATAAACTTTGATTGCTGTAAGTAAAAAACAACAAGGACCAGTCAAACGTTTTAGTTATCGATTAGTTAAATAAATGATTTTCAATTAAAATTCAGTGCTTAATAAAAAAATTAAAGGATTTTTATTGAAGCATATCTTTTCCAATAAATACTATTAAAGTTAATTTAAAAATTGTTTTTCTTGGATTATTTATATTTATGTTATTATATTTCACTTATAATTTTTTATCACAATTTAAAAACGATATTGTTTATATAAAATTTAAAAATAACACTGAGCTTTGAAAATAACTTAAAAAAATTATTTGATAAAATTAATTTTAATCTTTGGCTCTAAAACGAATAATTAACAAAAGTTTCTCGGAATAAAGTCTAATAGATGACTGTAAAAACAAAGCTATTAAAATCATTTTATATCTGTATATAAAGATTAAAAACATTTAATGACTTAAGATGAAGACAAATAATGTCAGTTTTAGTAAATTGTTAAAACTCGCACATCAGTCTGATTCTTAGCAAAATCTCCCTGACCTGACCTATTCAATCTTATTAATTTCAAATACAAACTTTGTATTTTCAATTATTATAAAAACAGTAAAATCGGATTTGGATAATTAATAATCAAAATAAATAATTTTGGTTTAAAATAATATTCCAAATATGTTTTTCTGACAACCATTTTCGTTATTTCAAGTTCTTATGAATACTATTTAACAATTTCATAATCAAACTTTGTATTATAATTTTTTATTATCGGTATTTTTTTCGTTTATTACCGAAAAAAACACTTAATTAAAAAAACCTGAAGAATAATTAAAAAAAATCAAAATAAATAATTTCATCTTAAAATAGCTATTATAAATATCATTTTAATAATTAATTAATATTAATTACAGAGTAAAACATTTTGTTTTATTGTTTATTATTTTTTTGACATTTATTTCAGTTGTTACAGGAAATAGTTAATTAAAAAACGTATGAATAATTAAAAAAAAATAAATCAAAATAAGTAATCTTGGCTTAAAATAATATTTAATCTAAATAAATTTACGACAACATTTACGATATTTCAATAAGTTATTATAAATTCTATATATTTATTTTCATTTTATTATAAATTCTATATATTTTGACCACGAATATTAATTTCACTACCAAACATTATTGTTTATTTTTTCATTATTATTATTATGAGCATTTATTTCAATTGTTACAGAAAACAGTTCATTAAAAAAAGTTTAAAATAATATTCAAAATAAGTTATTATTACTTATTATTTTGTCCCCGAATATTAATTTCAGTATCAAACATTTTTTATTTTTTTTTTTACAGTTATTACAGAAAACAGTTAATTAAAAAAAAACAAAAGAATAATATTAATTTTATTCGATGTTTGAAGAAAATGTTATATAATAAATAATATAATAATAAATACATAACTATTTTGACCCCGTATATAAATTTCGCAAACTTCAGTTTTTACTTCAATTGTTACAGAAAATAGTTAATTAAAAAACCAATATGGATAGTTAAAAAATCAAAATAAATAATATCGATTTAAAATAATATTTTAAGTAAACTTTCCTAATAACTATTTTCAATATTTCCAAATGTGGGTATCCCAAATAACAAATAACATGTTAAGATAATTCAGCGGTGTACCAAACTACCTTTTAAAATAAAAAATACCTCATCCTAAGTTTGTTAATATAATAATACATTACAGAATTTATTAATTAATTAATTATTTGGTGTTGTCATTTATTTATCAAACTCTGTTTCTATCTCTATAACTTCAACTCTATCTGAATTTTTAGATAATATCGTTCGGGTTAATTGTGTATATTTATTGTATAAATAGTATATAAATAAATTATTTATTGTTTAGATCGGTTATATAAATTTATACACTAACACCATGCTATTGTTATTTTTAAAACTAAAGCTGATTTCTTTCTAACAGGAACCAAAACCTGGTAATATACGAATTCTGGAACGAAATAATAAAATTATTGACGATGCGGACATACCTAAAGCATTTGTCAGCCCAGCTACATCGTCAAAATTAGTGCACAAACTTCACAAAAAAAGTTTGTTTGTCATGCACAAAGTTTTAAAAAACCGTGCACTGCCAGTTCAGATAGTCAGAAAAATAAAAACGAAATTTATTAAATAAGAATTCCAGCTCTGATCAAAGCATAGTCCGTTTCCAAGCACGGAAAATGTGAAGAATGTGTTCAGGGAATGTCTGTGGGTGCGTATCGGGACAGATAGACCTGCAGGATGCCGAGTTTAGGTCCGGACTGGGATTGACCGGCGTGACAGGGCGCAGTTCCCTGCGACGATGGAATAGTGGGAGGAAAAATTCCTGAAAGTGGGGGCGCACCGGCGATTCGCAGCATCTGATCCCGCAGACGACCAAGTCCTTTTCCTCTCTGATTTTTGGATTGCCCTGGTTGTGGTCCGAGGGTGCCACCAGTTGATGCTTTCTTTTCTCAAGTGCACTTCATAATTTCGGTAACTGTGTTTTATGGCATTTAAGTGTTATGGATTTATTTTAACGATAGCGACAAATCACAATTGACTGAGATGATCATCCTTTTAATTTTAAATAATTAAACATCTCAAAAAAGTAATAGTTTATAAATATTGGAAATAATAATTTTTTTAAATTACACATTCGTTTTATTCTTTTATTATATGTAACAAATGCTAATTAATTAAACTAAATTAAAATATAATGGATATAATACAATTTTAAGGATTATTAAAATGGTTTTAATTATATTAATTTCAATACTGCTACTAATTGTTTATTGCATTTGTTAATGCCGGTTTATTAAATTTGTTGATTTGTTCATAAAATTTTACAGAGTTTATGGTGTTTGTCTTTTTAAAATATTTGTCAATTATTGTATTGTATTGTATTATTTAATTAATTTCTGGTTAATTAATACAGATACTCTACAGGTTCTAACTTAATAACAAGACCTTGAATGAATTCGTGTTGTTCTGTTGTGTTTTACAAAAAAAAGGTTTATTTAAAATCAAAGAATAAAAATATTTCTCTCAAAGTATCGACCATCACTAGCCACTACTTTCTCTCATCTTCCTGACAGCTCATATATTACTCGTCAAAAAAATCATAAAGTTCTCTGAGAATCGATCTATTCTTTAGTATATATAGGTGAAAGTCAGAAAAGGATACGTCAGGTTGATACAGCGGGTACAGTAGCACTTTTCATTGAAGATTTTCCAGGTAGATTTTCACTGGTTATGCAACATGAGGCCGAACGTTGTCATGTAACAAAATTACTTTGTGATGTTTCTGTTCGTATAGTGCCCGTTTTTCTTTGAGGACTCAACTCAAACACACCATTGGAGTTGATAGAGACCTCTCGTGATAATCTCATTCGGTTTGATCAGCCCATAATAAATTACGCCCTGCAGATCCTACCAAATGCAGAGAAGAAGCTTCGAACCATGAATATTTGGACTTGTTGTTATCGTGGTGTATCCATTTTTCATCAGTACATAAAAAATAGTAGTTCACACATGAGAAATCGCCGTTCGACATCTCTCAGCTCAGCTCAAATTATAAGGTACCCAATGTCCTTATTTCTGGATCATTCCTAACACTTTTAAGCCTTTTCAAACACTGAAATTTAAGGTTAGATACAGTACTTCCTTACAGGAGCGTTACCATTCGAAATTTCATGAGTACTGCTACTCCCATTTTTGAAGAAAGAGAGGGAATTTATGCAAGGTCCTGATATTATATTGAGCAGCTCAAAACACAATTATTTATATTACACACAGGTTAAATTGATTAATGTTTCTAAGTAAGAATTTTTAATACTAAATAATATTATTTTTGTATATAATAATTTAATATAAACAATGAACAAAATTATATTTGCTTAATTAGACTATATAGCAATAGAATAACATAAATATGTAGTAATTAATGTTTATAAACACACATTAATATTTCAGTGCTGATAAACCCTCACATTTCAATATTATAAACATAAACAAAGTGGCAAATAAAGGGCTAGTACAATTTTGAAAATTCCAAGTAAAATTTAGAAGAGCCTGTTTGTTTAGAAATTCCATAACAAATAATTAATTAAATTAAAAACCCTTATTTGACCCGTTGTTTAATTAAAATTCAAAGTTGTGTCCCCAGTGACCGGGGACATTCGGAATCTATGCAGATAGTGTCTCCCTAATGTAATTAATATTAGACTAGATGAATGTAATACATAAACAAAGGTGGAGGCAAGAAGGGTATAAATTGGCAAAAGGTGTGCGAGTGTGTGTGTGTTGGAGTACGCGGCTTGGAAACGTGGAGCGCACAAGCCGAAGGCTTTCAGGATCTCCTGAAGTTATTAATTCAACCGGTGTTCAGCCCCGGGTAGGTTAATTACCAGCTTGTTTATTATTTGGGAAGTAGGCCAGTACACACTCTCCCCCACCGAGCTTACTAGATAATAACGTTTATTACAGCCGTCTTTTTTATTGTAATTTTACATTCCTCGTATTAATTTTTACACCTCCGATTCAGTTTTGTGTGGCTGCATCGTAACACTTATTTTTGGCTTCTTGAAGAACTGCTTAAATTTTAATGTGAGCTACCTAAGTGTTAAAAGGTGTTTTAAATTAAAGCGGACAGAAACGATTGACGCCTGAGGTCAGTTTTAATCAGAAGTGAATTGGGGATGAAAGCATCGGATCGGTCAACAACGTTCGGTGTAGGCTTTTCTGGTAATTGACGCAGAAAACCACATTCCACTTAATGCATTAGAATTTTAATGAGGGACTGCCATCCGCCATTATACTCGAAGTTAAACGTTGAAATTTAGCATCCTACTTTAAATTATAAGCAATATTTATGCAATTTGTGCGTCTGTTTTATTTCAACATATTAATTGTTATGCTTTCTTTATGGAAAGGTGGAGTATAAGTAGGTAAATAAAAATCTTTTGGCAAAACGGGGAATAATTATAAGAGTCGAACGGATAAAATTACAGAATTACCGGAGGGATGTTTATTTATGTTGAGTAATTTAAATGAATAATGACATAAAATTAGCTTGTTACTTTAAGAAAATTCGCTGTAATTATTGCGACTCGCTTTTGAGATAACGTCCTTGGCACTGTCTTAAAAATAATTACCAAAGTAAAAGGGAAGAGAAAAACAATCATTCTTAAGGGGGCTGATTAACAATACGGTGAAAAAGTGGTATATGTATAAATTTCTTGAATAAATTACCTCTTTTATTTGGTTTTTGTTCCAGTTAAATACAAAATAATTGCTTAAGAAATATTCTGCCCTGACGGAACCATAATAACCACGTCTTAAAAACACTTGAACGTTCCTTAGAATTTTATAAAAAATAATTTGATTATAATTAAAATAGAATATTCTAAATAAATACTTATTATTGGTGAAATAATAATTACCAATCGACCACATAGATTAAAGCGAATATGTAGAGCGGAAAGGCCACAAGAAACTTTATGTAAATGTATGGTTTTTACTGTACATGCATTAAAAGTTAATCCATAAATCACTGGGGTAGGAAGTGAGGACGAGCGTCATGTGAAAGTATTGCGGTTCAAGACAGTTTTGTTGGCTCGCAGGCGATAACAGTGAACTTGCCAAGGGTCATCGGTCCTCCAGATCTACATCTTAACTGCTCCCGCAGTTCTTTATGCAACCCTTAAACTGTCGTTCAGTTTTATTTTTACTGGAACAATATCAATTCCTTTATTGGCCGTCTCGCTTCAATTCCAGAGTATTTGCTCAGTTCTTATGCGGGCGTTTCTTTTTTCGGTGATTATTTTAAATTGAAATCCAATTGGGTGTAAGGAATGTCGAGATTTCAAGAACAAATTTTAAATACTCATTAATTTTGTCAGGAACTTCGTAGTCTTCGTATATCGAGTGATTAAGACATTTTATGAATCAAACTAAAAAATAATATCAAAGTGGTAGTAGAAATAATAATAAATCATTAATTTATTAACATGATAGTCGTATTCAGTCAAATCATAAAATATTACGCATACATAATATTAGAATAAATTGTAAATTTTATATATTCCATGGTTAAAATTTTTAAAATAAATAAAACTTTTAAGAAAACTTTTACATAAATTAGACATTTGTCTTACTAAAATTGTCATAATTATAAATAAATAACTTTAATTCAACTAATTATTTAATTAAACGCTTTAATTTAATTTTCTGTATCCATAAATTTAAAATAATTTTAACCATTAAATCATGATTTTAACAATATTTTATTTTTGTTAAACTACATTTAAATATACAGGGTGTTAATCAATCCATTAGGCATAATTTCTAAGACACTCGGTATCAAAATGAAATCTGGTAATTTCGAATTTCTTAATGGAATATATATATATATATATATATATATATATATATATATATATATATATATATATGTGTAAATTTTTGGATTTCTGTGTAATTTCTGTAGGTTCTAAAATTGTTTATATTTCGAATAAAATTGTATTTTAAAAAAATCCCATTTTACAAAAATTAACTTCGTACAGAAACACGTGTTACTTTGTTTTCTCATCAAAAAATCTTTTTAGGGGACGCAAAAAAAATTTATTTTTAACGACCAGTTTAATATACACATATTTAAAATTATCTAATAATCTTACTGTATTTGAATATATATTTAATCCAAATCTTTAAATATAAAAATACACATTTATATTCCTTTATTCAATGCCAACAATTTCAATTAATAATAATTAAATATAATGCATTCAATACAATGTTAGGACTACTAAAATGATTATATATTTAATTAATTGAATTTATAGCAGCTAATTGTTTATTGTATTTGTTAGTGCCGGTTTATTAAATTTGTTAATTTGTTTATATAATTTTATAGAGTTTATGGTGTTTGTCCTTTTAAATTATTTGTGAATTTGCGTTATTTAATTAATTTCTGTTTAATAAACATAGTACTGTACATATTCTAAGTTTATTATTATAGATCAAAGCACCATTATTTATGTTTAAATAAACTGATAAAATTAAATTTATTAATTAAATGCTAAAATTGTTATTATTATATATAATAAACATACAATATTTTTAGGATCCAAAAGCTTTTAAATTATTATCTCATACTTTCAATAACACCAAATTACGCTTGTTTTGAATGTCACAAAACCCATAAATATTGTGAATAATATTTATTTTTAAATTTTTCATTTTATTATTTTATTCACTGAATTAGATGTTAATACATTAAATTAAAATAAAATATTAAATAAAATTTACGACCGCTAATATATCTGTTCATATGTATAGGTTTCTTAAATATGTTACCTTCTTTATATAACAGTTTATAACGTTAATGTTTTCAAATTGTTTATAAGTGTTTGCAGCTCAAAGCACAATTATCTATATTTATATAATTTTATAAAAATAAATAAATGAATTAAATATACTAAATTGGTTTTAAATTTAATTTTCAATAAATAATTTAAAATTATTACTGTATTTAAAAAGAACTGTTATGAGTTATACAACAACCAAAGCTTTTAACCATATGCTTTTAATAATGTTTTGTTTTTGTTGAACCCAACATTACAATACGGGTATTTCATTTTCAATATGCATTAAATGTTAAATTAATTCTTTAAATTTATCCATTTAAACCTCATTTCATACATTTTAAGCATATTTTACATGCGGGTCGAAAACTGAAAACTAAAGCTTTCTTCATTTTGTTTCCCATAAAAGCAAAGTGAAGCGTCGTAAACTCAGTAACGAAATTTAAAAAAAGTACAACATGAGTTGTGCTTTAAATATTTCATCAAAACTTTATATTCAATCTGCATGTGGCCTTTGTTTCGCATTACGTATGTGCATATAAATGCATTTCTGTAAATGTATTACACAAAGACATTTTGTTGCATTCAAATTTATCCCGACGCTTATACATACATAGAGTTGATAATTTTACAGCATCTCTATCAATCTTTCCAGTTATTTGTGTATTTGGCTGTGTTCCGTGTAATGGAATTAGTTTCGTTTTACGATACGATCGACCCTGTTCTATTTTCACCGTCCCTTTTACATAAAGTTATTAACATGCTGCAATTATTTTAAATGGAAACATTATAAAATCACGGATCTATAATAAATGATTTAGTCAGTAGATCTATTGAAACTATTTAAGTAAAAGGGTCTATTCATAATTGTGTGCCCGCAAAAATAATTTTCCCAAGTGGTTTTGGCCCGCACGTTGGTCAGATGCTCCTCTTTTAGACCCTCCACTTTGTCTGACCACTTCAAAGCTTTCATTTTCTAGGAATCTACTCATTATGAAAGCATGTCGTTAGCTTTTTTCTAATGGGAAAACGCATTATCCTCCATACTATGCCTGGAAACTTAATAATGTTTGTGGAGATGAATTCATCTTTTACAATCTATTTATGGCATAAATAAAAAGTATTAGATATAAAACGGACGCCTATTTTTCACCAAGTAGATATTAACGTCAATTAAATACTAGTGAAACCGGTGCTGGGGTTGATAAATAGTATACAAGATCATAAAGAATAAATTAATGTATTTTGGACTAATCAGATGTTAGCAGCAATGTAACCGTAAAATTTTCCCCCGAAGGATCTCACGCCAGACAAACTTGTAAATCCAAGAAAGGTTAATTGTAATTTTCATCTGTCTAGCACAGGCAATCATTTCAACAAAACCGTATACGTAGAAACACAAATTGTAGTCCGATATGTACGTTTTCAGGAATGACGATGCGTGTAGCTTTAGATGGAAGCGGCCTTATTAAAACTGTCATTAACCCGTGTCACTTAGGTGAGCCCACTTCCATCCAGAGGCTTTTGTATCAAGATTGATGAGATTGTTGTTCCATCTGCCCTAAATTATAATGCTAACTGACACAATAAATTATGGATTAAACGGATTTGAAGCTTAAATTACGTCAAACAGTCTTCCTTTCTCCGCAACCTGCAGGTTGTCACAGTAGATACATCTTAATTTGCCGGACCAAACAATGCCGTTTAATGCGTCCGTGTGATATTAAATGGTAGCTAAATATAATTCTTTAAAATTTATATTTTTAATCACCAGCTCATTATTGGCCTAAAGGCGAGCAACTATTTAGTAGGAATTACAATTAGACGGCGCCGTAACAATGTTATATTTCTCAGTCAATTGGATAACGGGAAAGACGAAATTCAGAGACGCAATCACTGGCGAAGAGGGGCAGACACCATCAATAACTTTTCTCGTATTCCTGCTCGTTTAATTTCGCTGCGAACGTGATATACTGGTGGAATTAAACAGTTTTAAAACGCTCCCGTTTTATAGGCGCACATCCTGAGGAGGAGACTGCCTCTAAAAAGATTCTTCCCGTTTCAGCCGCAGTAATAAAACTAAACTCCACAATGATTTTTTATTTTAAGCAATTAACTTTCAATATATTCAAGGCTCTCTTGACGTACGGGATTGCCAGTATTTGTGTCCGAGGAAGTAATTTGGATTTTTCAGTTTATTTATTGGTCCGCAGCTTACGTCCGGAATTTAAAATTAACGTGAGTTATGAAAAAGTTTCTCAATTGTGTTTTTAAAATTATGGAAATCGTTTTTATTTTGAAATCAATTCGTATATTTCAAATACGTTGTTCTAATATTTATCAAGATGTTTCTGAAACTGGTGGTCCAGTTTGGGAAGCAAGTAAACGTGTCAAAAATTGAAGAAAATATAAAACATATTATTATTTTTTCTTCTAGAGAAACGACAGTCATTTACTTTTTTCAAACATTAAATAGAAAATATCTCAAAACAGCAGATGATAATTAAAATTAATCAAAAGTACCTTTCTTCTGAATTGTGAAGAAGAAGAATATGAAAAGCTTAATAGTTTTAAAAAAATTTAGTGGCGTAAAAAATAACTAGTCCTAGGTACTAATTTTTAACCATGTCTTATAAAACAAAACTATTTTAGAATTAACTTACCCAAATAAATGACAATCATATTTATTTTGTGTAAAAAAATGGCTTTTATTGATCCGCAAGTTGAATAGATTATAAAATTATGACTGTACCGAATTTTTAAATGAAATATTAACAATGAATGATGAATGAAAAAACGTCCGTAACATAAAAATAAATTAAAAATTAAAAATTTTTCCCCAATATATCGCCACATATATTCGCAGTATTTAACATACGTGAAAAATTTACATATAAATATGAATAGCGAAGACAAAAAAGAAAAAAAAAACTAATTTAGCCCTTGTTCTCGTTTGCTACGAAAAAATTTTGAATAACAAAAACATTTGTTATTCGTGGTATATTCATCTTTATTTTAAGCCTAAGAGCTTGTTTGTATTCTTTGTGTGGTAAATAATACATTCCACAGCCAACAATTTCTTTCAAAGATTTCTCAGAGAGTTTCATATGGATAAGAAAACTTTAAAATTATAATGGAAATTCGCGTTTACTTCATCAATTACAGTGAAAATAATAAATTGTTTTATTTAATTAAATCATCAATAAGACGAATAAATTAAATTATACCCCCTAAACGAAATCTGAGCCATTTTAATTCTGTTAAAACTTTTAAGAAATTATTCCCCCACTTGATGGCATTTTCTAATCACAAAATCGCATTAGATTCATCGCCGACTTTAAACCAAATCAGTTATCAACATAAGTGGATTAAATCGAAAATAATGCGGACGTACACTTGAATCGTCGACGTATAAAATTACAAATTGTTTGGCTCCGTAATTTACCTCGGTGCCATTTCCAATCACTTGATCCTATCTCAGATTGATTTCCAATGTATTCCTTCGGCTTTATTTAATTGGTGGTACGTGAAAGCCCCGGCATAACGAGGGCGATGCGTCGGGCTTTATTCGACGAATGTCTAAAAAATCTTACTGAAAACGGGGTATTAGTTCGAAGCCGACTCGATACAGATGCTGGAAAAAGGTTCAGTTTTAAACGTACAGAACTGGATTACGAATCCGCTCAAACAACGTCAACGGCAGGATTTAAATAATGGATATGAATGGGGTAATAAACAAGCTAACATAAACACACTTTCGTATGGAAAATGTGGTCACAATTGAACTTTACTTCCACCTGGCTAATGTATGTAAACGAGCTGGACTTTTTCATACAAGAGAAGGAATCTGAAAGACTTATGGGTAATAATTTTTTTAAGCCAGTTTTCCCGTTTCTATTTTCCTGGTTGGGCTGTGGTCGATTTTTCCAACAGATTATTTTGATCTGTTATAAGAGCTGTAACGTGGAAACGCAGTGCCATAGGACGTGACGTCATCAACCAGTAGATTTTTCCGTTGTATAATTTGTCCTTGGGGCGGATTGGGGATGATTATTTTTTATCCACCGGAGAGCAAGTTTATTTTCAAAATTAATATCGGTTGACAGGTAGATAAATTTTATTAAATGGCGCGATGATATTTATTGGATGGTGGCTTTATAATAGATGGGCGGCGATTTTTTCACGGCTTAACATTTCTTATCCGCGGGTAATATTTCCAGATGTTCTCAAAAATAAAACAGGAAATCACCTTCCTATGAGTTCAACATAAATCTACTGGTCCAGGCATGCTCTTGACAAATCACTGGATAACAACACAATAGTTGATTGATTCACAATACAATTTCATTATTTCTACTAAAAATACACCACTCAATATTTTCGTGTTATTACTCACTACTGAATATTTTATGTTATGGATTTCGTTTCGTAACAGTGAATAATAAAATTGGGGTAATTGTTTTAACAATTTCCAATGTCATTAATGTACCTGCTTTTATGAGGTAACATTTTTAATTAAAATGAAAACTGAGGGTTTTAATAGCATGTGTGATTTGCTATAATTACACTAGCATACCATAAAATCCATAGAAAATACAACGCAATGTAAATTCAGCATTGAATATTCAATTGTAATTGTTTACAAATAATAGGAATGTATAATTTATCAAAAATTTTAAATTGACAAGGCATGTATTATGAAGCTGTCAGTGGCACAACATTAACAATTAAAAAACATTAATTAAAACTGCGTAAATAATTTTAAATCAGTACACAAAGTAAAAGTTGATTAACTGTATTTCTGATAAATTACACTATTAATTATTTCAACAATGTGTGAATAAAAATGATAAAATATTAATTTATTATTTAAATTTTCTTTTTACAACCACTTTTTAATAATCTTAGGTATCTTAGCTAATCCTAATTTCTTTATTTTCAATTTCATTTTTATCGATTTGATATTAATAATATATTTTATGTAGAAACGGTCACGTTAAATCCAAATAAAATGTGAAATTTGTTTGATACAGTTCATATTACAGTCATGCATGATAATAAATCTTTCAATGAAAATTATTGTAATAGTATATAATAGTACTGACAAGCTTTCAGCGTCATTTTTGAGTTGTAATGAAATTACGCCTGTATTTCTACACAAGATTATATACAAACACAAAGCTCAACATAGCTGCATTTTCGGATAAAATTATGCAATTTAATGTAAATCAGGAACATTCGAAATATTTGTTCAATTGGTTATTAATTATTAAATGGAATTTATATGTTTTGTTGTTAATTATATTAATGAGAAACATTTTTAACCCTCCAACTACATATGCAAACATGGGAATGTTTGCATATGTTGATAAATTTCAATACAAACTAAACCGACCGCATACAAATTCAGAAATGATTAAATATCCAATAATAGTGGTTTACCTATTGAGGATGGATATTGTTTAGATGGCCTAAATTGCGTTTTTGGCTTAAATAAAGATAGGGAAATTTATGCCATTCTACATAAATGAACATGTTTAATGCTTTGTTTCTATTGTTTCTGGTATAATTTTGAACGTATACGACGCACGTTCGCACTTCGCTTTTTAAGGAAAATACACCAATATTCTATTTTCTGCATCATAACAAAGTGAATCAAAGAAAAATTCATGCATGTTAACAACCGGTTTACACGACACGACAAATAAAAAAGTAATGAAATATATTGGAATGTTGTTTGGCAAGAAAGTACAAGTAGTAAAGAGCAATATAAGTCCCCCCCATAGTACAAGCGTACGAGTGTGTGAAAAACGAAACTGGCAAGAGGTGAGACGAGCACTCAAAGGGGATCCCTCTTTCAGTTTCAGTTTTATAAATCCCCAGTTATTTGAAATTTAATCTTTGGAAAACAGAGATTTTCAATTGAAAAATGTCTTAAAATCATTTCTGAAAGGCAAAGCCGGAATGCCTTTGCAGTCCCTCATGATTATTATTTATTGCAGTACATCTCGTTTCAGTTCTTGGCTCCATGATAAGAGACAACAAATATACGAGTGTATATTATTTTGCTTTTTGCTGAATTAACCACGTTGGTATCACTCAAAACAACCACCTTTAGTGCAGTTTTAACCTGCACCAAACATATCCAAGCAACCTACTTTAAATAAAAACACTCCACTCCGGGCGATAAAAGGACTAGCGAACCATTCCCACGCGAGAACATGTAGAACACTCAAGACAACATAAAGCCGCAGATAACCCGGTCGACAACGTCGGAACAACATATTTAAAGCCGCGACGATTGTCAGTTCATAAGTTCCTTGTCGCAATTGTCAAAGTGAGTGGTCTTAAGCTTCTCATTTTTATTTGAAACAATTCCGAGCTCTCCCATTGTCTGGGGTGTGTTCGGTGTCCGACTTGACAAATGTCCGGGAACGGAGCCGGAAAAGTGAAGCCGCAGGCCACTAGATTCGTATGGGCTTTGCTGCTGATTCCTTCGGATTAGGACGAATGGGGGTTGGACACCTCGGCTACTTAAGATTTCAAAAAGACGTTGCAGATAGATAAAGATAAACATCTTGAAGTGTCCCCGAATACAACCACCGGCTATGTAGGCAATAATCAACTCTTCGCTAGATTTGTGCCGTCTTTGTGTTTTATACGTGCATCTTTTCAACAATCTCATATTCGAAATAGTTCCAAGTAAATTTCTCGCTTAAATATTCAGTCTGGTAATTCGTGGTAATTTAATATTGCCATGAAATAGGCTAAATGATGTTGTTTTGTTGTAGTGCTGTATTAATTTTCAAAACAAATCTAATTTTCTGTCTAGGTTGATTGATTTATAGTAAACTGAACTAAATTAGTCGTAAAATTACTGATTTCAAACGTAATTATTATAAACAAACATTTAACGATACTTATGTTACGTAAATTGCATTAGTACTATCCCAAAAATAGAACAAATAGAGTGTAATAATGTAATAATATTACAAACCCCAAAGCATCAGTATTAATATTAATGCATAAAACATTTGTATACAGTTCCATTTCAGTGGAGTTAATAAACATGTTTTCTACATGGATTTGGATAATTATTCAAAACGTTCCATTAGTTCTTGGACCCGTAAACTGATAATTTGGTTCGCAACTATAGAATTTATAATATGCAAAATCATTTTGTTAATATGAGTAATTTACATGCACGAACGTTTCTGATATATATTAATATATATTAATATAACATGACGTGTTGGCCTTGACTTTTCATCAACTATAAGTGAAAGTATTGTGAATTTAAAGAATAATTTAGCAAATATTTGCCTCAAATTTTGCAAATATTAAACAAATATATGCAGTCGTGGCCGAGCGGTTAAGGCGTCTGACTAGAAATCAGATTCCCTCTGGGAGCGTAGGTTCGAATCCTACCGACTGCGACATGCAATTTTTTAGATGAAAACAAACGAAAGGATTATATTATTGAATAAATAGGAATAAATTTTGGCGCCAATTCGCAAAATTAAGGAGAAACATGAGCAGTCGTGGCCGAGCGGTTAAGGCGTCTGACTAGAAATCAGATTCCCTCTGGGAGCGTAGGTTCGAATCCTACCGACTGCGAGACATAATTTTTTAGATGAAAACTTGCAAGAGAATTATTTTATTATATATTAAAAGACCTGAGAGTAATGTCACATTTTTACATTATATTTAAACAAATAAATGTTTAATAAGTATTTATTTTTAATCAATAATGTAATCACCTTCATTATTAACAACCTTCTGCCATCCAGTGTGCAAATTTTCAATCCCAGATCGATAAAAATCAATTGGAATTGGAATATAATATCTCGAGATGACGTTTTAGACATTCAACTTTTCTAATTATTTGCCACTAAAAAAATGGTGTAGGGATCGAAATAAATGAAATCTGAGGGTAAAATATCGAGTGAGTATGATGGGTGAGATAGTACCTCCCACCTCAATTTACTAAATTTTCCAATGTTTGTCTTGCGCAATGTGGTTTGGCATTGTCATGTTGCATGATGACCACTTTTCTGTTGACAATCGTCGGGTACTTTTCGACTAAAGATTGGTTCACTCAATCTAATTGTTTACAATAAAGGTCTGCATTAACAGTGTAGGGCCCATGGCCCACAAAAATTCTTTGTATGAATATAAATTATATTTTACTATGTGTTGTAGCGCTTATTATTGGAAATTCCCATAATGTTTAGATGTTTAGATTCCGGGAAGGCTCGTTGGATTTAGGAGAACCTAGACCCCCATTAAATAACCTGAACACCCTGTCTGAAGACCGTCAGTCAACCAGTCAGACATTCATTCAGACGTCCAGTAACGGACACTCTCGTGTTCTCATCCGTACTCCTCAATCCGAACCAGCTTCACAATCCACTCTCAGTGATCAACAAACCTAAATGGAAGTCAGTTACATTTTTGTCGTATAATTGCCCAAATTACATGTGTCCATTATTTACTCCAGCGGATTTGAAAACTAGGTGTTCCAGCCACTGAAGAACGCCAAAACAGTTTGCCCAGGTTTCAGTTGAAGTACTGTTATTAATTCCGGGAATACTCCAACAGACACACAGAAACACCTTTTCCGGATGTAAACCCGGCTTCGTAGTACATCCTGGTGATTCATTCTGTCGTTTGCGTTTTAGATTATTATCGGTTGAAATAATACGTTGCATGTGGAATAATTTAGGGCGCCAATTCTCAAAGTTAAAAAAAATATATGAGCAGTCGTGGCCGAGTGGTTAAGGCGTCTGACTTGAAATCATGTCCAACGCTGGCACCAAGCAGGAAAGATTCCAGGCTTTCCTACAATTCTGCATCTTTGACGTAAACAACTATGACATCTAGGCTGAAGATCTGCACTTGGAACGCTAACAGTGTTAATAACAAAATACCATGTTTAATTAATTTTCTGCACACACACAAAATAGACATAATCTGCATAACAGAAACAAAACTGTCCAGCAGACATAATTTCAAAATTAAAAACTATCTAACTTACAGAGAAGACAGGCAATACAACCCGGGTCACACCCGCCACACACACGGAGGAGTTGCAATCCTTGTTAAAAACTCCACCCCACACTCCAAAATAGATAGTATACCTAGTCATATAGAGAATATATCAATCAAACTAGCCGACGGAACCGTAATAATGTGCGCATACAACCCTCCATCCAACAATTTTTCTACACCACAAATAGACCAACTCTGCAAAAAGTATAACAAAACCATAATCTTAGGGGACCTTAACTCTCGCCACACAGCCTGGAACTGCCACAGAAATAATACCAACGGAGCCACCCTGTGTAATTATATACTCAACTCGGACGTTGACCTCCTTTTCCCTGAAGAAGCCACGCACTATCCCAATAACGGGGGCACTCCATCAACAATAGACCTAGTCATAAGCAATGGAGTACGCAGAGTGACTGAACCAACTGTACTCCATGAACTAGACTCCGACCATGCCCCAGTGCTAATTAATATCCAACAAAAAAGAACAAATGTCCTCCAACAAACCAAATTCTGTTTCCGAGAAACGAACTGGGACATGCACAGGCACGAGCTAAACACTCTGACGGTCCTAAGAGGTCACATCACGGATTTGGAATCACTAAAGAGAGAAGTGGATTTATTCACACTCAATCTAAAAATAGCCAGGAACAAAACTACTAAGGTAACAAAAACCAAACTACCAGCAGATGATCTTCCAGATGATATAACAGAAGCTATCAAAACAAAAAACTACCACAAAAAACGTTGGCACAAATACAAACTCGACAATGACAAACAAATAATGAACCGGCTCAAAAACGAAATTACATATAAAATCGGGCAACACAGAAATAACGTGTGGCGGGACCTTCTGGGCAGGCTCCAAGCCACGGATTGCTCCTTATGGAGATACGTAAAGAAACTAAAAGGGGAATGTCCTATATACCCGACCATCCTCTACAACAACATCGAGCACATGTCCAACAAATCTAAAGCTACAGCCATCTCCACACACTTTGCAGAAATTCATAAAACTGATACGACAAACCTCACACCGGAACAAAACTACATACAGCAAATGGCTCAGAATATACACAAAGCTCAACCAGAGGTAATTCAAAACAATGAACTTGCTAAACTACTCACAAGGCCGAGTGAAGTGCAGCAAATTCTGCGAAAGCTGCCAAATAACAAAGCTCCAGGACCAGACGGTATCCAATACATCCTTTTAAAAAACATACCAAGGAAGACACTGGTCCATCTAACCTATATTATCAATGGTATTATTAGGCTGCAATACTTCCCAGAACAATGGAAGCACGCTGTGGTTATCCCCGTACTAAAGCCCGGTAAACCGCCACATAACCCCAACTCATACAGGCCAATATCGCTACTAAGCTCTATTTCCAAGGTAGCCGAAAGAGTTATACTGCGACGCCTGGAAACAGCCGACTCACACCTACACATAACACCACACGAGCAGTTCGGATTCCGCCCCAAACATGGCACAGTCCTGCAGGTGGCGCGAATTGCTGAACACACTAAGAAGCACTGGAACTTCGGGAGAAACACAGTTGCACTCTTTTTAGATATGCAGAAAGCCTTCGATACCGTATGGTTGGATGGACTAGTGTATAAACTGGACCAGCTAAAACTGCCTAAATGTCTGGTCAAACTAATCGACTCGTATCTACGAGGAAGGACCTTCCAGGTAAAAATCAGCGGGGAATTATCCGAAACACAAAACACTTCGGCAGGAGTACCACAGGGAACGGTGCTCGCACCAAAACTCTACAACTTCTATACCTCCGACATCCCTAAGTTTTCCCACACTAACTTGGCATTATACGCTGATGACACTGCCATCTACAGCTCGTCCTTTAGCTCACAGGTCGCCACCCAACAGATTAAAATCCATCTGGGCATGCTCACTGCGTTTTTTGAGAGATGGAAAATTAAAATAAATCCTGAAAAAACAGAATTGATCAACTTTACAAAAAAATACACTAACACAAGGATAGTATCTCCACCCACTATAGACGGAACCATCATTCCATGCAAAAAAGTCGTGAAATACTTAGGCACCTATCTGGACAATCGGCTGACCTTTAGACCTCATATAGACAAAATTAGACCAAAGATATTTGGTGCAATCAAGCCACTATATCCCCTAAGTTTGACTAAGTTTTTCCCGAGCGCACTAAATTGCAAAGCTGGCCATCCAGCAACAGTTTCCGCTAATTTCATCTACAGGTTCCATTATCTAAATCATATTGAGACAAAATGCCCCCAGAAATGCAACGACCATGTGAGGGGGGTCTTGGACCCATTTTGCTTTCAACATCGTTGCTGACGCTCGGAGATGCCACGACACCGGCAATTGGCCGTGCCAATCCCCAAGAAGGTGGACAACCCCGGACTCCATTCGGTAACCCACCCCCACAAGAACGGAGCCTACTATATATAGTGCCCACAGGAGTCTCGAGCTGTACGAGCCAATGATATGTATTTTAACAAAAAGACAAATAAAATATATTTTAGTTTAGTTAGTTAGTCTGACTAGAAATCAGATTCCCTCTGGGAGCGTAGGTTCGAATCCTACCGACTGCGACATGCGATTTTTTAGATGAAAATAAACGAAAGGATTATATTATTGAATAAATAGGAATAAATTTTGGCGCCAATTCGCAAAATTAAGGAAAAAACATGAGCAGTCGTGGCCGAGCGGTTAAGGCGTCTGACTAGAAATCAGATTCCCTCTGGGAGCGTAGGTTCGAATCCTACCGACTGCGAGACATAATTTTTTAGATGAAAACTTGCAAGAGAATTATTTTATTATATATTAAGACCTGAGAGTAATGTCACATTCTTACATTATATTTAAACAAATAAATTTTTAATAAGTATTTATTTTTATTCAATAATGTAATCACCTTCATTATTAACAACCTTCTGCCATCCAGTGTGCAAATTTTCAATCACAGATCGATAAAAATCAATTGGAATTTGAATAAAATATCTCGAGATGACGTTTTAGACATTCAACTTTTCTAATTATTTGCCACTAAAAAAATGGTGTAGGGATCGAAATAAATAAAATCTGAGGGTAAAATATCGAGTGAGTAAGATGGGTGAGATAGTACCTCCCACCTCAATTTACTAAATTTTCCAATGTTTGTCTTGCGCAATGTGGTTTGGCATTGTCATGTTGCATGATGACCACATTTCTGTTGACAATCGTCGGGTACTTTTCGACTAAAGATTGGTTCACTCAATCTAATTGTTTACAATAAAGGTCTGCATTAACAGTGTAGGGCCCATGGTCCACAAAAATTCTTTGGATGAATATAAATTATATTTTACTATGTGTTGTACGCTTATTATTGGGAATTCCCATAATGTTTAGATGTTTAGATTCCGGGAAGGCTCGTTGGATTTAGAAGTACCTAGACCCCTATTAAATAACCTGAACACCCTGTCTGAAGACATTCATTCAGACGTCCAGTAACGGACACTCTCGTGTTCTCATCCGTACTCCTCAATCCGAACCAGCTTCACAATCCACTCTCAGTGATCAACAAAATGAAAGTCAGTTACATTTTTGTCGTATAATTGCCCAAGTTACATGTGTCCATTATTTACTCCAGCGGATTTGAAAACTAGGTGTTCCAGCCACTGAAGAACGCCAAAACAGTTTGCCCAGGTTTCAGTACTTCAAAGTTATTAATTCCGGGAATACTCCAACAGACACACAGAAACACCTTTTCCAGATGTAAACCCGGCTTCGTAGTACATCGTGGTGATTCATTCTGTCGTTTGCGTTTTAGATTATTATCGGTTGAAATAATACGTTGCATGTGGAATAATTTAGGGCGCCAATTCTCAAAGTTAAAAAAAATATATGAGCAGTCGTGGCCGAGTGGTTAAGGCGTCTGACTTGAAATCAGATTCCCTCTGGGAGCGTAGGTTCGAATCCTGCCGACTGCGACATACAATTTTTTAAATGAAAACTGGCCAAAGATTTATTTTATGAAGTAAATAAATAGCAATAAATTTTGGCGCCCAGTTTCGAAATTAAGGAAATAACATGAGCAGTCGTGGCCGAGCGGTTAAGGCGTCTGACTAGAAATCAGATTCCCTCTGGGAGCGTAGGTTCGAATCCTACCGACTGCGATTTTTTTATGTTTAGGCAAATAATTATTTTCTCCAATTATATTGGTGTCTATATAAGTTAATATTGGTATGACATTCAAAATCTATGAGTGCAGCGAATGATTACCTGACAAAAATAAAATATTTTTATTTTGACTATTTTTATCTGTTTTTTAAGGTATTTAAACCTTGAATAACATTCTTGCACATTTTACTGTACTTATCATTTTCAAGGTTCAGATAAACGTCAACGAAGTAAAATTTTTGAATAAAAATATACATTAAAATAACATGTTAATAAACTATTTATAATATATAAGAATGAAGAATTATTTATTTATTTATTTAATTCGAAAAATTGTTCTCTTACATTTAATTAGTGTTAGAAGTGTTCCAAAATAGTCTTAAAAGATGAAAGGAATCATCAACGTATGTCTGAATTTTAAAAAAGATACCAAAGTTTTAGGATTATGAGTGGTTTCTTCTTTTCATAAAAAAATTTTATTTCTTACCCTATATTTGTCTACTAGACATTGAAAATCTTTGAAAAAAGTGTCTGAAAATGGTAAAAAATTGCATGAAATTTCAGCTTTTCTATAATTCAGTTACTTATCTTCCAATCAAAACTAATTCGTTACTGCCAGACGCATCATTGAGTCACATTTCTAAAGTAATATCCAACTCGATCGCCGTTTCTCCTGGATGCCACAGGTTCAACACACCTGAATTTCTCTAAAAATATATAAAAGAAAGTTTCCACATTTTTGGTGCAAACCAGTTTAATTGATCAAGCCTCAGTCTAAAATTAGAAATAAAACTAAGAAGACAGATTCCTCGAGAAGATGCGTCAGATCGGTGCATTAAACAATAAAGCAATTTCATTAAAAGTCTTAACACTGATCAAGATTTTTGCTCTTCAACCAAATAACACGTTACACGTTTAAGAAAAAAATTAATTCCGACCTTGTGGTACATGACTATTCATATAAAATTAAACATCCGATGCCGCAATACGGCGACAGCATAAATATTCATAACCTTAATACTCTTAACCCAATTTTCCTCGTAAAACGTTCATCCCGAATACACTCCTAGCGGCATACATTCGGCATATAAGTGGTTAAAATGGCCGATAGGTTGGAAATACTGCCTACTTATTTTTAATGGTCCCCAATGGACCAGCCGAGTGGGATCTGGCCTAAGAAACCGACAACACAGATGTCTTTTGTCCCCTTAGGGGCAATTGGGTCTTAGCCTACGCCCACCGGATGTAACTTACATACGTTGGACCGGCCTCAACTTGTCGACCCCGATTGTTTAGCTCCTGTCGACGTTAGCCTTTCAATTTGCTTATAAGGTAAAACATCAGGCAATAATAAACATCCCGAAGCACCCTGGAGAAATATTTTTCAAGTCAAACCAATGTTTGGCTACAAACGTACCATTCGAATAACAAATGTTTCACATGGAGAAGTAACGGCGCTGGTTCCTCTGTCCGTGATGGGAATAAAAACCCCAGTCGAAGGCCCATTATATAAACAATAACCCGAGGTTTAACTCAAACTCCCAGGCCGGTGTAATTTATATTTATTCTTTAAGCCTTTTATTTTGCATAGGGAGTTAAGATGCGTAAAGACATAACTCCTCCTTATCAGGACCGGGCTTAGGTTTCAATTTATTCGTTGCGGGAGATCGGGCAGCTTTACGGGATGAACGGCAATCTCGCCAGGCGGGCCAGGGGTATTTTCGAGTTATTGTTTTCCTCCGTTTTTTTTGTCGTTCCTTTGATTTAATCAGGCCGGTGGCCATGAAATTTGATTTTATTTGCAAGGTGGACCGTCCCTTGTAAGTTTATTGTTTTTTATTGGGATCGGAGACTGTTGAATGTTCGGCTGGCTGGAAAGGCCGGTCCAGTTTTATTAAATTTTTTTTTCGCCAAATTATTCCGATATAAAGGTTATTTTTTATGGGTAAATGTTTTCTAGGTAAGCAGTCACTCGTGTGGCATTATGTTATACAGCTAAGTTTTATCATCTATAATTTCAAAAGGAGCCTAGAGGACCACGTTCCTCCAATATTTCATTTAACATATTTAAATCATGTTAATGACAAAGAGTCCCATAATTTTTGAGATGTATTATCAGTGAAGAAGATTAAATAACTTTTAAATTACAGACATGCAAAGTCTTTAAAAACTCTATATATTAACTTTTCCATGACAAATTCAGAGAAAAATGTTATTTGTACCCAAGAAGTAAGTAAAGTTTGCAAAAGTATAAAGAAAAATTGCCTGCGCTTCTGGAAGTAAGAGAATCGTGCTAAACAGTTTGAAACTTGTAAAGATTGTTCCGCAAAAGCTATTATAGAAAGCACTTGTGATTTATATAACTGAACATTTCTATATTTCTAATAAAATGCAGTTTTATTATATGTTTCTATTGAGGCTATTTTATATTATTGTCAAGACATAACTCACTGAATTGAAAAAAAGAAAACTATTTCGTCTTAAAAAAAGGATGAATATTAATTTAATTTACTTACATTTTTTAGGATAAATTGTGAAAACAGAAAAACATAGTTACATAAATAATCTTTGGTGTTTTTACAATTACTTAAATTAATTGGAAAACTACAGCTGCAACTTACTAATAGAAGTAAATTATTTCGTTAGTACGGTGAAGAAATTAATTAAATTAATTGCTTGTCCAGCGATACTCATTTCGATACTTTTTTCTGATACAAATAATCCAATATTTCAGATTTTGGTATTTTATTGAGTTACAAACGTTTCAAACTAAAATCAAATGAAATATGAAAATGTTACGACAGAAGGAAGAAAAAATACATGATGTTCGATTTAAACTTGTAATTGAGAAAGAAAATCCTTAAGTTATATGAGTTTATTTTATCTTAAAAAAAGTATGAATATTTTTAGAAAATTAATCTAAAAAATAATATATTAAGATATTTTTATAAAATTTGGTATTCTAGTAGGTTCTTATTGAAATAAGAGAAATGGTTTAAATTTGAAGCATATTGTCGGTTTTTTGTTTTTTCTTCATATCTTTAAGCTATTACAAACAACCGTGTACTTAGTTTATTTCTCTATTTATTTTATTTTATTTTTTCCTTTATTTATTAAATTATTTGACAACATCTCTCTAATTAAAATTAATTAAATTCACTTTTTACACGAAAGATACTTTCCAAAAAAATCATGTACAAAGAGATAATAAATTACACTTTGAAGAGAGGAAAATAAATTAATAATATGAGATTCAAGAAAAATTCATAGAATATTGCAAAATAAAAACAAAACAATTGCTATAAAAAGAGGATCTGCTTTTCTTTTTAACTCGTGTCAAATCAAATCGCGTAAAAAGAAAATTAGAAGTATAAAAATTTTTTTTCTTTAATTTTTTTGTATTATTTCCATCATTCACAATATTCGTTCATTTTCACCATTTTGGTAGTTTCTTCAATAAAAATTTATTACAAAATTTAACATTTTTTCCATAGTCCACTCATTATATTTTTAGGCCTGTCAAGCCCTTCTTAGATAACAAAAAATTACTACAGAAAGAAGAAACCACGATAACAAAAGTAAAACGTATTTCATATTGAGCTATTTTATATTATTGTCAAGACATAACTCACTGAATTATAACTATTTCGTCTTAAAAAAAGGGTGAATATTAATTTAATTTACATATATTTTTTAGGAAAATTTGTTAAAACCGAAAAACAAAGTTACATAAATAATCTTTGATGTGTTAATACAGCTGCAACTTACTAATTGAAGTAAATTATTTCGTTAGTACGGTGAAGAAATTAATTAAATTAATTGCTTGTCCAGCGAAACTCATTTGGTGTCAATTCGAGAAAAATAGCTAAGATACAGCTCAGGAACGATACACCTAGTTTTTATTGATTTTCAGTAATTTCTTTCATTTGAGTAACTTTTTTCTGATACAAATAATCCAATATTTCAAATGTTGATATTTTATTTAGTTACAAAGATTTCAAACTAAAATCAAATGAAATATGGAAATACTGCGACAGAAGGAAGAAAAAATATATGAAGTTTCATTTAAACTTTTACAAATTATAATTGAGAAAGAAAATCCTTAAGTTATGTAAACGACTAAAAGAGTTTATTTTAACTTAAAAAAAGTATGAATATTTTTAGAAAATAAATCTAGAAAATAATAAATTAAGATATTTAATATTGCTTTGCTGCGGAGAGTCATGTTCTCAACACAATGGATATAATGATATTGGGTGTTATTGTTTATTGTAGCAGGTCACCTTTAGTGGAATGGAATATGACATTCCAGCGAGATGTGGATGACGTTTTGGAGCCTTATTTTCTTCCTTACATAAGAAGCGATCTCGGACTAATTTTTCGGCAATATAATGCCCGTCCACATATTGCCAGGAATACATTAAACTTCCTAGAAGCCTTCCATGTGAATTTACTGTCTTGGCCACCTAGACCTTTAGACCTTTCCCCAGTTGAATTTTATAACCATAATTTATTAATTTTTCTCTTCATTCTACTCCAACTTATTCTACTACTTAACTGCAAGCCTGATAGAAGTAAATTATATTTAACTATCAAGTTAATTAAATTAGTTGCTAATTCAGTGGTAATTAATTCAACGTAGTTTGAGAAAAAACAGATAAAATAGAACTTAATAAATACACGTAATTCTTAACGGTTTTCAGCAATTTTCTCCACTTGAGTAATATTTTCCTAAATTTCAACATCTCAAATTCCACATTTTTAAATGATTTAGTTCAGTTGTAAATATGTTAAGCCTTAGCAAACGAAAATCTATCGAAATATAAAGACTTTATGATCATAAGAAGCGACATTCCATCTATGCAGATAGAACGGTTAAAAGTCAAAAACCTTGATATTTCAATGAGCACCATTTAAAATAATTTCCTGTTCACAATTAAGTAAATAAGTACTATAATGCAACTAGTAAGTGTGCGAACGTAACAATTAGTTTGCGTATTCGTGCATGGCGAGCTTCGAAAAATGCTAAATAATATCAAAAGCGCACAATATAACTAGATCACGGATTGCATATTCGTAATTATATTGTTTATGCTAATCCACTTTATTATTATTGATTGTTCATAATATTTAATTACAACGTGTTGATATTTATGAGGCGAAGTAATTGTTGCGGAGCCATTACCGTAAATGCGTTCAGTGCCATAATAGCCTGGATACAGAAAAATATTGCCGTAATAACCAGCAATCAGTGTTCGATATTTTTCAGGGTTCTCGTTAGTATAAACTTCGTCGTGTTTATCGCATTGTTTGCGACCACCACCTGCTTAACAAATAAAATCGATTTATAAATAATACATTAAATTGAACGAAGTGCTTGCCATTTATTAGCGAGGTACGAATTCTAAATCAATATGAATTATTACTCAGATACATTATTAGATCTCTAATTAAGATATATATCATTTTCCTTACATGTGGTATAAAAAGTACCTATTAATTTGTGACGGCTAATAAATCAGATGTAAAGGAATAATTGACAAATACATTAATATTGCTGTTGAATTCTGCCATTTATAATAAGTGAATTATTTTTATAAAATAAAATTTATTATAGCTAAATATATAATATGTTTACTAAAGTCAATACAAATAAAAATTTATAAAAGGACTCCTTTATTTATTACATTATTTTACAACTTCTCTCTAATTAAAATTAATTAAATAAAAAACTAATTTTCTTTTTACACGAAAGATACGTTCCCAAAAAATACGTGTATAAAGAGAATTAGATGTAAACAACAATATTAAAAAATTCTTGTTAGACATCGCTTAAGAATTTATTTAGTGCTTACGTATCTTAATTCATTAAATAATATATTATATTATAAATAATAAATTATACTTTGAAGAGAGGAAAATAATTTAATAATATGAGATTCAAGAAAAATTCATAGAATATTGCAAATTAAAAACAAAACAATTCGTATAAAAAGAGAATCTGTTTTTCTTTTTAAGTCGTGTCAAATCAAATTCTAGTAAGAAGAAAATTAGGTGTTTACAAATTTTTTTCTTTAATTTTTTTGTATTATTATCATCATTCTCAATATTCGTTCATTACGCCATTTTGATAATTTCTTCGACAAAAACTAATTACAAAATTTAACATTTTTTCCATAGTCCACTCATTATATTTACAGGCCGGTCAAGCCCTTGTCAGATAACAAAAATTTACTATAGAAAGAAGAAACCACTCTATACAAGATCAGTCTCAAAATTATATAAAAAACAAAAATAAAACAAAAAGATAATCATTATTAATTATATGATATCGAAATTTTAGAGTTGAGAAAATGATCAAGGTTTAAATCGAAGTTTTTTACATAGTTGAAATAAGTGGGTGAAACATTAGAGGCTCTTTTTCATCTTCTCATCCTAAATGTTCAATATACTCTTAATTCCGATTTTGACGTACCAAGGTATAAAATGTTTAATTGTAAATGTAAATATATATCTTAATACATTAAATATTATATTATATTATAAATAATAAATAACACTTTGAAGAGAGGAAAATAATTTAAAAATATGGGATTCAAGAAAAATTTATAAAATATTGCAAATTGTGTTAAAACAAAACACTTCATATAAAAAGAAGATCTGTTTTTCTTTTTTACTCGTGTCAAATCAAATTCGTGTAAAAAGAAAATTAGGTATATACCAATGTTTTCTTTATTTTTTTTGTATTATTTTCATCATTCACAATATCCGTTCGTTTTCACTATTTTGATAATTTCTTCCACAAAAACTAATTACAAAATTTAACATTTTTTCCATAGTCCACTCATTATATTTTTAGGCCTGTCAAGCCCTTGTCAGATAATAAAAAAATACTATAGAAAGAAGAAACCACGATATACAAGATCAGTCCCAAAATTATATAAAAAACAAAAATAAAACAAAAAGATAATTATTATTAATTATATGATATCGAAATTTTAGAGTTGAGCAAATGATCAAGGTTTAAATCGAAGTTTTTTGAAGAGAAGAAAATTACTTAATAATATGAGATTCAAGAAAAATTTATAGAATATTGCAAATTGTGTTAAAAAAACACTTCGTATAAAAGGAGGATCTGTTTTTCTTTTTAACTCGTGTCAAATCAAATTCGTGTAAAAAGAAAATTAGGTGTATACAATTTTTAT